>NC_139988.1:74970488-75624194 GCF_964263955.1 Coregonus lavaretus | reverse complement strand
ATTCTGTTCCCAGTCAGGTGATTGAGGCTAGACCCCCAGATTTGTCCCTGGTTCCCGAGACATATCACGATTTGGGGGAAGTGTTCAGTAAGCAGAGGGCTCTGTCACTCCCTCCCCACCGACCATCTGACTGTGCCATAAACCTGTTCCCTGGAGCTGTCTATCCCAAGGGACGGTTATACAGCATCTCCCGACCTGAACGTGAGGCTTTGGAGACCTACATCAAGGAGTCCCTAGCGGCTGGTCTCATTCGTCCCTCATCATCACCCCTGGGGGCAGGACTCTTCTTTGTGGGTAAGAAGGATGCCTCTCTTCGACCGTGTATTGATTATCGGGGGTTGAATGATATCACGGTCAAGAACAAGTATCCCCTGCCCTTGATGAGCTCTGCCTTCGACTCCTTACAGGGTGCTACTGTGTTCACCAAGCTAGACCTACGCAATGCGTATCACCTGGTCCGGATCAGAGAGGGGGACGAGTGGTTGACGGGTTTCAATACACCGATGGGTCACTTCGAGTATCAGGTGATGCCGTTTGGACTGACCAATGCTCCAGCAGTGTTCCAGAGTATGGTGAATGACGTCCTGAGAGATATGATCGGTCTCTTTGTGTTTGTTTACCTGGATGACATTCTTATCTTCTCGAAGGAACCTTCCAGCCACGTCCAGCATGTCAGGCAGGTTCTGCAGCGATTGTTGGAGAATCGCCTGTTCGTGAAGGCCGAGAAGTGCGAATTTCACGCCCACAATACATCCTTCCTCGGGTACATCATCTCCAGGGGAGAGATCAGGATGGACCAGGAGAAGGTTAGGGCGGTTCTGGAATGGGCCCAGCCCGGTACGAGATTGCAGCTCCAGAGGTTTCTGGGGTTTGCAAATTTCTATCGCAGATTCATCCGGGATTACAGCCGTGTGGCCGCTCCTTTAACTGCCCTGACTTCCAGTACCAGGACCTTCAGTTGGAACCCTGAGGCGGACCGAGCGTTCCTGGATTTGAAGAGGCGATTCACCAACGCACCGATTCTCTCTCAACCTGACACGGCCCGTCAGTTCGTCGTGGAAGTGGATGCGTCTGATGTGGGGGTTGTCGCCATGCTGTCCCAGCGACGCTCCACTGACGGGAAACTCCATCCCTGCGCCTACTACTCTCATCGTCTTTCGTCTGCGGAGAGGAACTACGATGTGGGTAACCGGGAGCCTCTCGCGGTGAAGCTTGCCTTGGAGGAGTGGCGCCACTGGTTGGAGGGGGCGGAGCAACCGTTTATTGTCTGGACTGACCACAAGAATCTTGCTTACGTGCAATCGGCTAGACGTCTCAACTCCCGTCAGGCCAGGTGGGCTTTGTTTTTCGGACGCTTAAATTTTTCCCTGACGTTCCGACCTGGGTCTAAGAACGGCAAGGCGGACGCCTTGTCCCGGATGTTCTCCAAGACGGAGGAGAGTGGGGCCAAGACCGAGACGATTCTTCCCCGGAACTGTGTCGTGGGAGCAGTTATGTGGAGGATTGAGGAGGAGGTTATGGCGGCCCTTCGGACGCAGCCCGGTCCCGGTTACGGTCCACCCGGTCGTTTGTTTGTGCCTGAGTCGGTTCGTTCTGCTGTCCTCCAATGGTCCCACGCCAGCAAGATGGCTTGTCACCCTGGCGTGGCCCGGACGATGGCGTTACTTCGCAGACGATTTTGGTGGCCGGCCATGGGAGAAGATACTCTGAGGTTTGTTGCTGCCTGTCCAGTGTGTGCGCAGAATAAGAGTGCCAACCGGCCCAGCTCTGGACTACTTCACCCCCTCCCTATTCCCCGGCGACCATGGTCGCATCTGGCCCTGGACTTTGTCACTGGGTTGCCCTCTTCTGAGGGGAACACGGTCATTCTGACTATCGTGGACAGATTCAGCAAGTTCGCCCACTTTGTGCCCATTTCCAAGCTTCCCTCGGCCTCTGAGACGTCCGAGATCCTGGTTAGGGAGGTTTTCAGGGTCCACGGGTTGCCCAGTGACATAGTTTCCGACCGTGGCCCTCAGTTTACCTCTGCTGTCTGGAAGTCTTTCTGTTTGGCCATTGGAGCTACAGTCAGTCTCACATCTGGTTTTCACCCCCAATCTAATGGTCAGGCGGAGAGAGCCAACCAGAAGATGGAATCCACGCTACGCTGCCTTGTCTCCTCCAACCCCACCTCCTGGGTCTCTCAGTTGCCTTGGGTTGAGTATGCCCACAATACTCTCCCTACATCTGCCACTGGGATGTCTCCCTTCCAGTGCCTGTATGGCTACCAACCTCCCTTGTTTCCTTCTCAGGAGAAGGATCTCTCAGTGCCCTCTGTTCAGGCCCACATTCGTCGTTGCCACCGGACCTGGCATCGGGCCAGAAAGGCCCTCCTTAGAGTTTCTGACCGGTATCAGCTCCAGGCGAATCGTCGCCGGATTCCCGCCCCCACCTATACCATCGGAGATAGGGTCTGGTTGGCCACACGGGATCTTCCTCTGCGGACTGAGTCTAAGAAACTGTCACCGAAGTTCATTGGTCCGTTTGTGGTGGAGAAGGTGATTAATCCTGTGGCGGTTCGACTCAAGTTACCTAGAACGCTCAGAGTCAATCCCACCTTTCATGTCTCCTGCCTCAAGCCAGTTCTCCTCAGTCCTCTGTTACCCCCTCCGCCTCCTCCTCCTCCCCCTCGGATGATCGGAGGTGGTCCTGCCTACACGGTGCACCACATTATGGATTCCAGACGGCGGGGCCGGGGTTTCCAGTATCTCGTGGACTGGGAGGGGTATGGTCCTGAAGAGAGGAGTTGGATTCCTCGGCGCCAGATCCTGGATGCTGACCTCCTTCGTGACTTCTACCGCCTCCATCCTGGCGCTCCGGGTAGTCTGCCCGGTGGCGTTCGTCTGAGGGGGGGTACTGTCATGAACCCTGCATCCTGAGTCGGTTCCTGCCTGTGTTGCCATTTTTCTGCTCGGAATCTCCAGTTTCCTGAGGGTTCGTGAACGCTCCCGGCCTGGTTGCCGGGCGACGTTGCTAGGCGGGAGATCTCCAGATTAACTGCATCTCATCAGCGGTCTGCACACCTGGTCCTGATCATCACCCTTCTTAAGCCCTGACCTGACATCCATTCCCTGCCGGATCGTTAGCCATGAACAGTATGTTTGTCAGTGTATCAGCCTTGGAGTTTCTAGCGTTAGTTTTGTTGTTTTGCACCTTGTTGGCTTGCCGTGTACTTACCTCCGTTTTGTTTCTATCTGCAGTCAATCTCCCGGAACCTTCACCCAACCCCTGCCTGGTTGTCGGCGGCTGCCGAGCCATTCTTGGATCTACCACTGCACCTCCACCAACTCATCTCCGCCGTCCGCTCTGTCCCCTGGATTATTCTACATCGTTTTTTGAATCTGTTAAATAAATAGTCACCTTCGTTTCAACTCACCTTGTCCTGGTCTGCTTCTGGGTTCTGGCTTAGTAAACCGTGACACTTGTGCTCCCTTTTCTTGTCCGCAATGTATACCTCCTCTCCAATTTTTGGGATCCTTTTTTCAGCAGTTTTTCCTTCTGTATCTTCAGCTTCTTGAGTTGTTCTTCCAATTCTCTTACTTCTTCTAAATTATTCGCCTTATCCAAGCATGATATGCATTGATCCATATCTCTATCTATTTCTTCTGTGCTAGTCATTGTAGGATAAAATCCTCTTGAACATGAAGCACCTTTAATCTCCAAATCTTCATCGCTGTCTCCATCTTCACTTTCATCAGAGGTCGAATCTCTTGTATCCTTCTTTTTCCAACTTCCATCATCCCTTCTTTCCGCTCTGGCCAACCTCCGTCTGATCACAGGGTCATATCCTCCCATGATCTCTTCTGAATCACTCTGATCATCATCATCATCTTCAAATTCCATCCTCCTGAACCTCACTCTACCCTTAGTTTCCAGACATGTCGTTTTCTTCTTACTTTTGGAGTTTGGATTCATCTTTATGGTTGTTTCTGCTTGTCCTCTCTCTATTATTCGTTCATCTTCATCTCTGATGCAATAATCACCCTCCTGAATGATCACTGGAAGCTGAGGATAGACGTCCTTAAACTCTACTTCTTCCTCGTAAGGTGGGGGTCTTTTTGCTGAATCCTTATGTGAGAAAGGTGTATTGACTTCTGCCATTAGTTTTTCTGTTACCTTCGCCTCTTTTTCCATTTTCTCTATACCTCTGTCTCTTTTATCTTTTGTATCTTTTATCAGTTTTTGTCCCTCATTTTCAAACAACTTAGGAACACCCAGCTCTCTTTGTCTCTTTTCGTTACGCTATTGCACTTTTTTCCCCTTCTTTTGATCTGTCTTATACAGTGGGGAAAAAAAGTATTTAGTCAGCCACCAATTGTGCAAGTTCTCCCACTTAAAAAGATGAGAGAGGCCTGTAATTTTCATCATAGGTACACGTCAACTATGACAGACAAAATGAGAAAGAAAAATCCAGAAAATCACGTTGTAGGATTTTTAATCAATTTATTGGCATATGATGGTGGAAAATAAGTATTTGGTCAATAACAAAAGTTTCTCAATACTTTGTTATATACCCTTTGTTGGCAATGACACAGGTCAAATGTTTTCTGTAAGTCTTCACAAGGTTTTCACACACTGTTGCTGGTATTTTGGCCCATTCCTCCATGCAGATCTCCTCTAGAGCAGTGATGTTTTGGGGCTGTCGCAGGGCAACACAGACTTTCAACTCCCTCCAAAGATTTTCTATGGGGTTGAGATCTGGAGACTGGCTAGGCCACTCCAGGACCTTGAAATGCTTCTTACGAAGCCACTCCTTCGTTGCCCGGGCGGTGTGTTTGGGATCATTGTCATGCTGAAAGACCCAGCCACGTTTCATCTTCAATGCCCTTGCTGATGGAAGGAGGGTTTCACTCAAAATCTCACGATACATGGCCCCATTCATTCTTTCCTTTACACGGATCAGTCGTCCTGGTCCCTTTGCAGAAAAACAGCCCCAAAGCATGATGTTTCCAACCCCATGCTTCACAGTAGGTATGGTGTTCTTTGGATGCAACTCAGCATTCTTTGTCCTCCAAACATGACGAGTTGAGTTTTTACCAAAAAGTTCTATTTTGGTTTCATCTGACCATATGACATTCTCCCAATCCTCTTCTGGATCATCCAAATGCACTTCAGACGGGCCTGGACATGTACTGGCTTAAGCAGGGGGACACGTCTTGCACTGCAGGATTTGAGTCCCTGGCGGCGTAGTGTGTTACTGATGGTAGGCTTTGTTACTTTGGTCCCAGCTCTCTGCAGGTCATTCACTAGGTCCCCCCGTGTGGTTCTGGGATTTTTGCTCACCGTTCTTGTGATCATTTTGACCCCACGGGGTGAGATCTTGCGTGGAGCCCCAGATCGAGGGAGATTATCAGTGGTCTTGTATGTCTTCCATTTCCTAATAATTGCTCCCACAGTTGATTTCTTCAAACCAAGCTGCTTACCTATTGCAGATTCAGTCTTCCCAGCCTGGTGCAGGTCTACAATTTTGTTTTTGGTGTCCTTTGACAGCTCTTTGGTCTTGGCCATTGTGAAGTTTGGAGTGTGACTGTTTGAGGTTGTGGACAGGTGTATTTTATACTGATAACAAGTTCAAACAGGTGCCATTAATACAGGTAACGAGTGGAGGACAGAGGAGCCTCTGAAATAAGAAGTTACAGGTCTGTGAGAGCCAGAAATCTTGCTTGTTTGTAGGTGACCAAATACTTATTTTCCACCATAATTTGCAAATAAATTCATTAAAAATCCTACAATGGGATTTTCTGGATTTTTTTTCCTCAATTTGTCTGTCATAGTTGACGTGTACCTATGATGAAAAGTACAGGCCTCTCTCATCTTTTTAAGTGGGAGAACTTGCACAATTGGTGGCTGACTAAATACTTTTTTTCCCCACTGTATGTGGACACAAGCACTTGCATTATTTTAATTACATCTGGGTTAAGAGTCCCTTCCACTGGCCATGGTTGTTCAATGTCAGGCCAACGTTTATTAAATTTTTCAGATAACCATGCAATACCATTATCTAAAGAGTTACTATCTTGTACTACATCAACAGGAGTAATTACTTTCATAGTTTTGATGTCCTTTTTCCGCATTGTAACAACTCTTTTATATTCCTTTATTGTGATTAAATGGTATATTTATATATATATATATATATATATATATATATATTATTATTATTATTTTAAACTAATTAATTTGTAAACCAAAAAATACTTTAAGCTATGTTGCTTATCTTTCCCTCCAATTTTTTTATTTATTATTTATTTATTTATATATTTATTTATTTGTCTATTTTTTCTTTGTTTTTCTTATTTTTATAAAACATTTTTTATTTTTTATTTTTTTTCCTACCAAATTATTGATTAGTGGCAATCTTACCACATCCGATAAAGAAAAGTAAAGGAAACTAGTAAATCAGAGCAATCAAAAAAGAAAGACCTGTAATCCAGCAACACTACAGCACCCACAAACCAATTGTTTAATAAGCACCCAATCACCTTAATTTTACAGAATAATCTCAGTGCTAGATTTCCAACACAACTCTAATCAAAACAACCCATGCACAAAAAAACTTCAATGTGCAATTCTCAATTACATCAATTGATCAGTCTGTTGCCAAGTCCCTGCTAAATGGTCACAACATGAAATATTTTAGGCATACACAAACAGATAAATGCCCTTCATCTATAATATCCTGTAAGGGAAAGTAAGTTTGTGGATAGAACAGTACTGGCCTTAATTGGACTGGATCCGGGACAGCACACGCTGTCGCGTGACGCACTGGTCAGCACCTCCTCTCTCTCTGTCTCCTCCTTCTCGTCTCTCACACCACAGGAGAACAAAAGAAACAGACAACAATTCAGTCTTTTATGTACTCACTGGGTTATTTCAACCATACAATACAGATATTAAACTAATGGAATAATCATCATATATGTTTTCTTAGTCAAGCAACAGCCACTTAACAAACAGAATACTTTATTCGTGTGTACTCAAATCTCCCCCTTTCTTTTTTCAGCTATAAGTCTGCGTGTCACAGCAGCACAGTGCAGGCAGGGGAGTGGCATATTCGCTCTGTTTAACTGCAAAATCCTAGAACTCCACACATGCGCAGTTCATTTATTAGTGTGTCTTCAGAGTGAGATGAGTGGTCCCGCAATCAATTTTTCTCTAAGTCAAACAGCAGACAGACCAGCTGTCTCTCCGTTCTTTCCAACAAACCACATTTACCACACAGACAACAGTAACACTGAACAAAACGCACAAACCAACACAAAACATAGAACACAAATCCTACTTCGAAGTTACTTAACTTAACTTTAGTCTATTTTCTCTCTCCTCTTTCTTCACCCATTCTACTCCAATCTGCAGATTTATAGTTATTTTCTTATCCATTACAAATCTTCTCTATACAATCATAACGTCCTCCCGGGGGCTCATAGATTTTAACAAATTTAAAAACGTTCTCTCAAATGGAGACTCATAAGGTTTTAACCGTAATTAACAGATTTCCTTACAAAAAACTAAAACCCCTGTTCTCAACCAAAACATACATATGTATATATATCTAACATAAAATCTTATCATAGCATGAGTCGAGCATATAAAACTCTGCACAATCCACACAGCTCAAACACAGCAGAGACATCTTTATAGGCGCACACACACACTCTCTTTCTCTCACACACACATGAAAACTATTCAATCAACAAGAATGCATCCATTCATACAATTCCAAAAGCATGCTTCCGTTGCTCCTTTTCCTTATTTTCCTTCCTAAATTTGTGCTACCTTGAGTTGCAAATATTCAATGAGAGGCTACTTCGGACATATACCTTGTCAACTATATACCGAGAGGTAACATACAATTGAATTTGTATTCTACAAACTCACAGTCCCTTGGAACTGACCCGAAAATTCACCTAGTGACTTCCCAGGATTTGTGGCCCATCTAATGATCGCCTCGTTTGAGGGCTTCCGTAGATCATTCCATAGATTTTACATACTAAAATGTATGTAAAATGATCAGCGACGTCCTAATCAGTATACCCTTTTCCTTAATTCCTTGTCTTATTCCTTTATTCTATTCCCTTTTCCCTTTAATTTTATTCAAGCCAAATTTCCCTGGGCCCAGTGTTATCAATTCCTTTTTTCCTTAGATCCTTTATTATATTCATACTCCCCCCTGTTTGCGTTGTTTCCAACGCAAACAAATGTAGAAATTTAGAACAGAATCTCATCACACAGCATCACAGCACGGCTCACACAGGTTGTTCACGGTGCGTCCCCCCAACGCACACACAGTCACACGAATTGACCAGCACCCAAAGTTGTGAGAAAGCTCACCTTATCTGCCGGCCTCTGGAGCGAGAGTCAGTTCGGAGCCCATGATGTAACGCTGAAACAGACGCAACTCGTCCCAAAATCCTCGTCGCCAATTTCTGTGGTGGCCGAACGATGCTGCGATGATGTGTTGATAAGAAATCCGCTGACACTGTACTTTGATTATAAAGGTTTATTATATCAAAGATTTCAGCATCAATTTACAGACTTCTGCAGAATCTGGAGAGCAACAAACCCAATCTCAAATATGATCACTCTCCCCGTCCCTTTGTTCAAACATGGTATATATCCTATGTAACATAAGATGGCGTGTTTTGAATAGACCAATCCCTGGCCTCCACATATCCCAATGTCCACTGTTTTAGGGGGCCCCTATAGTAATACTTTCCAGATGTTTCAGTAAAGCAAAGTAGAGTTCATTTAACCAACAATATGAAAAACCTCAGATACTACAAACCGTTACCCGTCATTCAACAAAAGGTGCGACCTTGCAGAGCAAGGCAAACAACTACTTCAAGGTCTCAGAGCAAGTAACATCACCAATTGAAACGCTACCCATTTCACACCGTTAACACTCACCACCCTTTGACCTCCTCCTTTTCCGCAGCAACCAGTGAACCGGGTACACCAAACTTAACCCATTATGATACTTACAGATCTCCCACGTTCAGCGAACCCCAGTTGCTAACACCCAAAGATCAACACCTAGAAACTCTCCAAACAACAAATAAAAACCATTCTCAAACAGCGTTCTGCCTTTACCTCTATCGTAGGGTTTAAAAACTAACTTGACACCTTTCACAATCCTAGATTGCTGTTGTAGCTTCATGATTGGTTCAGTTTCCCTGTTACCATATTGGGTCAGTAATGTTTCTGTAGTGACCTCAATCAAAAGTTTCTATATTCTTCAGTCAATGTTATCTTTCATACTCTGCTTCCTTCCAATACTGCTTCATTATCCCTGGTGTTTTTTAATACTCTTGATTCTCTTAGTTCCCTTGTGTCACGAGGTGAGGTGTATGTGTTGTGAAAGTCAGGCGCAGGACACCGAGGCTCAGTCCAACAGAGTTTACTCAAAAAATCCAAAAGGACACGGTAAACAAACTACCTCCACAATAAGAGGCGAGCATTTACGCACCATGCGTAAAACACTAAAAATAACAAACAAGAAGCAAAACACGCAGCACAACGACAGGCGAACAACAACACACAATCCTACTAAGCAAAAAGACAGAACTTATAGGACAGGTGATCAATACACAATTGGACACAGGTGTGACAGACAGACAAAAGCAATCACACACAGAAACATAGATCGGTGGCAGCTAGTACTCCGGGGACGGCGACCGCCGACGCCTGCTCGTACCAGGAGGGGAAGCAGCCTCGGCAGAATCCGTGACAGTACCCCCCCCTTGACGCGCGGCTCCAGCCGTGCGCCGACCCCGGCCTCGGGGACGGCCAGGAGGACGCGGACCCGGGCGCGTGGGATGCCCATGGTGAAACTCAGTCAGGAGGGATGGATCGAGTATGTCCCTCCTGGGCACCCAGCACCGTTCCTCCGGACCGTACCCCTCCCACTCCACGAGATACTGGAGACCACTCATCCGGCGCCTTGAGTCCAAGATGGTCCGGACCCTGTACGCCGGGGCCCCCTCGATGTCCAAAGGGGGCGGAGGGGTCTCTCCTATCTCATCCTCTTGGAGTGGGCCAGCTACCACCGGCCTGAGAAGAGACACATGGAACGAGGGGTTAATATTTTTATACTCTATAGGCAGTTGTAACCTGTAACACACCTCGTTCAATCTTCTCAGGACTTTGAAGGGCCCCACAAACCGCCGACCCAGCTTCCGGCAGGGCAGGCGGAGGGGCAGGTTTCGAGTCGAGAGCCAGACTCGATCTCCCGGTGCGTACACCGGTGCCTCACTGCGGTGACGGTCGGCGCTCGCCTTTTGGTGACGGATGGCACGCTGCAGATGGACATGGGCCGCGTCCCACGTCTCCTCCGAGCGCCGAATCCACTCGTCCACCGCAGGGGCCTCGGTCTGGCTCTCGTGCCACGGTGCCAGGACCGGCTGATACCCTAAAATACACTGGAAAGGTGTTAATCCGGTGGAGGAGTGGCGGAGAGAGTTCTGGGCCATCTCTGCCCAGGGGATATACCTCGACCACTCCTCCGGCCGGTCCCGGCAGTAGGACCTCAAAAACCTACCCACATCCTGGTTCACACGTTCAACCTGCCCATTGCTCTCTGGGTGGTACCCCGAGGTAAGGCTCACCGAGACCCCCAACCGTTCCATAAACGCCCCCCAAACTCTGGAGGTGAACTGGGGACCTCGGTCAGACACTATATCCTCGGGGACCCCATAGTGCCGGAACACATGGGTGAACAGGGCCTCAGCGGTTTGTAGGGCAGAAGGGAGACCCGGCATAGGAAGGAGACGACAGGCCTTAGAAAACCGATCCACAACGACCAAAATGGTGGTATTCCCCTGGGAGGGGGGTAGATCGGTAACGAAATCTACCGAGAGGTGGGACCATGGTCGTTGTGGAACGGGCAGGGGATGTAGCTTACCCCTGGGCAAATGTCTAGGCGCCTTACACTGGGCACACACCGAGCAGGAGGAGACATAAACCCTCACATCCCTAGCTAACGTTGGCCACCAGTATTTCATGCTAAGACAGTGCACGGTCCGGCCAATACCAGGATGTCCAGAGGAGGGTGATGTATAAGCCCAATAAATAAGTCGATCACGAACCTCGAGCGGAACGTACGTCCGCCCCACAGGACACTCGGGGGGAGTAGGGTCGGTACGCAGTGCCCGCTCGACTTCCGCATCGACCTCCCAAACCACCGGAGCCACCAAACAAGACTCCGGCAATATGGAAGTAGGCTCGTTAGACCTCTCCTCTGTGTCATACCGCCGGGACAGGGCGTCTGCCTTAGCATTCTGGGACCCTGGGATGTATGTGATCTTGAAAACAAATCGGGTTAGGAACATGTTCCACCTAGCCTGACGAGGGTTCAATCTCCTAGCTGCCCGGATGTATTCCAGGTTACGGTGATCTGTCAGAATGAGGAAAGGGTGTTGAGCCCCCTCAAGCCAATGCCTCCACACCTTTAGAGCTTGAACAACGGCTAACAGCTCCCTGTCCCCAACGTCATAGTTGCGCTCCGCCGAGCTGAGCTTCTTAGAGTAGAAGGCACAGGGGCGGAGTTTAGGTGGCGCGCCGGACCGTTGTGACAGGACTGCCCCAATACCGGTCTCAGACGCGTCCACCTCTACTTGGAAGGGTAAAGAGGGATCCGGGTGCGCCAGCACGGGAGCCGAGGTAAACAGGTTCTTAAGTTTAACAAATGCCCTGTCCGCCTCAGCCGACCACTGCAAACGAACCGGACCCCCCTTTAGTAGAGATGTAATGGGAGCTGCAACCTGTCCAAAACCCCGAATAAACCTCCGGTAGTAATTAGCAAACCCCAAGAACCGCTGCACCTCTTTTACAGTAGTTGGAGTTTGCCAATTACGCACGGCCGATACCCGGTCTACCTCTATCTCCACACCAGACGCAGACAACCGATAACCCAAAAAGGAGACGGACTCCTGGAAGAACAGGCATTTCTCTGCCTTGACATACAAGTCATGCTCCAACAGTCTTCTCAACACTTGGCGCACCTGGGCTACATGCTCGGCTCGTGTAGCAGAGTACACTAGGATGTCGTCGATGTAAACTACTACACCCTGCCTATGCATGTCCCGGAAAATCTCGTCAACAAAGGATTGGAAGACTGAAGGAGCATTCATTAACCCGTATGGCATGACGAGATACTCGTAATGACCCGAGGTTGTGCTAAATGCTGTCTTCCATTCATCCCACCCCCTAATGCGCACCAGATTATACGCGCTCCTGAGATCTAACTTTGTGAAGAAGCGCGCGCCGCGTAATGACTCCGTCATCGTCGCAATCAGTGGAAGTGGGTAGCTGTATTTAACTGTAATCTGATTGAGACTACGGTAGTCAATACACAGACGCAATCCCCCATCCTTCTTCTTCACAAAGAAGAAACTCGAGGAGACCGGGGAAGTAGAAGGCCGTATGTATCCCTGTGCCAAGGACTCGGCTATGTACGTCTCCATAGCCGCTGTCTCCTCTTGAGACAGGGGATACACATGACTCCGTGGCAGAGCCGCTCCTGTTTGGAGATTTATCGCACAGTCCCCCTGTCTATGAGGAGGTAGCCGCGCTGCCCTCGATTTACTAAACGCAAGTGCTAAATCCTCATACTCAGGGGGAATGCGCAGTGCAGGCACTTGGTTCGGACTCTCTACCGAGGTCGCCCCTAAGGAAACACCTAGACATCTCCCTACACACTGGGCAGACCACTCCATAAGAGCCCTCTGTTGCCACGCTATGGTAGGATCATGGGTGCTTAACCAGGGAAGTCCCAACACCACGGGGTATGCAGGAGAGTCAATCAGATAAAACTGAATGATCTCCTCGTGACCCCCCTGCGTTGTCATCGTCAGTGGTGCTGTGACCTCCCTGATCAGACCCGACCCCAACGGCCGGCTGTCTAAGGTGTGGACAGGAAACGGAGGTTCTACCGGCCGAAGGGGAATTCCTAACCTACCACAAAATGCCCGATCAATAAAGTTCCCAGCTGCGCCTGAATCTACTAGCGCCTTATGCTGGGAATGAGGTGCCACCTGTGGAAATCTCACAGGAATATTCATGTGACCAACAGAAAGCTCTGGGTAAGTGGGGCGCCTGCTCACCTGAAATGACTCCCCAGTGCGCGGCCTGTTGTCACCTCTCCCAAGAGACCCTCCCCAGCACCTGGCCGCGGTGTGCCCTCCACGACCGCAGGTGGTGCAGGGGATGGCTCCCCTCGGGTTCCCTCTCCTCCTCTCTCTAGCGCCAGCACCCCCGATCTCCATAGGAATAGGCTCGGAGGTGCTGGAGGGCGAAATGGACGACCCCCACTCGGGACGTCCGCGGGTGGCCAGCAGGGTGTCTAGACGGATGGAAATGTCCACCAACTGGTCAAATGACAAGTTGGTGTCCCTGCAGGCCAGCTCACGACGAACGTCCTCTCGTAGGCTACACCTGTAGTGGTCGCTGAGGGCCCTCTCATTCCACCCCGCATCCGCTGCTAGTGTCCGGAACTCCAGTGAGAACTCCTGGGCGCTCCTCTTCTCCTGTCGGAGGTGGAACAGACGCTCTCCCGCTGCTTTACCCTCCGGTGGATGATCAAAGACAGTCCTGAAGCGGCGGGAGAACTCCGCGTAGGTGATGGTTGCGGCGTCTATTCCCCTCCATTCGGCGTTGGCCCATTCCAACGCCTTGCCGGATAGACAGGAGATGAGGGCGGAGACGCTCTCGTATCCCGAGGGCGCCGGGTGTACAGTGGCCAGGTACAGTTCCACCTGTAGCAGAAATCCCTGACACCCGGCTGCAGAACCGTCATATGCCCCCGGGAGCGAGAGCCGAATACCACTGGGTTCCGGTGCTGAGAGAGGAGGACTGGCCGTTGGTGCTGGGATGGTGTGAGAAGGCGTGGGCACCTCCCGATTCATCAAACGGCGCAGTCTGTTGGACACCTCGTCCATGGCGACCCCGAGTTGCCGGATCATGGCGTCCTGGTAATTAAACCGGTCTTCCAGGGAATCGGGTATCGCCGCTGTTCCTGCTGACTCCATGGAGATGGTGTGTTGTTCTGTCACGAGGTGAGGTGTATGTGTTGTGAAAGTCAGGCGCAGGACACCGAGGCTCAGTCCAACAGAGTTTACTCAAAAAATCCAAAAGGACACGGTAAACAAACTACCTCCACAATAAGAGGCGAGCATTTACGCACCATGCGTAAAACACTAAAAATAACAAACAAGAAGCAAAACACGCAGCACAACGACAGGCGAACAACAACACACAATCCTACTAAGCAAAAAGACAGAACTTATAGGACAGGTGATCAATACACAATTGGACACAGGTGTGACAGACAGACAAAAGCAATCACACACAGAAACATAGATCGGTGGCAGCTAGTACTCCGGGGACGGCGACCGCCGACGCCTGCTCGTACCAGGAGGGGAAGCAGCCTCGGCAGAATCCGTGACACCTTGCTTCACTTCCCATTAAGATAAGACACTTGCTTCCCTGTGCATCGTCACTATACTATTATTATCCCCTATTATCAACTAAGATAATACCAATCCACCATTATTTAAAGTCAGCAGATCTGGGTAACTGTCCTTTCTAAGTAGGCTACAAGTAATAAACCAAACACGTGCTGTAGTTGACCAGCATATATTGAATTTATATCCATATTATCAATTATATCCATATTATCAATATCCAATCATTTCATCTAGCAAACCCTTAGGCAATGCAAAAAAATTACTACCACGAAATCGTCTCGCTATTCCTGTTAAATAATGGTCATTCAATTTGAACCAAGCATGCTGATAAATCTTCCATTCTACATCACCAAACCAAATACTTTGTAGTATCTGTCTAAGCAACACTTACCAATAGTTGAATTACACTCAGAAACCCAGATTTTACTCTATGCCATTGAAATGACAAAGCAATCCCACAAATAGACCAATTACACTGGTTTATCGTCTTACCATCTGATACAAAATGAAATTCCTTCACTTCATCACCTTATCTCCGCAATGATAATTAGTTTAATGGAAACCCTAAATTGGCTTTGTACTATGTTATAAGTTACTTCTATAAATCCCACTCCTTATGGGCAGTTAATGTCTTAAACCTTATATCTACCAAATGATCCAACAACGGCACAAACTCAATCCTTTATTTATTATTTCCCACCACTGACGTACGTCTACGTTTGGGTGAGCAAGTTAATACATACATATTATTTAAATTATTAATTTATCACCTCTCTAGTAATCGATTACACACACATTAAATTCATCCTATTTTCACATTTTCACATACTCCATGTAGAACGTTAGAAACTCCTAGGTACTCACATCAAACAATCCTTTCGTGTTTGTTTTTAACGATACTCAATCGACACAAATCAACTTCTTCAAACATACTCCCAGCAGAACCCCCCCAAAAAACAGATTGTAGTTTCAAGGACACTGACCTTCCTGTCATTGGATCCTCACCGGTTCTCTAACCTTCAGGAAACCCTGTCAAAGTCAAGCCTCTCCTTAAAACATCCTACTTTTCCCCTACACTCTAAAATAACCCACGTTCTCCATACCACTCCTTGATATTATATGATGGGCATTGATGTACGGAACCACAATATAATGTTATATCAAAGCTTATTATCCAAACTTATATCAAATTATGATACACATTCATATAATTTATTATGCACCCTTCCAGATTAAAATTACTTTATGCTCTTTGTTCATAAAATAGCCTGTTGTTCCATATACCTCAATGCCATCTGGTGAACAAAAAATGGTTGCATCGAGTTTACTTAAAAGGTCTCTTCCTCTTAACGCCATATGAGTTGTAACACTTAATATACATGAATGTTGAAAAATAATATCCTCCAAATCAATTTGTAATGGGAGAGATATAGGATCAATTTGCATAGTTCCACTAATTCCGATAGACTGGACTTTCTGATTACCTAAAGGACACCTTAAATCTTGTTGCCTTAAACATGACATAGTGTCCCCTGTATCTATTAGAAATGGAATTGTTTTACCAGATACACATAAACTTAACTGTGGTATTTCTAATGGGCTATCCGAAATATGCAATTGTGGTGCATTGATCATGTATTTAACCTCCTCCCTGCCTATCGGTGTTATATGTAATTGTCCCCATAATAGATTACCTGGCTTCCCCTCTCTAGGTTTATTCTGGGAATTAGGGTGCGGTCGGGTAGGAGTCCAATTTCCCCTCTCTCTATTGCCATATCGCCGTCTCTCCTCATCCTGTACTCTCACGTTACAATCTCGAACCCAATGTCCCCAGTGTTTACAATAATTGCAAGGATCCATGTCTCTGATAAACCTCCTTCTTCCTCCTCTGGAATTACCATTGGACCTGCCTCTCCCTCGATTATTATCGTTCCCCTGTTTCAACGAAAAATTCCATTATTTTATTTGCTAATCTATTGTTTAAATCAACATGTTGGTTTTGTTTGATTATTGTAAATATCATTTTATATTCATTTTTCACACACTCTCTAGTATATCTAATTTTTTCAATGTTTATTTGTCCCGTATGACCTCTAAACCTTCTTTCTCCCGTTTCGAAAGCTCTACCAAACCTTTGTAACCACAATGGCCTGCATTCCTCGCACTACCGTTTGATCTCAAATGTATCTGTTTAAGCTATAGGAAACATTTCTTAACTGACTTTTCCTCCTTCCTAATGATATTTACAGGCCATTGTGCACTCACTAAATCCCATGATTTATACACCTCTTTCATGTAATCTAAATCCCATTTTGGGTAGTTTATGGCTGTATTATCAATTATATATTTTCGCGCTACTTGTAATTTAACCCTTTTAAAACTACAAGCTTGAGGATAGTCATTATCTGTCCATGCTGATAAATCCCTAAGATATGGTTCCACATAGAAAAATCCTAATTTACTTAACATCCATTTGCTCATTGTCTGATTTTCACTCCTTACCGCAGACCGGGTGGTTGAAGACTTTCTTCATCTCCTCCATGAATCTGGAGTAGGAGAAGCAGATGGGAGACTGTCTCTCCCACACCGCCGTGGCCCAGGAAAGCGCTGCTCCACGGAGGCAGGCAATCAGAAAGGAAATCTTGGCCCGTTGCTCAAATACTAGTGAACATTGTACCAAAAAGGTTCTGCAAGCTCCAAGGTTGCCATCGTAATGCTCGGGAGTCGGAACAAACGGCTCCCGTAGTGGAGGAGAAGGACTAGGAACTGGTTGTGAGCTCTGGCTGAAGGTTCGGCCCTGTAGGTCAGACCGAGTCTGTGAAAACTCCTTGATGTGCTCCAGAAGGGTCTTCAGGGCTTGGTCATGTTGTTCGAGCAGAGCGCCTTGGCCGACGAGGGTTTGGTGGAGAGTAGCAGAGGCTGCTGGGTTCATCTCTTTTGGCCAGATCGTACTGTTACGCGGAGTGGAACAGGGGAACCCAAGAGCAGACTCAGACAAGGAGACTGGGATGAAGTAACCAAGGTATTTATTGAAACACAGGGAGAAGATGAAGTGCAGGTCAGGGGAAACTGCTGGAAACCAGTTGCGGAGGCTGAAGCTGGAGCGAGGGGGGTTGAGACAGGGTGAGCAGGTCCGGAGGGGAATCCAAGGGAGTAGTAGAGTGGGGAATCCAGGACAGAGTAGCAGGATGACGAGACGTGGGACTGGAGACAGGGACCAGAGTCAGAGCGGGCAGAACTGTAGCGGAGAGGAAAACAGCGTCAGGCAAGGAAAACAGGCACAACAGGATAACAGGATCTGAATAGTAACAAACGGCTAGAACCGTAGACTGACTGAGCAGAGATTAAGTGTGGAAGTGGCAGGACTGAGTATTTGTAGAGCTCTTGATTATGGAACAGGTTGCAGCTGGTGGGGATCTGCTCTGACTCCAGCACACCTGTCTCCGCCCACACAATCACACACACACAAAGAGAGAGAGAGGGAGAGGGAGAGAGTACTGGGGGAGTGGCGGCAGGTCAAGGAGACACAGGATGTGCAGTAGAGGGCATTGCAGGAGCAGATGTGACAGTTAGGGCCAGGCCTGTTACTCCATCGCTGCTAAAAAGGGTCCTCCGATCATAGTCGTTGGATGTGGTGTTGTCTGTAAAGTGGGGCACAGATAACAAATAGGAGGGCATCAAGGCATTCAAAATGGCTACAGGGATGGATGTGCAGGAGTGAGGGCTCTGGATAATGGGGTCTGGGATCCTGGGTGCCTCACCGGATGGTCTGGTGGGCACCACAGCAGTGGTGGAGAACAAGTGTCCCTATGGACCTTACTATTGAAGAGGCAGTGAAGTTGAAGGATTTCTATATCACCGCCTCCGTGAAGACCATCCTTACTGGCAACAGGTCCAAGGTCAGCTCCACATCACTGGAAGGGACACCTGCTTCTTCGTTGTGTGGACCACCAAAGCCTCCATCACCATCACCATCCCCATCCAGCATGACGACCTCTGACAGAATCATATTGCTCATCCTGTCAGACCACAGTACCTCCTGTGGTCATCTGTAGCTCAATTGGTAGAGCATGGCGCTTGTAACGCCAGGGTAGTGGGTTCGATCCCCGGGACCACCCACACGTAAAAATGTATGCACAAGCTAAATGGCATATTATTATTATTATATTATAGTACCTGTTTTCAGGGAAGCCAATGGTCCAAAAATACAGTTCATACACACACACACTAGGCTCCCAGAATAGGTTATATTACATACAAGTTTTGCTCAAAGCAGCCAACTGAAGTAATGTAATTAACTTTATCATGGGCACAGTGTGAATTTATATCTGTGATGTTCAAATTATTTCTTACTCCCTGAGTCTTACTTGCTGAAGGCACCAGTCATCCCTGCCTGTACCTGACATTGTTGAAAAACAAGAGAACAATGAATAAAGAAAACACTGCTACTCTTACTGCTCTCTCCTCGTCTGACCATGTGTTCTCGCATACCCCGAGAGCATCTGGTCAGCGTGGCGGTGGCACAGGAATCCTCATCTCTCCCAAGTGGACATTCTCTCTTTTTCCCCTGACCAATCTGTCTATCTCATCATTTGAATTCCATACTGTCACAGTCACTAGCCCATTCAAGCTTAACATCCTTGTCATTTATCGCCCTCCAGGTTCCCTTGGAGAGTTCATCAATGAGCTTGACACCTTGATAAGTTCCTTTCCTGAGGATGGCTCACCCCTCACAGTTCTGGGTGACTTTAACCTCCCTACGTCTGCCTTTGACTCATTTCTCTCTGCCTCCTTCTTTCCACTCCTTTCCTCTTTTGACCTCACCCTCTCACCCCCCCCCCCCCCCCTACTCACAAGGCAGGCAATACACTTGACCTCATCTTTACTAGATGCTGTTCTTCTACTAATCTCACTGCAACTCCCCTCCAAGTCTCCGACCACTACTTTGTATCCTTTTCTCTACTTTGTATCCTACTCAGATGGTAATGTGCCGTCGCAACCTTCGCTCTCTCTCTCCCGCTACTCTCTCCTCTTCCATCCTATCATCTCTTCCCTCTGCTAAATCCTTCTCCCTCCGATCTCCTGATTCTGCCTCCTCAACCCTCCTCTCCTTCTTTTCTGCATCTTTTGACTCTCTATGTCCCCTATTCTCCCGGCCGGCTGGATCCTCCCCTCCTGCTCCGTGGCTTGACGACTCATTGCGAGCTCACAGAAGAGGTCTCCAGGCAACCAAGCGGAAATTGAGGAAAACTAGACTCTCTGCGGACCTGTCATCTTTTCACTCCCTCCTCTCTACATTCTCTTCCTCTGTTTCCGCTGCTAAAGCCACTTTCTACCACTCTACATTTCAAGCCTCCGCCTCTAACCCTAGGAAGCTCTTTGCCACCTTCTCCTCCCTGCTGAATCCTCCTCCTCCTCCCCCTCCCTCCTCCCTCTCTGTGGATGACTTCGTCAACCATTTTGAAATGAAGGTTGACGACATCCGATCCTCATTTATTAAGTCAAATGACACCGCTGGTCCTGCTCACCTCTGCTTTGACTTCTTTCTCCCCTCTCTCTCCAGATGAAATCTTGCGACTTGTGATGGCCGGCCGCTCAACAACCTGCCTGCTTAATCCTATCCCCTCCTCTCTTCTCCAGACCATTTCCGGAGACCTTCTCTCTTACCTGGCGAATCGCATCTCTGCATGTCTGGCAGACATATCAGTGTGGATGTCGGATCACCACCTCAAGCTGAACCTCGGCAAGACGGAGCTGCTCTTCCTCTCGGGGAAGGACTGCCCGCTCCATGATCTCGCCATCACGGTTGACAACTCCATTGTGTCCTCGTCCCAGAGTGCAAATAACTTTGGCGTGACCCTGGACAACACCCTGTCGTTCTCTGCTAACATCAAAGCAGTGACCCAATCCTGCAGGTTCATGCTCTACAACATTCGCAGAGTACGACCCTACCTTACACAGAAAGCGGCACAGGTCCTAACCCAGGCACTTGTCATCTCCCGTCTGGATTACTGCAACTCGCTGTTGGCTGGGCTCCCTGCCTGTGCCATTAAACCCCTACAACTTATCCAGAACGCTGCAGCCTGTCTGGTGTTCAACCTTCCCAAGTTCTCTCATGTCACCCCGCTCCTCCGCATACTCCACTGGCTTCCAGTTGAGGCTTGCATCTACTACAAGACCATGGTGCTTGCCTACGGAGCTGTGAGGGGAACGGCACCTCCTTACCTTCAGGCTCTGATCAGACCCTACACCCAAACGAGGGCACTACGTTCATCCACCTCTGGCCTGCTAGCTCCCCTACCTCTACGGAAGCACAGTTCCCGCCCAGCCCAGTCAAAGCTATTCACTGATCTGGCACCCCAATGGTGGAACAAGCTCCCCCACGATGCCAGGACAGCGGAGTCACTGACCACCTTCTGGAGACACTTGAACCCTACCTCTTTAAGGAATACCTGGAATAGTATAAAGTAATCCGTCTACACCCCCCCCCCCCCCCCCCCCCACCCCCACATAAAAAAAGTGGTTGTCCCACTGGCTATCATAAGTTGAATGCACCAATTTGTAAGTCGCTCTGGATAAGAGCGTCTGCTAAATGATGTAAATGTAAATGTAAAAATACACAAACAATAAGACTTTTTCAACTCCTAGAATAGGTTATATTACAATCAAGTTTTGCTCAAAGCAGCCAACTAGCGTAGTTAACGTAAGTTCAATCACAAAGGCTGGTCTGAGTGCATCTCCTCACAGTTTCATCCAGTAGTACAACACAATTCACATTGCATTTTATCATGGGCACATTGGGAATTTATATATGTGATGTGTTACCCCCAGAGTGAGAGTACATCACTTCCAGAAGATCTCCTGGCTGAGGGTGGGGTTGATCATGCACTGATTTTCGTGGAGTGAACCTGATGTTCTGCATGTCACGCCTCATGTTGTATCACCGCCTGGTACGGCAACTGCACTGCCCGCAACCGCAGAGCTCTCCAGAGGGTGGTGCGGTCTGCTGAACGCATTACCGGGGGAAAGCTACCCGCCCTCCAGGACACCTACAGCACCCTATGTCACAGGAAGGCCAAAAAGATCATCAAGGACATCAACCACCCGAGCCACTGCCTGTTCACCCCGCTATCATCCAGAAGGCGAGGTCAGTACATGTGCATCAAAGCTGGGACCGAGAGACTGAAAAACAGCTTCTATCTCAAGGCCATCAGACTGTTAAATAGCCATCACTAGCACATTATAGGCTGCTGCTGCCTATTGAAATCACTGGCCTCTTTAAGAAATGGAACACTAGTCACTTTAATAATGTTTACATATCTTGCATTACTCATCTCATATGTATATACTGTATTCTATAATATTCTACTGTATCTTAGTCCATGCCGCTCTGTCATTGCTCGTCCATATATGTATATATTCTTAATTCCATTCCTTACTTAAATTTGTGTGTATTGGGTATATGTTGTGAAATTGTTAGATATTACTACCTGCAATATCATCTGCTAAACACGCGTATGTGACAAATAACATTTGATTTGAGGTCTAAAACATGGGGAAAATGGGACATAAAGTAAAAATTGTGAAGCATCTACAAATTCAATGTTTTACACAATATTGTGTCATATTTGACGAGTTACTGACCTGTCCGGCCACAGGCTCAATGTGCTGTAGTCTCCACAACTGGACGCTCGTGTTCTGATCACAATGGCACAGGATGTCCATGCACCGGATGGTCTGAGGGATGCACTCCTGTTGGACTGGAAAACAAAAGAGACATTTGGTCAGTGGTAGGTCCTTTTCAATGATGTATCACCGTCTTTATCTGGACAACAAAACGCATTGTTTGTCATTGGACAATGTGATAAGTGGTCTCCCAACACCAAATCCTCATGCCTCATTGTTTGTTCTTGTTTCCCAATCAACAGTCTGGATCTTCCCTCTTCTGCCATGGTGGATGATCTACCCTTTCTGGTAAATACAGGGCCATTTCTCTTTCCCACCGGAAGATGGCAGCTGCAGACCCAAGTGTTGTCACTGGGTTTCCGGTCCTCCCATCTGAAAGACCAAAAAAAAGTTATTTTTACTAGCTAGCTAAGTTGATTATTAAAATGGTAAAATCTATGTTAAAATACCATAACCCACAGACT
The DNA here is from genome assembly GCF_964263955.1 of Coregonus lavaretus. Classification (NCBI taxonomy): domain Eukaryota; kingdom Metazoa; phylum Chordata; class Actinopteri; order Salmoniformes; family Salmonidae; genus Coregonus; species Coregonus lavaretus. The sequence continues at coordinate 75,601,543 of NC_139988.1, read as the reverse complement.
TGACTATAGTAACGGTCTATGTGGTCTAGCTTTGGTCTATCTGCACATCTAAAATCCTACTATGTGGATGGGACATTTCTGCTGGGATGTAGGAATTATGTGGAATGCTCAGCTAGATGATCAGGACAGTCTAGGGTACTATTTGCCTGAAGAGGTGAGCGGTGAGCGATACGACTGTACTTCTCATTGTAATACTCAAGAGGAAAGTTAAAACCCTCAGCCGTGAGGTCACTGAGGAGGACAAACAGTGATAGGGGGATCGTCTGAAAGGGCCTGACATCCAGGGATGGAACATAAGGATTTTGGGCACTGGCCAGCGGACCACGATTTCTACTAGCCCGGGTATCATTCATGTCCTAAATCTGTGGCATGCGATGTTTGTGAAGGCAACATTTCACTGCTGTGACAGGCTAGTTTGGCACGTTTTCTACTAGCCATTTCACTGCTGTGTCAGACTAGTTTGGCACATTGGCTACCAGTCCAGCCTGAAAAGTACTAGCCTTGGGCTACCTTAATTTCCATCCCTGATGACATGTATAACTGACTTCACAGGTCATTTGATTAGTCATGTACAACAGATGCGCTCGTGGAACAAAACCGTTTGTGTTTTGTATGGGAAAACAATGGCCTCCCGAGTGGCGCAGCAGTCGAAGGCACTGCTTCTCAGTGCTTGAGGCATCACTACAGACCCCCTGGTTCGATTCCAGGCTGTATCACAACTGGTCGTGATTGGGAGTCCCATAGGGCGGCGCACAATCGGCCCAGCGTCGTCCGGGTTTGGCCGGTGTAGGCCGTCATTGTAAATAAGAATTTGTTCTTAACTGACTTGCCTAGTTAAATAAAGGTTAAAATAAAAATAAAAAATGAGCACCACAAGTCCTTTGTAAGCTAGCTAGCCAGCTAGTTAACGTTAGCTCACCATTCGTGTAGTCACACTTTTCCACGTGGTGATATGCTAGCTAAGGAAGGTAACGTGCGTTGTACACGTAACTACAGTTTGTGGTTATCTAGCTAATTTTCTAAAGCATCTAGCTAACCCCAGATCTTTGACCCAGTGGTGTGTATTCATGGAGCCAAGGGAAGCCAGGCTTCCCCAAATATATATACAAAAATATCTCACCGGAGAAATCATCAGAGTGAGGGAGACAGCGCCCCTCTTTCTCAGTATGTGTAGCCCATGTATCTGATGCTGTCTGGAACAAAAGTGTATGACATGTTGCCGCTGTAGCATTTGATTGATTGATGCAAGCAAGCATTTGGCCTACCTTAATACATTTTATAATTAGCTAATCAGCATTGAGCTGAGCTCAACTGTGGGTTGTCCTGGCAAAGCAAAACGCCCCATAAGGGAAGCCAGTTTGGATTTGGCGTCACACCAATCAAATCACATCCTAAGCAAACATCATCATTGGATAGAGATGTGGATTTGGACTTGTGGTTTTGAGTTAATTCTCTGTACAGGCCAATGATTATGACGGCAATTCTGATCTAACCATCAATGTATATATTGTGCCACTGGCCTGAGACGATTGAAGTTCAATATGTGGCCTAGATGTAGCCTAGTAGGCTCATGTTAACTAGTCAGATAACTTAGCTGGTTAATTTTCATCCATGCTAGGAAGTTAGGCTAGCAAGCATTTTAGCTAGGTAGCCTATGAAAACAACTAAAAGTGTACTGTATGACAGAGCCATAGACCGTTTTGCCAACTTGAAAGAGAGGAGGATGGAATTGGCATTCAACTAGTCTACAAGTAGGGTTTTTGTTTTTACTAGCGCGCAAGCATGCACACAGAGACAGAAATCAGTACCATGGACAGCCACATGATATTTAGCAACTAAGCATATATAGCCTTGTTGATTTGATGATGTTTAAATGTTTAAGTTGAAATGGTGCTGGAATAGCGGAGGCAGTGCTCCTGTTTGTGTTGATTTGCGGTAACTCTGTGGTTCTAAATCAGTTGTTGTTTAGTAAACTGTCGAAAACATTAATTTGCTTGACCATGCTGCAGGTCATATAACTGTTTGTTACGTGCAATATTTGCTTTGTGGACTTCACCGGACAGATGTTGCTCTCCAGTTTTGTGATGAAAGAAACATGTGTAGTTTAATTTATTCAGCCACTGTGTGACTGTTGTCTTTTTGTTGTCACAGCCTTATTGTATATCATGGTGGCATATGAACGGATGGGTTATAGAACAAACAGCGCAAATATTCCAACATAGGTTGGAATTTGGCTTTTTTATTGGCTTGGCTTCCCCAGTGATTTTACCCACACACCGCTACTGCTTTGACCTAACCAAAATAGCTTGTTAGCAGCTAGCAAACAGGGCTTACCTTATCATATCGACACCTCTCACTTACAGAGGTCGGAAAACGATAAAATGCACGTGGCTTATCGGAGTAGTGGTTACAATTCGGTACATAGCACAGAACCATCCTTGCTTCTGATCGACGGAGAGACCTAAGGTTAGCTAGTTAGCTACAAAGGCCAGGGTAATTGAAAATAATCTAGTAATTAAGAAATGATATGGTAGCTAGCTAGATAATTAGAAAAATGCTAAACAAGAATACACGATTGAAATACACAATATCAATTATTTACACGAGAAACTAAAAAGGCTATAATATCTACTTTGCATGGACAAATGTGGAGATTTTTCCCACCCTGCACCTTTAATTATTACGTCAAAGCTTGCGACAGGATGTGTAGTTCTGCATGATGGCTAATTAGCATTTCTATTTTGGGGGGTAATAACAGGCTAATATATTGATACAAGTTACCTTGTCTGAGAGAGATTTGCACAGTTATCAAAACGTCATGCCAGGGTAAGCCTACACGGAACACAGACCTTATATGAAGTAGTTCTAAAATTCCCTACAGAAAAATGAATGCTGAAAAAAAATATTGGAACCATTTCCGGGTTTTACCGCTAGGTTTTAAGGGTATTATGACTCATACAATGGTACTCAATACACCCCCCCCCCCCCCCCCCCCCCCCCCCCGCACAAAGTAAAGGCTTGAAATGCTTAAAGTTGCTCCTATTTTAATTAAATCCCCAAGTTGGTCATTACTATGTGGCATTGTTGTCTCTCTGGCTCCTTTTCAAAAAGCTCTATCACTGAGTTGTTGTCCCTACAGTTTTAGTTAGCTAGGCTAACTTGGCTTGTTTAACTCTTTAGTGTAGCGTAGCAAATTGATGAGGATGCATGGGGGGCAAATAGAGTGCATATGAGAACCAATCAAAGAGTCGCTCAAAGCTGCTCAATTTGAGCTAACCTCCACCTTTTACAAGCCGGTGTTTCCAGACCAGTGAGTCACAGCTCGCTGTGTAGTCACGTGGGTTGCACGTCAGCCAGACTATGAAAGGGCTGCCCGACTGCAAGAAGAGAGGCTGGCTGAAATGAAGGTTAGTAAAACTCTTAAACCTGTGGTACTGTTTACCCATTTAACAACATTATAATCATATCACACAATATTTGGCTGCATTCTGTAATTTCATGTAGCTTTTATTCTTATCATTACAGGCTAAATTGCAAGAGCTGTCCTTTGAAGAAACAGGATAGGTGCTGGAGCTTGCTGCTTACCTTCTACCTGGAGTGATTTTTGACATCATGGAGTACCGGACAACCTCGCTGGTGCAGCTGCATGAATTGCAAGGAGACTCCTGCACCGTACAACACACAACTGCTGCCATTTCACCAATGCAATATTTCATTTATTTATTACCAAGTATGTTTACATAACAGGTTAACACTTTCCACTACTACACTGTACTTTATTCTTCTTTTGCATGGCGATGTCTCCTCGAAGTTGTGGCAGCTCAGCCGTTGTTGGTGTTGGCACTTCAGGGAGTCTTGGGTCATCTGATCTCTGGATCATTCTCCGTGATAGCTCCAATTGAAACCATGGTCTTCTCAACACTGCTCTATGAAGTTATGTGATGTCAGTGTAGTCCTTTGCAGTTTTCAATGCGTAAACACTTCATCTTCAAGACTTGTTATTGTAGAGTCTCCTTTAGCTGAAAGATAGAATAATATTTGGTAAGTATTTTGTCTATAGAATTAACTATCACACCTGATTATCACACCTGATTAAACTAAAAGCATTCTAAACTGAAGACCATGATTAGTTTGATTATTAGAGTCATGTGTTAACTGGGGCAAAGGTGTGTCATCAATCAAGCCCAGAGGACGATTTGACCATCCCTGACCTAGATCAGAGATAAAACTAGCTAGTTTTAGAATGTGTTGTACAACAGCTGACTAAAGACGGGGCATTCAGATCAAGAACACGAGATGTGCAGTTGAGAACGTTTCCACATTAACAGTGGCGCTTAAAAATTCCGTGATGAAACTTTGAAACAAAGTTGCCACTTGTTGTAGCAAACGAGTGTCATGTAATACATGCACAAGAAACAGGGTACAGTTTTTTACTTGTCAGAAATGTCAGCAAGCCAGGCTAGCTACAAGCTATGTACAGCAAAATAGCTGCTTAGCTGAACACGTACAGTATGTTAGCACACTGTTATTTGAATGACTAAATGGATCCGTCTCATCGGAAGACTTTGGCTAAAGTTCACATGTTGAATCTTGAATACTCCAGCCAACGACATAAGACATTCAAAAACTACACCGTTCTGATCAAACAAACCGTTGCATCGTGACTCATCTTATGTATCTGAACTGGGCTTTGTGGCTATTCCATACCAGTAGACTTGTGTGAACTGAAGTAGCTAGCTAGCTAGCTAGCCAATATCAGCGTGGATTTCAGACTACAGACATCAGAAATAAGGTCAAGTAACGTTATACATATAAGGTTGCTAGCTAAGACTAACTAGTGAAGCGACATTTTATATTTAATTATACAATGGGTGGATCTAATCCTGAATGCTGATTGGTTAAAACTGCATTCCAGCCGGTGTCTATTCCACAAGTTACCACCGGCTAAATCTATTATGTTAAAATGCCTATTTACTCTGTTCCATCTAACTGCGCTATCCACTGTCTCAACAGCCTAGCCAGGCAATTTATAAATTTGATCTCCACTGTAAAAAGCATCTAGACATTATCTCACATTTCTTTTAGACTAACATTTAGTTTTCAACAGCAGAGATTTGTATAAACCTTGCTGTCTGTCTCTCCGACATTTGCAACATTGTTTCGATATTAAAATTTGATCTCCAGCTGTCGCATAGCAATTAACGAATCGGGATGAGACAGACAGGCAGGCAGCTTTTCTCAGCCAGTCGAAACCATGAATCAGCATCATTTTTATGGATATGTACAAAGAAATATCAATAGAAAACAGGTAAAACGAAATGAAGTGCAGCTAGTTTTCAGACTTTCCAGCTTCAGTTTGTATTAGCTGTGCTGTTGGCTAACTCCTCTGAACAAGTGTCCTGACGAGAGAGCATATTTTCTATGCCAGGTGAAATCGCGCATCATTAGGTGCAGGAGTCTCCCTGCAATTCATGCAGCTGCACCAGAGAGGTTGATATAAAAAAAAAAATGATATCAAAAATCACTCCAGCTAGAAGGGCAAGCTACAGCACCAAAATAACATTTTTAATGACAATATGTAAATCTTTATTTGAATATGTTGGTATCCAGTTGTATAAAAATGATAATGCCCTCGAAGCCGGTGTTTGGAGGATATACAATTTATTCAGAAAGTATTCAGACCCCTTCACTTTTTCCACATTTTGTTACGTTACAGCCTTATTCTAAAATGTATTAAATAAATGTTTCCTTATCAATCTACACATAATACCCCATAATGACACAGCGAAAACAGGTGTTTAGAGATTATTGCAAATGTTGTTGTTTTTAACAACATAAATACCTTATTCAGACCCTTTGCTTATGAGACTCGAAATTGAGCTCAGGTGCATCCTGTTTCCATTGATCATCCTTGAGATGTTTCTACAACTTCATTGGAGCTAAATTCAATTGATTGGACATGTTTTGGAAAGGCACACACCTGTCTATATACAGTGAGGGAAAAAGGTATTTGATCCCCTGCTGATTTTGTAAGTTTGCACACTGACAAAGAAATGAGTCTATAATTTTAATGGTAGGTTTATTTGAACAGTGAGAGACAGAATAACAACATAGAAATCCAGAAAAACGCATGTGATAAATGTTATAAATTGATTTGCATTTTAATGAGGGAAATAAGTATTTGACCCCCTCTCAATCAGAAAGATTTCTGGCTCCCAGGTGTCTATTATACAGGTAACGAGCTGAGATTAGGAGCACACTCTTAAAGGGAGTGCTCCTAATCTCAGTTTATTACCTGTATAAAATACACCTATCTACAGAAGCAATCAATCAATCAGATTCCAAACTCTCCACCATGGCCAAGACCAAAGAGCTCTCCAAGGATGTCAGGGACATGATTGTAGACCTACACAAGGCTGGAATGGGCTACAAGACCATCGTCAAGCAGCTTGTCGTCGTCAAGTCGTCATCGGGTGAGGTTGTGTCTCACTCTGGCGGGAGGTAAACTTGGCTTATATGGCTTATATACATAGTTTAAGCTTTGTCGAGTAAAGCTTGAACTATGTACTTAGATTGTAGTTAGGTATTGTAGGTAGTTATCGTGGGTTGTTGTATGTAATTATTGTAGGTATTGTATTCGTCTGAGCCCGGTGAAGCACGAAGCTAGCTAACCCACTACCTGGACTAGCTAGCGGGTAGCTACTGGTAACTATTAGCAACTGTGGATAGTTGTTTCACGCCTGAGAGTACCTGTAATTACGCCAGCTAGCTGCCTACAATAATTACATACAATAATGCCTACCATTCAGCTGTTTTTCTAACCTCATTGTCTGAAGCATTAACGTTAGGTAGTAAGTGGCTACTGTGCTCGAAATGTAGCTAGCTTGTTGCTACCTGGATAGCTACTAAACAAGAGCTGGAACGACCTAGCGAACAGACGCGAACTGGCTGAGTCGATTCAGTGGCTAGCTTTGCACTTGGCTAGATAACAGTAGCTGCTAGGGGTAAGTTATAACCTACATTTGTGTTTTATTTTTACATACTGGTAGCCAGAGTCGTTCAAGGGAATTCGGGACATGGGTGACTAGTTAACGTTAGCTTGGCTCTCTCTGTGTGTTCGTGCCGTGGGAGGAGGGGTTTCTTCTTGGCAGATAGCAATGGCTAGCTAGTATGCTAACTATTCTAGCTAGCTAACTGGCTGAATAAGTTGACGACGAACTCGCTCAAGCTGTCGGACTAACCCACAACGTTAGACACGGACACGAATGATCTGCTTGGAGTGTTGACACACTGGTGGTTTGTTGTGGCCGAGTATTGGTGCTAAACCGTGTTGTTGGAGTCCGGCATGCTAATTCGGGACATGGGTGACTAGTTAACGTTAGCTTGGCTCTCTCTGTGTGTTCGTGCCGTGGGAGGAGGGGTTTCTTCTTGGTCCTCTGTAGCTCAGCTGGTAGAGCACGGCGCTTGTAACGCCAAGGTAGTGGGCTCGATCCCCGGGACCACCCATACACAAAAAAAAATGTATGCACGCATGACTGTAAGTCGCGTTGGATAAAAGCGTCTGCTAAATGGCATATTATTATTATTATTATTATTATTAATTGGCTGTGGCGTCATATGACTAGGTGCCCTGGACGGTTTTCACGGAAGAATACTGTACCAAGTTAGCTAGCTGAATAAACTAAGTGAGTCTATTCGTAGAAAACATTGAACCACTGTAGTTTACAACAATTATAGTTTCTGAGGTGGAAGTTGGGAGAGTTATATTTGGGTGTTTCAGTGAAACGTAAGTGAGGGAGGCCCGCTCTCTCGCTTTCCCAGATGTTTAGTTCATTTCATTCCAATCTCCTTTGCATTATTGTAGCCATTTTCTGTAGCCTGTCAACTATGCCTCTGTCTATCCCTGTTCTCTCCTCTCCGCACAGGCTATGCAAACGCCTCACACCGCGTGGCTGCTGCCTCTCTAACCTGGTGGTCCCTGCACGCACGACCCACGTGGAGTTCCAGGTCTCCGGCAGCCTCTGGAACTGCCGTTCTGCGGCCAACAAGGCAGTGTTCATCTCAGCCTATACTACCCTCCAGTCCCTTGACTTCTTGGCGCTGACGGAAACATGGACTACCACTGAAAACACTGCTACTCCTACTGCTCTCTCCTCGTCTGACCATGTGTTCTCGCATACCCGAGAGCATCTGGTCAGCAGGGTGGTGGCACAGTAATCCTCATCTCTCCCAAGTGGACATTCTCTATTTTTCCCCTGACCAATCTGTCTATCTCCTCATTTGAATTCCATGCTGTCACAGTCACTAGCCCATTAAAGCTTAACATCCTTGTCATTTATCGCCCTCCAGGTTCCCTTGGAGAGTTCATCAATGAGCTTGATGCCTTGATAAGTTCCTTTCCTGAGGATGGCTCACCCCTCACAGTTCTGGGTGACTTCAATCTCCCTACGTCTACCTTTGACTCATTTCTCTCTGCCTCCTTCTTTCCACTCCTCTCCTCTTATGACCTCACCCTCTCACCGTCCCCCCCTACTCACAAGGCAGGCAATACGCTTGACCTCATCTTTACTACATGCTGTTCTTCTACTAATCTCACTGCAACTCCCCTCCATGTCTCCGACCACTACTTTGTATCCTTTTCTCCCACGCTCTCCTCCAACACTACTCACTCTACCCCTACTAAGATGTTAATGCGCCGTCGCAACCTTCACTCTCTCCCTCCCGCTACTCTCTCCTGTTGCATCCTATCATCTCTTCCCTCTGCTCAATCCTTCTCCCTCCAATCTCCTGATTCTGACTCCTCAACTCTCCTCTCCTCCCTTTCTGCATCCTTTGAATCTCTATGTCCCCTATCCTCCCGGCCGGCTTGGTCCTCCCCTCCTGCTCCGTGGCTTGACGACTCATTGCGAGCTCACAGAACAGAGCTCCGGGCAGCCGAGCGGAAATGGAGGAAAACTAGACTCTCTGCGGACCTGGCATCTTTTCACTCCCTCCTCTCTACATTTTCTTCCTCTGTTTCTGCTGCTAAAGCCACTTTCTACCTCTCTAAATTCCAAGCATCTGCCTCTAACCCAAGGAAGCTCTTTGCCACCTTCTCCTCCCTGCTGAATAACTGTCAATCTCCCTCGGCCTGGGGCTCCATGCAAGATCTCACCTCGTGGAGTTGCAGTTATCATGAGAACGGTGTGGAATCAGCCCAGAACTACACGGGAGGATCTTGTCAATGATCTCAAGGCAGCTGGGACCATACTCACCAAGAAAACAATTGGTAACACACTACGCCGTGAAGGACTGAAATCCTGCAGCACCCGCAAGGTCCCGCTGCTCAAGAAAGCACATATACAGGGCCGTCTGAAGTTTGCCAATGAACATCTGAATGATTCAGAGGAGAACTGGGTGAAAGTGTTGTGGTCAGATGAGACCAAAATCAAGCTCTTTGGCATTTGGAGGAGGAGGAATGCTGCCTATGACCCCAAGAACACCATCCCCACCGTCAAACATGGAGGTGGAAATATTATGCTTTGGGGGTGTTTTTCTGCTAAGGGGACAGGACAACTTCACTGCATCAAAGGGACGATTGACGGGGCCATGTACCGCCAGTCTCCAGACCTTAATCCCATAGAAAATCTGTGGAGGGAGCTGAAGGTTCGAGTTGCCAAACGTCAGCCTCTAAACCTTAATGACTTGGAGAAGATCTGCAAAGAGGAGTGGAACAAAATCCCTCCTGAGATGTGTGCAAACCTGGTGGCCAACTACAAGAAATGTCTGACTTCTGTGATTGCCAACAAGGGTTTTGCCACCAAGTACTAAGTCATGTTTTGCAGAGGGGTCAAATACTTATTTCCCTCATTAAATTGCAAATCAATTCATAACATTTTGACATGCGTTGTTTCTGGATTTATTTGTTGTTATTCTGTCTCTCATTGTTCAAATAAACCTACCATAAAAATTATAGACTGATCATGTCTTTGTCAGTGGGCAAACGTACAAAATCAGCAGGGGATCAAATACTTTTTTCCCTCACTGTACGGTCCCACAGTTGACCATGCATGTCAGAGCAATAACCAAGCCATGAAGTCAAAGGAATTGTCCGTAGAGCTCTGAGACAGGATTGTGTCGAGGCACAGATCAAGGGGAGGGGTACAAAACAATTCTGCAGCATTGAAGGTCCCCAAGAACACAGTGGCCTCCATCATTCTTAAATGGAAGAAGTTTGGAACCACCAAGACTGTTCCTAGAGCTGGCCACCGGGTTCAAACTGAGAAATCGGGGGAGAAGGGCCTTGCTCAGGGAGGCGACCAAGAACCCGATGGTCACTGTGACAGAGCTCCAGAGTTCCTCTGTGGAGATGGGAGAACCTTCCAGAAGAACAACCATCTCTGCAGCCCTCCAAAAATCAGGCCTTTATGGTAGTGGCCAGACGAAAGCCACTCCTCAGTAAAAGGCACATGACAGTCCGCTTGGAGTTTGCCAAAAGGCACCTAAAGACTCAGACCATGAGAAACAAGATTCTCTGCTCTGATGAAACCAAGATTGAAGTCTTTGGCCGGAATGCCAAGCGTCATGTCTGGAGAAAACCTGGCACCATCCCTATGGTGAAGCATGGTGTTGGCAGCATCATGCTGTGGGGATGTTTTTCAGCGGCAGGGACTGGGAGACTAGTCAGGATCGAGGGAAAGATGAACGCAGCATAGTACAGAGAGATCCTTGATGAAAACCTGCTCCAGAGCGCTCAGGACCTCAGACTGGGGCGAAGGTTCACCTTCCGATAGGACATCGACGCTAAGTACATAGCCAAGACAGCGCAGGAGTGGCTTCGGGACAAGTCTCTGAATGTCCTTGAATGGCACAGTCAGAGCCTGAACATCTATAAAAATACCTGAAAATAGCTGTGCAGCGATGCTCCCCATCCAACCTGACAGAGCTTGAGAGGATCTGCAGAGAAGAATGTGAGAAACTCCCCTAATACAGGTGTGCCAAGCTTGTAGCGTCATACCCAAGAAGACTCAAGGCTGTAATCGCTGCCAAAGGTGCTATGTTAATGTCATATTTCAGTTTTTTATTTTCAATACATTTGGAAACATTTCTAAAAACCTGTTTTTGCTTTGTCATTATGGGGTATTGTGTGCAGATATATGAGGGGGAAAAACAATTTAATACATTTTAGAATAAGGCTGTAATGTAACAAATGGGGAAGAAGTCAAGGGGTCTGAATACTTTCAGAATGCACAGTATATCCTCCAAACACCGGCTCCGAGGGCATTATCATTTTTATTCAACGGGTTACCAACATTTTCAAATAGTGATTCACATATTTTCTCTAAAAATGTTATTTTGATGAATTTATTCATACTATTTAATCCTTCCACAAGATATAATATAATATATCCTCCAAACACCAGCTTCTCAGGCATTATCACTAAAATGAAACAAACCACTGTCGCAGTGAGTCTCCTAACAAGCTACTAGCTAACGTTAGCTAGCTAGCTAATACGAACTTTTGGACGCGTGGCATGAACAATCAAAACAAGTAATCAAAAATATTACTGGCATCCATATTTACAACTAAACAGCAAAATTTCACTTTACAGTGGCTTGCGAAAGTATTCACCCCCATTTTTTAGTATTATAATTTTTTTCTTGGGGGTAGATCAGCTTAATATTGCAGATAGATTGTAACTTCCATCAATGTAATTGTCTGCATCACTTCCAATCCCCCATGTTTTATATATATATATATATATATATATATATATATATATATATATATATATATATATATAATATACATATATACACACATACATACATATACATACAGTGGGGAGAACAAGTATTTGATACACTGCCAACTTTGCAGATTTTCCTACTTACAAAGCATGTAGAGGTCTGTAATTGTTATCATAGGTACACTTCATCTGTGAGAGACGGAATCTAAAACAAAAATCCAGAAAATCACATTGTATGATTTTTAAGTAATTAATTTGCATTTTATTGCATGACATAAGTATTTGATCACCTACCAACCAGTAAGAATTCCGGCTCTCACAGACCTGTTAGTTTTTCTTTAAGAAGCCCTCCTGTTCTCCACTCATTACCTGTATTAACTGCACCTGTTTGAACTCGTTACCTGTATAAAAGACACCTGTCCACACACTCAATCAAACAGACTCCAACCTCTCCACAATGGCCAAGACCAGAGAGCTGTGTAAGGACATCAGGGATAAAATTGTAGACCTGTACAAGGCTGGGATGGGCTACAGGACAAAAGGCAAACAGCTTGGTGAGAAGGCAACAACTGTTGGCGCAATTATTAGAAAATGGAAGAAGTTCAAGATGACGGTCAATCATCCTCGGTCTGGGGCTTCATGCAAGATCTCACCTCGTGGGGCACCAATGATCATGAGGAAGGTGAGGGATCAGCCCAGAACTACATGGCAGGACCTGGTCAATGACCTGAAGAGAGCTGGGACCACAGTCTCAAAGAAAACCATTAGTAACACACTACGCCGTCATGGATTAAAATCCTGCATGTCCAGGCCCGTCTGAAGTTTGCCAATGACCATCTGGATGATCCAGAGGAGGAATGGGAGAATGCCATGTGGTCTGATCAGACAAAAATAGAGCTTTTTGGTCTAAACTCCACTCGCCGTGTTTGGAGGATGAAGGATGAGTACAACCCCAAGAACACCATCCCAACCTTGAAGCATGGAGGTGGAAACATCATTCTTTGGGGATGCTTTTCTGCAAAGGGGACAGGACGACTGCACCGTATTGAGGGGAGGATGGATGGGGCCATGTATCGCGAGATCTTGGCCAACAACCTCCTTCCCTCAGTAAGAGCATTGAAGATGGGTCGTGGCTGGGTCTTCCAGCATGACAACGACCCGAAACACACAGCCAGGGCAACTAAGGAGTGGCTCCGTAAGAAGCATCTCAAGGTCCTGGAGTGGCCTAGCCAGTCTCCAGACCTGAACCCAATAGAAAATCAATGGAGGGAGCTGAAAGTCCGTATTGCCCAGCGACAGCCCCGAAACCTGAAGGATCTGGAGAAGGTCTGTATGGAGGAGTGGGCCAAAATCCCTGCTGCAGTGTGTGCAAACCTGGTCAAGACCTACAGGAAACGTATGATCTCTGTAATTGCAAACAAAGGTTTCTGTACCAAATATTAAGTTCTGCTTTTCTGATGTATCAAATACTTATGTCATGCAATAAAATGCAAATTAATTACTTAGAAATCATACAATGTGATTTTCTGGATTTTAGTTTTAGATTCCGTCTCTCACAGTTGAAGTGTACCTATGATAAAAATTACAGACCTCTACATGCTTTGTAAGTAGGAAAACCTGCAAAATCGGCAGTGTATCAAATACTTGTTCTCCCCACTGTACATATCCTTAAAAAAATATATATATATTCCCCTTTATTACTTTCCAGCCCGCCACCCTTTCCCCACTTGGAGTAAACTAGTGAACAACAATGCCTATGCCTTTACTTCCAGCCCATACCCACTATCTACATTTTATGGACACAGTCAATTTTACAATAATTACATTTTGTTTGTTCTTTCTCCTAAACTTCTTCTACTCTCAACCTCTCCGATCATTTTCTTGATGTCCATCCGGTTTGCTTCTATATGCCATATCTTTCTAACTGTGCTCCTTCACAAAAGCTCCCAAGCTACAACCCATACACTTATTAAAATCAAATAAAATACAATTTTATTGGTCACATGCGCCGAATACAACAGGTGCAGACATTACAGTGAAATGCTTACTTACAGCCCTTAACCAACAGTGCATTTATTTTTAACAAAAAAAGTAAAAATAAAACAACAACAACAAAAAGTGTTGAGAAAAAAAAGAGCAGAAGTAAAATAAAATAACAGTAGGGAGGCTATATATATACAGGGGGGTACCGTTGCAGAGTCAATGTGCGGGGGCACCGGCTAGTTGAGGTAGTTGAGGTAATATGTACATGTGGGTAGAGTTAAAGTGACTATGCATAAATAATTAACAGAGTAGCAGCAGCGTAAAAAGGATGGGGTGGGGGGGCAGTGCAAATAGTCCGGGTAGCCATGATTAGCTGTTCAGGAGTCTTATGGCTTGGGGGTAGAAGCTGTTGAGAAGTATTTTGGACCTAGACTTGGCACTCCGGTACCGCTTGCCGTGCGGTAGCAGAGAGAACAGTCTATGACTAAGGTGGCTGGAGTCTTTGACAATTTTGAGGGCCTTCCTCTGACACCGGTCGGAGGCCAAGCAGTTGCCATACCAGGCGGTGATGCAACCAGTCAGGATGCTCTCGATGGTGCAGCTGTAGAATTTTTTGAGGATCTGAGGACCCATGCCAAATCTTTTCAGTCTCCTGAGGGGGAATAGGCTTTGTCGTGCCCTCTTCACGACTGTCTTGGTGTGTTTGGACCATGATAGTTCGTTGGTGATGTGGACACCAAGGAACTTGAAGCTCTCAACCTGTTCCACTACAGCCCCGTCGATGAGAATGGGGGCGTGCTCAGTCCACTTTTTTTTCCTTTGTCTTGGTCACGTTGAGGGAGAGGTTGTTGTCCTGGCACCACACGGCCAGGTCTCTGACCTCCTCCCTATAGGCTGTCTCATCGTTGTCGGTGATCAGGCCTACCACTGTTGTGTCGTCGGCAAACTTAATGATGGTGTTGGATCGTGCCTGGCCATGCAGTCATGGGTGAACAGAGAGTACAGGAGGGGACTGAGCACGCACCCCTGAGGGGCCCCCGTGTTGAGGATCAGTGTGGCTGATGTGTTGTTACCTACCCTTACCACCTGGGGGCGGCCCGTCAGGAAGTCCAGGATCCAGTTGCAGAGGGAGGTGTTTAGTCCCAGGATACTTAGCTTAGTAATGAGCTTAGAGGGCACTATGGTGTTGAATGCTGAGCTGTAGTCAATGAATAGCATTCTCACGTAGGTGTTCCTCTTGTCCAGGTGGGAAAGGGCAGTGTGGAGTGCAATAGAGATTGCATCATCTGTGGATCTGTTGGGGCGGTATGCAAATTGGAGTGGGTCTAGGGTTTCTGGGATAATGCTGTTGATGTGAGCCATGACCAGCCTTTCAAAGCACTTCATGGCTACAGACGTCAGTGCTACGGGTCGGTAGTCATTGAGGCAGGTTATGTTAGAGTCCTTGGGCACGGGGACTATGGTGTTCTGCTTGAAACATGTTGGTATTACAGACTCAGTCAGGGACATGTTGAAAATGTCAGTGAAGACACTTGCCAGTTGGTCAGCACATGCTCGGAGTACACGTCCTGGTAATCCGTCTGGCCCTGCGGCCTTGTGGATGTTGACCTGCTTAAAAGTCTTACTCATATCGGCTACAGAGAGCGTGATCTTATAGTCATCCGGAACAGCTGGTGCTCTCATGCATGCTTCAGTGTTGCTTGCCTCGAAGCGAGCATAGAAGTGGTTTAGCTCGTCTGGTAGGCTTGTGTCACTAGGCAGCACGCGGCTGTGCTTCCCTTTGTAGTCTGTAATAGTTTTCAAGCCCTGCCACATCCGACGAGCGTCAGAGCCAGTGTAGTACGATTCAATCTTAGTCCTGTATTAACTCTTTGCCTGTTTGATGGTTCGTCGGAGGGCATAGCGGGATTTCTTATAAGCGTCCGGGTTAGAGTCCCGTTCCTTGAAAGCGGCAGCTCTACCCTTTAGCTCAGTGCGGATGTTTCCTGTAATCCATGGCTTCTGGTTGGGGTATGTACGTACGGTCACTGTGGGGACGACATCATCAATGCACTTATTGATGAAGCCAGTGACTGATGTGGTGTACTCCTCAATGCTGTCTGAAGAATCCCGGAACATGTTCCAGTCTGTGCTAGCAAAACAGTCCTGTAGCTTAGCATCTGCGTCATCTGACCACTTTTTTATTAACCGAGTCACTGGTGCTTCCTGCTTTAGTTTTTGCTTATAAGCAGGAATCAGGAGGATAGAGTTATGGTCAGATTTGCCAAATGGAGGGCGAGGGAGAGCTTTGTATGCATCTCTGTGTGTGGAGTAAAGGTGGTCTAGAGTTTTTTTTCCTCTGGTTGCACATTTAACATGCTGGTAGAAATTAGGTAGAACGGATTTAAGTTTCCCTGCATTAAAGTCCCCGGCCACTAGGAGCGCTGCATCTGGATGAGCGTTTTCCTGTTGATTTATGGCCTTGTACAACTCATTCAGTGCAATCTTAATGCCAGCATTGGTTTGTGGTGGTAAATAGACAGCTATGAAAAATATAGATGAGAACTCTCTTGGTAAATAGTGTGGTCTACAGCTTATCATAAGATACTCTACCTCAGGCGAGCAAAACCTCGAGACTTCCTTAGTATTTGATTTTGTGCACCAGCTGTTGTTTACAAATATACACAGACCGCCACCCCTTGTCTTACCGGAGTCAGCCGTTCTACCCTGCCGATGTAGCGTATAGCCCGCTAGCTGTATGTTATCCATGTCGTCGTTCAGCCACGACTCGGTGAAACATAAGATATTACAGTTTTTAATGTGCCGTTGGTAGGATAACCGTAATCTTAGGTCATCCAATTTATTTTCAAATGATTGAACGTTGGCTAATAGGATTGATGGAAGAGGCAGTTTACTCGCTCGCCGTCGGATCCTTACAAGGCACCCCGATCTACGTCCACGATATCTCCGTCTCTTCCTCACGCGAATGACGGGGATTTGGGCCTTGTCGGGTGTCTGTATGATATCCTTCGCGGCCGCCTCGTTGAAGAAAAAATCTTCGTCCAATACGAGGTGAGTAATCGCTGTCCTGATATCCAGAAGCTCTTTTTTGTTATAAGAGACGATGGCAGAAACATTATGTACAAAATAAATTACAAATAACGCGGAAAAACACACATAATAGTACAATTGGTTAGAGGGCTGTAAAACGGCAGCCATCTTCTCCGGCGTTGTTGTTGTTTATGGACACAGCGTGCCTACATTATTAGTTATCTTGTTATTGTTTTTTGTTAGTTGTTATTAGTCCCATCCTTCAATTCCATTCAACATCTCCCATCTATCGTTTAACACCATCCATATAGGATTTCTATTTGCCATTCATATTTCAACTGTACTGTGATGTCTTACACAAGTTCTGAACCTTTCTATTCTCATTGTTTTTACAGATTGTGAATTGAAAATAAACATTTTTTCTATTAGTATTATTATGTTATTGATCGATTGACTATGACTTTTCAGATCAGTATTCACCCCCCTTGGCATTTTTCCTATTTTGTTGCCTTACAACCTGGAATTAAAATAGATTTTTTGGGGGTTTGTATCGTTTGATTTACACAACATGCCTACCACTTTGAAGATGCAAAATATTTTTTATTGTGAAACAAAGAAGAAATAAGACAAAAAAACTGAAAACTTGAGCGTGCATAACTATTTACCCCCCCAAAGTCAATACTTTGTAGAGCCACCTTTTGCAGCAATTGCAGCTGCAAGTCTCTTGGGATATGTCTTTAAACGCTTGGCACATCTAACCACTGGGATTTTTGCCCATTCTTCAAGGCAAAACTGCTCCAGCTCCTTCAAGTTGGATGGATTCCGTTGGTGTACAGCATTCTTTAAGTCATACCACAGATTCTCAATTGGATTGGCCATTCCAAGACATTTAAATGTTTCCCCTTAAACCATTGGAGTGTTGCTTTAGCAGTATGCTTAGGGTCATTGTCCTGCTGGAAGGTGACCCTCCGTCCCAGTCTCAAATCTCTGGAAGACTGAAACAGGTTTCCCTAAAGAATTTCCCTGTATTTTGCGCCATCCATCATCCCTTCAATTATGACCAGTTTCCCAGTCCCTGCCGATGAAAAACATCCCCACAGCATGATGAGAGAGTTGCACCCCTCCTCAAAAAACCTACACGCCGATGTCAACAACTACAGACCAGTATCCCTTCTTTCTTTTCTCTCCAAAACTCTTGAGCGTGCCGTCTCTAGCCAACTCTCCTGCTATCTCTCTCAGAATGACCTTCTTGATCCTAACCAGTCAGGTTTCAAGACTGGTCATTCAACTGAGACGGCTCTTCTCTGTGTCACGGAGGCTCTCCGCACTGCTAAAGCTAACTCTCTCTCCTCTGCTCTTATCCTTCTAGACCTATCCGCTGCCTTTGATACTGTGAACCATCAGATCCTCCTCTCCACCCTCTCCGAGTTGGGCATCTCCGGCGCTGCTCACTCTTGGATTGCGTCCTACCTGACAGGTCGCTCCTACCAGGTGGTGTGGCGAGAATCTGTCTCCGCACCACGTGCTCTCTCCACTGGTGTCCCCCAGGGCTCAGTTCTAGGCCCTCTCCTATTCTCTCTATACACCAAGTCACTTGGCTCTGTCATATCCTCACATGGTCTCTCCTATCATTGCTACGCAGACGACACACAATTCATTTTCTCCTTTCCCCCTTCTGATAACCAGGTGGCGAATCGCATCTCTGCATGTCTGGCAGACATATCAGTGTGGATGTTGGATCACCACCTCAAGCTGAACCTCGGCAAGACGGAGCTGCTCTTCCTCCCGGGGAAGGACTGCCCGCTCCATGATCTCGGCATCACGGTTGACAACTCCATTGTGTCCTCCTCCCAGAGTGCAAAGAACCTTGGCGTGACCCTGGACAACACCCTGTCGTTCTCTGCTAACATCAAAGCGGTGACCCGATCCTGCAGGTTCATGCTCTACAACATTCGCAGAGTACGACCCTACATTACACAGAAAGCGGCACAGGTCCTAATTCAGGCACTTGTCATCTCCCGTCTGGATTACTGCAACTCGCTGTTGGCTGGGCTCCCTGCCTGTACAATTAAACCCCTGCAATTTATCCAGAAAGCTGCAGCCGTCTGGTGTTCAACATTCCCAAGTTCTCTCACATCACCCCGCTCCTCCGCACACTCCACTGGCTTCCAGTTGAAGCTCGCATCTACTACAAAACCATGGTGCTTGCCTATGGAGCTGTGAGGGGAACGTCACCTCCTTACCTTCAGGCTCTGATCAGACCCTATACCCAAACGAGGGCACTACGTTCATCCACCTCTGGCCTGCTAGCCCCCCTACCTCTACGGAAGCACAGTTCCCGCTCAGCCCAGTGAAAGCTATTCGCTGCTCTGGCACCCCAATGGTGGAACAAGCTCCCCCACGACGCCAGGACAGCGGAGTCACTGACCACCTTCCGGAGACACTTGAAACCCTACCTCTTTAAGGAATACCTGGAATAGTATAATAGTAATCCTTCTACCCCCCCTTTACTACCACTGTCTTTTGTCTAAACTAACACCTGACTTATTTAAACTGCTAGCACTGACTTGTTTAAAGAAATGTACTTATTGTGATCGAGATGTAGTTGTCCCTGATTGCACCGACTTTGCTCACAGCTGCTTGTTTGAATTAGTGTACTTACTGTGATCAAGATGTGGTAGTCCCTCTGGCTATCCTAGGTTGAATGCATCAATTTGTAAGTCGCTCTTGATAAGAGGGACTGCTAAATGACTTAAATGTAAATGTAAATTATGCTGCCACCACCATGCTTCACTGTGGGGATGGTATTCTCGGGGTGATGAGAGGTGTTGGGTTTACGCCAGACATAGCGTTTTCCTTGATGGCCAAAAAGCTCAATTTTAGTCTCATCTGACCAGAGTACCTTCTTCCATATGTTTGGGGAGTCTCCCACATGCATTTTCGCAAACACCAAAGCTTATTTTTTTCTTTAAGCAATGGCTTTTTTCTGCCCACTCTTCCTTAAAGCCCAGCTCTGTGGAGTGTACGGCTTAAAGGGGTCCTATGGACAGATACTCCAATCTCCACTGTGGAGCTTTGCAGCTCCTTCAGGTTTATCTTTGGTCTCTTTGTTGCCTCTCTGATTAATGCCCTCCTTGCCTGGTCCGTGAGTTTTGGTGGCCTCTCTTGGCAAGTTTGTTGTGGTGCCATATTCTTTCCATTTTTTAATAATGGATTTTAATGGTGCTCTGTGGGATGTTCAAAGTTTCTGATATTTTTTTATAACCCAACCCTGATCTGTACTTCTCCACAACTTTGTCGCTGACCTCTTTGGAGAGCTCCTTGGTCTTCATGGTGCCACTTGCTTGGTGGTGCCCCTTGCTTAGTGGTGTTGCAGACTCTGAGGCCTTTCAGAATAGGTGTATATAAACTGAGATCATGTGACAGATCATGTGACACTTAGATTGCACACAGGTGGACTTTATTTAACTAATTATGTGACTTCTGAAGGTAATTGGTTGCACCAGATCTTATTTAGGGGCTTCATACAGTGAGGGAAAAAAGTATTTGATCCCCTGCTGATTTTGTATGTTTGCCCACTGACAAAGACATGATCAGTCTATAATTTTAATGGTAGGTTTATTTGAACAGTGAGAGACAGAATAACAACAACAAAATCCTGAAAAACGCATGTCAGAAATGTTATAAATTGATTTGCATTTTAATGAGGAAAATAAGTTTTTGACCCCTCTGCAAAACATGACTTAGTACTTGGTGGCAAAACCCTTGTTGGCAATCACAGAGCAGACGTTTCTTGTAGTTTACATTTACATTTACATTTTAGTGATTTAGCAGACGCTCTTATCCAGATTGACTTACAGTTAGTGAGTGCATACATTTTATTTTTTATTTTTTCAAACCCCCCGTGGGAATCGAACCCACAACCCTGGCGTTGCAAACGCCATGCTCTACCAACTGAGCTACATCCCTGCCGGCCATTCCCTCCCCTACCCTGGACGATGCTGGGCCAATTGTGCGCCGCCCAATGGGTCTCCCGGTCGCGGCCGGCTACGACAGAGCCTGGATTCGAACCAGGATCTAGTGGCACAGCTAGCACTGCGATGCAGTTGGCCACCAGGTTTGCACACATCTCAGGAGGGATTTTGTCCCACTACTCTTTGCAGATCTTCTCCAAGTCATTAAGGTTTCGAGCCTGACGTTTGGCAACTCGAACCTTCAGCTCCCTCCACAGATTTTCTATGGGATTAAGGTCTGGAGACTGGCTAGGCCACTCCAGGACCTTCATATGCTTCTTCTTGAGCCACTCCTCTGTTGCCTTAGCCATGTGTTTTGGGTCATTGTCATGCATGAATACCCATCCACGACCCATTTTCAATGCCCTGGCTGAGGGAAGGAGGTTCTCACCCAAGATTTGACGGTACATGGCGCCGTCCATCGTCTCTTTGATGCGGTGAAGTTGTCCTGTCCCCTTAGCAGAAAAACACCCCCAAAGCATACTGTTTCCACCTCCATGTTTTACGGGGGGATGGTGTTCTTGGGGTCATAGGCAGCATTCCTCCTCCTCCATATAGCGAGTTGAGTTGATGCCAAAGAGTTCGATTTTGGTCTCATCTGACCACAACACATTCACCCATTTCTCCTCGGAATCATTCAGATGTTCATTGGCAAACTTCAGACGTGCCTGTATATGTGCTTTCTTGAGCAGGGGGACCTTGCAGGGGCTGCAGGATTTCAGTCCTTCACGGCGTAGTGTGTTACCAAATGTTTTCTTGGTGACTATGGTCCCAGCTGCCTTGAGATCATTGACAAGATCCTCCCGTGTAGTTCTGGGCTGATTCCTCACCGTTCTCATGAACATTGCAACTCCACGAGGTGAGATCTTGCATGGAGCCCCAGGCCGAGGGAGATTGACAGTTCTTTTGTGTTTCTTCCATTTGCGAATAATCGCACCAACTGTTGTCACCTTCTCACCAAGCTGCTTGGCGATAGTCTTGTAGCCCATTCCAGCCTTGTGTAGGTCTACAATCTTGTCCCTGACATCCTTGGATAGCTCTTTGGTCTTGGCCATGGTGGAGAGTTTGGAATCTGATTGATTGATTGCTTCTGTGGACAGGTGTCTTTTATACAGGTAACAAGCTGAGATTAAGAGCACACTCTTAAAGGGAGTGCTCCTAATCTCATTTTGTTACCTGTATAAAAGACACCTGTCCACAGAAGCAATCAATCAATTAGATTCCAAACTCTCCACCATGGCCAAGACCAAAGAGCTCTCAAAGGATGTCAGGGACAAGATTGTAGACCTACACAAGGCTGGAATGGGCTACAAGACCATCGCCAAGCAGCTTGGTGAGAAGGTGACAACAGTTGGAAGAAACACAAAATAACTGTCAATCTCAGCTCGTTATCTGTATAAAAGACACCTGGGAGCCAGAAATCTTTCTGATTAAGAGGGGGTCAAATACTTATTTCCCCTCATTAAAATGCAAATCAATTTATAACATTTTTGAAATGCGTTTTTCTGGATTTTTGTTGTTGTTATTCTGTCTCTCACTGTTCAACTAAACCTACCATTAAAATTATAGACTGATCATTTCTTTGTCAGTGGGCAAACGTACAAAATCAGCAGGGGATCAAATACACGCACAACTTTTCCGTTATACAAAATTTGTTTTCTTGTGGGCGTGTGGATGTGTGCCCATTTCTGTTTGATTTCTGTCCATTTAGGGGAGCCATTATGGATCAAGGGAACTTCCAGAGATAAAAGTTCTGTGTAGCCTCTTTAAAACATATATCTCTAAAATTGAATATGTCCAGACTACCCCAAGCGTGCTCAGCCAAATCCTAACCCTAACTACAACCATGTGTTTGACAACAATGTCCTCATATAGCTTCAAATCAAATCACATTTTATTGGTCGCATACACATATTTAGCAGATGTTATTGCGGGTGTCCCGAAATGCTTGTGTTCCTAGCTTCAACAGTGTAGTAATATCTAACAATACAAACAACTCTAAAAAGTAAAATAATGGAATTAAGAAATATTAGGACGAGCAATGTTGGAGTCCGGATTATAAATATATGGAATCATGTAATAATCAAAAAAGTGTTAAACAAATGAAACTATATTTTATATTTGAGATTCTTCAAATAGCCACCCTTTGCCTTGATGACAGCTTTGCACACTTTTGGAATTCTCTCAACAAGCTTCATGAGGTAGTCACCTGGAATGCATTTCAATTAACAGGTGTGCCTTCTTAAAAGTTAATTTGTGGAATTGATTTCTGTCTTAATGTGTTTGAGCCAATCAGTTGTGTTGTGACAAGGTAGGGGGGGGTATACAGAAGCCCTATTTAGTAAAAGACCAAGTCCATATTATGGCAAGAAAAGCTCAAATAAGCAAAGAGAAACGACAGTCCATTATTACTTTAAGGCATGAAGGTCAGTCAATACGGAAAATGGCAAGAACTTTGAAAGGTTCTTCAAGTGCAGTCGCAAAAACCATCAAGCACTATGATGAAACTGGCTCTAATGAGGACCGCCACAGGAATGGAAGACCCAGAGTTACCTCTGTTGCATAGGATAAGTTCATTAAAGTTACCAGCCTCAGAAATTGCAGCCCAAATAAATGCTTCACAGAGTTCAAGTAAAAGACACATCTAAACATCAACTGTTCAGAGGGGACTGTGTGAATCAGGCATTCATGGTCGAATTGCTGCAAAGAAACCACTACTACAGGACACCAATAAGAAGAAGAGACCTGCTTGGGCCAAGAAACATGAGAAATGGACATTAGACCGGTGGGAATTTGTCCTTTGGTCTGGAGTCCAAATTGGAGATCTTTGGTTCCAACCGCTGTGTCTTTGTGAGACGCGGTGTGGGTGAACGGATGCTCTCCGCATGTGTAGTTCCCACCGTAAAGCATGGAGGAGGAGGTGTTATGGTGTTGGGGTGCTTTGCTGGTGACACTGTCTGTGATTTATTTAGAATTCAAGGCACACTTAACCAGCATGGCTACCACAGCGATACGCCATCCCATCTGGTTTAGGCTTAGTGGGACTATCATTTGTTTTTCAACAGGACAATGACCCAACACACCTCCAGGCTGTGTAAGGACTATATGACCAAGAAGGAGAGTGATGGAGTGCTGCATTAGATGACCTGGCCTCCACAATCCCCCGACCTCAACCCAATTGAGATGGTTTGGGATGAGTCGGACGGCAGAGTGAAGGAAAAGCAGCCAACAAGTGCTCAGCATATGTGGGACTCCTTCAAGACTGTTGGAAAAGTATTCCAGGTGAAGCTGGTTGAGAGAATGCCAAGAGTGTGCAAAGCTGTCATCAAGGCAAAGGGTGGCTATTTGAATCATCTCAAATATAAAATATATTTTGATTTGTTTAACACTTTTTTGGTTACTACATGATTCCATATGTGTTATTTCATAGTTTTGATGTCTTTTTCTATTATTCTACAATGTAAAAAATTGTAAAAATAAAGAAAAACCCTTGAATTAGTAGGTGAGTCCAAACTTTTGACTGATACGTATGTGATGGGATGTATAGACAATATGGACAGTATATTTACATTTACATCATTTATATGGATAGAATATGTAGTATTTGAAGAATACTATATGTACAGCAATAGTTAAATAGGATAGGCCATGACTAGAATAGAGTATATACAGTGAGGGAAAAAAGTATTTGATCCCCTGCTGATTTTGTACGTTTGCCCACTGACAAAGAAATTATCAGTCTATAATTTTAATGGTAGATTTATTTGAACAGTGAGAGACAGAATAACAACAGCGCCGTCCATCGTCTCTTTGATGCGGTGAAGTTGTCCTGTCCCCTTAGCAGAAAAACACCCCCAAAGCATACTGTTTCCACCTCCATGTTTGACGTTGGGGAGGGTGTTCTTGGGGTCATAGGCAGCATTCCTCCTCCTCCAAACACGGCGAGTTGAGTTGAGGCCAAAGAGCTCGATTTTGGTCTCATCTGACCACAACACTTTCACCCAGTTCTCCTCTGAATCATTCAGATGTTCATTGGCAAACTTCAGACGGGCCTGTATATTTGTTTTCTTGAGCAGGGGGACCTTGCGGGCACTGCAGGATTTCGGTCCTTCACGGCGTAGTGTGTTACCAATTGTTTTCTTGGTGACTATGGTCCCAGCTGCCTTGAGATCATTGACAAGATCCTCCCGTGTAGTTATGGGCTGATTCCTCACCGTTCTCATGATCATTGCAACTCCACGAGGTGAGATCTTGCATGGAGCCCCAGGCCGAGGGAGATTGACAGGTCTTTTGTGTTTTTTCCATTTGCGAATAATCACACCAACTGTTGTCACCTTCTCACCAAACTGCTTGACGATGGTCTTGTAGCCCATTCCAGCCTTGTGTAGGTCTACAATATTGTCCCTGACATCCTTGGAGAGCTCTTTGGTCTTGGCCATGGTGGAGAGTTTGGAATCTGATTGATTGATTGCTTCTGTGGACAGGTGTCTTTTATACAGGTAACAAACTGAGATTAGGAGCACTCCCTTTAAGAGTGTGCTCCTAATCTCAGCTCGTTACCTGTATAAAAGACACCTGGAAGCCAGAAATCTTTCTGATTGAGAGGGGGTCAAATACTTATTTTCCTCATTAAAATGCAAATCAATTTATAACATTTTTGACATGCGTTTTTCTGGATTTTTTTGTTGTTATTCTGTCTCTCACTGTTCAAATATACATACCATTAAAATTATAGACTGATAATTTATTTGTCAGTGGGCAAACGTACAATATCAGCAGGGGATCAAATACTTTTTCCCTCACTGTACATACTGTAGCCTATGGGATACTCAGAGCATAAAGGGAAATCTTAACGCCACAGCATACAGTACAATGACATTCTAGACGATTCTGTGCTTCCAACTTTGTTGCAACAGTTTGGGGAATGTCCTTTCCTGTTTCAGCATGACAATGCCCCCGTGCACAAAGCGAGGTCCATTCAGAAATGGTTTGTCGAGATCGATGTGGAAGAACTTGACTGGCCTGCACAGAGCCCTGACCTCAACCCTATCGAACACCTTTGGGATGAATTGGAACGCCGATAGCGAGCCAGGCCTAATCGCCCAACATCAGTCCCGACCTCACTAATGCTCGTTGCTGAATCGAGGCAAGTCCCTGCAGCAATGTTCCAACATCTATTGGAAAGCCTTAACAGAAGAGTGGAGGCTGTTACAGCAGCAAAGGGGGGACCAATGATGGGAATGTTTTAGTAAAATATTGGATAAACAAAGTTAAATCACAGATGTGACGAACATATTGATGAATGGTTCCTTTCACTGGGCTTGGGTGTGTGTGTGAAGTGGGGATCTGACCTAGGGTCGAATTGCTCGCTCTTACCTAATCCATGGCTGTCCTACATTATCAGAGACTGAAACTAGACTGTTGCTTAATGCATCTCTCCTCAAACAAAGTAGAGAGAGAGCGGCACCAGAATTGAACAGAGTCTAGACTAATCATGAGTAATTACAGCATGACAGGAGGGAAGAGAGGAGTGGGTTTTGGGTATGTTTGAAAAATTAAGTGTGGACCTGTCACGTCCAACAATCAATCTTCAGGTCAAGCCAGGGTGAGCCGGGGTTGAACAGAGTTTAAACTGAAGATGAGTGTTTTTGCATGATATGGGCTGGATTGATTTTTAAAAAATGTTTCAATTAGTTTGGTTCGATTGGGTTTTGGGTATGTTTGAAAAATTAAGTGTGGACCTGTCACGTCCAACAATCAATCTTCAGGTCAAGCCAGGGTGAGCCGGGGTTGAACAGAGTTTAAACTGAAGATGAGTGTTTTTGCATGATATGGGCTGGATTGATTTTAAAAAAATGTTTCAATTAGTTTGGTTCGATTGTTTTGTCTGACTCATTTTGTACAAGACTGGTTTGTTTGACCTGCTTGGGTTTGCGAAAGCAGCTCTTTCATCTTTGTACACTGGTCTGACTCAATTCGTGCATTCAATCTGTCGAATTCACACAGTTGTTCATCTGATGTATTTGTTCAATTTGTCTGATTCATTTGTTCATCCTGCTGGTCATTCTGTCTGATTCATTTAAGCACGAGTGGCTGCTTATCTGTGTGAGTGATCGGACAATAAAAGGAAATCCTGCAAATAATAGCCTTTTCTGTGTGGAGGGAGTGTCAGGAAAGGGACTATATTTGAGGTTGCTTGAAGCTTCTAAGTCTGGTGGAGAAAGGGCATGCCCAATCTTGCATTAAGAAGATGAGAATTAATGGTATGTGGATATTAATTTACCAACTGAATAAAATAATAACTGTGATAGGGTTAACATTCCAAATTGGGGCCCTTTGATATAATAAAATATTCCTGTAGGTTATACAAATAGTGATTAAGCGTGTTTGAGAACAACATTGTGTGAATGTGATATAGGAATGGTATAAATGAGTCGCACTCTGAAGTTTGAATGATGAGGTATAGAGGTGTGTATGATGATTTTATATAAGTTTGGATAATAAGCTTTTCATATGATATTGTGGGGTTTGTACAACACTGCCTGTCATAGAATATTGTAAGATCAGTGAATAAGTGACCAGTCTATAAGATTCTGGGAGGATTCTATGACTGAGGGGAAGGGTCTAGGTAGTTAAAGTTGTTGTTACGCTGAAGGTAGATTATTTAAATTTTTAAATTTTAGTCATTTAGCAGATGCTCTTATCCAGAGCGACTTACAGTTAGTGAGTGCATACATTTTTCATACTGGCCCCCTGTGGGATGATGAACTAACGTGTGGTAATAAAGAATCTTTAGAAATACGAATGGTTTGGTTGATATGAATACATTACAATATGATTAATTTTATGTGCGTGTAATTGATTACTAGAGATTGGATAAAGTAATAAGTGGAATAACGTATAGGTGCTGACTTGTGCACCCAAAACATAGACGTACGTGGTGGGTGGGAGACAGTACATAGATCATTTGATAGAAATAAGATTAAGCATTATAATAACTATCTATCATTTCAGAGCAGAGGTGATATAGTAAAGGAAGTTTAGTATATTGTAGGGGAAAATATCATCCATTTGATTAAACTTGTTAGATCTGTTTCCAAAATCAATGAATGTAGATTTGACTCGTTGACTGCTAAATTCATTCCCTTCGAGCTTGTGGGATCTTTGTCCTGTAAAGCTATTTTCTGATAATTGTGTTATGTGCCAGATGTTAAAACTACAGGCCATTATAATTGGAATAAAGGAGGATTTACTTGTCATTTCAATAAAGCATAGATTCTGCATTACTGACTAAAATCTAGGTTTTCTGATTGTAGTTAGACTATGGTTATGGGTTGCTTAGATTTATAAAACAGTCAGTGTTTATTTTGTGATACAAGACTGGACAATTTAGTAGCTTGCTTGTTTCAAATTGAAAGACTCACTTATTCAACAGGACAATTTCGAGATGGTCATTTTTTGCGTTGCCTAATGATTTGATAGTTTAAACTACTGTGAATAGGGTTGTAATTTGGAATATTGAATTAAATATGGATATGAATTGAATGTATGCTTGTCAACTATAGCAAGTGTTTGTTTTATTAACTATAGCCTAATCAGAAAGGAGAGTTACATAAATGTAATAGCGGACTGGCAATTGCAATTGAGCTGTGGCCATGATTTGAATTGATAACAAAGGAAAGTAATTTAATAGGGAAGTGAGAATTTCAACTTTGAATTGTTTGGGTAGACTGAAATGAAAGTAGCGTCTTTTAATAATATGAATGCACATATATGTTCTAGTTCGCGGGTAAAAGAGAGACAGTCCAGCAAGTACGAATCGGGCTATGAGAGACATTGGAAGCAGAAGACTGAATAGTTTAATGGAAAACATTTATTTGACAAATTCTAATTGTTATTACTTTATTTTATAGTTTGCATAACACCGGTGGTGTATGCAAATAGTTGGTGAATTCTAAAACTATAATTTGTTTTCGTTACGTGGACCAGCGGATTGCAGGTAGTTTTGGCTATTACGCTGATGGGATAGCACCAACTTTTTGTGGGTTCTAGATTTGTTAAACAACAAATTAATATTCTCACTCAATTAATGCAATAGGCTACAATTATAACATTATCGGAAAAAGGCACAATCTAATGCGAAACAGTTATTACCTATGTCATTGATCCAGTAATGATACCAGGATAATAGTAATAATAGAAATCTAGGTAGGGGAATTTAGGATAGGGACTAGCTGTCCAGATATAAACAAGTAAAAGAGAAAGCTAAAAAGAAAGATTAGGGACTAAATGCCAAGACGAAGATTAGAAAGAGAACCACAGGAAAGCAGATACAATATAAGGGGATGTTACATAGGGGAATATACAGTGGCAGCAAACATACAAATAATAACATATGAGGTACACATATGGAAGGAAAGAGAGAACAGATACAAAAAGCACAGGAGAGCGAGAGTGGTTTTATAAAGTCAAATTTAGCCACTATCATAGACTAAGGAAGTGGGCAGAGCGGTAGAGAGAGGGAAACTGAAGATGGTGGTGGGGGAATCCAAGAGGGAGGGGCTTTAAGCTAAGATGTATGTGAATATGACTATATAAACGGAGAGCAGACCATCTCGGCTTCCGTTAATCTGTGTAATAAAGTCTATCTTGAATCTACAAAAACTCTGGAAGAACATTGATTTTTAATAAGTATAGTGATAATTTTCCACAACACCAACTCCATATTAATGCCCATGATATTGGAATGAGATGTTCGACGAGCAGTTGTCCACATACTTTTGGTCATGTAGTGTGTGTAAATATATATTTAAATATATATACAGTGAGGGAAAAAAAGTATTTGATCCCCTGCTGATTTTGTACGTTTGCCCACTGACAAAGAAATGATCAGTCTATCATTTTAATGGTAGGTTTATTTGAACAGTGAGAGACAGAATAACAACAACAAAAAATCCAGAAAAACGCATGTGAAAAATGTTATAAATTGATTTCCATTTTAATGAGGGAAATAAGTATTTGACCCCCTCTCAATCAGAAAGATTTCTAGCTCCCAGGTGTCTTTTATACAGGTAACGAGCTGAGATTAGGAGCACACTCTTAAAGGGAGTGCTCCTAATCTCATTTTGTTACCTGTATAAAAGACACCTGTCCACAGAAGCAATCAATCAATTAGATTCCAAACTCTCCACCATGGCCAAGACCAAAGAGCTCTCCAAGGATGTCAGGAACAAGATTGTAGACCTACACAAGGCTGGAATGGGCTACAATACCATCGCCAAGCAGCTTGGTGAGAAGGTGACAACAGTTGGAAGAAACACAAAAGAACTGTCAATCTCCCTCGGCCTGGGGCTCCATGCAAGATCTCACCTCGTGGAGTTGCAATGATCATGAGAATGGTGAGGAATCAGCCCAGAAATACACGGGAGGATCTTGTCAATGATCTCAAGGCAGCTGGGACCATAGTCACCAAGAAAACAATTGGTAACACACTACGCCGTGAAGGACTGAAATCCTGCAGCGCCCGCAAGGTCCCCCTGCTCAAGAAAGCACATATACAGGCCCCTCTGAAGTTTGCCAATGAACATCTGAATGATTTAGAGGAGAACTGGGTGAAAGTGTTGTGGTCAGATGAGACCAAAATCGAGCTCTTTGGCATCAACTCAACTCGCCGTGTATGGAGGAGGAGGAATGCTGCCTATGACCCCAAGACCACCATCCCCACCGTCAAACATGGAGGTGGAAACATTATGCTTTGGGGGTGTTTTTCTGCTAAGGGGACAGGACAACTTCATCGCATCAAAGGGACGATGGACGGGGCCATGTACCGTCAAATCTTGGGTGAGAACCTCCTTCCCTCAGCCAGGGCATTGAAAATGGGTCGTGGATGGGTATTCCAGCATGACAATGACCCAAAACACACGGCCAAGGCAACAAAGGAGTAGCTCAAGCAGGTAGCTTAAGGTCCTGGAGTGGTCTAGCCACAGTCTCCAGACCTTAATCCCACAGAAAATCTGTGGAGGGAGCTGAAGGTTCGAGTTGCCAAACGTCAGCCTCGAAACCTTAATGACTTGGAGAAGATCTGCAAAGAGGAGTGGGACAAAATCCCTCCTGAGATGTGTGAAAACCTGGTGGCCAACTACAAGAAACGTCTGACCTCTGTGATTGCCAACAAGGGTTTTGCCACCCAAGTACTAAATCATGTTTTGCAGAGGGGTCAAATACTTATTTCCCTCATTAAAATGCAAATCAATTTATAACATTTCTGACATGCGTTTTTCAGGATTTATTTGTTGTTATACTGTCTCTCACTGTTCAAATAAACCTACCATAAAATTTATAGACTGATCATGTCTTTGTCAGTGGGCAAACGTACAAAATCAGCAGGGGATCAAATACTTTTTTCCCTCACTGTATATATATATATATATATATATATATATATATATATGAAGTACCAGTCAAAGGTTTGGACACACCTACTCATTCCAGGATTTTATTTTTACTATTTTCTACATTGTAGAATAATAGTGAAGACATCAAAACTATGAAATCCCACATATGGAATCATGTAGTAAACAAAAAAGTGTTAAACAAATCAAAATATATTTTATATTTGAGATTCTTTAAATAGCCACCCTTTGCCTTGATGACAGCTTTGCACACTCTTGGCATTCTCCCAACCAGCTTCACCTGGAATGCTTTTCCAACAGTCTTGAAGGAGTTCCCACATATGCTGAGCACTTGTTGGCTGCTTTTCCTTCACTATGCGGTCCGACTCATCCCAGCTGTCATCAAGGCAAAGGGTGGCTATTTGAACAATCTCAAATATAAAATATATTAATATAAACACTTTTTTGTTTACTACATGATTCCATATGTGTTATTTCATAGTTTTGATGTCTTCACTATTATTCTACAATGTAAAAAATCATAAAAATAAAGACAAACCCTTGAATGAGTATGTGTGTCCAAACTTTTGACTGGTAGTGTTTATACACATTTATATACAAAAGTATTGGGACACCCCTTCAAATTAGTGGATTCAGCTATTTCAGCCACACCTGTTGCTGACAGGTTTATAAAATCGAGCACACAGCCGTGCAATCTCCACGAAAGCTCTCCACCATTGGACTCTGGAGCAGTGGAAACACGTTCTCTGGAGTGATGAATCAAGCTTCACCATCTGGCAGAAAAACTAATGAATGAGTATTCAGACCCCTTCCCCTTTTCCACATTTTGTTACGTTACAGCCTTATTCTAAAATGGATTAAATAAATACAAAAATCCTCATCAATCTACACACAATACCCCATAATGACAAAGCGAAAAAAGGTTTATACATTCTTTCAAATCTATATAAAAAAAATAGTATTTCAGACACTTTGCTATGAGACTCGACATTGAGCTCAGGTGCATCCTGTTTCCATTGATCATCCTTGAGATATTTCTAAAACTTCATTGGAGTCCACCTGTGGTAAATTCAATTGATTGGACATGATTTGGAAAGGGACACGCCTGTCTATATAAGGTCCCATAGTTGACAGTGCATGTCAGATTAAAAACCTAGCCATGAGGTCGAAGGATTTGTCCGTAGAGCTCCGAGACAGGATTGTGTCGAGGCACAGATCTGGGGAAGGTTACCCAAAACATTTCTGCAGCATTGAAGCTCCCCAGGAACACAGTGGCCTCCATCATTCTTAAATGGAAGAAGTTTGGAACCACCAAGACTCTTCCTAGAGCTGGCCGCCCGGCCAAACTGAGCAATCGGGGAGAAGGGCCTTGGTCAGGGAGGTGACCAAGAACCCAATGGTCACTCTGACAGAGCTCCAGAGTTCCTCTGTGGAGATGGGAGAACCTTCCAGAAGGACAACCATCTCTGCAGCACTCCACCAATCAGGCCTTTATGGTAGAGTGGCCAGGTGGAGGTCACTCCTCAGTAAAAGGCACACGACAGCCCAATTGGAGTTTGCCAACAGGCACCTAAAGGACACTCAGACCATGAAAAACAATATTCTCTGGTCTGATGAAACCAAGATTGAACTCTATGCCAAGCGTCACGTCTAGAGGAAACCAGGCACCGCTCATCACATGGCCAATACCATCCCTTGGCTCCACATATAAGCAAAGCCTTCTGAACATAATAGGAGTGAGCCTATAGAGATATCCGATTCACTGGATACAGTATAGAGATGTTATATACAGTGCCTTCAGAAAGTATTCACACCCTTTTACTTTTTCCTTATTTTGTTGTGTTACAGCCTGAATTTAACATTTATTATTGAGATTTTGTGTCACCTGATCTACACACAGTACCCCATTATGTCAAAGTGGAATGTTTAAAAATAAAATTACAAATTAATGGAAAATGAAAAGCTGAAATGTCTTTACTCAATAAGTGTTCCACCCTGTTGTTATGGCAAGCCTAAATACGTTCAGAAGTAAATATTTGCTTAATAAGTCACATAATAAGTTGCATGGACTCACTGTTTGTACCCCTTCAGAAAGTATTCATACTTTTGAATACTGTAAAAAGTACAAATAGTATCAAAAAGTTGTATGCAAGCAACCTAATCCAGATCAGTTTACACATTTTAAAGTTTGAAAGGCCTTTCTAGCTTAAGCGGTGTAAGTGGAGTAGCATCTCTAGAGGGTTAATGGCTGTGATAAGAGAAAACTGAGGATGTATCAACAACGTTGTAGTTTCTCCACAATACAAACCTAATTGACAGAGTGAAAAGAAGGAAGTATGTACCACGCTTACAGATCTGAGAGGTTTGGATAGGTGGAAGCAATATGGCGACATCTCAACCCAGCCTTTTATCATAATGCTTTACCAATCCTCTCAAATCTACAAATGCCTTGGGTCGATTTGGAATTCAGCACTACTGTTTTTGATAACTGTTCTCGCTCATGATTTCTTCTCATTGGTCCACAGGGACAACATTATCCAGCCAATGGGAGTGAATGCTGAAGGGAAGCTGTGTAAATATATAAATATTTCATCAATTGTATTTTTGGACAGCTACAATGACAATACAGAGTGAAGAATGTAGATTAAAACACGTTTTAAATGTATTTTTTATTTATTGTATTCTGAATTAGTCTCATAGCAGCATACAGTTAAGTCTAGTCTTATGGAGATACCGAGTGGTTTTGAAAACGAGATGAGATTGTTATTATGAGTGATGCATTGAATCTCATACATACATGCTATGCTATTGGCCAGTAAACATTTAAATAAAGTTGTGAAATCCATTGTACCATATTACAGTTATTATTTATTAAGACTGTTAAGTGCAATAGATGCCATGGCTATGCATTACCTCTATTTATCCTCAATGAATAATCCTGCACTGGTGCTCACAACTTTAAAAAGTCAGGAGCACAACATAAAATGTAGGAGCACCAGAAAAGTGGATTTTAAAATTGATTGAGATTAAACCACATCAGGAGGGCACATTTGAGGTCTGGGAAAAATCTAAGAAATGTACATTTTTGAGTGTAGCAACATGCACCTATAGCAATACATAGACTGTTGTTTGGTTAGCGGTGTTTCTGGAGTCCACGTGTGCAGAGTCAGCAACAGAAAAGTTGCTTGATCGAATCCCCAAGCCGACAACATAAAAATCTGTCGCTCTGCCTGAGCAAGGCAGTTAACCCCCAACAACAACTGCTTCCCAGGCACTGATGATGTCGATTACGGCAGCCCCCCGCACCTCTCTGATTCAGAGGGGTTGGGTTAAATGCGGAACACACATTTCAGTTGAATGCATTCAGTACAACTTTCCCTTTCTCAATGGGTTGATGGAAATCATCATGATATGTTTCTGCCAGGTAGGCATAGGCTACTTTGTAGTAGTTCATTTTAATTGAGAAGGTTTTTGGGAAAGCATTTCCATCTACCAGAAGGCAGTTATCATTAGTATCGCTAATGGCTACACAAGGTGGTAGACATATGCACGAACCGCACATATACGAATCACTGATGCATTCTGTTCATGTCTTATGGTATACATGGGTAAATTAATTAATCTTTTGAACTGTTTGGGCTAGAAACGATCAGTTTCGATTTAGCTTAGTAATGGTGCAAGTTGCAACTATAACGCTAACTAATCTGTGCAGGCTTTTTTCTCTAAGGCACTAGGAAACAACGGTACAGCGAAGTCTAATCATTACAACAATTATTATCTGCGTGATTCTTTTTCTAGGCCTGGAATAAAATTCCAGGTTGCCAGCAAAATATTTTAGGAGCATATGCGACCACAATAGTCGCAGTTTAGAGCCCTGCATGCCTTGTTGATAACAGTATCAATGAACAACATGAGAAGAAAAACCCCAAACCCCAGAGTGGGGATCCCTATTAGACATGTTTACAATGAAGCTTAAATGCTTATTTAACCCATTCCCCCTCACATACTGTTGATTTGGTACTGAACAGTTGATCCGATATGGTCATACAAAATAGTAAACGTTGTGACTAATGCCGAGTGGACATTTATGATAGAAGGGATACTCAGTATTTGTACATATTCCACAGCGAACCCTTATAGGTGGATCAGTCCCTCTTTAGCACAAGTCCATCATCTCCTGCAGGGACTCCTGCAAGGACAGCTGCAGTTCCACAGACTGCAGAGAGGAGGCACCACCTTCCACCGCCATTGACTTCAGTAGCTCCAGAGCGGTTAACACCACCTGACAGAGAGAAAGCGCATGAGTTAAAACACATGCAGAGAAAACAAAACAGAAGTGTGTGCAGGGGCGGACTCACAGTATGGGACAGCCGAGTGCTGAAGCGCGTAAAAATAGTCTGTCCTCGGTTACAACACTCACTACCGAGTTCTAAACTGCCTCTGGAAGCAACGTCAGCACAATAACTGTTTGTCGGGAGAGCTTCATGAAATGGGTTTCCATAACCGAGCAGCCGCACACAAGCGTAAGATACCATGCGCAATGCCAAGCGTCGGCTGTAGTGGTGCAAAGCTCGCCGCCATTGGACTCCGGAGCAGTGGAAATGCGTTCTCTGGAGTGATGAATTACACTTCACCATCTGGCAGTCTGACTGACAAATCTGGGTTTGGCGGATGCAAGGAGAACACAACCTGCCCGAATGCATAGTGCCAACTGTAAAGTTTGGTGGAGGAGGAATAATGTGGAGGAGGAATAATGGTCTGGGGCTGTTTTTCATGGTTCGGGCTAGGCCCTTCAGTTCCAGTGAAGGGAAATCTTAACGCTACAGCATTCAATGACATTCTAGATGATTCTGTGCTTCCAAATTTGTGGCAACAGTTTGGGGAAGGCCCTTTCCTGTTTCAGCATGACAATGCCCCTGTGCACAAAACGAGGTCCATACAGAAATGGTTTGTCGAGATCGTTGTGGAAGAACTTGACTGGCCAACACCAACCATGAGCCAGACCTAATCGCCCAACATCAGTACCCGATCTCACTAATGCTCTTTTGGGTGAATGGAAGCAAGTCCCAGCAGCAATGTTCCAACATCTAGTGGAAAGTCTTTTCAGAAGAGTGGATGCTGTTATAGCAGCAAAGGGGGGACCAACTCCCTATTAATGCCCATGATTTTGGAATGAGATGTTCGACGAGCAGGTGTCCACATACTTTTGGTCATGTAGTGTATATCCGTTTAGCTTTATTTGCGATGTCGACCAATACCGATATATTTTTGGCCTTTTTAACCATTCTAGCACAGATACAAACTGCAACCAGGTTTCTATGTTTATAAGGCTAATAAGAAAATATGTCAAATGACTTGAATATGTTAAAGGTGTAACAATTTATATTTTCATCAAAAGGTGAGTGAAATGCATCAGAAAGGTATTGGAAAGTTCGGGAAAACATCAGGGATGATCATCAGGTAATAATTGTGTGTGTAGAAAAGGTTTTGTCAGTCCCTTCTAATGTGTTCTGCACGGCTTGGGAACGTCGTATAGAGAAATAGCAGACATGTACATGTTCCTGAGAGTTTCAACTTTCAGGAATAGGGTCATAATAGCTAAATAGCCCCAACCGTAGAGCAGATTCCGGAGGAAGAAAACAGAAACCGCTCCGTTTGTCACAACTGCTAATAGTGCACATCGTAGGTTACTAACAAGCGTAGGTGGTCCTCGAGCGGAGGAGGATGGCAAGATAACAGAAATTATGCATTATTAAACAAAATTATGCCAAGTTCACGAGGCCTGCTGATGACTGTGTGTGTGTGTCTCACCTCGACCATGACCAGTTTCTTCTCCCAGGGTCTGTTGTCCGGGTCTGGCCACTTCTCTCCCAGACAGAAGAATAGAGAGAAGGGGGGACATTCTCCTTCATGACTGTTCATGAACTTCAACAGCCCTGGAGAAAGAAGGGAAGAGGGTGAAGGGATTTGAAGGTCAGTGCCAGAGAACTACACATCTACCTGAAAGACTGAGTCACTCACTCACTCACTCTCAAGTTCAGTATTTTACAACTTAATGTTAGATGTTTCCTAACCCTGAAAGTCGTCTATGGGCGAGGAGAAACTGTAAAGCCAAAATCACACGGGGGACGTCCGTCGATGGCGTGAATTTGCGCGTGAGAGAGTCGCAAGCATTAATTCACATACACAGCGTAGTGTACACCTGCGTTGTCATGAAAAGTAATTCTAAAAAGTTGTACTCTCTCTTGAAATCGGAGTTACCTCATTCCTCAAGTTTCCCAGCCGTAGTCTAGGCTATATCCCCATCAAATTTAACACAGGTAGGCTGCTGCATTGTTTTCAAATAGGTAGCCTATTTGTCAGATAGGCCTAAACCATAGCCTACAGCCCAATATATTTTTAACCATACAATTTTACTTAGCTAAGTAGGGAAGATCATAACAATTCCTTGAATTCCCTTTCTACAAACGACCCACACAATCTCTAGACCAAATTTGATTCATTTGAACCAAGGCACTCAATAACCATGCACTTTGAACTGTATGAATCAAATTGGCTGTAAGCAACAGTGATACCGACAAGGAATGATATTGACAATGTGATATATAATTCCGAAACACAATTCAGCTCGTGACGCAGTTGATGCCCACGGCCTGTCTGTTTTCTCTTATTCACTCCCATCCATTCTATTTCCAGCGTAAACACACTCGTTCACACGCATATAAAAAAAAAAATACACTACCCGTGTGATTTGGGCTTAATCCGTGGTTAGGTTTTCTTCACTAAAAACTTCAGCTATCTTAAGCAACTGCTAGCTAAAAATCGATGGATATGGGCAACCGTTAAAGGTTTTCCACCCTGGGGGGACGACTATTTTCCAGAGCTAAACAACCGTATCACTTTCTGCGCATGAGTTACTTTAGGCAAACAAAAATTACGTAGCCGCTGCTCCCCCTTCCCCTTTATTACTGTCAATCGTGAATTATAATTCTTTACGTTTTACCAGTGAAATGTCCATGTAGCATCTGCATGGCAACCATATAATCTCAATCAGTTTCATGGCAATATATATTTAGATCTTCTTGAATTATGTACAGTGTTGTTTCGTGACCGATTTCTTTTAGCAGATGGTGTTAACAAACTGTTGCATACCTGTGTTTTGTTTCAAACAAAGCACATATTTTGCCTAGTGGTGTGCGCTGTTGAGTTTTGGCCGCATCTGAGAAAAATGCGATCATGTCATTTATAGTTACAACAGACAAAGAACAGGATGAGAACAGGAAGAGAGCCAAAAGCAGCAGCAGAGGGAGCAGGGGAGCTATGTAGAAAAATAGTGTGTGAAGTAGCATATGCGCAGAAGGTACGGACGGCTGTTTAGCTATCGGGAAGAGGTGTCCAGATAATCTGGTCACACAGC
The DNA here is from genome assembly GCF_964263955.1 of Coregonus lavaretus. Classification (NCBI taxonomy): domain Eukaryota; kingdom Metazoa; phylum Chordata; class Actinopteri; order Salmoniformes; family Salmonidae; genus Coregonus; species Coregonus lavaretus. Next base: position 75,562,959 of record NC_139988.1, on the reverse strand, counting down.
CAATCCGTTTTGAAAATTGCAAGGTCGCTCCTATCACTCCCATTGATCTTTAGCTAGCGGTGGCTAAAGTTAGCTGAAGTTTGTACTGGGTGAAGCTGAAACATGGACTACAGTTTCTCCTGGCCCATAGACTACTTTCAGGTTGAGGAACCATCTTACAATAAATAAATACTGAACTTCCCCTTTAAGAAGTTTCTAAAAAAATTAATCTGTCTCAGTTTTCAGTACCAGTCAAAGGTTTGGACACACCTATTCATTCAAGGGTTTTTCTTTATTTTTTACTATTTTCTACATTGTAGAATAATAGTGAAGACATAAAAATTATGAAAAATACACACATGGAATCATGTAGTAACCAAAAAAAAAGTGTTAAACAAATCAAAATATATTTTATATTTGAGATTCTTCAAATAGCCACCCTTTGCCTTGATGACAGCTTTGCAAACTCTTGGCATTCTCTCAACCAGCTTCACCTGGAATGCTTTTCCAACAGTCTTGAAGGAGTTCCCACATATGCTGAGCACTTGTTGGCTGCTTTTCCTTCACTCTGCCATCCGACTCATCCCAAACCATCTCAATTGGGTTGAGGTCGGGGGATTATGGAGGCCAGGTCATCTGATGCAGCACTCCATCACTCTCCTTCTTGGTAAAATATCCCTTACACAGTCTGGAGGTGTGTTGGGTCATTGTCCTGTTGAAAAACAAATGATAGTCCCACTAAGCCCAAACCAGATGGGATGGCGTATCGCTGCAGAATGCTGTGGTAGCCATGCTAGTTAAGTGTGCCTTGAATTATAAATGAATCGCAGAAGGATTAACTGACCTTCATGTCTTAAAGTAATGATGGATTGTCGTTTGTCTTTTCTTATTTGAGCTGTTCTTGCCATAATATGGACTTGGTCTTTTACCAAATAGGGCTATCTTCTGTATACCACCCCTACAACTGATTGGCTCAAACGCATTAAGAAATAAAGAAATTCCACAAATTTACTTTTAAGAAGGCACACCTGTTAATTGAAATGCATTCCAGGTGACCACCTCATGAAGCTGGTTAAGAGAATGCCAAGAGTGTGCAAAGCTGTCATCAAGGCAAAGGGTGGCTATTTTAAAGAATCTCAAATATAAAATATATTTTGATTTGTTTAACACTTTTTTGATTAATACATGATTCTATTTGTGTATTTTTCATAGTTTTTATGTCTTCACTATTATTCTAAAATGCAGAAAATTGTAAAAATTAAGAAAAACCCTTGAATGAGTAGGTGTGTCCAAACTTTTGACTGGTAGTGTATATTATCCTCTTTCACCTCCATAGAAGTCCTTGGCCTGATATAGTGGCGCCGGGAATTTGGACACTGCCTGGGGCCTCCTGCTCTTGTCAAACTTGTCAAAGCTCCAGAAGGCCTTAGTTCCACCCTTACGGAGTCCGTAGATGATGGACCCTGAGGCTCCCACCTCCAGGCCCTCTCCCAGGAGAGTCAGGATATCTTGGGTCAGTTTGGCCTGGGTTTCATCCCGGACAGGTGGTGGACTGGGCAGAGAGACCAGATTCAGGCCAGAGTCTGGGTCCAGAAGCGGTTGTGTGAGTTCAGGTCTAGTAGAGACAGAGATACCTATTAGTCCATCAGGGCTAATCGTCCTGGGTTCATAATCAAAAACACAATAGACAAAAAAATGACAAACATGTAGCCTAGCTGTGCTATATGCCATTTTACCTGTAGACTAATCTGAACCCTGCCTCATTCTCAACCAGCTGCTCAGGCATCTTCACTCCCCGGTAGTACACAGACACCCTGAAATGGGTCTCTAGGGGAAGAAAGGAAAATAATAGATTGTTGTCAAGATGAGAGGAGGAACAACTAAACCTGGGGAAAGATACAGTGTTCTGTGCATGACCATATAGTGTCTAGATACAGCACTGAAACTATGGGTAAGCCCACGGGAGTGGCACTCCCATTATAAACCAGGGTTGTTTTCAGTAGAGAAAAAACATTTTGAAATGGAGGGAACAAGGAGGTTCAACTTGTTCATGTAGAACACAGATTGTGTTTTCTGTTGCAAAAACGTTTGGTTACAATGCCTGCTGAACACAATCTTGAGCACCCCTATAAGCATTGAAACTATTAACATTGGCAAGCCCACATATTACAATTTCAAATTATATACAGTGGGGAGAACAAGTATTTGATACACTGACGATTTTGCAGGTTTTCCTACTTACAAAGCATGTAGAGGTCTGTAATTTTTATCATAGGTACACTTCAACTGTGAGCGACGGAATCTAAAACTAAAATCCAGAAAATCACATTGTATGATTTTTAAGTAATTAATTTGCATTTTATTGCATGACATAAGTATTTGATCACCTACCAACCAGTAAGAATTCCGGCTCTCACAGACCTTTTAGTTTTTCTTTAAGAAGCCCTCCTGTTCTCCACTAATTACCTGTATTAACTGCACCTGTTTGAACTCGTTACCTGTATAAAAGACACCTGTCCACACACTCAATCAAACAGACTCCAACCTCTCCACAATGGCTAAGACCAGAGAGCTGTGTAAGGACATCAGGGATAAAATTGTAGACCTGCACAAGGCTGGGATGGGCTACAGGACAATAGGCAAGCAGCGTGGTGAGAAGGCAACAACTGTTGGCGCAATTATTAGAAAATTGAAGAAGTTCAAGATGACGGTTAATCACCCTCGGTCTGGGGCTCCATGCAAGATCTCACCTCGTGGGGCATCAATGATCATGAGGAAGGTGAGGGATCAGCCCAGAACTACACGGCAGGACCTGGTCAATGACCTGAAGAGAGCTGGGACCACAGTCTCAAAGAAAACCATTAGTAACACACTACGCCGTCATGGATTAAAATCCTGCAGCGCACGCAAGGTCCCCCTGCTCAAGCCAGCGCATGTCCAGGCCCGTCTGAAGTTTGCTAATGACCGTCTGGATGATCCAGAGGAGGAATGGGAGAAGGTAATGTGGTCTGATGAGACAAAAATAGAGCTTTTTGGTCTAAACTCCACTCGCCGTGTTTGGAGGAAGAAGAAGGATGAGTACAACCCCAAGAACACCATCCCAACCGTGAAGCATGGAGGTGGAAACATCATTCTTTGTGGATGCTTATCTGCAAAGGGGACAGGACACTGCACCGTATTGAGGAGAGGATGGATGGGGCCATGTATCGCGAGATCTTGGCCAACAACCTCCTTCCCTCAGTAAGAGCATTGAAGATGGGTCGTGGCTGGGTCTTCCAGCATGACAACGACCCGAAACACACAGCCAGGGCAACTAAGGAGTGGCTCCGTAAGAAGCATCTCAAGGTCCTGGAGTGGCCTAGCCAGTCTCCAGACCTGAACCCAATAGAAAATCTTTGGAGGGAGCTGAAAGTCCGTATTGCCCAGCGACAGCCCCGAAACCTGAAGGATCTGGAGAAGGTCTGTATGGAGGAGTGGGCCAAAATCCCTGCTGCAGTGTGTGCAAACCTGGTCAAGACCTACAGGAAACGTATGATCTCTGTAATTGCAAACAAAGGTTTCTGTACCAAATATTAAGTTCTGCTTTTCTGATGTATCAAATACTTATGTCATGCAATAAAATGCTAATTAATTACCTACAAATCATACAATGTGATTTTCTGGATTTTTGTTTTAAATTCCGTCTCTCACAGTTGAACTGTACCTATGATAAAAATTACAGACCTCTACATGCTTTGTAAGTAGGAAAACCTGCAAAATCGGCAGTGTATCAAATACTTGTTCTCCCCACTGTACCTTTTTCTAAGATATAGACACCAACTACTGTGTGAAGAGAAGCCAATTGGCATTAACTTCTCTTCAATTCTAACAACCACAAGTAGTAATCAAATAATATCCATAACTTACTAAAATTTTCGCCCACCATGGTTCTGGACAATGTATTTGTGAACTGCTCCACCACCTGCTGTTCATGGGCACCACCAACGACTCCATCCATTGGATACACTGGTTGCTCGGGCAACATGGCTCCTCCCACAGCATCCTCCATTACAACCGGATACAGCTGTTGCCCAGGCAAAACATGCCCTCCAATCGCGCCCTCCATTTGATATTGCTGTTGCTTGACGGGGAGTTCATAACCCTGAACAGCCTCTGCAGAAGAGGTTGGAAGAGTGAAGAGAAAGACTTGGATAATAGCCTATATTATGATAATTATTATGGGCCGGTTTCCCGGACACAGATTAAGCCTAGTGCTTTCTAGTCCAGAAAAAGGCTTAAAGATGCACTATGCTGAAATCACTCCGTTATTTCCTGGTTACTAAAATTCTAATAGTTCACCTAATTTCAGTTTAAGTGACAAAACAAGCAAGTATAATGTATAGAATCATTGAACCATCGAAACTGCTGTGAAATATATTTTCCATAACTACTGGTAGCTCGCGATTGACCTGTTGGAGGCCCCTGGTCTAGAGTACCACATTGGAATGGTTGGTTCCTACCTGTTTGTTCAATGTTCAACCCTTGCAGACATTCCTGAAGTATATCCTGGTTGAAAGTGGTGGAGATCCCCTCCGCTGGTGAGTAGTTGTGGGAAAGATTATGAGTGAAGACATAACATGAGATAACAAAAGAGACATAGTACATTTCATAAATGTAAAATTACCCTACTTCTCCAGACTTTTAGATTGCATTAAACATCATACATTTCCTGAAAGCTTGTCATTAAATTGTCACGTTAAACTTTTATCTGCATTACCTGTGTATACAGTTTCTTCTGCTGTACAGTAAAGGTCATCAAAAGATGGTAGACCATGACTCTAAAAGAGCAGAGGTGGGGAAAAAGAAGAAAAGATTTTACAGTACAGGCACTGCATTTCATTCACAAGAAGTGAGAATTCTTATAAGCACACTCACTTTTTGTAATGGACTGGGATCTTGATACAGATCAGGTTCCGGGTCCTGAGATCCTTTAGAGATGGACAAGGTTGAAGAGAGAGAAAACTAAAAGATTGAGTGTAATTTCATCTCATTTAGATATACTGTAATATTGTTGCAACTTTCACTAAATGTTTACCTCTTGGCCAATTACTGTAAATTAAAGAGAACGTGTTGTATTTGCTCAAATTTCACTCCTATGTCACATCCATATGTCATTGTTTTAATAATAATTCAAGCATTGAATTGTTGTTTTCCCTTTGTTTTTTTGGTTGGTGCTTTACCTCCCGTGGGTGCCTCATCTGGCCACTGGAACAGTTTGTGGGGGTTGGCTGCATCATTTTTGTTGTCAAAGAGCATTTTGAACCCCTTGGCTCGGAGGGCAGCACGGAAGTTTCTCTTCCAGATGGAGGGGTCGCCTTGAGCCCTGCCATTGCTAACCTCAGCCCACCCCTAAGGAGGAGAAGTGGGGGCTGTATCATACCAGCTGTATTTCTGTATTTTGAAAGTTATATATCTTGAAAACTTGATTGCTAACATGCAACACATTTTGGGACTATAAACAATGGGCTAATGAAACAATAAACTTTCCTTTAAGCATTGGGAGCAGTAAATGGTGAGTAACACTGTTATTATTTATTTTTTAAGTGAAGAGTGAGATATTGACTTTACCTTGAAAATAAGTACATCATCGCTGCAGGAATCCTGCCTCAAAGCATGTTTCCATGGAATGCAGAACTCTGTTCGCTCCTGATTGGTCCAGGTAACCCCTGGGTACTGGCCACTATTTATCTGTTCCCGCAACCAAGGGATGAGGAGCGGTTTGGATTGAGACATTTCTGAATCTAAAAGGGTTAAAGAAGAGCATTGTTAATTTGTGACAGCCTGTGTCCACTGGGGACAATATGTATAAAATAAAAGGTGGTCAGTATAGTCAGTATCTTTCTGTAAATCACATACCTAAATTATTAAGGAAAAAAAAAATCGTTATTTTTTACTCTTTAAAAAAGATGAAAAAGCAAGACACATGCATTTACATACACAGACTGCAAATGATAGAAGCGATAGAATGAAAAAAAGTTAAAGTAACAGTCATAGGGGTCATCATATTACAAAAATGCAAGCTTTTTAAAGTCAGAGATAATCAAAATATAGCCAAGCATTCAGATTAGACGGTACATTCGCATTGAAAATTATAAACAGGGGTTGAGTATTCATATGCTTTGTGTAAAAATAATTCGACAAATGCCACACATATATTACACATCTATGGATGTATCTATGTATTTAAAAACTGCTATGATTCTGGTTTAGGCTGTGTATCATAGATTATGGATTTTAAAGAAATGCAACTACTATATCTGTATCATAAATGTATCCATTGTGCATGTTACGCATAATCCTAGCTACTCATTGCTAGTTCAGGACCGTAACCAATCATATTACCAGAGATTACTCACACACACACACACTGGTAACGTTAGCGAATTTACATTTGCATTAGATTGAGTAACGCTAAAAAGAATTGCACCTACAAAGAATTGCACATTTAAAGGTCCTCTTACCTACGAATCAGTATTGTCTGGGTTAAAGTAAAGCTCAGTGTGGTAATTATCCTTAGATATATTATGCAAAAAATGTCAAGTGTGTATCGACCGTGCCTACAGAAACTGCCATCAAATTCAAAATGAGGTATATGTATGTCCTATCAAGCGACTTTTCTAAGGCTTTCTTGGGAAATCCCGTGTCTTCAGTTTCGTTTTCCAGTTTCTACGTCACAAACAGCTCTGAGGTAACTTCCCTTTTGTGATCTATCCAATACCACTAGGTGGCGTAGTTACACTATTTCAAAATGAAATCAAATTGTATTGGTCGCCTACACATAAATTATTTTGCAGATGTTATCGCAGGTGCAGCGAAATGCTTATGTTTCTAGCTCCAACAGTGCAGTAATACCGAACAATACACACAAATCCAAAAAATAAAAAAGACAGAAATCAAGCAAATATCCGAACGAACAATGAGTCCGGAATATAAATATATATGTATAATGATGGTGTGTATATAGAGAATATGGACAGTATAAGAATTTAAAAGGTGTGTACAGCATTGACGTCACCAGACCCGGGCTTTCGGGGCTTCAGCCCCGAATGATTTTGTCTCAGCCCCGAGTCTTTTGACCTGCTGAGATGGTGTAAAACAATCTACTGTAGGCTACACTGCATTACACACCGCAATGAATACTCCAAACATGAGCCCTGGCCTGCCCTGTCTTTTTAGTGCTGCCATTTCTGTGTACGGTGGCACTTTAGGAGGCGGAGTCAAAGTGGTTTTCCAAAGTCATTTTTGATTTGTCCCCAAAAATTATATTTCGGCGCGCGTGGGGACTGTTCATTCTCTGACAAAGATTTGTATAACTAAACCAAGATAGACCACAGCCGGTCGTTTTCAATGGAAACAAATGAGCGATAGTGGGCAGAACAAGCAAGGAGGGAGGCAGAGCCAAGCACGAGCTAGCGAGATCCTACTGGCGCGTTCTATCATAATCTGTATATTTCCGTTAGGGAACGCCTACTTTGTGAAGTGCGCGTGTGCAATAGCTCAATTTGCCTTTCCACTCCTTCTAAACGCGATTTTTTAAAACTTTTGCAAAGGGTAAAGTCTACAAACCTTAGTCCACTCTGTTCACAACATATTCTAGTTTTGGGAACAGAAAACTGTATTGAGATCAAATGTTTCATCGGTGAGAAAATGTGCAGACTTTTGGGCAAAATCCATCTTCTCCCAATGCCCACCAGTGGAAATGCCAAGCGGATGCTTCATATTTAAAAATCCCGTGAAATATGTGTTTCATTGTTCTGTGGCGCAAAGATGAGGAGAACTGGAGGTAAACTTGGTTAGCTTGTTATTACTATAGCACATTTTGTTAGCCCATGATGATGTTATTTAGAGTTATTGACCTCACAGTAAGCCAGATTCGAGTAATTTACATTTCAACATGTTGACTCAAACGCTGCACTGACAGATAACGTTAAGCTAACTAACTAACGTGAGGGACTACCCAGTCTATCTAGCAGTGCTGCTTCATTAGCAACCTAGACAATTTTATGAGCAGGGTTTTGACAGTACAGTTATTGATTAGCTATCTGGACACTGAATCCAACTGCCTGAGCTCTGTTCACCACCCGACAAAGTATCACTAACTAACCAATTACTGTCTAAGTACTGTCAAAATATGCAAAAAAAATACTAATAAAGAAAGCTATCTAATTTAAGGCTAACATGACGTTAGCTACTTTTGGTAACGTCAGCTCAATAAGGTGTTGAAAAAACAAAGCTGGATAGTTTAGTTAATTTCTTTGCCAATTTATAGAAGATGGATTTACGGAATTGAAGATGCAGCTCAGCAAACACAGAGACGGTTGTTGTATTTGCAGGAGTAAGTGAATAGATTGTGTGTGTTTACAATATATATTTTGCATCTAGCTACATAGATGGGTTGGCTGACAACGTCACGAAAACGATGTGCGCGCTTCCATGGCATGGGGCATAAATCAGCCTGTTGTGATTCTGGATGGCCAGATTGCTAGCAAGAATGACACTGCCATGTGGGGAATCATAAGTGGCTTATTTCATCATGTTATTCATATCATCTTGTTTTGAGGTGTTTTGACTGATTTCATGTCAATGCAAATATGGCTAATATTCGCTAGCTAGCTTACCAACAACTGTAATGATGTATTTGAAACAAGTGTACATTGTGCAAATGTATTTGTTTTCAATAAACATTGGAGACGAAATATAGCTTACATGTTAACAATCTAAGCCAACCTCATCGGTTTTGCCCCATGGTTGCATGCATTTCGATATTGTTTTGTTGCTATATCGACAGAGAACACCGGTATTGTGGTTAGTGAAGGTAAGACAGTTGAACGTTAATCAGGTTAAAGATTGAGTGAACTGCTAATATCATTAAGGAACAGAAATTATCCCGGATTTTACCTTTAGCTCAATTCAGGTAAACATTATTTGCCTGTTGTTCATGTTGTGTGTGTGTGTGCGTATATTGCTTCTCTGTGTGTTTGTCTGTTCAGAATACTCCATATTGCTACGGCACTGATATTATGCCGTCTCTGTAATAATTTAGGAGATCGAGGAAAGCAGAACTTCAGACAGCAAGGAAGAGAGGGGAGCAGACAGGACAGGGCGAGAACACAGGACAGGCCCACATAAAACAAACATGGCATATTCCTCTCAAGTCAGAGGAAGTAGTCATTGCTAAACATTACCTCTAAAAAATTTTTTTTCCTGTGTGTATATATTGTTAGACCCTGATATGTTCCCATCACTGAAGGCAATCATACAGGCCGCACTGACCATCCCATTTAACAGATGTGAGAGATCTTTCAGTGCATTAAGACAGTCTACATACCTGGCTTAGGAGCCCAATGACCCAAGATAGAATGCATCATGACAATTGACAAATATATACATACTAACACACTTGGGAAAGAGTGAAGTCATAGACAGGTTTGCTCCTACAGTTTCATTTTGTTTAATTTCTAATCTTTATGAACTAACATCCTAGTACTGTGTAATATAACTCGCGAACATTGTGAATATTTAGTTGGAGAAAGGATTGTATGTTAGTATGTACATGTGTGTAAAATGGTGAAGTGTTAATACAGGAGTGTTGGCTGTGGTGTATTTGTTTTTGTGTAATTAATTAGGTGGAAATATTGTCCTGTAGCTACTTGACCTTGGGTTGTGATTTAACACAAATATGATAAAATCATGATTTTCAAGCGTGTTTAGTGTGTGCGTTTGAACTGCAAAAGTTGTCCCCCCACACCCCACTCTAGTTATAATGCAAACCCACTGCTGTGAGTTTATGCAGTTTCAACATAATTCAAAGGATGGCAGTCTAAAATCCCAATCCTGCTATATTGCACGTAACGAGTTTTCATGCAAAACATTAATTTATGGTTTAGGCTGCCATCATTTGGATTATTTTGGAACTGCACAATGTGCACAGCATGACTAGCTCGCATTAGTTAACAGTAATGTGACCAAAATCAACATGAGGCTTTTTTTATTAACAATCAAATATTATACATGGTTTATGAAAACATTGCAACAAAATGATAAATACTTTCCCCCAAAGAAATTCATGGAAAATTACGATGTAGTTATGCACTTGTACTTTGTACTTGCTAATAGATTAAAAATAGTATACTGACACCATATTCCATGGTTTTACTGACCACAATCCATTGAATTAATATTAATTCCCCCGGAGTCAACCCCTGGTCTTCAGGGCTGAGCCCCGGATGTTCTGAATGTCTAGTGATGTCCCTGGTATACAGCAGTAGTTATACAGGATGAGCATTGACTAGAATACAGTAATATACATATGAAGTGGGTAAAACAACAGTATGTTAACATTATTAAAGTGACCAGTGTTCAATGACTATGTACATAGGTCAGCAGTCTCTTATGGAGGACTAAAAGTGCCACAATTAAATAAATAAATACACCATTAAATAATTACTTAAATGTGTCATTAATTAATTAAAATTAGAATTAAATACATAAATGTGTAATTAAATGTATCATTAATTAATTCAAATACCGATTCATTTTATGTAAAATACATATATAATTATTTCACTATTTACATTTACATTTCATGATCCTGCATTGCAGTGATTCATGAATTACTTAAAACTGTCAAACTGACCCATCAAAGTCAGTGGGCGGGGCTAACGCGAATCTAGTCTGATCCATTGCTTTGGTCTGAAGTAGAGTAGGCCAACCTGGATAGAGACAATGGAGGATCTCCGTGAACTTTCCAGGGAGTTGGTTAGAGACATTTTAAACTTAGCAGAGGATGTAGAAGCAGGACCTGCTGACATTATCCGGAATTGATTTGTCTTGGCTTGATGCAGAGGGTAACCAATCAGGCGTTAGGTTCCGCCTACCAACTTTTGATGGGTCAGTTTGACAGTTTTAAGTAATTCATGAATCACTGCAATGCAGGATCATGAAATGTAAATGTAAATAGTGAAATAATTATATATGTATTTTACATAAAATGAATCGGTATTTGAATTAATTAATGATACATTTAATTACACATTTATGTATTTAATTCTAATTTGAATTAATTAATGACACATTTAAGTAATTATTTAATGGTGTATTTATTTATTTAATTGTGGCACTTTTAGTCCTCCATAGTCTCTAAGGTGCAGGGTAGAGTACCGGGTGGTTACAGTGACTAAGTTCAGGGCAGGGTACTGGGCGGAGGCTGGCTAGTGGTGACTATTTAACAGTCTGATGGCCTGGAGATTGAAGCTGTTTTTCAGTCTCGGTCCCAGCTTTGATGCACCTGTACTGTCTCTGCCTTCTAGATCAGGGGTGTCAAACTCATTTCGTGGAGGGCTTAATGTCGGCTGGTTTTTGTATTTTACTTTCAATTAAGACCTAGCCAACCAGGTGAGGAGTTCCTTACTAATCAGTGACCTTAATTCAATCAATCAAGTACAAGGGAGGAGTGAAAACCCGGGCACACACTTCCCTCTGTGGAACGAGGGACAGTTGATACCGCGTTTCTGTCTCGTTCACCCCACTACCTAGATGGTAGTGGGGTGAACAGGCCTCCTGAGGTTGAAGAGGTGCTGTTGTTGCACCTTTTTCACCACACTGTCTGTGTGGATGGACCATTTCAGGTTGTCAGTGATGTGCACGCCGAGGAACTTGAAGCTTTTCACCTGCTCTCTGCTGTCTCCTGAAGTCCACAATCAGCTCCTTTGTTTTGTTGACGTTGAGGGAGAGGCCTTCACCTCATCGTTGTTGGTAAACAGGCCTACCACTTGTGTCGTCTGCAAACTTGATGATTGAGTTTGAGATGTGCGTGGCCACGCAGTCATGGGTGAACAGGGAGTACAGGAGGGGGCTGAGCATGCACCCTTGTGGGGCCCGAGTGTTGAGGATCAGCATAGCGGAGGAGTTGTTGCATTTCATATACATTCATTGATTTCAACAAATTGTCCTTTGCAGGTTTTATTTGTTTTTCAAATACAGGGTTAATGTACAGAAGAAAACAATGTGTCAAGAACTGTACAATATTTACACAAAGACTTTCTTTCGAAGGAACATTTGATTTACTTATTTTGGAAACATAGTAATATGCACAAACATCAAACTGATAAAAATGAAATGACTATTTCCTCTTTAAATATTACTTATTTATAACCACTCATGTAAGGGAACTGGACACGGTTATTAGTTTCTTTCACTTTGAACCTGCATCATTCTGATGAATGAACTAAAGCACTACAATGTCTAAGTTTCAAATATACTCTCCCATTCTCCCCTTTTACAGACAGTTGATACTGCGTTTGTCTCATCCTCCCATCTTTTGTATAGGAAAAAAAAGGAAGACAGCTCGGATATGTGGGTGTACAATATTATGTATAACCTGTGAAAAATGTTACTTCAAATGCTAAGGCGGCATCCCAGCGCTTGTGAGAGTTTATATTAAAAACCTCATATAAATAATACAAATGTGTTTATATACTACCACATAGCGCGCCGGTACTGCCGACTACTGTCACAGAGCGAGCAAGAGAATTAACACCTTTATGTTGCATCCTTTCCACAGACAAGCCCATATAGTCACACCGCTCACAGCACTCCTCTAATGCAATGTTTTAAAAAGCATTCTCGCCCACGTCCACTTGTTAAAAGCCGTTATAGTCTTTAAAATATAATTTATGTAAAAACGAAACTAATAGATTCTCTCTGAACCGTTTTGGACTGACGCAGTTTTACAATGTCAGTATGACAACCCTCCGTGACTTGGTGCAATAGCTCCTCCTTTTGCCTTGTCTTTTCTCTGTGACCCCTAACGTTGGTCTTTGTCTCCTGATTGGTCAGTCTCCTCTCTTGACCCATCAGGGACGACCCCAGCTCCTGTGGGGTCATCATCCATTCTCAAGGTCAAGTAATTTCTATATTTTAGTAATTGAGCAACTAAGGAGAAGTCACTCTCCAAGGTCACACCTACCAACCTTCTTGTTCCTAGAGTGGCCTTTCAAATTGTCAGACCCACACGACTCCAGGTGGGATGGGGCCTCTATACAACTCTATTCCTCGTTTCCACTCGTTCACCCACCTCTCCGTTTCTGGGGCCCTAGTTTCTGTGCCTTGTGTTCTTTGGCTCGCCCTCTTTCTTTCCATCTTCCTTCCCCTCGGTCTGTCTCTCAGGCCTTGGTGCTGAGTGTGAGCAGCTCGATGAAGGAGTTGAAGAGGGTGTCCAGCCAGCCCTGGTTGGCCATACACTGCTGCACCACCTCCTCCTGCCCAGGGTCCTCAGCTGCCTGCTCTATAGTGTTGGTCTGCCGGGGAAGACAGAATATAAACTCAATATATGATGTCTGCCAAGGAAACACAAAAATAAGCACAATATATATTTTGACTATGGTAATAGTATGTCTATTTGAAAAATAGAAGTACATGTGTCTCTAGGCTATAGTGTATCTACCCAAGGAATAAACAATATATGATGTATGCTGGGAAAACACAATATTAATATAAACACAATATTTAGAATTCCTATCAACCATTGTTGATTGGCAATGAAGTATGAATTTAATTTAGTTGACTATGTCAGCAGGGGACATATGAAACACAATATATATTACGACTCTTAAGCTTGTGTCTTTAAGCAATGATATGGGAATTAAAAACACATGGACTAATATTTCTGCTGGGTAAATTGAAAAAAAGTATTTAAATAAACCACAGCAGGGGAGAAAAATAACTGTTCTTGATACACTATTTAAATATCGCAACAAGATAAATATATATCAAAAGAGGCCTATCTATTACAATAGTATAAAATACAGGTCTGATGTCCTTACCTCTTTCTTACAGTGTAAGAATGTATGATATTTATAATGATGCAGGGAGTGATAGAGGCTGTAGATCCGACAGGATTCTGTTGACAGTTTAAGCTCCTGGGGGGAAAGACAGAGATTAAACTAATAGATTAAAAACAATATATGAAGAAAAAGAAATCCACATATAATCAAGGTTCAACAGCGCGACATGGAAATACACACACTTTATCAACTTATGAAAGAGATGGACAACCAAACCCCTCCAACACACAGAATTACCTACAAACACACACCTGTGGTTTGGGTAGGCTCTTCTTGACTCCATTGAGAGTCTTACGGTTGTAGCCCTCCCCACTGAACTGCACCCTCACAGCTCCTGAGTCCAGGGGGTCCGCCGACATCTGAGGGTACGTGTGCAGGGCCTCCTAAACAGGTGGAGAGAGAGAAAAGGGAAGGCCAGATGATGAAAAAAGGTAGACCTTGAATATTGAAAGGCTAGAACTTCTAGGTGCCCAATCCTTGTATCAGTTGTCTTTTGAGGTCAAATAGAAACATAAAATATATTATTCTATAAAACAAATATAAAATGTACATTGATGAGAATCCTGCAAACAAATACATACAACAGATGGACAGAGAGACTGAGTGAAGAAAACATTAGGAACACCTGCTCTTTCCATGACAGACTGACCAGGTGAATCCAGGTGAACGCTATGATCCCTTATTGATGTCACTTGATAAATCTACTTCAATAAGTGTAGATGAAGAGGAGGAGACAGGTTGAAGAAGGATCTTTAAGATTTGAGACAATTGAGACATTGATTGTGTATGTGTGCCATTCAGAGGGTGAATGGGCAAGCAAACTGATTTAAGTGCCTTTGAACAGGGTATGGTAGTAGGTGCTAGGCGCACCAGTTTAAAGGTGTGTCGAGAACTGCAACGTCGCTGGGTTTTTCACGCTCAACAGTTTCCCGTGTGTATCAAGAATGGTCCACCACCCAAAGGACATCCAGCCAACTTGACAAAACTGTGGAAAGCATTGGCGTCAACATAGGCCAGTATCCCTGCGGAATGCTTCTGACACCTTGTAGAGTCCATGCCCCGACGAATTGAGGCTGTTCTGAGGGCAAATGGGGGTGCAACTCAATATTAGGAAGGTATATACCCACACACACATACAGTACCAGTCAAAAGTTTGGACACTCCTACTCATTCAAGGCTTTTTCTTAATTTGTACTATTTTCTACATTGTAGAATAATAGTGAAGACATCAAAACTATGAAATAACACATATGGAATCATGTAGTAACCAAAAAAGTGTTAAACAAATCAAAATATATTTTATATTTGAGATTCTTCAAATAGCCACCCTTTGCCTTGATGACAGCTTTGCACACTCTTGGCATTCTCTCAACCAGCTTCATGAGGTCGTCACCTGGAATGCATTTCAATTAACTGGTGTGCCTTTTTAAAAGTGAATCTGTGGAATTTCTTTCCTTCTTCATGCGTTTGAGCCAATCAGTTGTGTTGTGACAAGGTAGGAGTGGTATACAGAAGATAGCCCTATTTGGTAAAATACCATATTATGGCAAGAACAGCTCAAATAAGCAAAGAGAAACGACAGTCCATCATGACTTTAAGACATGAAGGTCAGTCAATACGGAAAATATCAAGAACTTTGTATGTTTCTTCAAGTGCATTCGCAAACACCATCAAGCGTTATGATGAAACTGGCTCTCATGAGGACCGCCACAGGAATGGAAGACCCAGAGTTACCTCTGCTGTGTGTATATGTGTGTGTACAGTTGAAGTCGGAAGTTTACATACACCTAGGTCATTAAAACTTGTTTTTCAACCACTCCACAAATGTCTTGTTAACAAACTATACTTTTGGCAAGTTGGTTAGGACATCTACTTTGTGCATGAAACAAGTAATTTTTCCAACAATTGTTTACAGGCAAATTATTTCACTTATAATTCACTCTATCACAATTCCAGTGGGTCAGAAGTTAACAGACACTAAGTTGACTGTGCCTTTAAACAGCTTGGAAAATTCCAGAAAATTATGTCATGGCTTTAGAAGCTTCTGATAGGCTAATTGACATCATTTGAGTCAATTGGAGGTGTACCTGTGGATGTATTTCAAGGCCTACCTTCAAACTCAGTGCCTCTTTGCTTGACATGATGGGAAAATCAAAAGAAATCAGCCAAGACCTCAGAAAAAGAATTGTAGACCTGGTTCATCCTTGGGAGCAATTTCAAAACACCTGAAGGTACCACGTTCCTCTGTACAAACAATTGTACGCAAGTATAAACACCATGGGACCAGGCAGCCGTCATACTGCTCAAGGAGACGCGTTCTGTCTCCTAGAGATGAACGTACTTTGATGCGAAAAGTGCAAATCAATCCCAGAACAGCAGCAAAGGACCCTGTGAAGATGCTGGAGGAAACATGTTCAAAAGTATCTATATCCACAGTAAAACGAGTCCTATATCGACATAACCTGAAAGGCCGCTCAGCAAGGAAGAAGCCACTGCTCCAAAACCGCCATAAAAAAGACAGACTACAGGTTTCAACTGCACATGGGGACAAAGATCGTACTTTTTGGAGAAATGTCCTCTGGTCTGATGAAACTAAAATAGAACTGTTTGGCCATAATGACCATCACTATGTTTGGAGGAAAAAGGGGGTCGGCTTACAAGCCAAAGAACACCATCCCAACCGTGAAGCACGGGGGTGGCATCATCATGCTGTGGGGGTGCTTTGGTGAAGGAGGGACTGGTGCACTTCACAAAATAGATGGCATCATGAAGAAGGAAGATTATGTGGATATATTGAAGCAACATCTCAAGACATCAGTCAGGAAGTTAAAGATTGGTCGCAAATGGGTTTTCCAAATTGACAATGACCCCAAGCATACTTCCAACGTTGTTGCAAAATGGCTTAAGGACAACAAAGTCAAAGTATTGGAGTGGCCATCACAAAGCCCTGACCTCAATCCTATAGAGAAGTTGTGGGCAGAACTGAAAAAGCGTGTACGAGCAAGGATGCCTACAAACCTGACTCAGTTACACCAGCTCTGTCAGGAGGAATGGGCCAAAATTCACCCAACTTATTGTGGGAAGCTTGTGGAAGGCTACCCAAAACGTTTGACCCAAGTTAAACAATTTAAAGGCAATGCTACCAAATACTAATTGAGTGTATGTAAACTTCTGACCCACTGGGAATGTGATGAAATAAATAAAAGCTTAAATAAATCATTCTCTCTATTATTATTCTGATATTTCACATTCTTAAAATAAAGTGGTGATCCTAACTGACCTAAGACAGGGAATTGTTACTAGGATTAAATGTCAGGAATTGTGAAAAACTGAGTTTAAATGTATTTGGCTAAGGTGTATGTAAACTTCCGACTTCAACTGTAATATATATATATATATCTCAAAAAAATAAAGGGAACATTTAAACAACACACCCTAGATCTGAATGAATGAAATAATCTTATTAAATACTTTTTTCTTTACATAGTTGAATGTGCTGACAACAAAATCACACAAAAATTATCAATGGAAATCAAATGTATCAACCCATGGAGGTCTGGATTTGGAGTCACCCTCAAAATTAAAGTAGAAAACCACACTACAGGCTGATCCAACTTTGATGTAATGTCCTTAAAACAAGTCAAAATGAGTGTGGCCTCCACGTGCCTGTATGACCTCCCTACAACGCCTGGGCATGCTCCTGATGAGGTGGCGGATGGTCTCCTGAGGGATCTCCTCCCAGACCTGGACTAAAGCATCCGCCAACTCCTGGACAGTCTGTGGTGCAACGTGGCGTTGGTGGATGGAGCGAGACATGATGTCCCAGATGTGCTCAATTGGATTCAGGTCTGGGGAACGGGCGGGCCAGTCCATAGCATCAATGCCTTCCTCTTGCAGGAACTGCTGACACACTCCAGCCACATGAGGTCTAGCATTGTCTTGCATTAGGAGGAACCCAGGGCCAACCGCACCAGCATATGGTCTCACAAGGGGTCTGAGGATCTCATCTCGGTACCTAATGGCAGTCAGGCTACCTCTGGCGAGCACATGGAGGGCTGTGCGGCCCTCCAAAGAAATGCCACCCCACACCATGACTGACCCACCGCCAAACCGGTCATGCTGGAGGATGTTGCAGGCAGCAGAACATTCTCCACGGCGTCTCCAGACTCTGTCACGTCTGTCACATGTGCTCAGTGTGAACCTGCTTTCATCTGTGAAGAGCACAGGGCGCCAGTGGCGAATTTGCCAATCTTGGTGTTCTCTGGCAAATGCCAAACGTCCTGCACGGTGTTGGGCTGTAAGCACAACCCCCACCTGTGGACGTCGGGCCCTCATACCACCCTCATGGAGTCTGTTTCTGACCGTTTGAGCAGACACATGCACATTTGTGGCCTGCTGGAGGTCATTTTGCAGGGCTCTGGCAGTGCTCCTCCTGCTCCTCCTTGCACAAAGGCGGAGGTAGCAGTCCTGCTGCTGGGTTGCTGCCCTCCTACGGCCTCCTCCACGTCTCCTGATGTACTGGCCTGTCTCCAGGTAGCGCCTCCATGCTCTGGACACTACGCTGACAGACACAGCAAACCTTCTTGCCACAGCTCGCATTGATGTGCCATCCTGGATGAGCTGCACTACCTGAGCCACTTGTGTGGGTTGTAGACTCCGTCTCATGCTACCACTAGAGTGAAAGCACCGCCAGCATTCAAAAGTGACCAAAACATCAGCCAGGAAGCATAGGAACTGAGAAGTGGTCTGTGGTCACCACCTGCAAAACCAGTCCTTTATTGGGGGTGTCTTGCTAATTGCCTATAATTTCCACCTGTTGTCTATTCCATTTGCACAACAGCATGTGAAATTTATTGTCAATCAGTGTTGCTTCCTAAGTGGACAGTTTGATTTCACAGAAGTGTGATTGACTTGGAGTTACATTGTGTTGTTTAAGTGTTCCCTTTATTTATATTCATATGATCCAACTACATCGATCTGTGCTCGGCGAGTTGGCCTTTTGGACAACATATATCGATCTAACATCGTTTTAAAATGTAATAAATCGATTGTATCGATACTAGGAAATAACCCATTGGATTTAAGCACGTCAGACTTTATATGCAGGGGTGCACATAACTGGTACGCAGATACGCAAGCGCGACAAAAATCAGGAATGCGTAATGCCACTTGTGTTACTACGCGCCTTTGCGTACTTGACCGATCTTCTCATCTAACCTTACACATGACATGTTGCTTGTCAACTACTGTCAGGGATGTCCAAAAAGCAACAGACATTAAGCAGCTTCTTTGGCGTTTCGCCACCTACAAAGAAACGCCAACTGGAGCCAGAGCCGAAGAAAATACTTTTTTCGGAAAAGTGGCTCCAAGATGTGCAGTGGCTTGAAGCTAACGATGAGCGCACTGAAATGTGGTGCAAGATTTGCCGCTCAAATCCACATCTAGCAGACAAAACAGGTGCATTTTATAAAGGCTAAAAGAATTTCAACCATCCTTTATTTGACAAACATGAAAAGAGCAAGGAGCACACGAATGTGGCGCAAGCCATTGCTAAAAGCTAGCCGAGAATAAATGTCCAGTCGCCCACTTGCCAGATGGCGAGACAAGCTGAATGAAGAACAGCGGCAAGCTCTGTTTAATATGTTTCTCTTTCCATAAAGCTAAACACGCACGTCCCATGTCTTCCTATTCTGAGGATGTTCCTTTACTGAAACGGCTAGGAGTAAATGTCGGAGGTGCATATCATTCACGTGAAGGGGGCACACGGATCATGCAGAGCATCGCTCACACCATCAGCGGGGAGTTACGAGCCAAGTTGCAGTCTGCTGAATTTTGAGGGCTGCTTTTTGATGGATCTGAGGACATTACAAAAACTGAGCAGGAAATAGTTTACATTGTGTCTGTGTCCAGCAACGGAGAGTTTACTTCGGACTTTATTGGACTGATTGAATTGGGTGCTGACCGAACCGCACAGGCCATAAATGACGGACTTGTGAGACTTTTCCAGGACACAGGCTTGGATGACTGGACAACAAAGTTGGTCGCTGTGTGCACAGACGGGGCTGCTGTCAACGTAGGTATCTACAACGGCGTTGTGCCAAAACTCCGGCAACATGCTGCGGTTGGAGACTCCCTTGTGCACATTCTGTGCACCGCACACACACTGGAGAATTGCGCGAAATCAGCTGATCGCAACGTTCCTTACTGTGAGACATTTCATCGCTCTGTGGTCAAGCTGCTGCAGTTTTATTTACAAAAAGGTGGAGCAAAAAAAACTGCTGCACTGAATAAAGCTATGTGAAGAAAATGGGATCTCCTTTGTGGAACTGGGTAAGTTTCATAATACCAGATGGTCTGCATGGAGGCATGAAACACTGTTAAAAATATCAAGACTATTGCCAGCCATTAAAATGCAACTGGTTACCAGGTATTTATTTCAGTCACACTGGTTACATTTTTGGCTAAAAGGTTACTGAATCGATTTCAAGTCACTGGATCGTATCGTTCTAAATGAACCAATATCGTCCTTGAATCGTATCGACAACCACGAATCGTGATACAAATCGAATCGTTGTTAAAACGAATCGTTACACCCCTAATATATATATATATATATATATGTGTATATATATATGTATGTATGTATATGTGTGTATATACTTGTGTGTATATATGTATATAAATATGTGTATGTAGCAGGTTACCTGGTGATGAGTACTCATGTTGACTCTCCTCATCAGCCTCCTACTCTGTTCCACAATGATGCCGTCAATCTTCCTCATCCCGGGGAGGTACAGCTCATCTGAGGGAACCAATGGAGATGGAGAGCAAAACATTATTAAATGCATATGTTTCACACGGCTGTCAATCATTTCAAACCTGGTGGAGGCTAACCAGGGGCATATTCAGTTGATTAAATGTTTTAATATATTCTGCATTCGGTTTGTACTGAACAACACGCTTTCCCACAACGCTGTATACTGTTCTTCAACATTCCTCAAGGTATGTTTGCTCCAGTTTGGTGTGTGTGGCGTGGTGTGGCCTGATCAATATGGGTTTGACCATTTGCAATCTCAAAACACCAAACAACTGCTCTCTCAGCCACCATAATCACAACGTTCTTCAACTGGTCATTCAGAACAGCACAGTTTCCGATCAATTTAACGTTAAACGTTGGGCCCTTACCAAACTCTTTACTGACATATTACAGCTGACATGACCACACTAGTTGCTGTTCACAAATGAATACAAAGCAACTGCTGACTCAGACACTTTCTATTAACCTTGTCTTTTTTAGCATGGTTCCAGCAGCTATGGTGAATGCGTAACCAGGCCAGGCCAGTTCAGCCTGGCTCAGTTTGGCCCTATTGTGTGAATCAGGCTACAGTGTCCCTTTCTATCAATTATATCTAACTCCTAATCAGAATGATTTAGGGCCAAATCCTCAACTTGGGACACGCATGAGGCAACATGTACGTTCTCACAAATCATTGACATATTGCAAGATCTATGTCCATTACTTCAGATTTGCGAACATTTCTCTGCCCCAAGGGGCATTGAAAAGTTAGGATTTGTCCCAAACGATGGCGGGTAAGTTAGTCTTTCTGTCTCCCTTAGGGACGAATCCTAACTCCAACTCCCTGGATACCACTGGGGTGTAGCCAGTGAGGTGAAACATTCTGAATGTTATGAATAGATCAGACATGATTCCCAATTCTAACATGATAGATAATCATATCTGTTCTACACAATATATGTCTGTCTATCTGGACATTCTGTAACTTTGCATGCTCCTGAACAGGGCTGTGTTCATTAGGACACGTCATGGAAAACGTTTTTAAATGTTTTGTAACAGAATACGCAAATCAGCATTTCCTATTGAAACACTTCCAAATAGTCCCACCCTGTTTCAATCCAATTTCTTCAATTTGGTGCCTAATGAATATGACCCAGGCCCACTGGTGTGTATTGTATGTTAGATACAGCTGTTCTAACAATATATTGGTAGAGTAGTGTATGTGTGTGTGTGTGTGTGTGTGTGTGTGAATGTGAATGTGAATGAGTGTGTTCTAAACTCAATTTCTGTGTCCTCCAGGGTTTGGATCATGTCGGGGTCCAGGGCCGTGTGTGTAGTGAGTGAGTATGTTCTGCTCTCACTGTCAGTGTCCTCCAGGGCCGTGTTTGTGCTGTGTCATGTCGGGGTCCAGAGGGGTATACTACGACGCTAGTTAGATCTTTTCATGATTTTCTAAAGCTAGCCAGCTTCAGTTAGCTTCAAATTCCAGCTCAGGCTTCATCCATGTTACGAAGATGGATTTTTATCATGCAACCGCTGTTAACTTGAGCCAGCTTGTAACTGCGCATTCGTGTTGAACGTGGCTAGTCGAACGCCAAAGTCTTCATTGAGACAACGCTGAAATAGTAATGCCGAAATCAAAATGAAAGAAAGGTTATCCTGCAAATACAGCTGGCTATGGTGGGAAATAGGCCGTCTTTCTTTTATTAATCATATTGTTAACATCGTCTTTGGTGTGCTTATCAATGCACAAGCTCCTTTTTCCCCACAAAACGCATGAAGTCATAGAAAAGTTTTACTGCTTGTGAAGTTTCAAATGCATCCTGTCATTACTAAATGTGTACTGTGATATACAATTTAACACAAAATAACATTTGATTAAAGGAGCTATGTAATATTTTTGCATTGTAATTTCAGAAAACGTTCTTAATATGTCTACGGTAATAGTGGAATGATTGTGTTTCACAATACTGTTTCCCCAAAATGTTTATTTGGCCCACACAAAATTGCATTCTAAATGGTCAACAAAAGACGGAACGTCTCTTGCAATAACTGTATATACAGTACCAGTCAAAAGTTTGGACACACCTACTCATTCCAGGGTTTTTCTTTATTTTTACTATTTTCTACATTGTAGAATAATAGTGAAGACATCAAAACTATGAAATAACACATATGGAATAATTTAGTAACCAAAAAAGTGTTAAACATATACATTTACATTTACATTTTAGTCATTTAGCAGACGCTCTTATCCAGAGCGACTTACAGTTAGCACATACATTATTTTATCGAACCCACAACCCTGGCGTTGCAAACGCCATGCTCTACCAACTGAGCTACATCCCCTGCCGGCCATTCCCTCCCCTACCCTGGACGACGCTGGGCCAATTGTGCGCCGCCCCAATAGATTCTTCAAATAGCCACCCTTTGCCTTGATGACAGCTTTGCACACTCTTGGCATTCTCTCAACCAGCTTCATGAGGTAGTCACCTGGAATGCATTTCAATTAACAGGTGTGCCTTCTTAAAAGTTAATTGGTGGAATTTCTTTCCTTCTTAATGCGTTTGAGACAATCAGTTGTGTTTTGACAAGGTATGGGTGGTAAAAGACCACGTCCATATTATGGCAAGAACAGCTCAAATAAGCAAAGAGAAACGACAGTCCATCATTACTTTAAGACATGAAGGTCAGTCAATACGGAACATTTCAAGAACTTTGAAAGTTTCTTCAAGTGCAGTCGCAAAAACCATCAAGCACTATGATGAAACTGGCTCTCATGAGGACCATTAGAGTTAACTGCACCTCAGATTGCAGCCCAAATAAATGCTTCACAGAGTTCAAGTAACAGACATATCTCAACATCAACTGTTCAGAGGAGACTGCGTGAATCAGGCCTTCATTGAATTGCTGCAAAGAAACCACTACTAAAGGACACCAATAATAAGAACAGACTTGCTTGGGCCAAGAAACACGAGCAATGGACATTAGACCGGTGGAAATCTGTCCTTTGGTCTGATGAGTCCAAATTTGAGATTTTTGGTTCCAACCGCCATGTCTTTGTGAGACGCAGAGTAGGTGAATGGATTATCTCTGCATGTGTGGTTCCCACCGTGAAGCATGGAGAAGGAGGTGTGATGGTGTGGGGGTGCTTTGCTGGTGACACTGTTGGTGGTTTATTTAGAATTCAAGGCACACTTAACCAGCATGGCTACCACAGCATTCTGCAGCGATACGCCATCCCATCTGGTTTGCGCTTAGTGGGACTATCATTTGTTTTTCAACAATGACCCAACACACCTCCAAGCTGTGTAAAGGCTATTTGACCAAGAAGGAGCGTGATTGAGTGCTGCATCAGATGACCTGGCCTCCACAATCACCCGACCTCAACCCAATTGAGATGGTTTGGGAAGAGTTGGACCGCAGAGTGAAGGAAAAGCAGCCAACAAGTGCTCAGCATATGTGGGAACTCCTTCAAGACTATTGGAAAAGCATTCCAGGTGAAGCTGGTTGAGACAATGCCAAGAGTGTGCAAAGCTGTCATCAAGGCAAAGGGTGGCTATTTGAAGAATCTAAAATATATTGATTTATTTAACACTTTTTTGGTTACTACATGATTCCATATGTGTAATTTCATAGTTTTTATGTTTTCACTATTATTATACAATGTAGAAAATAGTAAAAATAAAGAAAAACCCTTGAATGAGTAAGTGTGTCCAAACTTTTGACTGGTACTGTATACTGAACAAAAATATAAATGCAACATGTAAAGTGTTGGTCCCATGTTTCATGAGCTGAAATAAAAGATCCCATAAATGTCCATATGCACAAAAAGCTTATTTCTCTCAAATGTTGTGCACACATTTGTTTACATCCCTTAGTGAGCATTTCTCCTTTGCCAAGATAATCCACCCACCTGACAGGTGTGGCATATCAAGAAGCTGAGTAAACAGCATGACCATTACACAGGTGCACCTTGTGCTGGGGACAATAAAAGGCCAAATCTAAAATGTGCAGTTTTGTCACACGACACAATGCCACAGATGTTTCAAGTTTTGAGGGAGTGTGCAATTGGCATGCTGACTGCAGGAATGTCCACCAGAGTTGTTGCCAGAGAATTGCATGTTAATTTCTCTACCATAAGCAGCCTGTTGTTTTAGAGAATTTGCAAGTACGTCCAACCGGCCTCACAACCACAGATCACGTGTAACCACGCCAGCCCAGGACCTCCACATCCGGGTTCTTCACCTGCGGGATCGTCTGAGACCAGCCACCCGGACAGCTGATGAAACTGAGGAGTATTTCTGTCTGTAATAAAGCCCAACTGGCTCCCCAGTGGGTGGGCCTATGCGTCCCTGCCCAGTCATGTGAAATCCATAGATTAGGAACTAATTTATTCATGTCAATTGACTGATTTCCTTATATGAACTGTAACTCAGTAAAAACTTTGAAATTGTTGCATGTTACCTTTATATTTTTGTTCTGTTAATGAATGGACAAAGACATCGATCACGTGACACCATTCATTCCTATGTGAAGACTCAATAGCGCATTGAAGCCAAATTAAGTCGGTTAAGATGGCGTCTCATGGAGACATAACATGCGCAGTTTGAGCTACTCCAGGAAGTGACATTGCAGGCTAGCTCAGTGCTGCCCCATCTCATTGAGTAACTCAAGCTGAAGGCTGACCGGGGTACTGCAGGTTTCCATTAGCAACTAAATTATCCTTATAACTTCTTCTATGTGCCATTTAAAAATAAATCAGTTCAAGGACATTCTTTACATCTTGTGTATTAGAAGCAATTATTGGTACCATAATCGTCTTCAAAACCTTTTTTTATTTACACGAAGATTGACCACGAAGGGGATCCTGTTTTCTGAAAACAATGCCTGCAGTACCGTGGTCAGCCTTGAACGTCCATGGCTTAAATGAGAGGGGGCAGTCGTTCTCCCCTGAGGGGTATACTACGAATGAAGCTAAATCTACTCAGGGTTTTCTAAAGCTAGCCAGCTTCAGTTAGGTGTACATTCCAGCTCAGGCTTCATCCGTACTATGACGGTGGATATTTCTCATCCGCCTGCCGCTAACTCTAGCAGGCTTGTAACTGCACGTGCATGTCGCACAAGCTAGTCGAACGCGGAATTCTTAATTGAGACAATGCTGGATCATCAATCCATGGGCGAGTCAGTGCCACATTTTAATTTGTTCCGAAATCAAAATAAAATGTATAATTCCTTGAAATTGAGTGTGTTCTGCTCTCACCGTCTGTCCTCCAGGGTTTGTATCATGTCGAGGTCCAGGGCCGTGTGTATGTATGTGTGTGTGTGTGTGTGTGTGTGTGTGTTCTGGGCTCTCACCGTCTGTATCCTCCAGGGCTTGGATCATGTCGGGGTCCAGGGCCGTGCTGACCAGCATCTCCACATAGCTCCTGAACATCTCACGCATGGCCCGGTTGTTCACCCCGCCTCGCACTGGCACTGCACAGGGGTTACACACACATATAGGGGTTAGACACAACACACACACCAACACATACATAGGGTTGGCACAATACCTGTATCACAATGCTCAGGCGTATCATGGCATGGAAACTGAGGAAAACGGGCATAATGTTATCTTATGTTGTAACACAGACAAAAAAATTAATCATTTCCAAGCTATAGCACACAATATGTAACATACAATTCTTTAAGGACAAAATAGTGTAGTCTGCATTGTGTGTTCCTTTTTGCCATGGAAAATTGAGTATCGTAGTATCGTGACAACCCTACACACACACACAGCATCTCTACCTAATTGCCGAATACATTCCTGACAGATTTTATTTTTGTCTCCCCTCCTATTCACTACCTGGCGCACCCAAAGAAAGTGAGTCATTCTATTCCATTCATTGAGGGCAGATACAGACACCTATTACTCCCCCGACCATTTCATAATCCCTCCACCAAGTTTGACTGCACAAACACTGATACATATAGGCTAAACAGATATTGTCTGCATTCCAATTGGCACCCTATTCCCTTTATAGTGCACTATATAGTGTGTATGTTGTAACTATCAATAATCGGTACAAAATGGGTTCACAAAGTAACAAAACATTACGGGCTACTTTCACGGACACAGTTTATGCCTAGTCTTGGACTAAAAAGCTATTTCAATTGAGAATCTCCATTGAGAATGCTTTTTAGTCCTGGACTACACTTAATCCGTGTCTGGGAAACCGGCCCTATAGGCAAAACGGCGTCTCACTCTCATCCTCACTGGCTGCCTCCTCGGACGAGTCTGAATCAGATGACGAGGGGACCTCCTTCAGCCACTTCTTCCTCTTTTTCAGAGGAGGCTCCACCTTGACCTTGGCTGGCTTCGACTTGGGAGGGCGCTCCATCTTCTCTTTCTCCACTCCTCCTTTCTTCTCCTCTTTCCCCTTCCCTCGTTCCGTCGTTGCCACCACGGCGGACCGTTTCTCAGGCTTCTCAAGAGATGGCTGCACCCTCTTCTCTTTCTCTCTCTGCTTCTCTTTCTCCCACTCCTTCTTCTCTTTCACCCCCGCGGCCGCCTTTTCTCGCTGTTCGTTCTTTGCCCTAGTTCTGTCCCTCGGTTCGCGCTGCACTGTCTCACGTGGCGGCACCACTCGCTGCTCACTCTCCTCCCTCTCGGCTCGAGGCGGTGTCCGGGTGGTGGGAGGCGGGGACGGCATTTTGGGGAGGGCCTGTCGCCTGTTGAAGACGAGTGGAGATTTGAATAAAGAGAAGGAAACAATATTTCTGATGGCCAGTTCCATAAGCACCCGCTGCCAGCCAAATAGCTGACTATTAACCCTCATTTTGTGGGGGTCATGCCCTCGCACCCTCTAGCTGGCTACGTTTTCAGTATGCTGGCTACTTCAGATTTTCTGGAACACATTGGATGGCTAGATGGAAGTTTAAACACTGTGTTAACTCTTTAGGCTTGTATTTTCCTCTTAAATATTGTACATGGACATTCAACAGGACAGCACTCTCCGAAATGTATATTTGAGAGGTGCAAGCAATAAACCTTCCAAACATATCTTTCGGACTGTACTGTCCTATGGATTGTTCAATGATAAGGTGGAAAAAAACCTTTGAGAAGTGAAGGCATAAAACACTGGACATGTCTAGAATATAATTGAATAAATCCCCTAATGGGTACCTCAGTCCGGATGGTCTGTGCCAGGGTCGTCGAGAGCACACTCTCACGTAGTCCTTCTTGTTAACGTTCTCCAGGAACTTGACGTACAGGCGCTGGTACCGCCTCTTGGCGTCTCCAAAATAGCCCAGATACTGAGGAAGAGAAAGAGTAGCCATTTTGTTTATTTGGATGCCTGACAGCTATTCATCTTGGGGTACACACAAATCAATCAATGGGCCTGTTCCAGGTCATCTTTATTGCAGTTAAGCTACACAGTTTATCAGGTTCCGCAGTCATAAAGTATCTCAGAGTAGGAGTGTTGATCTAGGACCAGGTCCCCACTGTCCATTTGTTATAATCTAAAAAGGCAAAATAGCACGAATGCTGATCTAGGAACAGTTTGGACATTTTAGATCTCAGGAATCACATTAATATGATATAAACACTCTTCTGAGATGCTCTTCTGAGAATTAAGACGACCTGAAACGCAACAAACAACCACACCTAGACGGACACAGAAACATCATTAGGGTCGTGTTCATTATGCACTAAATGGAGGAAAAGGTACTGAATCAGGTAGAGACTATCCAGACTTTTCTTATGTGACACTCATTTTCATTTTCCTTTACAAAATGTTTTTTTAACATTTTCCGTTGTGTGCCCTGTTGATAGACAGAAACATGCATTCTGTGTTGACATTGAGCAGTGACCGTCATGTGTTGGGTGGACAGATGGACTGACTCACGTTGCTGGTGGCACAGAACTGCCTCTCTCCGTCCTTGATCTCGGGGCTGAACTTCTGCAGCAGGGCTTTCTGCACCCTCCAGATGGGGGGAGGCTCTCGACCGGTCTTCAGGGCCAGCTGGGGTTTGAGGGGTGAGGGAGTCAATACATCACATACTGAACACACACCTACCATATATGAATACACACATACTCACTCACACACTTAACTTACGGAACAGATGGACTATATTGACAAACCATCAAACCTAGCGACTGTTGAACTGTTGGTTAGTGATGTATTTTTTACATACACATACACACAAATACCTTCATAGTTGCGATGTCTTCCACACGCACCACAAACTCGTCCCGCTCTCGGAAAATGCCTTCACCTCCGCTCTCACTCTCGTCCTCCTCGCTCTCTCCAGCGATGGCGGCATCTTCCTGCTTCTGGGCCACGTGCAGCGAGGTGACCTGAGAGGCAGGGGCGTCTTCCGGGGACCCACGGGGCTCCGGTGAGTACTTGGGGAACTCTGAGGCCGGGGATGACGGAGGAGGCGGGGAGAAGAGAGGGAGGGTGGCGGGAGCAGGATGAAGAGGGGAGGGATTGAAAGGAGGGAGGGGGCTCGGAGGTTGGGACTTCTGCTGTTGTTGTGCTGCTTCTTGTGGGGGCAGGGGTGATGAAGGGAGAGAGAGGGGAGGTAAGGGGGAAGGCGGGGGAGAGGGAGAGAAGGATTGAGCGGGGGAGGCGGAGGGTGGTGGGGGGGCGACTGGTGCCACTGGGGATTCTGGGAGGGAAGCTGGAATAAGGAGAGAAGTGCTAATGTATTTTTCTTCAAGAATCAATAGGTATATAACGTCATTTAAATTACCCAAAACAGCTGTAAAGATCACAGTGTGGGCCTTTAAGATCATTCAGTTCAAACTTTTAGAACTATCATCATAACAATGGGACTATCGTTCCTTTTAATCAGTTCTTTACTATGTGTGCAATAGGAAATCAATTCAAGGGCAGAATTTTACAGCAACAGCACAGCTACAGGCTAAAATAATTATTTGTCATGAGCTAACTCGTAAAAATCAATTCTAAGAAAAATGGGACATGAGCTGAAACAACAAGAATATGAAGAAAAGTATTGTAAGAAATGAGAAGGGGAAAGGTTTTTCCTGGTTCCAAAAATATATATATTACCTACACTAAACAAAAACATAAATGTAACATGTAAAGTGTGCCCAAATCTGTTTACATCCCTGTTAGTGAGCATTTCTCCTTTGCCAAGATAATTGATTCAGCTGACAGGTGTGGCATATCAAGAAGCTGATTAAACAGCATGATCATTACACAGGTGCACCTTGTGCTGGGGACAATAAAAGGCCACTCTAAAATGTGCAGTTTTGTCACACAACTCAATGCCACAGATGTCTCAAGTTTTGAGGGAGCGTGCAATTGGCATGCTGACTGCAGGAATATCCACCAGAGCTGTTGCCAGAGTATTTTGGCAGTACGTCCAATCGGCATCACAACTGCAGACCACGTGTATGGCGTCGTGTGTGCGAACAGTTTGCTGATGTCAACGTTGTGAACAGAGTGCCCATGGTGGCGGTGGGGTTATGGTATGGGCAGACATAAGCTATGGACAACGAACACAATTGCATTTTATCAATGGCAATTTGAATGCACAGAGATACCGTGATGAGATCCTGAGGCCCATTGTTGTGCCATTCATCCGCCGCCATCACCTCATGCATGATAATGCACGGCCCCATGTCACATGGATCTGTACACAATTCCTGGAAGCAGAACATTTCCCAGTTCTTCCATAACCTGCATACTCACCAGACATGTCACCCATTGAGCATGTTTGAGATGCTCTGGATCGACGTGTACGACAGCGTTTTCCAGTTCCCGCCAATATCCAGCAACTTCGCACAGCTACTGAAGATTAGTGGGACAACATTCCACAAGCCACAATCAACAGCCTGATTAACTCTATGCGAAGGAGATGTGTCGCGCTGCATGAGGCAAATTGTGGTCACACTAGATACTGACTGGTTTTCTGATCCACGCCCCTACTTTTCTTAACGTATCTGTGACCAACAGATGCATATTTGTATTCTCAGTCATGTGAAATCCATAGATTAGGGCCTAATTAATGTATTTTGATTGACTGATTTCCTTATATGAATTGTAACTCAGTATAATCTTTGAAATTGTTGCATGTTGCGTTTATTTTGTTCAATATATACAGTGCATTCAGAAAGTATTCAGACCCCTTTACTTTTTCCTCATTCTGTTACGTTACAGCCTTATTCTAAAATGGATTAAATTATTATTTTTCCCTCATCAATCTACACACAATACCCCATAATGACAAAGCGAAAACAGGTTTTGAAATGTTATGTAAATGTGATATTTCCGGGGGGTTTTTTTTATACATTTGCAAACATTTCTAAAAACATGTTTTTGCTTTGTCATTATGGGGTATTGTGGGTAGATTGCTGAGGGGAAAAAACTATTTAATCCATTTTAGAATAAGGCTGTAGCGTAACAATATGTGAAACAAGTCAAGGGGCTCTGAATACTTTCCGAATGCACTGTATACACAGTATATTATCAGCCAATAAAAATGTATGCGATCAGTACCAGACGATAATCTATTTCATAGATAACAAAATATTTTTTTCTCCTTTTGCCATACCGGTATTGGCAATAATGGACAACAAAATATCATCAATATGATCTGTATCGGCACGGTATTTCCCTTACCTTCTAATTTGGGTGCACCAAGTGTCTCAAACTCTGGCGCCTCCTCTTCCATATCCTTCACTTCACTCTCATCATCACCCCCTCCTCCCATCTTCCTCTCATCCTCATCATCATTCTCCTCCATCTCCCGGTCCTCTCGCTGTAGTACAGCCGGCTTGGCCGCCTGGGGCTGGGTGTGAGGGGTGTGTGAGGGGGTCTGGGGGCTGAGGGTGGGGGGCTGCAGGGTGGTCGATGTGATCTGGGCCTGCCTGGGTTGGGGTTGGTGTTGGGACTGGGGTGGGGGAGGAGGAGGGGGCGGCTGGAAGGCCAGCTGCGGTGTGTCATAGAGTGCTGAGATGGCTGAGGAAATGCTCTTCTGCAGGTCCTGGTTCTTGCCCACTGAATCCTCCTCGTCCGAGGAGAACGAGGGCAGCGTCTCCAGGTTCCTCTTCAGCTCATCGTCCAGGGTGCGCTTGCAGGGGCTGGGGCAGCCAACCAGGGCCAGGCCGCCATTGCCTTCACCCTCCCCGAATGGAGGCGGTGGTGGAGGGGGTGCTGGGGACAAGGGACAGAGCCCTCCACATTTGAGAGGTGAGGCGTCACCATTTCCTGATTCCATTCCCAGGGGCATTTCCAAGCCCGGAGGTCTCTTTCCCGACTTGAGGAAGTCCATGAAGGAAGCCATGAAGCCCGCCTTGGATTCCGAATCCTTCTCATCCCCCTGAGAGAGAGAGATAGAGATAGAGTCAGAGACAGCGAGGGAGCGGGTCGGGGGTCGGGAATAAAGAGAGAAAAAATAGGTTCAGGTTCATGAGAGGGGAAATACTGGTTTCCCTTCTTCATTTTACCAACTGAGAAGGGTAACATTTTGTCACATACAACACACAGGATTAAAACTTTAAACTGATTGAGTGGCCAAACAGAGTCTAAACGTCCTTTACCCTTTCATCCATCCCCTCTCCGTCCACTCCGTCACTCAACATCTGGCTCTTCTGCTTGCTCTTGTTCTGGGTCCGGTTGGAGTCTGCCCCTCCGCACGGGGGTCCGGGACTCAGGCCAAGGGAGGGAGCTGAGCCCACCGAGCCGTCCGACAGAGCAGGGTCCGTGCCGGACAGAGAGTCTATCCTCAGCAGGTTGTCAGAAGAGGACATGGAGCCGATGGGCAGTTTGATCTACGACAGGAAAAAAAGGGGAAAAGTTTAGTTAAACGCCAATAGAGTACAGTACAGTAAACTTTGCTATTCCCGCAACCTTAAAGGAACATTACACTCCAAAATGAAAAGCTGTCAGATGTCATGATGTAGTCTGATGTCAGATGTCATCAAGTAGTCTGATGTCATGATGTGTTCGCATCCCATGTCATCGGTTGTGTAGATCCAAATATATGGGAAGTGGTTTCATCTTGACATTAGACTACTTTAGAGATCTGAAACAGTTTGACAAACTTTGATTTGAAAGTGTAATGTCCCTTTAAGTATAGGCCTTCTATGACATCTATATTTCCCCCTGGGGATTAATAAAGTTCAAATCAAATCATCCACACTCACCTTGAGAGGTGGTATGGGCTCCTGATGCTGTGGCGGTGGAGCCTGGTGGTGGAGTTGATTCTGTTGTTGCTGATGAAGGTGGTGTTGCTGCATCTGCTCCTTCCCAGTCATCTCCATAAACATGTCATTTCTCCTCACCCGGCATCCACCACCACGGCCCCTGACCAGTTTACCCTCCATTCCTCCTCCATTCCCCCCTCCTACTCCGGTTCCTCCTCCCATCTCACCGGTCAACATTCCGCGGGGCATGTGCTGCTCGGGCTGCGGGCGAATGCGAGGCCTACCCCTGGGCCTGGGAGGCCCCTCTCTCTTTTGCTTGGTGGGCTTGCGGCCCCTCTTCTTGAGCCCGTCCTGCGACATGAGCTGGGGAGGGGGGCCGAGGGAGGGGTAACCTGTCGAGTGGTAGAAGTTAAGATCTCCCATGAGGGGGCTGAGCGTGCCTCCTCCTCCGGCCCCACCTCCTGTCTTACGGCAACTGGAGACCAGGTCGGGGAGGAGGTCAGGGAGCCGGCGGCTGTTCAGGCGGATGTCCGCCGGCTGGTTGTCCTTGTCCTCGTCATCCTCGAACTCGTACTCCTGCGCGTAGCTCTTCTTGGGCAGCGTGTTGGGGTCCCGGCGCTCCTTGAGCAGATGGAATGAGCTCGACTTGAGGAGCTTCTTGGGGCGCGACGAGCAGAAGATGGGTGAAGTGAGGCCTCCAGGACCGGCACCAGTACCGCCAGCGCCCCCGCCTGGACTCGAGGACAATTTCCCCGGGCCGGTGACGCCCATGCCCATCCCGGGGCCCTGCAACTGGATCAGGCCCAGCTGCTCCGTATTGACGGTGGAGGGCAGCTCGTTGGTCTTGAGGGAGTCCAGGTCCATGGTGCTGTTGCCCGACTCGGAGAGCCCGTGGCAGTACTGCCCGTAGCCCTGGTCACCGCCGTGGTGGCCCAGCATGTCGTAGCTGGCTCCTCCGCTTCCCCCTCCACTTCCTCCTCCTGAATTAGCCTTCATGGCCTCCTCATGGCCTCCTCCTGGTCCCTCTTGGTTCATCTCCTCCTGCACTGGGCCTACGCCTCCTCCGGCGCAGCTCGACTTGGAGTAGTCGTCCGAGCAGAACATGTCCTCCATGCCGGGGAAGAAGGAGCGGTCCTCGTCTTGCAGGAGTGAGTCCGGGAAGCAGATGGAAGTGAGCGGGACGAAGCGATTCTGGCTCTGGCCACCGCTTTTCTCCACCGGGTCAAACGGGTGCTGCTCGGAGCGCTGTTGCTGGTCCAATTGGACCTGCTGGCCCGGGGTAAGCTGGGAAGGGTGGGACTGGGACTTCTGTTGCTGTGAGTGGGTGGAAGCTGAGGGAGGGGGCAAGTGGTGGGACAGGGGGTGAGCATGGCCTTGGGAGTGGGGGTGGTGCCCTGAGTGACTTTGCTGGTGGTGGGAGTTGGGGTGTAGCTGTTGTTGATGGTGTTGGGGAAGGTGGTGCACGTGCGAGGGGGCGGATAAGCCCATGTCGGGCTCAGAGAGTAACGAGTGGACCTCCGAGGATGAGTGTTGAGGGTGGT
The DNA here is from genome assembly GCF_964263955.1 of Coregonus lavaretus. Lineage (NCBI taxonomy): Eukaryota > Metazoa > Chordata > Actinopteri > Salmoniformes > Salmonidae > Coregonus > Coregonus lavaretus. The sequence goes on along the minus strand of NC_139988.1, from coordinate 75,528,591 downwards.
GGGACGAGAGCCTCTGCTGCTCTTGCTGCATGCGGCGCTCTCCGCTCCCTCCGCCTCTTCCTCCTCCTCCACCACGTCCTCCTCTCCTCTCCTCCACCCCCCCTCCATCTGTACTGGAGCACTCCAGCATGTCCAGGGAGGACACCACTGAGCTCTGCTGTTGTTGCTTGGACTGGCTCTGGTCCTGCTGAGGAGGTCCGTGGCTGTAGTGAGCAGCCACCGCTGCGGCCTCCAAAGCCTGGGACTGGAGTTGTAGCTGAAGCTGGGAGGACTGCTGGGTCTGAGTCTGGTGTTTATCCTGGCCCATTCGCCCTCCGGCTCCATCCATCATAGCTTGTTGTTGGCTCACCGAATGCTGCTGCTGCTGATGGGGCTCCATCTTGTTGCGGGTGGTGTGGGACAGCACAGACTGGAGCAGGTGGGGCGTTTGGCGGGACTGGTGTGTGGGGGAATCCATGAGGGAGGCTGAGGCTTGAGACTGAGAGTGCTGCTGCTGGACCTCGGGGGTCTTGCGTGGGTACACCAGCTCAGAGCGCTCTTGTGGCTTCTTCTGCGGGTCCAGGTGAGCGAGGGACTGAAGGTGGGTGTGGGATGCGGTGTGCTGTTGCTGTGGGTGGGAGGAGTGTTGGGGGCCCAGGGAGTGCTGGGAGTATGGGTCGCCCCGGCCATAGTGCACCACTGACCCCAAAGAGTGGTGGAGGTGAGGGTGGCTTTGCTCGGCACCTCCTCTCCCTCCTCCGCCAATCCTGCCACCGCCTCGTCTGTCATTCCTCTGTTGTTGTTGTTGTTGTTGCTGCTGTTTCTTGAGAGACATCTCTAGCTGTCTGTCTTGGCCCGTAACTGCCCCGCCTGATCCGGCCCCGTTGCTGGAGGTGGCGCTGTGGGTGCGGATGACGCTCTGGAGGTGGCACCTCTCCTCAGAGCTCTTTCCCAGCTCGTAGGATGACAGCCCTTTGCCGCCATCCGTGGTGGAGGAGACGGGCTGGGGAGGTGCCTGCTGTTGGGCCGTCTGTTGAGATGGTTGCTGCTGGGAGTGGTGGTGGGACACCTGGGGCGCTGGACTGGCCTGGGCTTGGAAAAGGTGCTGGATCAAGAAGTCGTCATCGTCGTCCACGTCCTCTTGAGACGTCTGAGAGCCCACACCTAGCATGCTGCTGGGGTCAGATTTGGTCTTGTTGGAGGTGGGGTGGTAGGACTGGGGCCGAGGGCCTCTGGTGTCGGGGTAGCCCTGAGGGGAGGACATGAAGGTGGGGGAAAGGACCGAGGAGATGTATTTGTTGGAGCCCGTTCCTCCCGGGGACTTGGTGGGGCAGGCAGGGGCGGGGGAGTGCAACCCTGGACGGATGATCCCAGAGTTGGCCGACGGGGAGGGGCTCGACTCAGGGATATGGTAAGACCCTCCTCCGCCACCTCCTCTCTCATTTGCCATACTGCTCGCGGCTCCTCCTCCTCCTGAGCCAGAGTTCCCACCTCCTGAGCTGCTACTACCACCGCCTCCTGAGGTTCCGCCCCCAGTCGACCCACCCGACCGTAAAAGGGCGGGGGAGTGGCCTGGGCCGTAACTTAGTGATGGACTTCCCTCTCCGCCCAGAGAGGAGGGGAGGGACCCGTAAGCAGAGTCAGCCCCGTATACCACATCCGCCGAGTACGACTGGCTTTGCCCTTCCAGGCTCCCGTAGCCTTTTCTTCCCCCGGCTGAGCTCAGGTCTTGGGCCTGAGGGGAGCTGAAGCCGCCATAGGACTGGGGGAGGTGGGAGAGAGGGGGCTGACTGGGCGAGTATGACTGGGTCTGCGGTTGCGGCGGAGTTTGGCCTGTGAAGGCGGTGGCGGGGGTTTTCACCAAGGCCACGGGTGAGCCGTAGTTCGAGAGCCTGTGTTTGGGTAAGGGCTGCTGGGCAGACGTGGATGAGGTAGGAGGGGGCTGCTGCTGCTGGGGAGCTGGGGGAGCGCTCTGGGGGGGAGGCTGCTGTCTAGAGGGTGCCGAGCTGGAGCTGGAGGGGGGGATGGAGTTGGAGGGGTGGGCTCCCGAGGCAGAGGAGGAAGAGGAGGTCGAAGAAGTGGAGGACGCAGAAGGGGGAGTGTGAGGGGTGCGGGAGGAGGACACCGAGCTGGCCGAGGAGTAGCCGCTGCTGGAGTTGCTCTTGGCGCCCTTCCCCGCTGCTGAAGAAGAGCTGGAGGAGGACGAGTAAGGGGGCTGGATGATGGGCCGGTACACCTGTTCTGTCCGGGAAGAGGCCTTGTGGTCCGAGGAGGGACTCTGGTCACCCAGGGGGCTGCAGGAGAGGCCGGCATGCCGGTGGTGGGCCATCTGCTGGTACCCGGCCCCGCCGCAACTGAGGTACTGCTGCAGGGAGTGGGCCGCAGAGGAGGAGAGCTGTGACTGGGAGGGCGTGGGCCGCTGGTAGTGCTTGATTACGCTGTCCTGCCGGGGCACAGCCCTCTCCTGGACCGAGTTAGACTGGGCCTGAGCTTGAGCCTGAGCTTGGGCCTGAGCTTGGGCCTGAGCCTGGGCCGAGGAGAACACTGAGGCGTTGTACAACTGGGAGGACTGGTCCTGCAGCTGGGAGGACAGCAGGTTGAACTGGTGGGACTGGAGGTGGAGCGCCGACGAAGCCTGGGCAGAGGCGGCGGCGCCTGTAGGGTCCTGGGCACCCCGGTAGGCTGCGGCGGCGCCCTGAGAGGACAGGAGGCGGTCGAAGCCCAGGCTGGACTGGGAGGGACCCTTGATGTGCAGCAGAGGGTCGTGGGGGGAGAGGAGTCCGTTGGAGGTGGGGCTGAACGTGGGAGTGTCCTGGAGGGTGGGGAAGGAGCGGCTGGAGAAGGAGGCCGGGTGCTGATAGGCCGAGAGGGCAGAGGAAGAGGGGAAGGAGCCCGAGCCGGAGATGAAGAGCTCAGCAGGGGCAGGGGTGTGCATCGCTGTCAGAGTCAGATGAAGAGATAAGAGGACGATTATTCAACACCTGTCAACTGAAAAAACTGACAAGCATGACTAAATAAATTGTACCCCCACCCCCCTCCCGTAAAATGTAAAAAGGGAAGACAATCCAATATCCAAATGACACCAACATAACCTCAACGCAAATCACTGACACTGAAAGTAATGACCATTCAGAATAAGGCGAGGCAATACAATGGCGACATGAGAGAGAAATAACAATTCGACGCTGTGAGGCGTTGGAAATGTCATATTGACTTTTGCGACCCCGTTTTGAATGTCAACACATTTACAACACAGGTCTGGTCACATGCCCACCTGTCTGCCAGGACGGCGTGCGGAACTGGGAAAGCAGGGAGGAGGCGGAGGGTGGAGGCTGGGGACCCCGCTGGGACTCAAGAGCGGAGATCAGATTCATGACCGAGGCGTCTGGGCCAGAGGGGCTGGCGTGGTGCAGACCTGTGTCAAATAGTCCAGAGAGACCTGATGAGACAACAAATACAACCATAAGTAAACCGTGACGACCATGTCCTTATTTGACAGATTATGCAAACTCAACAGGGCCCACTTTCTGAAAAGCATCTTAAGGCTAAGTTCATCATTAGAACCGTCATAGGAGCATAGTTAAATCACAGAGCTGTTTCCCAAAACCATTGTTACTAAAGTTGCAATTGAAAAAGCTTGTTATTTACCGACTGCCTCAGACCACCCATCGTTTAGATGCTTCTTTGCCGCCCTTCCGCGTCACTTTATACAAAGAAGATATCCGCTAAACATGGCATCAAGATGTTTTTTCTGTCTTTCTGTCACCGCCGATAACTTCAGCATGAAGTTGAAGGATAAAAACATGCTTCAAATAAAAACCGAGATGACTGCATTAAAATATAAATACAGTAGGCATACAGACTACATTGGCCTTAAAATCATTAAAATCACTTTCATGTTCAAACTTCATGTTCCATTTAGCTAATTGTAGGCTACGGTCTGTAATTTTTGCCTCAATATACAGTGCATTCGGAAAGTACTCAGACCCCTTCACTTCTTCCACATTTTGTTACGTTACAGCCTCATTCTAAAATAGATTTTTCTTGCAATTTAAAAAAAAAATTTTTTAACAGAAATATCACATTTCCAAGTATTCAGACCCTTTACTCAGTACTTTGTTGAAGCACCTTTGGCAACGATTACATTCTCAAGGCTTCTTGGGTATGTAGCGCAAGCTTGGCACACGTGTATTTGGGGAGTTTCTCCCATTATTCTCTGCAGATCCTCTCAAGATCTGTCAGGTTGGATGGGTAGCATCGCTGCACAGCTATTTTCAGTTCTTTCCAGAGATGTTCGATCGGGTTCAAGTCTGGGCTCTGGCTGAGCCACTCAAGGACATTCAGAGACTTGTCCCGAAGCCACTCCTGCGTTGTCTTGGCTGTATGCTTAGGATCGTTGTCCTGTTGTAAGGTGACCCTTCGCCCCAGTCTGAGGTCCTGAGCGCTCTGGAGCAGGTTTTCATCAAGGATCTCTCTGTACTTTGCTCCATTAATCTTTCCCTCGGTCCTGACTAGTCTCCCAGTCCCTGTCGCTGAAAAACATCCCCACCACCATGCTTCACCGTGAGGATGGTGCCAGGTTTCCTCCAGACGTGACGCTTGCATTCAGGCCAAAGAGTTCAATCTTGGTTTCATCAGACCAGAGAATCTTGTTTCTCATGGTCTGAGAGTCCTTTAGGTGCCTTTTGGTAAACTCCAAGTGGGCTGTCATGTGCATTTTACTGAGGAGTGGCTTCTGTCTGGCCACTCTACCAAAGGCCTGATTTGTGAGTGCTGTAGAGATGGTTGTCCTTCTGGAAGGTTTTCCCATCTCCACAGAGGAACTCTGGAGCTCTGTCAGAGTGACCATCGGGTTCTTGGTCACCTTCCTGACCAAGGCCCTTCTCCCCCGATTGCTCAGTTTGGCCGGGCGGCCAGCTCTAGGAAGAGTCTTGGTGGTTCCAAACTTCTTCCATTTAAGAATGATGGAGGCCACTGTGTTCTTGGGGACCTTCAACGCTGCAGAAATGTTTTGGTACCGTTCCCCAGATCTGTGCCTCAACACAATCCTGTCTCGGAGCTCTACGGACAAGTCCTTCGATCTCATGGCTTGGTTTTTGCTCTGTGAACTGTGGGACCTTATATAGACAGGTGTGTGCCTTTCCAAATCATGTCCAATTAATTGAATTTACCAAAAAGGTGGACTCCAATCAAGTTGTAGAAACATCTCAAGGATGATCCATGGAAACAGGATGCACCTGAGCTTAATTTCGAGTGTCATAGCAAAGGATCTGAATACGTTAAAAATTTTTTATAAATTAGCAAAAATTTCTACAAACCTGTTCTCATTTTGTCATTATGGGGTATTGTGCTTAGATTGATGAGGATTTTTTTAATTCATTTTAGTATAAATCTGTAAAGTAACAACATATGGAAAAAGTGAAGGGGTCTGAATATTTTCAGAATGCACTGTATTTGATGTTGAACATCATGTGCGCAATGACGTGTCAAATGTGGGAATAAGTGCATTATTATAACAGAATAAGCTGCCCCAATATTTGCAGCCATAGGTGGTAATCTCTCTCTAGGAGCTGATATGTCATTATTGTGATGTAATTATAATGTTAAAGCCCACATGCAGTATTTTTTATTAGATGTTTTACATCATCCCTATATGACTAATCAATCACTGATTGTGCTTATTTATTGAATATAACTCCAAAATTTATATTTTTTAGCATTTATTTCCCTGAACCTCCTTGGGTCACTGGGAAGATCTCAATTGCATACCTCTCTCCTAGTCTCCTTCTCAAAACCCATTAGATGAGAAAGACAGAGGTCCCTCCCCTCCTACCTCCAATGGGTTTTGAGAAGGAGACGAGGAGAGAGGACGCGAGGAGTATGCAATTGAGATCTTCCCACTGAAATACTCAGTCTGACTGTGGGTGTGCGGATGGATACAAATGTGAATATATTTACATATACAGCCTTGATTGCCTAATATAATATCATAGATCCCACCCCCTCACCCCTTTAAAAAAAAAAAAAAAAAAAGGGGCACATGCTATTCAACTTGTCAGTTGGAGCCGAGTTGGACCCTGAAAGCGACAAACTTCCACAGGTGTGTAGGCTACTTTGTTTTGTCATGAAAATACATAATGCATCTTAATTTGCTATATCATTGTTGTACTGTTTTCAATAAGTCACCAGAAGATGCAGACAGGTCCCAGAACAGCCTGTTTGCATGGTGGACCATCCTGGGCTATACCGTCTGCCGTCTATTCATTGCAGAACATCATGATTATTTACATGACAGACTATAGGCCTCTGCGTCTGAGTCCAAACACAGTAGCGTAAGTGAAACTTACTGTCTTAGGCCTTTGAGATGCAGCGGCCCATGGTATAATCTTCAGTATAATCACAAAGTCTATTTCATCATTTAGCAAAATATACTGATAACTTATTATTTATTTTAAATATGAGTAAACACTCTTGAATTACACATTCTGGAATGTTTTCTGTTGTTGAAAATAAAGAAACAAGTCTGCAACGAAAGGTTGTTTTATTCTTCAAATTCTCATCAGTTATTTACATAACATAATAAACTGTTTGTAAACAAGGTTATAATGAAAGTCAAAATCATGGCATGTAAATATCTTTCCAAGTTATTGTTTTACATGTGCTCAAGCTCTGGAGGGTGTTCCTGTGAGAGGAAAACTGATCATGGTGAAAGTAAGAGGGTGTTAGCTAAACACAATCAAATGGAAGGTATAGTGCAGCAACAGAGTAATCATCGATGGTATGAAGTTTTTAAAAAACTAGTCATTTTTATATATATATATATATATATATTTTATTTTTTACATTGTCAGCACCAGCTTTCTCCAACACTGACATACTATACACAACTACAGAACTAGAATCTCATCCCCTGACAGGAAAGGTGGAAGAGTTGCAGTATTGCACACACAACTACACTTAGCTTCTCATTCAGAACCTTTGCTATGAGACTCGAAATTGAGCTCAGGTGCATCCTGTTTCCATTGATCATCCTTGAGATGTTTCTACAACTTGATTGGAGTCCACCTGTGGTAAATACAATTGATTGGATATGATTTGGAAAGGCACACACCTGTCTATATAAAATGTCCCACAGTTGACAGTGCATGTCAGAGCAAAAACCAAGCCATGAGGTCGAAGGAATTGTCCGGAGAGGTCCGAGACAGGATTGGGTCGAGGCACAGATCTGTGGAAGGTTCCCAAAAAATTTCTGTAGAATTTAAGGTCCCCAAGAACACAGTGGCCTCCATCATTCTTAAAATGGATGAAGTTTGGCCTGGTCGCCCGGCCAAACTAAGCATTCGGGGGAGAAGGGCCTTGGTCAGGGAGGTGACCAATAACCCAATGGTCACTCTGACAGAATTCCAGAGTTCCTCTGTGGAGATGGGAAAACCTTCCAGAAGGACAACCATCTCTGCAACACTCCACCAATCAGGCCTTTATGGTAGTGGCCAGACGGAAGCCTCCTCAGTAAAAGGCACATGAAAGCCGGCTTGGAGCTTGCCAAAAGGCACCTAAAGGACTCTCAGACCATGAGAAACAAGATTCTCTGGTCTGATGAAACCAAGATCGAACACTTTGGCCTGAATGCCAAGTGTCACGTCTGGAGGAAACCTGGCACCATCCCTATGGTGAAGCATGGTGGCAGCAGCATCATGCTGTGGGGATGTTTTTTATCGGCAGGGACTAGAAGACTAGTCAGGATCGAGGGAAAGCTTAACGGAGCAAAGTACAGAGAGATCCTTGATGAAAACCTGCTCCAGAGCGCTCAGGAACTCAGACTGGGTCGAAGGGTCACCTTCCAACAGGACAACGACCCTAAGCACACAGCCAACACAATGCAGGAGTGGCTTCGGGACAAGTCTCTGAATGTCCTTGAGTGGCTCAGCCAGAGCCCGGACTTGAATCCGATCGAACATCTCTGCTGAGACCTCAAAACAGTTGTGCAGCGACGCTCCCCATCCAACCTGACAGAGCTTGAAAGGACCTGCAGTGAAGAATGGGAGAAACCCCCCAAATACAGGTGTGCCAAGCTTGTAGCGTCATACCCAAGAAGACTCAAGGCTGTAATCGCTGCCAAAGGTGCTTCAACAAAGTACTGAGTAAAGGGTCTGAATACTTACGTAAATGTGATAGTTTATTTTTTATACATTTGCAAAAAGTTTAAAAAAAATGTTTTGCTTTGTCATTATGGGGTATTGTGTGTAGATTGATGAGGAAAAAACGATTTAATCAATTTTAGAACAAGGCTGTAACGTAACAAAATGTGGAAAAAGTAAAGGGGTACTGAATACTTTCTGTACTCCTCGTCTGACCATGTGTTCTCGCATACCCCGAGAGCATCTGGTCAGAGGGGTGGTGGCACAGGAATCCTCATCTCTCCCAAGTGGACATTCTCAATTTTTCCCCTAACCCACCTGTCTATCTCCTCATTTGAATTCCATGCTGTCACAGTCACTAGCCCATTTAAGCTTAATATCCTTGTCATCTATCGCCCTCCAGGTTCCCTTGGAGAGTTCATCAATGAGCTTGACGCCTTGATAAGTTCCTTTCCTGAGGATGGCTCACCCCTCACAGTTTTGGGGGATTTCAACCTCCCTATGTCCACATTTGACTCATTTCTCTCTGCCTCCTTCTTTCCACTCCTCTCCTCTTTTGACCTCACCCTCTCACCGTCTCCCCCTACTCACAAGGCAGGCAATACGCTTGACCTCATCTTTACTAGATGCTGCTCTTCTACCAATCTCACTGCAACTCCCCTCCATGTCTCCGACCACTACTTTGTTTCCTTTTCTCTCTCGCTCTCCTCCAACACTACTCACTCTGCCCCTCCACAGATGGTAATGCGCCGCCGCAACCTTCGCTCTCTCTCTCCCACTACTCTCTCCTCTTCCATCCTATCATCTCTTCCCTCTGCTCAATCCTTCTCCCTCCAATCTCCTGATTCTGCCTCCTCAACCCTCCTCTCCTCCCTTTCTGCATCCTTTGACTCTCTGTGTCCCCTATCCTCCCGGCCGGCTCGGTCCTCCCCTCCAGCTCTGTGGCTTGATGACTCATTGCGAGCTCACAGAACAGAGCTCCGGGCAGCGGAGCGGAAATGGAAGAAAACTAAACTCCCTGCCGACCTGGCATCTTTTCACTCCTTCCTCTCTACATTTTCTTCATCTGTTTCTGCTGCTAAGGCCACTTTCTACCACTCTAAATTCCAAGCATCTGCCTCTAACCCTAGGAAGCTCTTTGCCACATTTTCCTCCCTCCTGAATCCCCCCCCCCCCCTAAAATCTTGTGACTTGTGACGGCAGGACGCCCAACAACCTGCCCGCTTGACCCTATCCCCTCCTCTCTTCTCCAGACCATCTCCGGTGACCTTCTCCCTTACCTCACCTCGCTGATCAACTCATCCTTGACCGCTGGCTATGTCCCTTCCGTCTTCAAGAGAGCGAGAGTTGCTCCCCTTCTCAAAAAACCAACACTCGATCCCACTGATGTCAACAACTACAGACCAGTATCCCTTCTTTCTTTTCTTTCCAAAACTATTGAGCGTGCCGTCTTTAGCCAACTCTCTTGCCATCTCTCTCAGAATGACCTTCTTGATCCAAACCAGTCAGGTTTCAGGACTGGTCATTCAACTGAGACTGCTCTTCTCTGTGTCACGGAGGCTCTCCGCACTGCTAAAGCTAACTCTCTCTCCTCTGCTCTTGTCCTTCTAGACCTGTCTGCTGCCTTTGATACTGTGAACCATCAGATCCTCCTCTCCACCCTCTCCGAGCTGGGCATCTCCGGCGCGGCTCACTCCTGGATTGCGTCCTACCTGACCGGTCGCTCCTACCAAGTGGCGTGGCGAGAAGCTGTCTCCGCACCACGTGCTCTCACCACTGGTGTCCCCCAGGGCTCAGTTCTAGGCCCTCTCCTTTTCTCCCTATACACCAAGTCACTTGGCTCTGTCATATCCTCACATGGCCTCTCCTATCATTGCTACGCTGACGATACACAACTAATCTTCTCCTTTCCCCCTTCTGATAACCAGGTGGCGAATCGCATCTCTGCATGTCTGGCAGACATATCAGTATGGATGACGGATCACCACCTCAAGCTGAACTCTGGCAAGACGGAGCTGCTCTTCCTCCCGGGGAAGGACTGCCCGTTCCATGATCTCGCCATCACGGTTGACAACTCCGTTGTGTCCTCCTCCCAGAGTGCGAAGAGCCTTGGCGTGACCCTGGACAACACCCTGTCGTTCTCCGCTAACATCAAGGCGGTGACCCGCTCCTGCAGGTTCATGCTCTACAACATTCGGAGAGTACGACCCTGCCTTACACAGGAAGCGGCACAGGTCCTAATCCAGGCACTTGTCATCTCCCGTCTGGATTACTGCAACTCGCTGTTGGCTGGCCTCCCTGCCTGTGCCATTAAACCCCTACAACTCATCCAGAATGCCGCAGCCCGTCTGGTGTTCAACCTTCCCAAGTTCTCTCACGTCACCCCCCTCCTCCGCACACTCCACTGGCTTCCAGTTGAAGCTCGCATCCGTTACAAGACCATGGTGCTTGCCTATGGAGCAGTGAGGGGAACGGCACCTCTGTACCTTCGGGCTCTGATCAGTCCCTACACCCAAACGAGGGCATTGCGTTCATCCACCTCTGGCCTGCTGGCTCCCCTTCCTCTGCGGAAGCATAGTTCCCGCTCAGCCCAGTCAAAACTGTTCGCTGCTCTGGCACCCCAATGGTGGAACAAGCTCCCTCACGACGCCAGGACAGCGGAGTCACTCACCACCTTCCGGAGACATTTGAAACCCCACCTCTTTAAGGAATACCTGGGATAGGATAAAGTAATCCCCCCCCCCCCCCCAAAAAAAAAAATTGTAAAGTGGTTATCCCACTGGCTATAGGGTGAATGCACCAATTTGTGAGTCGCTCTGGATAAGAGCGTCTGCTAAATGACGTAAATGTGCCCTTGAGCAAGGCACTTAACCCTAATTGCTCCTGTAAGTCGCTCTGGATAAGAGCGTCTGCTAAATGACTAAAATGTAAATGTAAATGAATGCATAGCCTGAAATGCGAAGTGTGTTCATATGCCCATGGATTGAACTTCTCTGGCCAAATCAGACGAAGTGATTATTCAGATGGAAGACAGTGCAAAGAAACATTTGCTGCCTTGCAGCCAGCTACTGCACAATTTATCATCTTGCTTTTGCTCATTGCTTTAAAGTAGGAATTATCTCTGCACGCTGACAACATTGAGGAATGGAATGTCAATATGACCGGGCGGGGCCAGAAGCAGTGTAGGAGGATATGCAAATAACAGATGAATTGGTCTATTAGAATCAGATCGCCGTGTGATGTTATGCGGCGGCCCAAAAACTCCATCCCACCTGAACAGACGGAAAATCCAAGCCTTTTTTGCAAACAGCTCTTAGACAAAAATGGTACTATCATAATTTTCATAATTTCAGTGTTATTTCAACCTCAGTGTGGAAATATCATTTTTTGAAAACTGGAAAATCACATTAACTGCACTCCCACTTTAAGGTAAGAGTTGAATGGAGAAAGCTGATCCGAGAGCAGCGCTGCCTTGTTTCGATCCCATCAGTATCGACACATGCTCCAACAACGCACTTAGCGAAAGTTCTCTCTGCGTGGTGTTTTGGGAAATGCATGTTACATCTTCAGCCGTCGTAGGAACGACGCATCGTTAAAAACAATTGGAAGCCTAAGTTCCATCGCTATCAGGAACCGGGCACAGGGCATTAACAGAGACAGCTATACCTATGTTATAGAATTGTATAACTGGACTGAATAGGTCAAGGAGTGTCCATTACACCATAATATGATGACGTAAGCCTAACAGATGTTCTAAATAAAATGTGGCCCTATATGTTACCTGGTGAAAAAATAGTTTTTTTTCCCTCACACAAGTGTTTTCCATAGAAACTGCCTCCAATATAATGCCGTGAAATGCATTTGTCAGTGGCTGCATACCTAAGTACCAGCAGCATGGCCAGTCATATATCATTCCGAGAGCCCTATACTGTGGCAAGTGGCGACACAATAATAAGGTGTGTGATAGGTCTCTCACCCAAACTCCGTCCTGCTCCCCAAGCACCTCCTTGGCCGGAGCTGCCCGGGTGGTGATTGGTGGCATAGCCCTGCAGAGGGTGGGGAGTGCCGTAGGCTTGTCGATGGAGAAGCTCCGACTCAGGATGTGATGATCTGGAGCTTCCATAGACGAGACTGGGGAGGAGGAGAAGAGGTAGTAATTAACCATTCAAGTCCATTTTAATTTCCATAAACCTTTGTCCAAAGGGTGACCTTTGGGAGAAGCTGTGAAATTGAAACATATGCAACAAATATGTAAATACTAAGTGGATTGTTTGGTTTGAATGTCATGACCAAGTACAACACACTCTGTTCAGAAAACAACTTAGAGTGCATCTCCATCCTAAAAAAAAATGATATGGCATGAATACTGTAGGTCACCATTCTTGACATTGTAAAAATAAAAACATTTAGGCTATGGATTACACAAAATCAGTAACAAGAGAATAATTAGCATTCTCCAAAAAAGAAGATTAAAAAAAATAAAAATCTTAAAGACTATGTGATATTTTACCAACACAGTACTTTATGCCTGTAACCCCTCCTAGGATTGTTGTTGTTGTTGGTGGTGGTGTTATACATAATACCTAATTTTAGGTGTGGGTTAAACAAGCAAATTTCAAGAATTGAAGTCGTTTGATAGAATGGCGCATTTATGTTAAAACATCTAGCCTATAAGCCTATCTACACTGAACAAAAAGATAAAACTGCGTTACAGTTCATAAGGAAATCAGTCAGTTGAAATTAATTAATTAGGCCCTAATCTATAGATTTCACATGACTGGGAATACAGATATGCATCGGTTGGTCACAGATACCTTAAAAAAAAGGTAGGGGCGTGGATCATTAAACCAGTCAGTATCTGGTGTAACCACCATTTGCCTCATGCAGTGCGACACATCTCCTTCGCATAGAGTTCATCAGGCTGTTGACTGTGGCATGTGGAATGTTGACCCACTCCTCTTCAATGGCTGTGCGAAGTTGCTGGATATTGTCAGGAACACGCTGTCATACACATCGATCCAGAGCATCCCAAACATGCTCAATGGGTGACATTTCTGGTGAGTATGCAGGCCATGGAAGAACTGGGACAATTTCAGCTTCCAGGAATTGTGTACAGATCCTTGCGATGGGGCTGTGCATTATCATGCTGAAACATGAGGTGATGAATGGCACGACAATGGGCCTCAGGATTTCGTCATGGTATCCCTGTGCATTGAAATTCAAATCACATTTTATTGGTCCCATACACATATTTAGCAGATGTTATTGCGGGTGTAGCGAAATGCTTGTTCCAAGCTCCAACAGTGCAGTAATATTGAATAATACACAGAAATCTAAACGTAAAAGAATGGAAAATATTAGTACGAGCAATGTCGGAGTCCAGAGGATAAATATATACAAAGGTATGTGGACACCCCTTTAAATTAGTGGATTTTGCTATTTCAGCTACACCCTTTGCTGACATGTGTATAAAAATCGAGCACACAGCCATGCAATCTCCATGGCCTTACTGAAGAGATCAGTGACTTTCAACGTGGCACCTTCATAGGATGCCACCTTTCCAATAAGTCAGTTGGTCAAATTTCTGCCCTGCTAGAGCTGCCCAGGTCAACTGTAAATGCTGTGATTGTGAAGTGGAAACATCTAGGAGCAACAACAGCTCAGCCACGAAGTGGTAGGCACACACAAGCTCACAGAATGGGACCGCCGAGTGCTGAAGCACGTAGAAATCGTCTGTCCTTGATTGCAACACTCACTACCGAGTTCAAAACTGCTTCTGGAAGCAACGTCAACACAATAACTGTTCGCCGGGAGCTTCATGAAATGGGTTTACATGGCCGAGCAGCTGCACACAAGCCTAAGATCACCATGCGCAATGCCAAGCGTCGGCTGGAGTGGTGTAAAGCTCGCCGCCATTGGACTCAGGAGCAGTGGAAACGCATTCCCTGGAGTGATGAATCACAATTCACCATCTGGCAGTCCGACGGACGAATCTGGGTTTGGCGGATGCCAGGAGAACGCTACCTTCCCCAATGCATAGTGCCAATTGTAAAGTTTTGGTTCGTGCTAGGCCCCTTAGTTCCAGTGAAGGGAAATCTTAACGCTACAGCTTACAATTACATTCTAGACAATTCTGTGATTCCAACTTTGAGGCAAGAGTTGGAGGAAGGCCCTTTCCTGTTCCAGCATGACAATGCCACTGTGCACAAAGCGAGGTCCATACAGAAATGGTTTGTCGAGATCGGTGTGGAAGAACTTGACTGGCCTGCACAAAGCCCTGACCTCAACCCCATTGAACACCTTTGAGATTAATTGGTACGCCGACTGCGGGCCTAAATCGACCAAAATCAGTGCCCGACCTCACTAATGCTCGTGGCTGAATGGAAGCAAGTCCCCGCAGCAATGTTCCAACATCTAGTGGAAAGCCTTCCAAGAAGAGTGGAGGCTGTTATAGCAGCAAAGGGTGGGACCAACTCCACATTAATGCCCATGATTTTGGAATGAGATGTTTAAGGAGCAGGTGTCCACATACTTTTGGTCATGTAGTGTAATGAACAATTAGCTAACTGTCAATTAAATAAAAAAAGCTATTAAGTAAATGCAAACTAATAAGTCATGTGGACCTGACGGCTTCAAATCTGACATTTACAAAAAATGTGATGTCCAATTCGCTCCTATTTTCCATGCAGTTTACTATGAATCTTTTGAAAACAAATTACTTGCTCCATCAATGAACCAAACATGCATCTCATTATTGTTAAAACCAAATAAAATACCCATGTGAGTGTAGTTCCTATCGCCCCATATCCTTAATTAATGTGGATGCAAAGATTGAAGGTAAAGTTCTATCCCAATGGTTGGAAACAATTATTCAAGAGATAATATAATTGGACCAAACCGGTTTTATAAATCACCTATCCTCCTGTAATCTTAGACGGCTATTTAACACAATCTACAGTGCATTTGGAAAGTATTCAGACCTCTTGACTATTTCCACATTTTGTTACATTACAGCCTTATTCTAAAATGTGAAATATTACATTTACATAAGTATTCAGACCCTTTACTCAGTACTTTGTTGAAGCTCCTTTGGCAGTGATTACAGCCTCAAGTCATCTTGGGTATGACGCTACAAGCTTGGCACACCTGTATTTGGGGAGTTTCTCCCATTCATCTCTGCAGATCCTTAAGCTCCGTCAGGTTGGATGGTAAGTGTCGCTGCACAGCTATTGTAAGGTCTCTCCAGAGATGTTCGATCTGGTTCAAGTCCGGGCTCTGGATGGGCCACTCAAGGACATTCATAGTCTTGTCCCGAAGCCACTCCTGCGTTGTCTTGGCTGTGTGCTTAGGGTCGTTGTCCTGTCAAAAGGTTAACCTTTGCCCCAGTCTGAGGTCCTGAGCGCTCTGGAGCAGGTTTTCATCAAGTCTATATGTACTTTGTTCCATTCATCTTTCCCTCGATCCTGACTGGTCCCTGCCGCAGAAAAACATCCCCACAGCATGATGCTGCCACCACCATGATTTGCCGTAGGGATGGTGCCAGGTTTCCTCCAGACGTGACGCTTGGCATTCAGGCCAAAGAGTTCAATCTTGGTTTCATCAGACCAGAGAATCTTGTTTCTCATGGTCTGAGTCCTTTAGGTGCCTTTTGGCAAACTCCAAGCGGGTTGTCATTTGCCTTTTATTGAGGAGTGGCTTCCATTTGGCCACTCTACCATAAAGGCCTGATTGGTGGAGTGCTGCAGAGATGTTCGTCCTTCTGAAAGGTTCGCCCATCTCCACAGTGGAACTCGGGAGCTATGTCAGAGTGACCATCGGGATCTCGGTCACCTCCCTGACCAAGGCCCTTCTCCCCCGATTGCTCAGTTTGGCCGGGCGGCCACCTCTAGGAAGAGTCTTGGTGGTTCCAAACTTCTTCCATTTAAGAATGATGGAGGCCACTGTGTTCTAGGGGGGGTTCAATGCTGCAGAAATGTTTTGGTACCCTTACACAGATCTGTGCCTCGACACAATCCTATCTCGGAGCTCTATGGACAATTCCTTCGACTTCATGGCTTGGTTTTTGCTCTGATGTGCACTGCCAACTGTGGGACCTTATATAGACAGGTGTTTGCCTTTCCAAATCATGTCCAATCAAATTAATTTACCACAGGTGGACTCCAATCAAGTTATAGAGACATCTCAGTGATGATCAATGGAAACCGGATGCACCTGAGCTCAATTTCGAGTCTCACAGCAAAGGTTCTGAATACTTATGTAAATAAGGTATGTTTTTTATTTGTAATAAATTCACAAAAAAATCTAAAAACCTGTTTTCGCTTAGTCTTTATGGGGTATTGTGTGTATATTGATGAGGAAAAGTGTGGAAAAAGGGGTCTGAATACTTTCCGAATGCACTGTATAACCCTACGGATTCAAATAAAACAGAGGTTGTAATAACATGATGCCGAAAAGGCATTTGATCGTGTAGAGTGGGATTAGAATGGGGTTCTTTGCAACATTAGGAAGATTTGGATTTGGCTGCAATTTCATTTCCTGGATAAAATGATTGTATGCTTTATCATGTGCTTTATTAAGAACAAATGGCCACAAAACACAATATTTCTCGCTAAAACGTGGAACTAGACAAGGGTGTTCACTCTCCGGACTCCTATTTGCTATTGCAATAGAACCCCTGGCCATCTCAATCCGGGCCAATTAAATTATTAGTGGAGTGAAAAGAGAGGACAGAGAACAGAAAGTGTCTATATGCAGATGCCTTGCTTTTACACATTTCAGACCCGGTTGCTTCCATTCCTCTGGTGCTTAATATTTTAACAAAATTTGGGAACCTCTCAGGATACAAACTAAATTACAGCTAAAGTTAACTGTACCCAATGACAAAGACTGCTGTCTAATACTACTCTTAGTTTTCCATAAAAAAATGTTACAGATTGTTTTAAATAGTTAGGAATTATTGTTACACACTCTCCGTCAGACTTGCAGCAATTGGAAATGACTAAGAAAGACCCTGATAAAGTGGACAACCCTACCAATATCACTTATGAGTCTAATAAATTCTATCAAAATGAACGTCCTACCGAAATTCCTCGATTTTTTCCGGTGTATTCTAATTGCTATACCTAAAACTTGTTTTAGGTGCTGGACACAATGATCTCAGAGTTTATATGGTATAATAAAAAGCCACAAATCATTAAAGCCATCCTGCAAAAACCAAAAGAACTAGGAGGTTCGGGGCTCCCTCATTTTCAGAAATATTATTGGGCTGCAAACATTCGTAATATCTCTGTATGTAATATCTCATGACCCTGCCCACTCTGGCATTATAATCATAGAATCCAAATCCTGTATGGCCACATCGTTAAGAGTTATTGGATGCGCTCCCCTTCTAGCTCCATTTGCCACCTTCAGTAAGAATTACCTGGTCAGACAAACTCTCAAGATATGGAATAACCTAAGGCTGAACCTAGATAGAGATATTCTTCCCTACTCCCCTTGAAATTTGTAACCATCTATTTCCACCATCCTTTGCAGACAAAGCTTTTGATATATGGAGACAAAGTGGTGTGAAATCACTATGACCTCTATAAAGATGGCACCTTTGCATTATTTGAATATATTTCAAATACATTCAATATTCCAAATGCCCATTTCTTTAGATACTTACAAACCAGTGATTGGCCAGAAAAATTACAAGTGATTTCACACCATTTTGGATGATATGTTAAAACCAACCCAACTGCAAAAGGATGTATATCAGCAGCACTCTATGCCTACAATCATTGATATGAACTTGGGAACAGGATTTAGGAATTGAAATGTCTAATACTTGGGATAAAAATAAAATATGTACCAGGCATGTTGTTACACACTTTAAAGTGATACATAGAAGTCACTACACAAATGCCAAGCTGGACAAATTCTATTCCCAAGTTGACCCCAAATATGAACGATGCCAACATAACACTGCAACTCATGGACATAGTGTATTCAGACCCCTTCACTTTTTCCACATTGTTACGTTACAGCCTTATCTTTTCTTTTTCTTTTTCTCATCAATCTACACACTATACCCCATAATGTCTAAGCAAAAACAGGTTTAGATTTTCTTGCAAATAAAAAACATGATAAAAAAGTATTCAGACCCTCAAAATTGAGCTCAGGTGCATCCTGTTTCCATTGACCATCCTTGAGATGTTTCTACAACTTGATTGGAGTCCACCTGTGGTAAATTCAATTGTTTGGACATGAGAAGGAAAGGTCTGTATAAAGATCCCACAGTTGACAGTGCATATCAGAGCAAAAACCAAGCCATGAGGTCAAAGGAATTGTCTGTAGAGCTCCGAGATAGGATTGTGTCGAGGCACAGATCTGGGGAAGTGTACCAAAAAATTCCTGCAGCATTGAAGGTCCCCAAGAACAGTCGCTTCCATCATTCTTAAAATTGAAGAAGTTTGGAACCACCAAGACTCTTCCTAAAGCTGGCCGCCCGGCCAAACTAAGCAATCAGGGGAGAATGGCCTTGGTCAGGGAAGTGCCAAGAACCTGATGGTCACTCTGACAGAGCTCCAGAGTTCCTCTGTGGAGATGGGAGAACCTTCCAGAAGGACAACCATCTCTGCAGCACTCCACCAATCAGGCCTTTATGGTAGAATGGCCAGAAGGAAGCCACTCCTCAGTAAAAGGCACGACAGCCTGCTTGGAGTTTGCCAAAAGGCACCTAAAGGACTCTCAGACCATGAGAAACAAGATTCTCTGGTCTGATGAAGCCAAGATTGAACTCTTTGGCCTGAATGCCAACCGTCACGTCTGGAGGAAACCAGGCACCGCTCATCACCTGGCCAATACCATCCTTACGGTGAAGCATGGTGGTGGCAGCATCATGCTGTGGGGATGTTTTTCAGCGGCAGGGACTGGAAGACTAGTCAGGATCGAGGGAAAGTACAAAGAGATCCTTGATGAAAACCTGCTCCAGAGCACTCAGGACCTCAGACTGGGGTGAAGGTTCACCTTCCAACAGGACAACGGCCCAATGCACACAGCCAAGACAACGCAGGAGTGGCTTCGGGACAAGTCTCTGAATGTCCTTGAGTGTCCCAGCCAGAGCCCGGACATGAACCTGATCTAACATCTCTGGAGAGACCTTAAAATAGCTGTGCAACGACGCTCCCCATCCAACCTGACAGAGCTTGAGCGGATCTGTAGAGAAGATTGGAGAAACTCCCCAAATACAGGTGTGCCAAGCTTGTAGCGTCAAACTCGAGGCTGTAATCGCTGCCAAAGGTACTTCAACAAAGTACTGAGTAAAGGGTCTGAATACTTATGTAAATGTGATAGTTTTTTTTATTTGTAATACATTTGCAAACATTTCTAAAAACCTGTGAACAGAGGATCTCCGCATGTGTGGTTCCCACCGTGAAGCAGGAGGAGGTGGTGTGATGGTGCTTTGCTGGTGACACTGTCTGTGATTTATTTAGAATTCAAGGCACACTTAACCAGCATGGCTACCACAGCATTCTGCAGCGATATGCCATCCCATCTGGTTAGGCTTAGTGAGACTATAATTTGTTTTTCAACAGGACAATAACCCCAAACACACCTCCAGGCTGTGTAAGGGCTATTTGACCAAGGAGAGTGAGGGAGTGTTGCATCAGATGATCTGGCCTCCACAATCACCCGACCTCAACCCAACTGAGATGGTTTGGCATGAGTTGGACCGCAGAGTGAAGGTAAAGGAGCCAACAAGTGCTCAGCATATGTGGGAACCCCTTCAAGACTGTTGGAAAAGCATTCCTCATGAATGCCAAGAGTATGCAAAGCTGTCATCAAGGCAAAGGGTGGCTATTTGAAGAATCTCAAATATAAAATATATTTTGATTTGTTTAACACTTTTTTGGTTACTACATGATTCCATATGGGTTATTTCATAGTTTTGATGTCTTCACTATTATTCTACAATGTAGAAAATAGTAAAAATAAAGAAAAACCCTTGAATGAGTAGGTGTGTCCAAACTTTTGACTGGTACTGTATATGGATGATTTATAAAGTCAGGCACATTTAACAGTTAGGCTATTGATTATAGACCTAATTAAGTTGGGGTTTCCTCTCTTCTCACTTTTCTTAGACAATTAAGGCAAGGACTGTTTTCTCATCTCCTAACTCCGATGCTGCCTCCACCGCATTGTTCTCAACACCAACATGCTGGTTAACTTTGCTATTATGCACATAGCAACATGGTCTTGGAAAAGGCACCAATTCAACAGCCCATTGATGTGTTTCAGAACAGTGACCACTATCCAACGCAGGAGAAAGCGCATTAGTTATAAAATCCTATTATTTTTATTTGTGTTGCTCCATTGTTCTTTCATAATATAACCATATACCATTTCAGTAGCACATGTCTTAAACTGATGGACTGTGCCATCCCCACGGTCTCCACAATGGATCAGTCCACTCAGACAGGTGTGAATCAGACAGGTGTCTTGTACACCATGAATTTGTTATTTTTGCTATTGCTCGACTAAAGAAATCTCGGTCGACCAACAGCCTATCGACCAAACAATTGACCAGTCGACTAAATTAGGTAGCCTAGCTAGCTAGCAATCCAAATCATAGTAGATAGCTATGGATTGATAAGAGAAATTGAAATAAAGACTTAGCTAATGTATTTTGGTCTGCTAGCAAGACTGGGTGTTGACTATCATTATCATTCTTCATAGCATGAGAGTTGCCAACATTCAACCACTGGCACCTCGTGCTGGGACTCCCTAAAAGCACGCCACTTTGATACCACTACGACCAGAAATTACTTTCATAGCAGATTAGAAGAGCATTTTTGCTAACCTTAACCTAGCCTAATTTACATTTAGGTCATTTAGCAGACGCTCTTATCCAGAGCGACTTACCTGCTACAAAAAAGTAACTTCCGGTCATAGCTGTATCAAATTGGTGTGTTTTTAGGTAATCTCCCTCATGGTCAGTATGGAAAATGTATGCACTCACTGACTGTAAGTCGCTCTGGATAAGAGTGTCTGCTAAATGACTAAAATGTAAATGTAATGGTAATCACTTGCCACTCAAAAATGTTACATGGTAACAACTTTGACACTTCACAGGCTGAGGGATCTCAATTACTTTGTGAAACAAATGTATCATGCAATGTCACTGGAGAAAACTGGTTAGAAACAAATTGGGCATCAAGCTATTCTAAATAAACATCCCAAACAAGCTATTCCTTTTTTGTCCACATGGCGCAAGTGCAAGACTTTTATTTTGACATGAGGTAAGCAGAGAGGAAGTGGGTCTACAACAGACCCACGTTTGGAAAGTCTATTTAATAATACTATCCTTAAGATATTTTGTCTCAGATTTCCTCAAATGTCCTGCCCACCGGCACAGTAAATTGAAATGGAATTGTATTACCTTTCTGCCTTCCGCGGGACTGTTTTTGTGCAACCCAAAACAATTGAAAGCAACGCTAGTTTATGTAAATACACCTGCGTTACTAAGAGCAGCTAGTTACAACCCATCCCCCTTTGCTCCCGTTCCCTCCCTCTGTCTACCTAAAACCACGCATCTAGTCTGTCAATTGTATGCCATGCATTTTCAAGAGTTCTGTTAGCTAGTTCTTCCACCCCGCTTGTTCCATTCCCTGCTGTTTATAATAGTAACAACACCCAACAACCTGGATGACAACGCGATGCTGCCAATAGGCAGGATACAGATCGAAGTCAATGTACCAAATTAACGACCAATCGATTACAAAAACGCAAAGAGAATGCAATATATTAGCTAGTGTTTAAACATTATATGGACTGGATCAGTTGCTTACCTTGCTTTCGCCGATCTTTCGTAACTCCATCCTGCTCCTGCGCCCAAATCACCGAACCCTGTTCCCGGGTAATTTCTATCCATTTTGATTTTATGAGATGTGTGTGACAAGAACGAAAGCAATTTTGTTAGAATTGGCGTATCCGTCTTACCCGTGATCGATTTTAGACTATTTTCCCCGTTTCATAAACAAGTCCTTGGGAATGATAAACAGCATATTGAAAGAGATAAATAGAGGGGAGGAGAAAACTGGATGAAAAAGAGGGGGGTCTGGGGGTGTACTCCAACCACCACCAAAATCAGTCTCTCCTTTCCTACACTTTCTCCAAATATCATTTCCACAATTGCCAATTTGCAACGAAGTTATACACGATCATGATAACACTTTTGTATTTGTCAATCATCGATAAATTGCAGAGAAACATTTGATCAAACGCGTCCTTTCCTGCCGTATCTCATCCCCTTTATTTTATCTACTGAGCAAATTCCGAGATTTATAAAATGACCACCGATATCTCACGATTGCTGCAAAATGTATCAAACGATAAGATACCATATTATCGTCTTTTTTTTTTTGCATGCAAAATACCTTCCCACCCTGAAATTGTGGGCTAAATTAGCAAATGCTAGCTAGCCCTGTCGACGCATCAAAATAAAACTGGGTTACTATTTATAAAGCCTGCTACGCTTCCTTCTCTTTTTACATTAGAAAATAATGATAACGACGATATCGCGAGGTCTGGAAACCATAATCTAAATTCCGAAAATCAATGAAGACGGTAGAAAGTAGGCCTCGTTTAAAAAAATATTTTTAGTTATTTTCCTATGAAGACGCCATGTTTGAAGGCGGCTGGCTCGCTCTCTTTTCTCCCTCCCCTCACTCACATCTCTCAAGCACACGCGCAATCTGTTTTTTCTGTCCTCCATTCACCGGTTCTCATGTTTTGGCCTAGCAAACAGTATTGTTTTTGTTTAGTTTGTTACAAAAATAAACATACCATAATAAACATAAAAACAAAGCTCATAGATTTAAAATGTATATTTGTCATTCAAACGCTACAATTTAACATGTGTATAGTCTATAAATCCAGTTCAGATACCTATTCATCCAGACTGTTGGGCAGATATTGTTCAAAATCTTGGTTTTGTAGGCGTACAATAATTTATTACTCAAACTTAAAATGTATTAAGTCATTTTTTACCAGGCCTCATCAGTGTTGTACTTAAAATGTTACTACAATATGGACCAAAATTATATGTCCAATTCCTCTACTACCCCTGTGAAAGTAGATACTTACTTAATTAATGACTTAAATAATGTAATAGCCTACATGTCATATAGCCCTGGAAATCAAATTTAGATATTATAATTTTTTTACCATTTTAATATTGTACAACAGCTGCCCTGCGTTTTGACATGAGACCAGCAGATGGCACTCTACATTTGTTGGAACCCTATGGTTGGAACAATGGGAAACATAGGGTGCGTTCGTAAATTCCCTCTGGCTATCTACTCAGATTTCAGAACACTCTCGTCTGAGTGTGCCAGACCGCAGAATAACTGATGAATTTACGTACGCTCAACACCCGTTGATTATGTCTGGTGTCAGTAAACGTCGGCAAAAAGCGTTATTAAATTGTTGTCAACAGCACAGTTACAGTCACCAACGCTCTGGATAACATGAAAACAGCCTAACCAGCTCTGCTAGTGAGGACAGAACACTCGGATCAATCTACTGTCGGCCAGAGCGTCACGTGTGCGCTCTGAACGCGAAACTCTGACAACGCTCTGAATTTACGAACGCCCAGAGCGCACTCTGGCACTCCAGATTGAATTTACGAACACACTCATCAATGAGACATAGGCCTACTGATTCAATGATACCAAATAGTATGGATACACTGACAAGATAGAAGTCTCTCTGCCCTAATGCACCGTGTACACTAGCGTCATCCGCCCAGAGTGGCTCGCTTGTGGGAGTGCTGGCAGCACGTTCGATTGTGCGTCAAGAATTCAGCATAGCAAGTTTGTATGAAAGTCTGGTTATTCACAGGTAAATAGTAATATGCTCTAAACCGATCTGGTAACAACCAAACTTTGCTGCCCTGTTTCCAATCGTCAACATGGCTGGGAGAACCTACCTATTCAAGTAAGTAAATACATTTCGAAAATGTAAAAACAAACGATGCATTATTAGCTAACTAGCTACAGTGTAGGCTAACTCAAATGAGCTGCTAACGTAGCTAGCTAGTTATCTAGCCAACTTGACATACTGTATAGGGAGTTAGCTAAGTGAATAACATTTTACCAGCTACCAAACTTCATATTAGCTAGCAATCTTGATATATTTATCACTGTGAAAAACAAACTCCAAATGCATTTGTAGGTAGCTAGCTAACAGCCATGGAGGAGAGTGAAAGGATAGCAGCCCCATCTGTCAGTGAGAGAGTAGGCTATTCTGGATAGGGCAGGTACTTTGTGTAGTTCCAGTCCCTAGAAGTCAGGATGGAGATAATAGTAACATAATATTCAGTGCGGTCTAATTTGAGTATAATGAAGTCTGTTTCTTGTGAGGTTTTCTGTCCTCAGATACAGAGAGCTGTGAAAGCCTGTCTGCAGATGAAGAGGTCCCAATGAAGAGCAGTGGTTCTCAGTCCTGGTCCTGAGGACTCAAAGGGGTGCACGTTTTTGCTGATCAAGTCATCATCAAGCTTCAAGTGGTATTTATGTATTAATTTTTGATGCTATCCTTGATATGATCCTGCTATTGTCACATGCACGTGTGTGCACATGCATCTATCTATCCAATGTTATCGTTATTTGTTATAAGGGATATTATACTTTAGTAATCCACAATGACCTGGTGATGTAAAAGTCTAATAATGACATTCTTCCATATTCCTACAGATACCTTGTAACTGGAGATTCCTTCAAAACTATTGCCTACAGTTACCGTGTAGGGCATTGCAAGGTTTGGTGACCAGGGCCATCTGGGACTGCATCCTGGGGGAATTCAGGCGTGTGAAGGCTACCTGTGTCCTGCATAACCTCATGAGGATGGACACGAGGACCAGATCTGCAGCTCACCGCCGTGTGCCAGAGGAGAGGTCTACTGCTCTGCAGGATGTTTCAAGGATGGGGGCCAACAACGCAGCACGGGAGGCAATCCATGTGCGGGAGATCTTCACCTCCTACTTCTTTGAAGAGGGTGCTGTTCCCTGACAACACCATAGACTACACTATGCTCTTTTAAGAGCCATCCACATTGAAAACATTTAGAACAATTAGACACCATATAACCCACACCTACACACTCATGTATCAATCTGATTGATGGATTGTGTTGTGTTGTGCAGTAAGCAGGCTCAGGTGTATAACTGTGGCTCCTTCCACCTTCAAAGAATAGGCAAGAGGACCAACCACGGAGAATAGTAAGGCACTTCATTATTTACATTTATATAACTACGCTATATTGTTTGTCCTCATGTGTCTGTGCATGTTTTTCAGTATAAAGTACTCTGCAGCCACTTAGTGTGGACACCAGGTGAGACCACACACAGATTCCTGTTGAACATTGTCTCTTTAACTACCTTATTTTCTAAATAAGTCTCTCTCCTTCACTTCATCCCTCTCCCCCCTTCTCCTTAAATCCTCTAGGTTATATCAGCTGTGTCGGTGAACCCCTCTCGCATCTGAACTGGCTGACACAGAGGGCACAGCATGATCAGAGGTGAGAGGTCACTTGGTCGGGTCAACAGGAAGTAAAGAGATGGTTTACATTGAAATACAGAGAGATGTAGTAGTCTCAGAGTTAATGATACAAGGTTAGTTTTGCATTTCACCTCCTGATGATTATGTTGACTGACAGTGTTAGAATTTTTTTTTTTTTAACAAGGCTTAATCATGCTATCTCTCTCCATCTGTCTCTCGTCTGCAGGTATGTTTTGATGTGAGAGAGGGTCCCGTCATCACCATCTCACCCACTCTTAAGATAACCTTCGGGCCAACTGGGGGCCCAAGGCTGTTAGGAGACACCACTAGAGACACTATTATGTAATTGTGATGAACTGAGAGAATATTAGGGTAGCACTGTAATTCATTAATCATATGCTGTCTTCCCTGCTCCTCTGTTCTTACCTCTTTCCCTTATTGTCTTTTATACTATTTCTTACACCTCTCTACCCGCCTCTGCTTTCTTCCTCTGTTTTTATAATGCACACCAGATGTGCATTGAAGTACAGATCGAACTTGTATTTAGAATATATTACAATTATAATATTTATAATGCATGTATTATGTATTTATAACACTTGGATAATTAACTTCTTACAATAAAGCGTTTCACATTCTCTACTGGTTGAAATTAACCTATCCTGTGTCCTCAGATCAATGCAGATTAAGGAAATTAGATAGTGAGATTAACTGGTTTTAGAGTATTTACATGATGCATAGGAAGTGTAGTGTACTGTTTTTAAATTCAGTTTCTGTATATATGAATTACAAATCAACCTTTAACTAGTTAAATCATGTTTGAGGTCTATTGCATTGTTACAATGTGTAACCATTGATGTCCCAGGACCAGGATTGATAAACACTGTTGAAGTGTATAATTGTAACACATACATGCAGACAAAGTGTTCATTAAAAGACTAGAGTTTGATACTCCTGGTATGTGATATGACTGAAAGATAATGTCTCACAGACATTCATACCTGAACTGCACCTTTATTTGCCAAGGTAGAGTACATGATCAGTGAATATATTCAATGTACAGGCTACAATGTGGGGATCTCATGCATGGTAATAACTACATGTATTTAAGACTTGCATCCCTTGGCACAAAGTTATATTATATTCAACTCAATCCATAGGCTTCATTAATGTCATTCAGACTGTTTTGAAGTTGATACAACCGGCTATGATAGCTGAGGTTCATAGCTAGGTTCTGAACTAATATTTATACCAAACGTTTTAGGGTCCATACACAGATCGGCTACATAGCTAGTTATACAGGTATTTTTTATCCTCCACTGCACAATAAGCAATAAAATAGTTAGTTAGCTACGTTACTTCAGCTGCATTGCATAGCAAATATCAGCAAGGCAAGCTTACAAAATTGTACATTCAATTTGCAGTAAATGCTTTAGCTAGCTAGACTCTTTACATCCACTGTTTCAGAAGACGACAGCCTGGTTTGCTGGTTGTTTCAGGAGTCCCTAAAACATTAAACAACCATAATTACAATGTCATACTCATGTCACTACGCCAATAAAGCTAACCAGCTAGCTGGCTAATGCTAGCTAGTAAGCATGTTTGCTAAATAGCAACTTTCGTAAATTAACTTCATGACAAAAAAATATGCATAATCGTTTGTCTCTACATGAACTAACATATTCCTCTCAACTGTACATTTTTTTTTGCATTATTCGTTATGACGTTATAGTACTTACATTTGCTTCCATCCTAGTATTTTTTGTCCAGCCTTGGGTCTCATAGCGTCAAATTCGTCAGGGTAACCACTCGATATTGATTGATCATCCCCCAGCGGTCGCCGCTGGTGATTTACATAAAGTCGGTACCGCGTGCTATCGTAAACGGGGCATAGCAATGGGAGTAGTTGTCCACAAAGCGGCACGACGGGCTGTCTAGCTCCGCCTATCCTTTCTTTGGATTGGTGGATACATCTAATTATTGCAATCTCTTTTTGAATATTCGATGAGGGTTGTTGACGTTCACCGCCGGTATTCAATGGCGAGAGATGCTATGCTACTAGCTTCATAACATTGATATGCATAGCCATCTCGAGACAACTTTGATATAAAATGTTTTTTCTCAAAGTTGCCGGGATGTCACGTGTCCTACTTATATCAGCACACTCGTAACAACTTTAGCATTACGAAACTTCTATTCGATCAAATAAACCTCATGTAGCAAATAAGCCATACATGTTTTTGTTGACCAAATTCGACATACAAAAACTCCTTGCTTGGTGGGCGAATCAACGAAAAAAACGCCACCTGCTGGAGGGAGACAGATTTTCCACCGAGTCCACTGATAATACCAAATAGTAAATAAATGTTATAGGTAGGAAATAAATAGCTACATTTGATTTTTTATTGTCTGTCCCACCCAACATGTTCAAATATAAGAAGACAGACTGCTTTGGCTTTACCCTTTCCATTTCTGGAAGTTGTGCCCTGCTGAAAAATACCCCAAAGCGGCAACATTTTGGGTACACAAGCATGAGGGAGTGGACGCACCTTGTGGTTATGGAGCACAACAAGATTGTGGGATAGAAACCAGCAAGGGACACTGAAAGTTATAAAATCAAGATTACAACAGTAATGACACAATCACCTCATTCTTCTCTTTGTAGATTCTCAAAACAAAATACAAAGACATGTCTACAAAAATCCCCTGCAAAGAATTATCTGTCAAAGTCAATGGGCTGGGGGAGGTTTACAGATTAGGGTTTTGGTAGTGCAGGGTTGTGCTTAGACAGTAAATGTATTGTATATAAGAGTGATTGAGAAGTGCCATTTCTCCTCAATCTCCTATTCACAGCAATTCATACTGTGTAAGAACTGCCCTCCTAAGACTTTTCACACCTTCCTGGAGCGCTACCCTCCTGTAGGTTTTGTAAATAACCCGGTTCAGTTTATCAACCAGCTAATTATTAGAATCAGGTGTGCTACATTAGTGTTAGAGTGAAAACCTACAGGACTGTAGCTCTCCAGGAACAGGGTTGGAGAGCCCTGATGTAGAACCTACATAAAATAAATATTTATATATAAATCTTCAAAATGTGTCTGCCTTGATGGATTCACAGAATATATTTATTTTTTATTATTTAACCAGGCAAGTCAGTTAAGAACAAATTCTTATTTACAATGATGGCCTACACCGGACCAATTGTGTGCTTCCCTATGGGACTCCCAATCACGGCCGGTTATGATACAGCCTGGAATCGAACCAGGGAGTTTGTAGTGACGCTTTAAGCACTGAGATGCAGTGCCTTAGACCACTGCGCCACTCGGGAGCCCAATATACACTGTACAGGGCTCTGTAACATCAAACAGATGCTAGACATTCAGATATCCAAATTATATTTGTCTAAATCTAAAATATAGGGGAGTTTACACTATTTAATGCTAGTTCAAGACAACTGGGTATTCAACAAGAATGTTATGGTAAAAGTAACATTCAAAAAAAGTTGCAAGAACAGTGTAGTACAGTTCAGTGTGTCCGAGGTGTACACACAAGTGCAGAGTACTGTAGCTACAGATTGTTACACCAGATAATATGATTTACCCAAAGATTTTTGCTGACATCTTGTATATTTCAAGTCTTCTCTCATTGATCGAGACAGGTGGGTTTCCACCCCAAAGTGCTGCATGTCATGATGATAGAGAACTGTCTCGATCAATGAGAGAAGACTTGAAATAGACAAGATGGTGGCGTACATATTGTACTTCATGAAGCATAAACTGTTTTTATTTTAGAAACGGAGCATTTTCTAAATTCAAACTGACCCCTGCAACTGGACACAGACATTTTATATGACTCCTCTTTCCCCAACTCAAGGTCAAAGACAGCCTCGCTGTCTCTCTCTGTGCTACACCAAACATTATCTATTCTGTAACTCCCAGTAATGGATACCAAAAATCTTTGGTTAAATCACATTATCTGGTGTAACAATCTGTACTGTAGTTAAGAGAACTGGTGGTCATGATAGAATTGCCACTCACAAAGAAACATACAGTAAGAAAATACAATATGGTCAGTGTAGTAATGTTCAGGGAATACTTGTAAAGCTGTGGGAGGAGTGTTGTCATGATCAAACTGCCATTCAGCTCCTCATGAGTTATCTGGAAGGTAGGCAGACTGTATCTACCTACAGTACAGCCATGTCTATCATGCATCCTTAGACACATATTTTTTTATAGTAAAAGCAGCTTCAATTTTAGAGATTTACAACAGTACATTGTTGTATTATTGTTTCTCCTCACTGTAAACGTGCCTATAATTTCGTGAGATTAACTAGTACAATTATTTACAGTTAGGGATGTTACACAAGTTTGCTAAAAAGTTCAACGCGAGGCGTGGCGCATAACAAGTTAGCAGGCGCCAGGCAAACTAGCTAGCAAACTCCAGTCACATGACTCATGTGTAACGTTTGCTGGTAAACCTGGTTTTAGGTGGCTGACTGTAGCTTGCTGTTTAGTAGCCTTATCTATGACTAAAAAGAGAATAGGTTTTACAATCGAGATACAAAAGATCTCAGATTGTAAAACCTCTTCTATTTTTAGTCATAGATATGGCTACCGGGCAGTAGTTGTTTATAACAGAACAATTATTCAATTTTCCTCCACTGTAACACATTAGTATGTTAGCAATACACAATATGCGTTTCAGTAGATATACTAAAGTTAACTAACTAGGTAGCTTGCAGGAAAAATAAATTACTTAGCCAAGCACCGCATTTGTCATGTGCCCTCATGGTAGGCTGGACACGTTTTTTTCCCCAGATAAAAACGTGTTCATTGCATCCGCCAATATTACCATAAGACCCAGCTGCTTGCCGTAGTTTAAGTAATTGCGAAAAAACAGTCCTTATTTTAGGGCATTTTTCACCCTGCCATCTCCAATTATTTCTATTGAGCACCGTGGCATCAACTCGCCTTCCGAACGTTCTATTCCCAGGCTATGCCAGTTTCGCTGTTGTTGGCAATGATACCTGCCCGCGATAACCTTGTATGCTTACCTCAGGTAATTTATTATTAACAAGGTTACTGCTACTGTGATAACCCACAATGGTTAAAATAAAAAATAAAAAGAGATGGCTGGCGAATAGCGATCAAACGTTAAAACATTTTCTGGTCATGGTTAACCATATTTATTTTCAGGAAAAACAAAACGCATGTCACTTTCCTCTTTTTCAAGATGTGGCCGATTTAAACAGCCAGAAGACATTTTTAAATTAAGAAACAACCATTTTTTTTGACGATTTGTTGTTTCTAAATGGCTGCTGGGTAATCACTGAGTTGCAAACCAAATGGATAGGTCTAGCTCAAAGAGTTGTACCTCAGATTATGAGCATAACAAGTGTTGCGAATGAGGTATGTAGTACCCACAGAATACCACAGGGAGGAGCAAGAGAGCTATGAACCCATACTGTTTTTTGCCTTAAAAACCCTAAACCTACGTATAACCTATTTTAGCCTTAACCCTAATTCTAGGGTAGGGTAGCCTAGAACACTTTTAGAAACTATTTTAGTAATGATATTATGTTAGTAAATACCATTATAGTGCTAAATAGCATTTTTATATTGTTATTTTTCTAATTAAAACCTATGTAAGCATTTTGCAGTTTTTTTGTTATTAGTTATTTTATTATATGTATTATTGCAGGGCAGAACACTTGATGAACAAGCCACATTTGTTTTATTTTGTGTGGTTTGAACTGGGTGTGACCTAGTAACCTCTATGTGAAAGTACAGCAATTGGCATGGGGTAGGTGGGGCAGGTTTGAGACTGATCTCAGGAATTAATAAGAAAAATACATTTTATTTCTCAGCTGCCTCACCAATGTCTTTATGTGAATTAATAACTTTTAATTGATAAATATTTCCAATAGATGGCAGCATAAGACCACGAAGCATCAGTTATAGTCTACAAGCAGCAATATGATTGACATAAAATAGCATGCAACCAAAGACTATATGTGACCGACCGGCTCGATTTGGTCTTATATAGCAACATTTGAAATTGTGTTTTTTACATTGGATATTAGTAAAAGTTGAGGAACAATGGGAAAGTAATTCTGCTTTGAAAGTTGATAAACTTGTAACCTCACTTTTGAGAAAATGGCCTTTGAATGTTTTGGTACACCCACTGCAGAGCTCTTCTTTGGGTGTGTTTGTAAATTCACTCTGGCCATCTACTCCGATTTCAGAGCACTGTCATCTGAGGGTGCATTCGTACATTCACTCTGGAGTGCCAGAGAGCGCTCAGAGTGCACTCTGGGCATTCGTAAATTCAGAGCGTTGTCAGATTGTCTGTTCGTAAATTCAGAGCATTTTGTTCTCGGAGCGTTTAGAGCACACACTGGACGCTCTGGACGAGGAGTAGGGTTGATCCGAGCTGTACTTTCCAATTGCTGTACTTTCAGACTAGAGTGCTCTGAAATTGGAGTAGTGAATTTACGAACGCGCCCTGAGTGAACCAGAGCACAGACTAACTGATGAATTTACGAACGCTTGACACCCGTTGAATATGGCCGGTGTCAGTAAACGTTGGCAAAAAAGCATAATGAAATTGTTGCCAGCAGTACAGTTACAGCCACTAACGCTCTGGATAACATGAACACAGCCTAACCAGCTCTGCGAGGGCGAGTAAAATGGTCAGAGTGAGGTGTTCTCTCATTTGTGTCTGGAAGTAGCTAGCAAGCTAGCCAACATTAGCCAGTTAGCTTGGGTGCTTGACTGCCGTTGTGAGGGCAGAGGCCCCCCTCCCTGGGTCAGCCTCTGCCCTCTCTGGCCACCAGAGGGCACCACTACATCCTGCCAGCTCCCTTCCCCAGTGATATGGGGAGGGAGGGCCAGAGAGGGCAGAGGCTGACCCAGGGAGGGGGGCCTGACCCCCGTAGAGGGGTGCCTACCCCCGCCCACGGCCACCAGGGGGAACCAGTACATCCAGCCAGCTCCCTGCACCAGGGAGATGAGGGGAGAGGGCTGAGGTCGACCAAGGGAGTGGGGGCCGTCCCCCAGAGAGGGGGGCCAACCCCCGCCCACAGCAACCAGGGGGCGCCAATACATCCACCCAGCTCCCTTCCCCAGGGAGGTTGCCCGACCCCCGACAGCAGCCTCCAGGGGGCACCACTACATCCAGCCAGCTCCCTGCCCCAGAGATATGGGGGGAGAGGGCCAGAGATATCTGAGGCCGACTCAGGGAGGGGGGCCGACCCCCGCCTAGGGCTACCAGGGGGCGCCACTACATCCACCTAGCTCCCTGCACTAGGGAGATCGGGGGAGAGGGCCAGAGAGGGGTGGGGCCAACTCAGGGAAGGGGGGCCGACCCTCGGAGAGGGTGCCCGATCTCCACCCGCTGCCAAGGCTGCAAGGGGGCTCCACTCCATCCAGCCAGCTCCCTGCACTAGGGAGATCAGGGGACAGGGCCAGAGAGGGATGGGGCCTACCCAGGGAGATGGGGGCCAACACCTAGAGAGGGGGGCCGACCCCCGCCCTTGGCCACCAGGGGGTGCCACTACAGCCAGCCAGCTCACTGCACCAGCGAGATGGGGGAGAGGGCCAGAGAGGGCTGGGGCCGACCCAGGGAGGGTGGGGGCGTCCCCCGGAGAGGGCTCCCTGCACGGGCTGGGGCAAAGGAAGGTCCTGGGTCATTCCAAAGCCCATTTATTCTGGAACATAGTAATAAATCAAATCAAATCAAGCTTTATTTATATAACACATTTCAGACATGAATGCACCCTAAGGAAAAGCAAAGCAAATAAGGTGTGTTTTAAGATCCCTTTTAAATAGGTCCACAGTTTCGGGCCCCCTCAGGTTCTCTGGCAGGCTGTTCCAGAGGCTGGGGGCATAATAACTAAAGGCTGCCTCTCCATGCCTCTTGGTCCTAGGCTTTGTGATAGTTAAATTGCCAGTGCCAGAGGACCTGAGGGCCTACTGAGTACATCACTTAAAAGCATGTCTGATATGTATTGGGGTGCACAATAGTTGATTGAGTTGAAAACCAATAGAATAATCTTAAAATGAATTCTAAAACTCACAGGCAGGCAGTGCAGAGACCTTAAAACCGTTGTAATGTGTGCTCTTCGTCTGGTCTTGGTCAGTACCCGTGCTGTAGTATTCTGTATGTTTTGCAGTTGACCAATGGCTTTCTTGGGTAGACCAGACAGTAGAGCATTAAAGTAGTCAAGCCTACTTGTAGTAAAAGCATGGATGAGTCTCTCTGTATCAGCCTGAGAGAGAAATGGCCGCACCTTGGCAATGTTCCTCAGTTGGTAAAAAGCTATTTTGGTCACATTCCTAATGTGTGATTCAAAATTGAGTTCAGAATGAAAAATTACACCTAGATTTTTTACCTGGTGTTTTATCTTTATTGACCGTGAATTAAAATGTGTGGCCAGATTTTCTCTCTGTGCTTTGGCTCCAATAATAAGTACCTCGGTCTTGATTTAGCTGGAGGAAGTTGTGAGCCATCCAAGTATTATGTGTGTTGCTTTATCAACAAAGTAGCATAACAACGGTTGGACTGTGAAAACCATTAACAGGCTACATATATGTCCTGAGCAAATTATTCAAGCCATTGCACAAAATAAAAATAGGGAATAGACATTTTTTATTATTCGTGGGTGACTAATAAGCCCAAGCAGTAGTCTAGGCCATGATATATATTATACAATATTTAAAATGTATATATATATATATATTTTTAAATCTTTATTTTAACAGGGAAAAACAGACTGAGACCTGGATCTCTTTTACGGCTGTGCCCTGTGTAAACATGTTGACATGTACAGTTTTAGACATACAGACAAGAACATTTCAAACATACAAAACAAAAACACAATTCAACAGAAACAATCACAGACAACATCATATTGATCCTCCATAACATTTTTTAAATGGGCAAGGGACACCAGAGTGTCTAACTTAAGTTGGATCTGCAGTTTGTTCCATAAATAAGGTGCAAAGGAACTGAAGGCAGTCCTACCCAACTCTGTAGAGACCACAGAAGTCTCTAATGTAATCCACATCTGTGATCTGGTTTTAAAATTAGTATATCTAGTGGAAATTAATGATGATATATATGGAGGTAGTTTTAAAAGAAGTGCTATATAAATAAACAAGAGAGCATGTTGCTCTCGCCTCACAGATAGAGAGGCCCAACCCACATGTTGATATAGGAAACAGTGATGAGTTTTGTAACTATCACCCATGATAAACCTGAGTGCACAATGGTAAATAGCATCAAAACATGAATTTTTCCACATTTTTGTTACGTTACAGCCTTATTCTAAAATTGATTACATTTGTGTTTTTCCTCATCATTTTACACACAATACCCCATAATGACAAAGCAGAAACAGGTTTTTGGAAATGTTTGCTGATTTATTCAAATCAAATTTACATAAGTATTCAGACCCATTACTCAGTACTTTGTTGAGGCACCTTTGGCAGCGATTACAGCCTCAAGTCTTCTTGGTTATGACGCTACAAGCTTGGCACACCTGTATTTGGGGAGTTTCTCCCATTCTTCTCTACATATCCTCTCAAGCTCTGTCGGTTTGGATGGGGAGCGTCACTGCACAGCTATTTTCAGGTCTCTCCAGACATGTTTGATTGGGTTCAAGTCCGGGCTCTGAGCCACTCAAGGACATTCAGAGACTTGTCCCGAAGCCACTCCTGCGTTGTCTAGGCTGTGTGCTTAGGGTTGTTGTCCTGTTGGAAGGTGAACCTCCGCCCCAGTCTGAGGCCCTGAGGACTCTGGAGCAGGTTTTCATCAAGGATATCTCTGTACTTTGCTCCGTTCATCTTTCCCTTGATCCTGACTAGACTCCCAGTCCCTGCAGCTGAAAAAAATCCCCACAGCATGATACTGCCACCACCGTGCTTCACCATAGGGATGGTGTCAGGTTTCCTCCAGACGTGATGATTGGCATTTAGGCCAAAGAGTTCAATCTTGGTTTCATCAGACCAGAGAATCTTGTTGCTCATGGTCTGAGAGTCTTTAGGTGCCTTTTGGCAAACTCCAAACGGGCTGTCGTGCCTTTTACTGAGGAGTGGCTTCCGTCTGGCCACTCTACCATAAAGGCCTGATTGATGTAGTGCTGCAGAGATGGTTGTCCTTCTGGAAGGTTCTTCCATCTCCACAGAGGAACTCTGGAGCTATGTCAGATTAACCATCGGGCCTCCCGAGTGGCGCAGCGGTCTGAGACACTGCATCGCAGTGCTTGAGGCGTCACTACAGACCCGGGTTCGATCCCAGGCTGTGTCGCGAATGGGAGACCCCATGAGGCGGCGCACAATCGACCCAGCATCGTCCTGGTTAGGGGAGGGTTTGAGATGTCCTTGTCCCATCGCGCTCTAGCAAATCCTTGTGGCGGGCCTGGGCGCTTGCATGCTGACTTTGGTCGCCAGTTGTACGGGAGGCCTGATGGTTCTGGGTTAAGCGAGCAGTGTGTCAAGAAGCAGTGCGACTTGGCAGGGTTATGTTTCGGAGGACGCATGGCTCTCGACCTTCACCCCTCCCGAGTCCGTACAGGAGTTGCAGCAATGGGACAAGACTGAAACTACAAAAAGGAGTAAAGAAAACTATATAAAAAAATAAAACTATAAAAAAATAAAGAGTGACCATTGGGTTCTTGGTCACCTCCCTGACCAAGGCCCTTCCACCCGATTGCTCAGTTTGGCCGGGCGGCCAGCTCTAGGAAGAGTCTTGATGGTTCCACACTTCTTCCATTTAAGAATGATTAGGCCACTGTGTTCTTGGGGACCTTCAGCGCTGCAGACATTTTTTGGTACCCTTCCCCAGATTTGTGCCTCGACATAATACTGTCTCGGAGCTCTATGGACAATTCCTTCGACCTCATGGCTTGGTTTTTGCTCTGACATGCACTGTCAGCTGTGGGACCTTATATAGACTGGTGTGTGCCTTTCTAAATCATGTTCAAACAATTGAATTTACCACAGGTGGACTCCAATCAAGTTGTAGATACATCTCAAGGATTATCTGTTTTTTATTTTTTATATTTGCAAAAATGTCTAAAAACCAGTTTTCGCTTTGTCATTATGGGGCATTGTGTGTAGATTGATGAGCAAAAACATTAATTTAATCC
Source organism: Coregonus lavaretus (assembly GCF_964263955.1). NCBI lineage: Eukaryota > Metazoa > Chordata > Actinopteri > Salmoniformes > Salmonidae > Coregonus > Coregonus lavaretus. The sequence goes on along the minus strand of NC_139988.1, from coordinate 75,491,782 downwards.
ATATTAGAATAAGGCTGTAACGTAACAAAATGTGGAAAAAGTAATACTTTTCGAATGCGCTGTATACCAGCTCCAGTATGCAGCGGTAGAAGTTCAGGTAATGCTACTGTAGTGTAATGCGACTGTAGTGATTAAGGGAGAGAAGTTGGACCAGGGCTGCTTACCCTGGACCAGTGTAGGGTAAGCATATTTGCCAATAGCTATATCACCAGTATCTTTGTGTAGACCTATCCTGTTCTTTCTGTGCTATAAAGGTCCAGACCTCTTGGTAGATGTCAAGCAAGCATACAGGGATGCCACACAGGGTTACTACTGTGTGTGTCTCTGACATACATCTAGTGTCTCATTCCTGCCTTTGAACAATAAATAGCTAGCTGGGTTAGCACACAAATTAGCTAACATTGTAGCTGGCATGAAAAAGATAGCAAAGTCAGTTTCAGTAACATAACAATGATGAAATAAATTTCTAATCACAAGTTGCTGGGCTGACAGTTGGCATGAAATGGCAAATTACTTGTCAGAAAAGGGCGACATCTTTACTATGAAATGTAACACCCTCTTGGCTAGTGAGTATAAAATAAAGTTAACGAGCTAGCTAGCTAACATACAATAGAAAGGTATGGGAAGCTTGTTAGCATAACATGCTAGTGGACTTTCAGAAGAGAAATACACATTCATAAACGCTATACAGTACTAGTTGTAAACCGTGATGGAATGTATAAAATCATATCTAAAATCTGAAAATAAAATAGCATACGTACAGATAGGTAACGTTAGCGAAGGAGCTCCTCCATCAACGTTTTCCAATCTTAAGCTTGCTTGAAGGAATCAATCAGTGGGCTTTTATATTTAGATATACTGTATACAGTGGGGGAAAAAAGTATTTAGTCAGCCACCAATTGTGCAAGTTCTCCCACTTAAAAAGATGAGAGAGGCCTGTCATTTTCATCATAGGTACACGTCAACTATGACAGACAAATTGAGAAAATAAATTCCTGAGAATCACATTGTAGGATTTTTAATGAATTTATTTGCAAATTATGGTGGAAAATAAGTATTTGGTCAACAACAAAAGTTTCTCAATACTTTGTTATATACCATTTGTTGGCAATGACACAGGTCAAACGTTTTCTGTAAGTCTTCACAAGGTTTTCACACACTGTTGCTGGTATTTTGGCCCATTCCTTCATGCAGATCTCCTCTAGAGCAGTGATGTTTTGGGGCTGTCGCTGGGCAACACAGACTTTCAACTCCCTCCAAAGATTTTCTATGGGGTTGAGATCTGGAGACTGGCTAGGCCACTCCAGGACCTTGAAATGCTTCTTACGAAGCCACTCCTTCGTTGCCCGGGCGGTGTGTTTGGGATCATTGTCATGCTGAAAGACCCAGCCACGTTTCATCTTCAATGCCCTTGCTGATGGAAGGAGGTTTTCACTCAAAATCTCACGATACATGGCCCCATTCATTCTTTCCTTTACACGGATCAGTCGTCCTGGTCCCTTTGCAGAAAAACAGCCCCAAAGCATGATGTTTCCACCCCCATGCTTCACAGTAGGTATGGTGTTCTTTGGATACAACTCAGCATTCTTTGTCCTCCAAACACGATGAGTTGAGTTTTTACCAAAAAGTTCTATTTTGGTTTCATCTGACCATATGACATTCTCCCAATCCTCTTCTGGATCATCCAAATGCACTCTAGCAAACTTCAGACGGGCCTGGACATGTACTGGCTTAAGCAGGGGGACACGTCTTGCACTGCAGGATTTGAGTCCCTGGCGGCGTAGTGTGTTACTGATGGTAGGCTTTGTTACTTTGGTCCCAGCTCTCTGCAGGTCATTCACTAGATCCCCCCGTGTGGTTCTGGGATTTTTGCTCACCGTTCTTGTGATCATTTTGACCCCACGGGGTGAGATCTTGCGTGGAGCCCCAGATCAAGGGAGATTATCAGTGGTCTTGTATGTCTTCCATTTCCTAATAATTGCTCCCACAGTTGATTTCTTCAAACCAAGCTGCTTACCTATTGCAGATTCAGTCTTCCCAGCCTGGTGCAGGTCTACAATTTTGTTTCTGGTGTCCTTTGACAGCTATTTGGTCTTGGCCATAGTGGAGTTTGGAATGTGACTGTTTGAGGTTGTGGACAGGTGTCTTTTATACTGATAACAAGTTCAAACAGGTGCCATTAATACAGGTAACGAGTGGAGGACAGAGGAGCCTCTTAAGGAAGAAGTTACAGGTGTGTGAGAGCCAGAAATCTTGCTTGTTTGTAGGTGACCAAATACTTATTTTCCACCATAATTTGCAAATAAATTCATTAAAAATCCTACAATGTGATTTTCTGGATTTTCTTTCTCTCAATTTGTCTGTCATAGTTGACGTGTACCTATGATGAAAATTACAGGCCTCTCTCATCTTTTTAAGTGGGAGAACTTGCACAATTGGTGGCTGACTAAATACTTTTTTCCCCCACTGTATATACTGTACATCTCAAGCAATAAATAAAATCAGCAACGCACTCAACAGCTTTCGTTGTTTAGGCTATGTGACATGGACATGTTCCAACTGATAATATACTTTCTGTCATATCAACACTTATATTCATAATGCCATTATTGCTTTTGTGGTTATTTTCACTCTTATCGTGCACAGGGGCGGTGTGTTCAATAGGGCGATATGGGCGACGCACTGCCAAACGGGAAAAGGAAGGGATTTTTTTTCTAATCAATTATATCACGGCAACAGTAGTTATCAGTGTTGTAATCTAGACGTGTCTGGTCTGATCTGCCACTAAATGTCCAATCAGGCTAAAGTCGTGCTTCAAATGGCCACCCCCCCTTTTTGGGCGATTTCAGTCAGGTTGAAAATCGCCCAGAAGTCTGTCATAGACTCCCATGTAAAATCAATTTTTTTCAAATTTCAGAGCTTTCAATACAATCTCTATGGGTGTCTGAGGGCTTGCACTTACGCGCTTTCGTCATACGTAACGTAACCATGAACGTAACTAAGAAAAGACCGGGTAGCAGCCTCAATCAATTCACTACTACTGTAAAAATGGCTAGCCTTCAGTGCAACTCGATTGTGTCTTTGAAAGAAGTTCCTTTTTGTCGGCGAACAAATCAAGATAAATTGGCAACGAAACAATTAGGACCTCCCAGACCAAATTTAATAATTCAACAGGTTTCTACTAAAGGCGGAAAGTCCTACACCCGAGGATTTTCCAAAAATTGGTACTAACGAAAAAAGAACATTGCCACTCAACTGGATGAGGGATACAGGCTAGCTGTCCGCCGCCACAACGATGAGGTTAGTGTTGATAATCACAAGTTTACTGGAGAACTGAGACCAAGTAGAGACTTTGGACAGGGTGGATATGATATAATAAAGGCAGTTTATTCAGAGGTAAAGATATCTGGAATCGCGTGCACGGACCCGTTCGTCAAACTCTTAGGGAGCTATACATTAAGCCCCATTACTTACCATATCAGATAAGAGAAATTGCTGCAGCTACATATATTTTACATACTGGCCCTACATAGTTCACTATTTGCATCACTTACCAAAATATTACATGTGGTCATATATGCTTGGAAAGTGGAGATGCCATAGAACATCAAAAAAGTAAACATTGCTGGAGACACATTGCCGTTTTGGAGAAGACATCGCGTTTGCTAGCGAAGAGATTTGTTGTGGCAAATGAACTTGGGCTGGGAATTGCCAGGAACCTCACGATAAGATATATGCATTGCGAGTCTCATGATTCTATACGTATTGCGATTCGATACTGTGATTTTATTGCGCACCATATGTCTGTTGCAGAGGGATCAGAAAGCCATGAGAACGAGTTTTGATCAGTCATGGAAATAAAAGTGCTGAAAACAAATTGGCTCCCAATGTGAAAAGATTGAGAACAAGCTATGAAGGAACAATAATGGTGTTTTGGTGCAGGTACAGCCAACTAGCGCTAAAATATTGCGATATTGTCAATACAGTATATCGTAAAGTATCACTATGTAACTCGATTTCTTTCACCCCAATCCCTCAAATTAACGGTAAATAACTGAATTGTTTGCCCCACATTTAGCTAAGATGATTAGCTAGCCAGCTAAAATGTTTTATTTAGTTAGCAGTCGCATCTACAATAGTTTACTGTCAATAACATGTCTCCAAAAATGACGTGGTGTCTCCAATTGTGTTGACATTTGACAATTGCGATGCGCATCCATGAGTATCCACTTTCTGTAGCTCAGCTGGTAGAGCACGGCGCTTGTAACGCCAAGGTAGTGGGTTCGATCCCCGGGACCACCCATACACAAAAATTTATGCACGCATGACTGTAAGTTGCTTTGGATAAAAGCGTCTGCTAAATGGCATATTATTATTATTATTATTATTATTATTATTATCTGAAGAGAGCCCCGAAACATTGTGTGCAGACATTTTATGCAATAAATGAAGTAGGTTGAATCTAGTAGTTCTGATCTTCTGATTGGTCCTGATGAGTTGGGCGAGGTCCCCTCCAGGGTACTGTCACTGTTGCATTGGCTCTGAGTCGGGTTCTCTGTCTTCAAATGTTCAGCCTAAGAGAGGGGATTTTTGTGTGTGTGTGTGTGTGTGTGTGTGTGTGTGTGTGTGTGTTTAACAGTGATGATGTGTGTGTGTGTGTGTGTGTGTGTGTGTGTGTGTGTGTGTGTGTGTTTAACAGTGATGATGTGTGTGTGTGTGTGTTTGTGTGTGTGTGTGTGTGTGTCCTCAGAGCAAGAACTCGTGAGTTGGAAGAACTGAGAGGCCTATGGCGTGGGTGTTGTCCTTGGCTGACAAGATAGGACCCTTTTGTCCATTGTTATTGGATAGGAACAGAACTTATAACCAGCTCCTGACCTAAATAGATCTTAGCACAACATTTTACTCAACATATCATATTCCATATTCACTATAACAAATATATTTACTACGACATTAGCAAGAACCGCCACATCCTCAGCCGGCTAATCCAGTGTGTGAAGTTTTGCGGAGTGTTTGAGTTAGCTTTGCGAGGCAAAGATGAAACTGAGGGCTCCACCAACCCTGGTAAGCCAACACTTTTGAGATCAGTCAATAAATGCTTCTGGTATTGACTTATATGCTGCCCCTGTCTTCATGTTGTTGCTGGACATATCTTTTTTAAAATGTGTGTAGGTCACCTAAATCATCAGAAAAATTGCCCCCCCTGAGAATTTTTTCAGGAGCCGCCACTGATCGTGCACACTTGGTGCTTGTAATGATGTTTAGGTTACGGATGTTTTCGTCATTTGACCATGCATCTTGCTGACCGTGCCTCTTGGTGGTTGGGGTATTTATTTTTATTTTGTCTTTATAAAAATAAGCTTATACTGGGTTCCAACACCAATGCTTTCTGTTTCATAGTTGTAAAAAGGCACTCCATGAATACAATTGATTGAACACTTAGTTATTATAATAATTTTGTATATGTATATATATATCCACATTGGAGGTCGCTTTATAAAAAACGTGCCCCCTATGAAAATCAAATGCCAGTCCAACGGATTAATTCTGGCGCCGGCCCTGAAAAAAGCTAATCGTTCATGTAATGGACGCAGGTCTGCGTATTCAAACTGCGCAACACAATGAGAAGGTAAGAAGAAACAGGGATATTTTCAAGCGGTTTATCGACACTACTGCATTTTTGGGCATGCAAGAGTTGGCTTTTACTTAGGTGCGCAATGAAAGGGAAAGGGCAACAAAAGGAGCTTGCAGAGGTAATTGCGCGTTACGATGCTTTATTTGCTAAGCATATGGACATTTCTACTGCCTTCTCTGGGATGTCGAAATCAATTCAGAATGATTTGATAGCTTCCATCGCATCATCTATTAAAAGTGAGATTAAAAGCGAGGTTGACGCAGCACATTTTCTTGCACAACGCACGCTCATGTGCGCTTTCCACTTTCCTTCGGTATTTATTTAGCAAACATAATGATAACACATCACTACTCCCGACAGACACAAGCAAGAACTCTTTACATAAATGTTGCAGCAGCCTAGGCTACACCTTAACTGACATGCTGTATGGGATGAAAACTATACAATTTTTCAGTCTGATCAACTGTAGGCTACTAAGAACAGAAGGTGCATACAGCCTATGCTCCCTGTTAATCTGCTCAGAGTAAATGAATTGGTAATGTTATGTATTTAAAGTGCATTTGTTTAAGTCAGGAGAAAATTTGCATTTTGTTTATATTCCAACTTGGGCTGGCTAGGCTGCCTAGACCCTTTCAATACAAAATTATTAACTGGAATTAATCAAATCACACAATAGTGATTCCATAGACTGTGAGTACATTTTTTTTCAGGCCTACAGTTGCATAGGCCTTCACGATGCAAACATGCATAAAGCAAGCTCAGCAGCCTCAGCCCTGTGATTTTTATTGTCCATCAGTTGTTGTCTCGGTGTCTGTGTAGAGGAAACCCCCCCTGATAGTCTAGTCTAGATATACACTACCAGTCAAAAGTTTGGACACACCTACTCATTCAAGGTTTTTTCTTTATTTGTAAAAAAATTTACGTTGTAGAATAATAGTGAAGACATCAAAACTATGAAATAACACATATGGAATCATGTAGTAGCCAATTTTCAGATTCTTCAACTAGCCACCCTTTGCCTTGTTGACAGCTTTGCACACTCTTATAATAATAATATGCCATTTAGCAGACGCTTTTATCCAAAGCGACTTACAGTCATGCGTGCATACATTTTTGTGTATGGGTGGTCCCGGGGATCAAACCCACTACCTTGGCGTTACAAGCGCCGTGCTCTACCAGCTGAGCTACAGAGGACTCTTGGCATTCTCTCAACCAGCTTCATGAGGTAGTCACCTGGAATGCATTTCAATTAACAGGTGTGCCTTCTTAAAAGTTAATTTGTGCAATTTATTTCCTTCTTAATGCGGTTGAGCCAATCAGTTGTGTTGTGACAAGGTAGGGGGGGGGTATACAGAAGATAGCCCTATTGGTAAAAGACCAAGTCCATATTATGGCAAGAACAGCTCAAATAAGCAAAGAGAAACTACAGTCCATCATTACTTTAAGATATGAAGGTCAGTCAATACGGATCATTTCAAGAACTTTTAAAGTTTCTTCAAGTGCAGTTGCAAAAATCATCAAGCTCTATGATGAAACTGGCTCTCATGAGGACTGCCACAGGAATGGAAGACCCAGAGTTACGTCTGCTGTGGAGGATAAGTTCATTAGAGTTACCAGCCTCAGAAATTGCAGCCCAAATAAATGCTTTACAGAGTTCAAGTAACAGACACATCTCAACATCAACTGTTCAGAGGAGACTACGTGAATCAGGACTTCATGGTCGAATTGCTGCAAAGAAACCACTACTAAAGGACACCAATAAGAAGAAGAGACCTGCTTGGGCCAAGAAACACGAGCAATGGACATTAGACCGGTGGAAATGTGTCCTTTGGTCTGGAGTCCAATTTGGAGATTTTTGGTTCAAATTGCCGTGTCTTTGTGAGACGCGGTGTGGGTGAACGGATGATCTCTGCATGTGTAGTTTCCACCGTAAAGCATGGAGGAGGAGATGTTATGTTGCGGAGGTGCTTTGCTGGTGACACTCTCTGTGATTTATTTAGAATTCAAGGCACACTTAACCAGCATGGCTACCACAGCATTCTGCAGCGATACGCCATGCCCATCTGGTTTGGGCTTAGTAGGACTATCATTTGTTTTTCAAGAGGACAATGACCCAACACACCTCCAGGCTGTGTAAGGGCTATTTGACCAAGAAGGAGAGTGATGTAGTGCTGCATCAGAAGACCTGGCCTCCACAATCCCCCGACCTCAACCCAATTGAGATGGTTTGGGATGAGTCGGACCGCAGAGTGAAGGAAAAGCAGCCAACAAGTGCTCAGCATATGTGGGAACTCCTTCAAGACTGTTGGAAAAGCATTCCAGGTGAAGCTGGTTGAGAGAATGCCAAGAGTGTGCAAAGCTGTCATGAAGGCAAAGGGTGGCTATTTGAAGAATCTCAAATATAAAATATATTTTGATTTGTTTAATACTTTTTTGGTTACTACATGATTCCATATGTGTTATTTCATAGTTTTTATGTCTTCACTATTATTCTACAATGTAAAAAATAGTAAAAATTAAGAAAACCCCTTGAATGAGTAGGTGTGTCCAAACCTTTGACTGGTACTGTAATTCATATGAACAAGTACAAGGTTGCTTCGGTTTGACAGGGTTTTCATCCTCCCCAGGGCCAGGTGTTTTTTCAGGAGTTTTATAAAACTATGTGACCTGATTTAGAAAAACTGGTCCCATCATATTCCATTTAAAACCTTTTTACAACTGATTAATCACTGTCATACCCTATAGCAGGGCTGCCCAAACCTCTTCCTGGAGATCTACCGTCCTGTGGGTTTTCAGTCCAACCCTAATTTAACACACCTGATTCTACTTATTAGCTGCTCAACAATACCTTAACTAGCTGAATCAGATATGCTAAATTAGGGTTGGACTAAAAACCTACAGGACAGTAGATCTCCAGGAAGAGGGTTGGGTAGCCCTGCCCTATAGTGTCTGGAGTCTTTCATGGTTAGGTTCAGATAACCAGCCAACACTGCATACAATACACTGCTGGTTTACTCATACTCCCTTCTATTCTACTACTATTTTATTGTATATGTAAAATGATTAAGAAAATACCAGGTACATGCACAAATATTCCAAGGTAAATGCACAAATATTCCAACATTCTCACATCTATCTTTTTAAACGAACCATATTACTCCTGGGGCTCTATTTTAACAAACCTAATGCAATGGTCAATCTTAGCGCTGGCAGTAGCGTTATAGGTTTGGGAGTGTGTCAGAAGTAGTTTTGCTATTTTCACAACCAGAATTATGGGTGCAGTAGCTGGCAGTGGCGTGAAAGAGCTGGGTTTTGGGTTTTGATGAATAAACAAGTTGTGGGTGTGTTGAGGCATGGTCCCCCATGGTCCCAATCAGAATGGCTAAATATTTTGTTGCTTCAAGTTGTGTATTTACGGTCAATTATGTATTGCTTTATCATCAACTCCAATTAGAATGTTAGTCCCTTATAACCTAGTTCGTTACATAGCTTGCCCCATATTTGCTAAATATGTTGAACATGTTTGCAGTCCACATTATTCTAATTGCACTGCTTCAATATGTAAATACATTGGTAAAATCCTTAAGAGTCTATTGACCCGTGCATCAATCTAAGTAACATAATTGAAAAAATCCCCATCAAAATCCGTCAGTTTAAGCTAAAGATATCAATCCACCTCGTCAGCCCCGCGTAGCTCAGTTGGTAGAGCATGGCGCTGGCAACGCCAGGGTTGTGGGTTTGATTCCCATGGGGGGCCAGTATGAGAAGAAAAAACATTTTGCACTCACTAACTGGATAAGAGTGTCTGCTAAATGACTAAATTGTAAATGTCAGCCTTCTGCGGGGGAAGGTGGCCAAGCTACAGCAGTGTTTGTCAGACCATGAGACATCCCAAAAATCTGTCTTCACACGAAAACGTCTATAGCGTCCGAACAATTTGGCCTACAAACTAATATGACCCCACTGTAGAAAGGGGGGACTCTTACGAACACGATGGTGTTCTCCGACCCCCCACAAGTGTCACGGGACTCTTCTGAAGGTAACCTGTACAAATTAGTGGCAGTATAGAGGTAGTTTTATGACAACAAAAATAAGGGGTTAAATATGTCCAGAAAAACTATAATATTTCCAGTGGCTTGCAAAAGTATTCCCCTCTTGGCATTTTTCCTATTTTGTTGCCTTACAACCTGGAATTAAAATGGATTTTTTTGGGGGGGGGGTTTGTATAATTTGATTTACACAACATGCCTACCACTTTGAAGATGCACTTTTTTGTTGTTGTTGTATGAAACAAAACATTAGACAAAAAAACAGAAAACTTGAGCGTGTATAACTATTAACCCCCCCTTTAAGTCATACCCCTGATTCTCAATTGGATTGAGGTCTGGGCTTTGACTAGGCCATTCCAATACATTTAAATGTTTCCCCTTAAACCACTCGAGTGTTGCTTTAGCAGTATGCTTAGGGTCATTGTCCTGCTGGAAGGTGAACCTCCATCCCAGTCTCAAGTCTCTGGAAGACTAAAACAGGTTTCCCTCAAGAATTTCCCTGTATTTTGCACCATCCATCATTCCTTCAATTCTGACCAGTTTCCCAGTACCTGCCAATGAAAAACATCCCCACAGCATGATGCTGCCACCACCATGCTTCACTGTGGGGATGGTGTTCTCGAGGTGATGAGAGGTGTTGGGTTTGCGCCAGACATAGCGTTTTCCTTGATGGCCAAAAAGTCATCTGACCAGAGTACCTTCTTTCATATGTTTGGGGAGTCTCCCACATGCCTTTTGGCGAACACCAAACGTGTTTGCTTATTTTTTTCTTTAAGCAATGGCTTTTTTCTGGTCACTGTTCTGTAAAGCCCAACTCTGTGGAGTGTACTGCTTAAAGTGGTCCTATGGATAGATACTCCAATCTCCGCTGTGGAGCTTTGCAGCTCCTTCAGGGTTATCTTTGGTGTCTTTGTTGCTTCTCTGATTAATGCCCTCCTTGCATGGTCCTTGAGTTTTGGTGGGCGGCTCTCTCTTGGCAGGTTTGTTGTGGTGCCATATTCTTTCCATTTTTTAATAATGGATTCAATGGTGGTCCGTGGGATGTTCAAAGTTTCTGATGTTTTTTTATAACCCAACTCTGATCTGTACTTCTCCACAACTTTGTCCCTGACCTGTTTGGAGAGCTCCTTGGTCTTCATGGTGCCGCTTGCTTGGTGCGCCTTGCTTAGTGTTGTTGCAGACTCTGGGGGCTTTCAGAACAGGTGTATATATATATATATATATATATATATATATATATATATATATATATATATATATATATATACAGTGGGGAGAACAAGTATTTGATACACTGCCGATTTTGCAGGTTTTCCTACTTACAAAGCATGTAGAGGTCTGTAATTTTTATCATAGGTACACTTCAACTGTGAGAGACGGAATCTAAAACAAAAATCCAGAAAATCACATTGTATGATTTTTAAGTAATTCATTTGCATTTTATTGCATGACATAAGTATTTGATACATCAGAAAAGCAGAACTTAATATTTGGTACAGAAACCTTTGTTTGCAATTACAGAGATCATACGTTTCCTGTAGGTCTTGACCAGGTTTGCACACACTGCAGCAGGGATTTTGGCCCACTCCTCCATACAGACCTTCTCCAGATCCTTCAGGTTTCGGGGCTGTCGCTGGGCAATACGGACTTTCAGCTCCCTCCAAAGTTTTTCTATTGGTTTCAGGTCTGGAGACTGGCTAGGCCACTCCAGGACCTTGAGATGCTTCTAACGGAGCCACTCCTTAGTTGCCCTGGCTGTGTGTTTTGGGTGGTTGTCATGCTGGAAGACCCAGCCATGACCCATCTTCAATGCTCTTACTGAGGGAAGGAGGTTGTTAGCCAAGATCTTGCGATACATGGCCCCATCCATCCTCCCCTCAATACGGTGCAGTCGTCCTGTCCCCTTTGCAGAAAAGCATCCCCAAAGAATGATGTTTCCACCACCATGCTTCACGGTTGGGATGGTGTTCTTGGGGTTGTACTCATCCTTCTTCTTCCTCCAAACACGGCGAGTGGAGTTTAGACCAAAAAGCTCTATTTTTGTCTCATCAGACCACATGACCTTCTCCCATTTCTCCTCTGGATCATCCAGATGGTCATTGGCAAACTTCAGACGGGCCTGGACATGCGCTGGCTTGAGCAGGGGGACCTTGCGTGCGCTGCAGGATTTTAATCCATGACGGCGTAGTGTGTTACTAATGGTTTTCTTTGAGACTGTGGTCCCAGCTCTCTTCAGGTCATTGACCAGGTCTTGCCGTGTAGTTCTGGGCTGATCCCTCACCTTCCTCATGATCATTGATGCCCCACGAGGTGAAATCTTGCATGGAGCCCCAGACCGAGGGTGATTGACCGTCATCTTGAACTACTTCCATTTTCTAATAATTGCACCAAGAGTTGTTACCTTCTCACCAAGCTGCTTGCCTATTGCCCTGTAGCCCATCCCAGCCTTGTGCAGGTCTACAATTTTATCCCTGATGTCCTTACACAGCTCTCTGGTCTTGGCCATTGTGGAGAGGTTGGAGTCTGTTTGATTGAGTGTGTGGACAGGTGTCTTTTATACAGGTAACTAGTTCAAACAGGTGCAGTTAATACAGGTAATGAGTGGAGAACAGGAGGGCTTCTTAAAGAAAAACTAACAGGTCTGTGAGAGCCGGAATTCTTACTGGTTGGTAGGTGATCAAATACTTATGTCATGCAATAAAATGCAAATTAATTACTTAAAAATCATACAATGTGATTTTCTGGATTTTTGTTTTAGATTCCGTCTCTCACAGTGTAAGTGTAGCTATGATAAAACTTACAGACCTCTACATGCTTTGTAAGTAGGAAAACCTGCAAAATCGGCAGTGTATCAAATACTTGTTCTCCCCACTGTGTATATATATATATATATATATATATATATATATATATATATATATATATACTGAGATCATGTGACAGATCATGTGACACTTAGATTGCACACAGGTGGACTTTATTTAACTAATTCTGTGACTTCTGAAGGTAATTGGTTGCACCAGATCTTATTTAGGGGCTTCATAGCAAAGGGGATGAATACATATGCACGCACCACTTTTCCGTTATTTATTTTTTGAATACTTTGAAACAAGTTATTTTATTCATTCCACTTCACCAATTTGGACTATTTTGTGTATGTCCATTACATGAAATCCAAATAAAAATCCATTTAAATTACAGGTTGTAATGCTACAAAATAGGAAAAACGCCAAGGGGATGAATAATTTTGCAAGGCACTGTAGATATAGCACAGACACTTCAAAACCTTATTCCTTATGATAAATTTTTTGTATGTCTTTTTTGCCATTTATAAATGTGTTATTCAATGTGTTTCCATGGGCTATAGTAGTAAAGGCCAAATACAATACTTTCCAAAAAAAGTATATTTGTTTTTATACCTAAAGGGTCCCTAATATTCAAATATATAGATGATCCATGGTATTACCATCTTAAAACAATTCTGTATGTTACCTTAGTAGAACTAAAATAAAACCCTAATATCTCTTGATTAGATAAGTATTCATATATATATTCATATCCTTCAGACTAAATAGGGAGCCTAGCGGTTCTATTGCGTCGTCGTCGGGTGAGGTTGTGTCTCTCTCTGGCGGGAGGTAAGCTTGGCTTATATGGTTTATATACATGGTTTGGGCTTTGTCGAGTAAAGCTTAAACTATGTATTTAGATTGTAGTTAGGTATTGTAGGTAGTTATCGTGGGTTGTTGTATGTAATTATTGTAGGTTAGTATTGTATTCGGCTGAGCCCGGTGAAGCACGAAGCTAGCTAGCTAACCCACTACCTGGACTAGCTAGCAGGTGGCTACTGGTAAATATTAGCAACTGTGGATAGTTGTTTCACACCTGAGAGTGCCTGTAATTACGCCAGCTAGCTGCCTACAATAATTACATACAATAATGCCAATACTGCCTACCGTTCAGCTGTTTTTCTAACCTCATTGTCTGAAGCGTTAACGTTAGGTAGTAAGTGGCTACTGTGCTCGAAATGTAGCTAGCTTGTTGCTACCTGGATAGCTACTAAACAATAGCTGGAACGACCTAGCGAACAGACGCGAACTGGCTGAGTCGATTCAGTGGCTAGCTTTGCACTTGGCTAGCTAACAGTAGTTAGTTATAACCTACATTTGTGTTTTGTTTTTACATACTGGTAGCCAGAGTCGTTCAAGGGAATTCGGGACATGGGTGACTAGTTAACGTTAGCTTGGCTCTCTCTGTGTGTTCGTGCCATGGGAGGAGGGGTTGCTTCGTTGTCTGAAAGCAATGGCTAGCTAGTATGCTAACTATTCTAGCTAACTAACTGGCTGAATAAGTTGACGACGGACTCGCTCAAGCTGTCGGGACTAACCCACAACGTTAGACACGGACACGAATGATCTGCTTGGCGTGTTGACACACTGGTGGTTTGTTGTGGCCGAGTATTGGTGCTAAACCGTGTTGTTGGAGTCCGGCATGCTAGTTGGCTGTGGCGTCATATGACTAGGTGCCCTGGACGATTTTCACGGAAGAATACTGTACCAAGTTAGCTAGCTGAATAAACTAAGTTAGTCTATTCCTAGAAAACATTGAACTGCTGTAGTTTACAACAAGTATAGTTTCTGAGGTGGAAGTTGGGAGAGTTTTATATTTGGGTGTTTCAGTGAAACGTAAGTGAGGGAGGCCCCGCTCTCTCCTTTCCCAGATCTTTAGTTCATTTCATTCCGATCTCCTTTGCATTATTGTAGCCATTTTCTGTAGCCTGTCAACTATGCCTCTGTCTATCCCTGTTCTCTCCTCTCCGCACAGGCTATACAAACACCTCACACCGCGTGGCTGCTGCCTCTCTAACCTGGTGGTCCCTGCACGCACCACCCACGTGGAGTTCTAGGTCTCAGGCAGCCTGTGGAACTGCCGTTCTGCTGCCAACAAGGCAGAGTTCTCTGCTCAAACCTCTGCTCAATCCTTCTCCCTCCAATCTCCTGATTCTGCCTCCTCAACCCTCCTCTCCTCCCTTTCTGCATCCTTTGACTCTCTTTGTCCCCTATCCTCCCGGCCGGCTCGGTCCTCCCCTCCTGCTCCGTGGCTTGATGACTCATTGCGAGCTCACAGAACAGGGCTCCGGGCAGCCGAGCGGAAATGGAGGAAAACTAGACTCCCTGCGGACCTGGCATCTTTTCACTCCCTCCTCTCTACATGTTCTTCATCTGTTTCTGCTGCTAAAGCCACTTTCTACCACTCTAAATTCCAAGCATCTGCCTCTAACCCTAGGAAGCTCATTGCCACGTTCTCCTCCCTGCTGAATCCTCCTCCCCCTCCCCCCTCCTCCCTCTCTGTGGATGACTTCGTTAACCATTTTTAAAAGAAGGTTGACGACATCCAATCCTCGTTTGTTAAGTCGAATGACACTGCTGGTCCTGATCACACTGCCCTACCCTATGCTTTGACTTCTTTCTCCCCTCTCTCTCCAGATAAAATCTAGTGACTTGTGACGGCAGGACGCCCAACAACCTGCCCGCTTGACCCTATCCCCTCCTCTCTTCTCCAGACCATCTCCGGTGACCTTCTCCCTTACCTCACCTCGCTGATCAACTCATCCTTGACCGCTGGCTATGTCCCTTCTGTCTTTAAGAGAGCGAGAGTTGCACCCCTTCTCAAAAAACCAACACTCGACCCCTCTGATGTCAACAACTACAGACCAGTATCCCTTCTTTCTTTTCTCTCCAAAACTATTGAGCGTGCCGTCTTTAGCCAACTCTCTTGCTATCTCTCTCAGAATGACCTTCTTGATCCAAACCAGTCAGGTTTCAAGACTGGTCATTCAACTGAGACTGCTCTTCTCTGTGTCACGGAGGCTCTCCGCACTGCTAAAGCTAACTCTCTCTCCTCTGCTCTTGTCCTTCTAGACCTGTCTGCTGCCTTTGATACTGTGAACCATCAGATCCTCCTCTCCACCCTCTCCGAGCTGGGCATCTCCGGCGCGGCTCACTCTTGGATTGCGTCCTACCTGACCGGTCGCTCCTACCAAGTGGAGTGGCGAGAAGCTGTCTCCGCACCACGTGCTCTCACCACTGGTGTCCCCCAGGGCTCAGTTCTAGGCCCTCTCCTATTCTCGCTATACACCAAGTCACTTGGCTCTGTCATATCCTCACATGGCCTCTCCTATCATTGCTACGCAGACGACACACAACTAATCTTCTCCTTTCCCCCTTTTGATAACCAGGTGGCGAATCGCATCTCTGCATGTCTGGCAGACATATCAGTATGGATGACGGATCACCACCTCAAGCTGAACCTTGGCAAGACAGAGCTGCTCTTCCTCCCGGGGAAGGACTGCCTGTTCCATGATCTCGCCATCACGGTTGACAACTCCATTGTGTCCTCCTCCCAGAGAACGAAGAGCCTTGGCGTGACCATGGACAACAACCTGTCGTTCTCCGCTAACATCAAGGCGGTGACCCGATCCTGTAGGTTCATGCTCTACAACATTCGGAGAGTACGACCCTGCCTTACACAGCAAGCGGCACAGGTCCTAATCCAGGCACTTGTCATCTCCCATCTGGATTACTGCAACTCGCTGTTGGCTGGGCTCCCTGCCTGTGCCATTAAACCCCTACAACTCATCCAGAATGCTGCAGCCAGTCTGGTGTTCAACCTTCCCAAGTTCTCTCACGTCACCCCGCTCCTCCGCACACTCCACTGGCTTCCAGTTGAAGCTCGCATCTGCTACAAGACCATGGTGCTTGCCTACGGAGCTGTGAGGGGAACGGCACCTCCGTACCTTCAGGCTCTGATCAGTCCCTACACCCAAACGAGGGCATTGCGTTCATCCACCTCTGGCCTGCTGGCTCCCCTACCTCTGCGGAAGCATAGTTCCCGCTCAGCCCAGTCAAAACTGTTCGCTGCTCTGGCACCCCAATGGTGGAACAAGCTCCCTCACGACGCCAGGACAGCGGAGTCACTCACCACCTTCCGGAGACATTTGAAACCCCACATCTTTAAGGAATACCTGGGATAGGATAAAGTAATCCTTCTACCCCCCCCCTTACCCCAACCCCCCCCCCCCCCAAAAAAAAATAACTTTGTAAAGTGGTTATCCCACTGGCTATAAGGTGAATGCACCAATTTGTAAGTGTAAATGTAAATGTGTGATCATTCTACAGTGGTCCCTGCAGAGTACACTCAAACCGGTGTGATTAGAACGCTTAATTAGAACGTCCAGTTACGATTGACACAACAGTCAGCGTTTGAGCTGGACACTGTTTTTTCACAGAAACATTTTGCACAAACACATTCTTTATAAAGTTATGTCCTGAATGTGACCAATTCATTTTGGGATGCAATGTTTAGACATTCACAGAAGTAGTGACTGCATAACACAATCATCCAAACTGGAAAATATAGGCTACATTAGTCCTAGCGCTAACTGAGGAAAGATTGACGTAACACAAGCGGTCATATTTATCTAACTCTTGGCTGACAGAAAGCATAATATGAATGACCTAATTGCAATTACTATTTACAATTCATCATATCACGGGTAAACTCACTATTGATCGAAATAATTGAGTAAAACACTTTCTAAAAATCAAGGAGTAATCTGACGATGGCTAGTTTGTATGTGCCGCTGTGTTTGTTTTTTCACGTCAACCAAAGATAAGAAGAGGAGATGAGTTTGGTCTGGGGATGTGTTGTCTACCATCATTCACTTCCCTTCATTCACTTCCGAATGTTTACTTGAAAGATGAGTGAAACATCCCTTCACCTCATTTTGTTATAACATTTTTGGTCTGAAAGGCGTTTACTTGACACCCAGTATGCATTGAATAATGTCAACAAACATGGCGCCACACATAGCTGGCAAATAGTTTAGCATTAGCTTATCATAATCAGTACAACCTTCAAAAAAGAATTTTACACACATCGTATGTGTCCATTACAATCTATGCAATAATTGGAATGCAAGATTTGTCACCAGTACTTGAAAACGTGAATAAAACAGTAAATACATTATGCTCCATACATACATACAGTTGAAGTCAGAAGTTTACATACACTTAGGTTGGAGTCATTAAAACTCGTTTTTCAACCACTCCACAAATGTCTTGTTAACAAACTATAGTTTTGGCAAGTCGGTTAGGACATCTCCTTTGTGCATGACACAAGTAATTTTTCCAACAATTGTTTACAGACAGATTATTTGACTTATAATTCACTGTATCACAATTCCAGTGGGTCAGAAGTTTACATACACTAAGTTGACTGTGCCTTTAAACAACTTGGAAAATTCCAAAAAATGATGTCATGGCTTTAGAAGCTTTTGATAGGCTAATTGACATAATTTAAGTCAATTGGAGGTGTACCTGTGGATGTATTTCAAGGCCTACCTTCAAACTCAGTGCCTCTTTGCTTGACATCATGGGACAATCTAAAGAAATCAGCCAAGACCTCAGAAAAGAAATTGTAGACCTCCACAAGTCTGGTTCATTCCTGGGAGCAATTTCCAAACACCTGAAGGTACCACGTTCATCTGTACAAACAATAGTACGCAAGTATAAACACCATGGGACCACGCAACCGTCATACCGCTCAAGAAGGAGATCCGTTCTGTCTCCTAGAGATGAACGTACTTTGGTGCGAAAAGTGCAAATCAATCCCAGAACAACAGCAAAGGACCTTGTGAAGATGCCAGAGGAAACAGGTACACAAGTATCTATATCCACAGTAAAACGAGTCCTGAAAGGCCGCTCAGCAAGGAAGAAGCCAATGCGCCAAAACCACCATAAAAAAGCCAGACTATGGTTTGCAACTGCACATAGGGACAAAGATCGTACTTTTTGGAGAAATGTCCTCTGGTCTGATGAAACAAAAGTAGAACTGTTTGGCCATAATGACCATCGTTATGTTTGGAGCAAAAAGGATGCATCTTGCAAGCCGAAGAACACCATCCCAACCGTGAAGCACGGGGATGGCAGCATCATACTGTGGGGGTGCTTTCCTGCAGGAGGGACTGGTGCACTTCACAAAATAGATGGCATCATGAGGAAGGGAAATTATGTGGATATATTGAAGCAACATCTCAAGACATCAGTCAGGAAGTTAAAGCTTGGTCGCAAATGGGTCTTCCAAATGGACAATGACCCCAAGCATACTTCCAAAGTTGTGGCAAAATGGCTTAAGGACAACAAAGTCAAGGTATTTGAGTGGCCATCACATAGCCCTGACCTCAATCCTATAGAACATGTGTGGGCAGAACTGAAAAAGCGTGTGCGAGCAAGGATGCCTACAATCCTGATGCAGTTACACCAGCTCTGTCAGGAGGAATTATTGTGGGACGCTTGTGGAAGGCTACCCGAAACATTTGACCCAAGTTAAACAATTTAAAGGCAATGCTACCAAATACCAATTGAGTGTATGTAAACTTTTGACCCACTGGGAATGTGATGAAAGAAATAAAAGCTAAAACGGATGACATAGCAAAAAGGTACAAGGAGGTCCTGGCGACATACAAAAAGAAATGAACATATCCACTGCTTTCCACAGTGTGGGTGTGGATCGCAACACTGTGGCGATGAGTGCCACTCTGGCAGAGATCATGCTAGTGGCGCCGGAGTTCCTTCATTCACAGCCAGTTTGACAGCTCTAAAGAAACGATCAATCAATATGCAAGTAGGAGCACAACAAATGCAACAGCAGAGGTGAGCAACGTTATAAAAGAGAAGATGCGTAATGAACTGCCTCCTATCACTTATAAGTTCAAATAAACACTAATTATGCACACTCATTCACACACCCACGCACACACACCACCAGTGGAGGCTGGTGACTTGAACAATTGAGGAGGATGGGAGACCCACAGTATAGGTGCGAAACGCATGGAGATGGCAAAGCATGTTTAAAAAATCATCAAAGACTGATTATTATAACCTAAAGCATTCAATAAAGACATTTATACTACAATATTATGGGGAATGGGAATGAGAGGGCTACTTACAGTGTTGGTAAGGGATCACAGCAGTGATTGAATGAGGATATGTATATATGAGTTAAGGTGTTCAGAGGCTTGACTTCAGTGCAGGACAGGGGTTGAGGTGTCCATAGGCTTCAGTGCAGGACAGGCTCATCATGGATGGATGGTGTTGGAGAAGAGATCAACTCTTCCACTAAGGGCAGGACAGGATTTGACTGGGGAGACAAAAAAACAATAACACAACACAGTTAGACAAAAGAGTTAAGAATGAGTTAGTCCAAGCAAGGATTAAAATCATTGATGTGTAATAATGTGTCGTGTATGAAGATTATGACTAGTCTTGAGGGACAAAGAAGAACTGTTTATCTTAGTTTGAATGTAACAGTTGGAGGGTGACGCCCCAGGGGAGACTGGTGATTGGCCAGAAGAGGGAGCACCCATCTTTTTGCATTGTTTATAAGTAGGGGCTAGACAATGAAAGGGCAGAGCGACCATTGCAATCCGGGCCGTCGCTCTCCGGATGTCATGACATCTGTCACTTATGCTGAAGCTTGTGATATGAATAAACCTTATGATCCAAGTTCAGTATGAGCAGACTCCTTTGTTTATCAGCAATAATTGCCAGCATTCACCCGATACGACAAATGGCGCCCAACGTGGGGCTGGTCTGCAAATCTTCTTTGTTGCATTCGTTGCCACCAAGCTAATTCGTTTTGAAGTCAGACAAGGTTGAGTTTTCCTCACAGCTTTGGAAGTTGTTGGTTTGGATGCTATGTGATTGTACACTGGAGAAATGTACCATTTAGGACCGAAATGTGCCTCGTGTGGCGTTATTGCTGATAACTGGGGGTCTGGCTAATCATTATAAAAAATTTAAAACAGCGCAAAAGTGGGTAGAGCTTATGGATTGTTTATAGAGATGTGTTGCTTGAATAGTAAGTCAAGAACAATCGGGGCCAAGATATGTATACAAGTTAGGACATTGCAGGATTTGATAAGCCCTCGGAACAAACGGGGCGACCCCTATGGTGGGCCATAAATCCTGGTAACGCGCTATGTGTTGTCAGGTCAGTCTTGGACTCGAGTTTGGTTGTAGATTTAGTGGGGGTTGCTTGCCCATCTTCTATTCGACGGGATATCTGCTTGGGGGGGACCGCTCATAAAATATCCAGAACTCACGGCAGCCTAAAGTTAGGACAAAGGAAAAAGTAATTAAAGACGCAATGTCGGGTACATTGTTTTTATGCTACATGGTGCATACAGGCTAAGGCTAAATGCTAATGCTAAATGCTAATATGCTGCATGCTAACATGTGACCGTGGAGGTCCACTGCGATGGGAGAAAGCCTCTTAAATTATGTTTGTCTGTAGAATTTCGGTTCTAGGTTTTGTGAGCGCTGTTAAATGTTGTTTGACTATGAGGGGGAAACGGAGGTACAGCAGGACTGTTAACCGTCTATTTGGGGTTGGGGAGAGATGTAAGAATCTCCCTTCCACGGTGAAAAAGTATTTTTGAATGTATCGCGCATGCGTGTGATTTTACTAGACTGGGCTGCAGGGGGAGACAGGGAGACACAGACGAGGGAACAAAGAGGAGAGATTTTAACACGAATCTTATAGTTTTAAAGCGGCTGGTGTTTGAACATGAAACTATTTGTTGAGATGTAGTGAATTTATACATTAAATATATGTTGACGGAGTATAATGAATTAAATTAAATGACGGATTAAAATAAAATAAAAATGTTTTTGAGCGATCTATTTAGTTCTGAGTTCAGTCTTATAGCGAATGTGAACGAAGGAATATTGAATATGGTTGAAATAACTCAGTATTGCATTAACTACTAAAATCTTTTTCTGTGTATGTTCTTTTGTCATATGAGAGGAGCAATAGGACGATACGACAGGAGAGAGAGAGAGAAAGAGAGGGGGTGCTGACGTACACGTCACGTGACGCGACAGAGGATCAAGTCAAAAAGGTTTTGGTACTGATTATGGTTACAAAATCTTCCCCTACAGGATATCTGATGTTATGACAATTTCACATAGGCTTGGCAAATACTATTTCATAAAAAAATTGCATTTTGGAGGTTATGTGCATCACTGGGGTTGATTGGAGTTGTGTTGGGAATCAAGGACTGACATTATTCTGTAAAATAAAGATAATTAGGTGCCTATAGAGCAAGGGGTTATGGGAATTGTAGTAATGGTAGGGTTACAGGCTTTGTTTATGGGTATTGTAGTCTGAAGTTGACTACTTGCATTTGATGGGTTGTGGTAAGATAGCCACCACTAATTGATAAATTGGTGACATAGGATGTAGAAATAAAAAATTGGTTTTAATTATTCATAATTTTTAATTGATTTTTTAATTGATTTTTTTATTTTAATTAGAAATGGTTTTTGAATGGACATTTTAATTGAATTATTTCATAGTTATATTTTTATTGATTTATTTAAAAAAAAAAAAAAAAATCTTTTTTTTTTTTTTTTGGGTTGTTTGGTTTATATTAATAATTAAAGGGGGGAAGCCATAGGCTATATAGTCTAAAATAATTCACGATAAAGGAATATAAAAGGGTTGTTATAATGGGGAGAAAGGACAGCAAGGCTATAAAAAGTCATTACACCGGTTGATATAGTACAAAATGGTAATCCTTTAACTAAAGTATTGCTAGGTTATCCGGCAAATGAAACAAAAGTTGCCCTTCATTCTCAAACAAAAACTGATAAAAGATTCCAGCGATAAGATAAACAAAGGTATAGAGAAGGTGACAGAAAAACTAATGGCAGAAGTTAGTACACCTTTCTCACATACGGATTCAGCAAAAAGACACCCACCTTACGAGAAGGAAGTAGAGCTTAGGGATGTTTATCCTCAGCTTCCAGGGATCATCCAGGAGGGTGATTGTTGCATCAGAGATGAAGATGAATAATAGATAGAGGACAAGCAGAAACGACAATGAAGATGAATCCAAAACTCCAGAAGGAAGAAAATGAGATGTCTGGAAGAGAAGAGTGAGGTTAAGGAAGATGGAACTTGAAGAAGATGATGAAGATGAAGATCAGAGTGATTGAGAAGAGATCATGGGTGGATATGACTCTGTGATCAGAAGGAAGTTGGCAAGAGAGGAAAGAAGGATACTAGAGATTTGATCTCTGATGGAAGTTGAAGGAAGAAGGATACAAGAGATTCGAGTTCAGATGAAGACAGCGATAAAGAGGAGACTAAAGGTGCTGTGTATTCAAAAGGAGTTTATCCTACAAGGACTGGCACTGAAGAAAAGTAAGAAGATGATGGAAGATGATATTTTGAGGACAGAACTTAGAATATAAGCTTTTGAAGAATCCTGATATGTCAACAGCAAGAAAGAACAGGATCAAGAAACTCTCAGAAAACTCAATCATACAACTGGTGGAGAAGAGAAGCTTTGGTTATGAAGAATCAAAGTGAACCAAATCAACAATCACTGTTACAGCTTCAACTGAACAAGATCAAATGCAATTGTACCAGCCACCAAGGGGGGTACCAGGTGTTTCATATCCACAGCCAGTTTCTGGACAGACACAGAATTGGAGAGGAAGAGGACGAGAAGGCTTAGAAGGAGGAGGAAGATTTCAGCTACACTTCCAGCAACTTTCAGAAGACTGTTATAATTATGGACAGGTTGGCCACTTTACCTGTGAGTGCAATGGGCCAGGAGGAAACAACAGAGAACATTTTTAAGGAAGATACAGGGGCCAGTCAAGATCACCTGTTCTCCAGGTGAACCCTAAAGATTCTAGAGTGCCTAGAAGATATGAAGGGGGGTGTCAGCTGATAGCACCGATTAGGGAGAAGAACAAAAATATCCAACAATTGAAGTGAAAATAAAAAGGACTATGAGAAGTGATGGTGAATAGTGGAAAAACTTATCTGTGTTCAGCCTAAAGAGGTTAAACATCTCACTATGTAAAATTAACTAATAGGATAGGGATTTGAGGTAGTAAAACAGCTAATTACTCTTAAGGAACCAATTGAGCTCTGCTATAAAAGTCAAAGAGAAATTAAAATAGACATACTAATATTAAAAAATATACCTATTGCATTGTTGGGAAGAGATGCATTGTTTAAATTGAATTGTACAATAAGATGTACACTAAATGGCTGTCTGGTAGAATATTTTAAAAAAGTAGGGTTTTTGGGAATCATATTTGCTTAAAAAGATAATATCATAGGAAGGATGATAATCTATTAGACTGCCTATTAGACAATCTGTCTGGGAAATAAAGTTAAAAGGGGTGACTGTTATTCTGGGTTACATTCTTACACCAAGAGATTTCAGGCTAGGCTAAAAGGTGTTTAGTCGTTTGCCAAGTCTGTGTGTAAAGAAGTCAGAAGCAGGTGGGGACTTTCCCAATCACATATCCTAAAAATTGGTGGTAAAGGGCTTTTGTGAATAAATCAGTGGAAAAGGTTTTTAAAGGTTAGGAGAAAAGATTAGATTAAAAAGTTAGGAGAACTAGGTTGAATGAACTCTAAGACAGTAAGCTAAGTTTCAAAGTTAGTAGTAAGAGAGAGAGAACAGTGGTGAAGGACATCTTAGAGTAGGAAGATCAAGGTAATTGTAGGGGTATTTTTATAATCAAAAGTTTGAAAGTCAGGGATTAGAGCTAGGACTGAGAGTTGGGAAAAAGTGACACTAGTGGTGATAGATGGAAGTACAAGCAAAGACTTCAAAGCTTTGGGGAAAATGGATGAAGTAACTAAGGACATTAACACTTCAGTCTATTAAAACAACAGTGGGAAGCAATTTAACTCTTTCAACATTGATAGTTATTAAAGCCATAAATATATCGCATTTGATTATAAGGGAGCCAATGGTTCCAGCACCAATTTTAGAGGGAAAATACGTATTAGGGTTAGGATGGGGACGTTCCTCCCACATGGAGAGATAATTATGGAGAAGAAGTATTGTTATCAGGACCAGATGTAGAAGCTGTTGCACCTAATCAAAGGAGGTATAGTTTGTACAACAATATGGAGGGGAAGAGGGTTATGAGTGATTGTTCATTCATTTTGCGTAATGTTACAGAGAAAGATCAGGTAGAATATATGTGTACTTATCTAGTGCAAGCATTAAAATTTGTTCCGGTTAAGAATTATTGGTTAAAAAGCTATGTAATTCGTAAAGTGACGCCTATAATGGAAGATTTGAAATCTGTTGAAGCTTCCGCAGTCACCAAAGGAGTTCAGGAGGAGTAGATTACAGTAGTCACTCCAACAGTAAATAATGCACATAGGATATCGGTAGCTTTCCCACTAGAAATAATTAAGGTTGATAAATCAACTAAATCAACTACTTTAATGGTAACTTTGGAAAGGGATTAATGATACGACGGCGGTAACGGATGTAGGAAGTATGACACAGACACAAACAACAACTTAGTAAGGATAGGGTTAAAAAAGGAGAGCAGATAGTGGTAGAGAGCAATATAGATTCATCTGAAATAGTGAAGGATACTATCATGGAGGTACAGGATGAGGTCTTTGATTTTAATGTGGAGAGGAGAAAAACTAAATGCATGTAGTTTGATTCTTCTGTTGTGAAAATTAGAGATAGATGGGTAGCTCATTCTGTAAGATCAGTAAGGAATCTTGAGGGTCCATGTCTGTTGAGAATTCCAGACAAACATGTTAGAGACGGTCGCTCGACCTCTATCAAGTATGTGTCAATCTTATGCTTTGTCATGACTGTTGTATCAGCAACAACAATCAGTAACAGATAAAATAATGTCGTTGTCAAAACATTTGTTTAAGCCTAGGTTTAGGTGTTCTTGGTTAAATGAATTACCCTATGGGAATTTGTTGGATGGTAAGGAAAGTCAGGTAACAGCGAACCCTGAAGTATTGGAGGTGAAAGCAGTGAGGGCTAAAAGTTGTTTTGTTCTAATAAAACATATGATATAAGGGGTATGTTCATGGGAATATCAGATTGTGATGATTATATGATGACTTTGGATAAGCACGAACATAAGGTTAGAGAGGACAAATATAATGTAACTTTTTATGTACCAGGTAGTAAGAAGAGCAGGACTTTGATGGTGAAAGATCAGCTTTTGCCTGTCAATGTAACTATTGGGAATTTTAGAGATATTTGGTGGGTTTGTGGTGATAAAGCATATATATTCTTACCCTATGGATGGACAGGATGTTGTTACATGTCAACGTTGAAGCTTCCATATGAGGTTTCTACCATTATAAGAGGGGTAGCACCGGACACAGATAAATCTGAAGCTAGGTTTGAAATTGGATGAAAAGAGACATGGTGGCATGTCATAGTCTTCAAGCCTATCATTGAAGGATAAATCTAAGGGAGAAGGGGGGACTTTTTCCATGGTATGGTGTAACATTTGGGAAGATCATATTGATAATATTAGTTATACTTTGAGTCCAGATAGTTCAGATATTATCACTAGGGTTATATATGCATTGAAGAATATAAGGAATGCATTTGGTAGATCTGAAGGAGCGGGATGGTCAGCGAAGACTTGGTTGCAAGATCAGGTAGGCCCAGTAGGGGCAGTGATGGTTCAGATTTTAGTTGCAGCTTTGATGGCACTGTGTGTGATGTTTGTAATTTGTTACTGACCTTTGAGAAAGCTATGATATTGAGATAGGTTGGAGAGTGATGCCTGGAGACAACACTCAGATGCCGGTGTTGACTGTTCCTGATCTGGATGAAGATGGACAAGTGGAACTGAATGGATAAATATCATTTTTGATGATTTGATCATTTTTCAAAAAAAAAAATTCAATATTCGGGTGATTTTAGTATGATTTTATGAATCAAAAGGGGGAAGTGGGTTAATGTGATTCATACATCATTTATATATCATTTCTATATTCTTAGTTGATATTGATGTTTAATTTGAAAGTGTTTGTTTTGCAAAAGATACTGTTTGGTCTTTTCTTTTCTTCCAGAAGCATTTGGGGGAACATGTGGAGATTGAAATACTCAAACAAGGACAATATGAAGGGAAAATATGAAAGGACAATGACTGGAGGAGATGAAACAAGAAAGGTGTGGAGAGATTCCGATTCCATCATCAACAATCCATTGGAAGTCGAGACTACGGGGAGATGAAGTGTAGTGGACTACATTCCAGTGTCTGCAATGAAATATAGACATATTTGCATGTGTAAATACATAATTTGTGTCATACTCTTACGTATAAATGTTTGTAGAATGATATTTGATGTTATTGAATACATGTGGGGATCTTAGATGTTTTTGTTTATTTCGGGGATGCTTAGGGACAGGGAGTCTAGGCAGGGAGAGGTCCACTGTAGGGTCCAATGGGTTGACCAGCCTTAGAGTGGACATTTTTTTGGATAGGATTTTGTTTGCAGGGGCTTACATGTGTATTTAATTGCATCATAGTTTCAAATGCATTTACATTGTTTATGAGTTTATCTGGAGTACCGAGGTGGTTGCCTGGGGCAGAGGGACCGTGAGAGAATTTTACTGTCTTGATTGATGGATGGATTTGGAACGAAGGTTGCCGGACAGTTTTTCGCTCTTACACTCCATAAAGATTTGTTCATATTTCATAGTAATGAATTCACACTTCATAAACAGTTATTCATATTTCATAGAAAGGTATTTACACTCTAGAGGAGAATGTTTTTGGTTTAATGTTAAAGATACTCAATAAGATAAATTGTCACTTGTCATAATCCTATTCTGTTTGTTTTCGAGACTGTTTAGTCTCGAAGGGGGGATATGTCATGTATGAAGATTATGACTAGTCTTGAGGGACAAAGAAGAACTGTTTATCTTAGTTTGAATGTAACAGTTGGAGGGTGACGCCCCAGGGGAGACTGGTGATTGGCCAGAAGAGGGAGCACCCATCTTTTTGCATTGTTTATAAGTAGGGGCTAGACAATGAAAGGGCAGAGCGACCATTGCAATCCGGGCCGTCGCTCTCCGGATGTCATGACATCTGTCACTTATGCTGAAGCTTGTGATATGAATAAACCTTATGATCCAAGTTCAGTATGAGCAGACTCCTTTGTTTATCA
This sequence comes from Coregonus lavaretus, assembly GCF_964263955.1. Lineage (NCBI taxonomy): Eukaryota > Metazoa > Chordata > Actinopteri > Salmoniformes > Salmonidae > Coregonus > Coregonus lavaretus. The sequence continues at coordinate 75,464,053 of NC_139988.1, read as the reverse complement.
GCAATAATTGCCAGCATTCACCCGATACGACAAATGTGATTGTGTTTGTATGTGTGATTGACTCTACATACAATAATAAGAGAAAATGTATAGTGGTACTCACAGTGCTTGGAGAGGAAACATTCAACGTGCCAGTGGATGAGCGGGCACATGAGACGTGGCTTCAGTTCATGTCAGGAGAGAGATGACAATGGTAGTGGAGTGGTCATCACCTCTTAAAATCAGGGAACAGGAGGGGAATTAGCTGTAAATACAAATAGCAGATACATTCCATTACAGCTGCGCCATCGTAGGTGTGGGCAACGAGTTTCTCCATGAAGATAAACAGACATCTCAGAAATCACAAAGTCGAACACAGACTGCGCATCTCGCCCACTTGATACATCAAAGTAGCCCAAGAAACGCTCCTGAATAATGCCCTGATCATCCTGACGATAGCAGTTGCAAGCAGAATGGTGGCACCACGGGTCCCAGAGTGGTGTGGCAATTATTTCCCCCTGGGGCCCAGAGTTTTTCCTTATCTTTTAACCTAACCAGGAAACCTCTGGACCCTATAAGGTATGACAGTGATTAATCAGTTGTAAAAAGGTTTTATACGGGCTATGATGGGACCAGTTTTTCCTAATCAGGTCAATTGGTTTTAAAAAACTCCTGAAAAAAACTCCTGGCCCTGGGGGGGATGAAAACCCTGTCAAACTGCAGGAACCTTATACTTGTTCATATGAATGATATTTAGACTAGATTAAGAGGGGGATTTCCTCTACGCAGACACAGAGACAACTGATAGACAATAGAACTCACAGGGCTGAGCTTGCTTTATGCATGTTTGCATCATGCAGGCCTATGCAACTGTAAGCGTAATAAAACATTAACTCACATCTGTCATCACTATTTTGTTGATTGATTCATTCCAGTGAATAATTTTGGATTGAAAACGCATAGCCATCCCAAGTTTGAATATAAACCAAATTTGATCACACGGACTATAAATACATAAAGTCACCAATTTGTTTATCCTGACCAGCTGGACCAGATGGCGCATAGGCTGTATGCAGCTGCTATTATTAGTATCCTACTGTTCAGACTGAAAAATGGTCTTGTTTTAATCCCATACAGCATGTCCGATCTCTGTTTATGTGTAGCCTAGGCTGCTGCAACATTTATGTAATTAGTTTTTACTTGTGTCTGTCTGGAGTGATTATGTGTTATCACCTTTGCTAAATAAATACAGAAGGAAAGTGGAAAGCCTACTTGAGCGCACACTAAAAAATTTGCCGGCGTCAACCTCTCTCTTTAATCTCACTTTTAATGGATGATGTGATGGAAACTATCAAATGAATCTTTATTGATTTCGACATCCGAGAAAAGACAGTCAAAAGTTCCATGTTCAGCAAGTAAAGCATCGTAACGTGCAATTACCTCTGCAAGCTCCTTGTAGTTGCCCTTGTTAGTGGAGCTTTACCTCTCGTTGTGTCCTCTAAAAGCCAATTCTTGCATTCCCAAAAATGCAGTGGTGTCGATAAACCGCTTGACAACATCCCTGTTTCTTCTTACTTTCTCGTGGTGTTGCGCAGTTTGAATACGCAGACCTTCATCCACATGATCGATGCGGCTTTTCCCCAGAAGCTTGAATCTGATGTGGGCATTTATATGCTCCCTGCTTTTGTTTTGCCATTTAACTGAAAGATCAATGTTTTTCAGGTCACTGTACCCCCTTTCGCGCAAGGCTCAGACTTTCCCAAAAGCAGGTAAGGGAAAGCATATGCCTAATGGACAAAAATGAATGGCAACTTATTACCATTGGACGAAAACATATACACAATTGCAAATACCACTCAAATGGACATCAAATGGTGCAAACCATATTGCAAATGGTACATGGCAAATGCCAGTGTAATTGTTTTGATTTTGTCTCAATTATACATTACTAAAGAACCGTATGGATATAGATTTGTTTTATTTTATGCGAGTTTGCCAATGAGGCCTGTGTTATGTCCATATCAGGCATATTATACTGCAAATTGTGAAAATGTCAACTTGTCACATTATACTCCAAATGGGGAAAGTGTCCACTTGTCACATATGATCATAAGAAGTCGGGTTCCGAACCCAAAAGTCACAGAACCATGTTCAAATGGCATATATAATGTCCAAATGGCATATGTAAGTATTGAAAGTACTAAAGCAGGATGTTATGTCCATTTGCCATATATGATCATAGGAAGTCGCGTTCTGAACCCAAAAGTCACAGAACCATGTCCAAATGGCACATGAAATGTCCAAATGGCATAAGTAAGTATTGAAAGAACTAAATCAGGATGTTATGTCCATTTGCCATATATGATCATAGGAAGTCAGTTCCAAACCCAAAAGTCAGTGAACCATGTCCAAATGGCCTATATAATGACCAAATGGTATATATCAGTATGTTAAGTCCTGAATCAACAGAGAAGGTCTATTTGTCATGTTTGATCATAGAGCTACGGTCAAGTGGGGCACATCTTTGAACTCGGAACGGCCTAGAGACCATAGTGATGCCATTCATTTGCCTTTCAGTGTTGATTTCAGCCTGTCCGTGATGTGTATTCTTTAATGAATTAGCAGATAGAACTGGGTTAATCACGAATATTGAGTTAGAATTGTTTGTTACTGGGCTAGGAATTTAATTGGGACATTTCACTGTGTGTGTGGGGGAGTAGAGAGGAAATCTTCCCTAGGGTCAGATTGCTTGCTCTTACTTAAATCCATGGCGGTCTTATCTGATGAGAGACTGAAACTAGCTTGTGACCTTTTGTCTCTCTCTTCAAACACAGTGAAGGGAGCGGCACCAGGGTTGAATAGAGTTTGGGCTAGACCTTTGTCTCCTTGGTATCTTCTTGATTGATTACAGCATGAGGGGGTGAGGTTTGTGTGATTTAGGGCCTTGTCATGTTTAAACTAAACATGAGTGTGTGTGCAAGACAGGGGAGCGAGTGATTGGTTGGAGTAATAGTTCAGCCATCCTCAGGGACAAAGGAAGTGGGTGTGGAGTGATAAAGAGCGGGAAACTGAAGAGGGAGGGATTTAGAGCTAGAAGAGTTGGGGAAAATGGTATATAATGTGACGTGAGGAAAACAGAACGGGGTGCCACTCTGCAGATTGGTATCGGCTTTGTTGAAAACTTTAATAAAGTCATTTCTTGATGTAACAAATACTCTGTAAGACCTTATTTGTAATAAAGTATAGTGGTTATTTTCCACAACATATTTGGCGATCCCTGCAGGACTGGTTAGAGACCTTTGATTGCTTTACCGTCAGAGAAAGTTTGAGCGACTCACACAGACTCAGTGGCCACTGTTTGAAAGGTAAGCTTCGTTCTTACTTAAACTGTGTGTTTCGATCAAGCTGAATCTGAGGGGGGGGGGGGGGTACGGAAGGGTTCTCTCTAGAAATTTGAGGACCAGATTTAGCAGAAGAAGCAGAGTTTTTGTTGGAATGAGGAATAAACAGGCATGCAATGTGATTGTTGAAAAGTGTAAATAAGTTAAATCCTGTGGTACCGCTGTGGAGAGCTAAGTTAGCACTGGAGTAAGGCTGGAAGAGCAGGTGGCTAGCCAAGAGTTGTACATAAGACTGTAGTGTACATAAGACTGAGAGGGCCTACGGTACCGCTCTAACGTGGAGTTCATTGTTAGAGGACTGCTCAGGTAGGTGTGCATTATCCTGATTGAGGTAAAGCACAAATTAGACAGCTAAAATTAAGTAAGTCATCCTGAGAAGGTGACGCCATAAATTGGAAGTAGCGCCGGGCATCCTGAGTAGGTGCACGGTTGTGAACAGCCACCAGGGCTTCAAAGTATAGAGAAATAATAAGATAGAGTAGGTCTGCTCATCTTGTGCGGGGAAATAATTTGTTTGAGCGGCTGTGGTTCATTCAATTGTGATTAAGTTGTCATTTGGTCAGCTTCGTTCAATTGTCTGACACTATTGTTCGTCCTGCTTGTCATTCTGTCTGACTCATTTAAGCACGAGTGGCGGCTTATCTGTGTGGGTGATCGGACAACAAAAAGAAATCCTGTAAATAATAGCCTTGTCTTTGTGGAGAAAGTGTAAGGAAAGGGACTATATTTTAGGTCATTTGAAGCTTCTAAGGCTGGTGGAGAAAGGGAAAGCCCAATCTTGCATTAGGGAGAGAGAATTAATAGTAAGTGGATATTCATTTACTAACGCAAAGGAGAGAGAGAGAAATCCTGTTGAAGGAACAGGTCACGTGTACGGGGGTGATCATATGACGTCGATACATTGAATTTCGGTCAAGCTTTTAGGGGGTAATTAAAGTTGGGACATTTAAAAGGGATATAGGATTATGTTAAAATTGACCATAGTAAAGGAATATTCCGGTAGGTTATGCAAATAGTGATGAAGCGTGTTTGAGAACAACGTTGTGTGAATGTGATATGATGAATAATATTGACATATAATGTATGTTATGTGTGGGCAATTGATTAATGGATAAGTGGATAAAAGTGGAATAATATATAAGTGCTGGCTTGCGCGCCCAAACACGTAGATGTACGTGGGGGATGGGAGACAGTACATAGAGCGTGTGGTAGAAAAGGTTAAAGATTATAATATCTATCATTTCAGAAGCAGAGGTGATATAGTCAAGGAATTTTAGTATATTAGGGGGAAAATATAATTCATTTGGTTAAGTCGTTAGATCTGTTGCCAAATCAATGAATGCGGGGTTGACTCGTTGACTGCTAAGTTGTTTACATTGAGCGTGTGAGATCTGTGTCCTTCAAAGCTATTTTGTGATAAATGTGGTATGTGCAAGATACTAGAAATACAGACCATTTAGAATTGGAATAATGGAGGATTTACTTGTCATTCCAATAAAGCATAGATTCTGCATTACGGACTAAAATCTAGATTTTCTGATTATAGTCCAATTATGGGTTGCTTAGATTGATAGAACAGTCAGTGTTCATTTTGTGTTATAAGACTGAACGATTTAGCAGCTGGCTGATTTCAAATTGAACGACTCCGGTATTCAACCGGAATAGGGGGGGAGAAAGATAGTTATTTTCTGTGGGGCCGAATTACATTTTTGTCATTTGGCAGACGCTCTTGTCCAGAGCAATTTACAGGAGTGGTGCCTTGCTCGGGGGCACATCAACATATTTTTTGCCTTGTCAGCTCGGGGGTTAGAACCGGCAACCTTTCCGTTGCTGGCACAGTGCTCTTGACCACTAGGCTACCTGCTGCCTGAATTAGTTGATCATTTGAAAACTTCTGAGAATTTAATTGGGATTTGGAATAGTGAATTGAATATGGATGTGAATGAAATGTATGCTTGTCAATTATAGCAAGTGTTTGTTTTATTAATTTGAGCGTAATCAGAAAGGACAGTTATAGAAATTGAATAGCGGGCTGGCAATTGCACTGGAGCTGTGGTAATGATTTGAATTGATAACAAAGGAAAATAATTTATGGCTCTGGTTCGCGGGTAAAAGAGAGACAGTCCAGCTAGTACGAATTGAGCTGTAAGATTTCAAGTAGAAGTCTAAATACTTGACTGGAAAACAGTTATTTGACAAATTCTAATTGTTATTACTTTATTCGATAGGTTGCTTAACACCAGTGGTGTATGCAAATAGGTGGCGAATTCTAAAACAATAATTTGTTTTCGTTACGTGAACCAGGGGATGCAAGTAGCTTTAGCTATTATGCGGAGGGAATAGCACCAACTTATAGTGGGTTATAGATTTGTTGAATAAACAAAATTATATTTTAAACTAAAGTAATGCAATAGGCTACAATTATAACATTATCAGAAAAAGGCACAATTTAATGCGAAATAGTTATTACAAGTGTAATTGATCCAGTAATGATAGAAGGATAGTAAAGGAAAGGCAAGGGATAAAAAAAAGAGGAAGAGTATGAAGATATATTAGGGAGTTAAATACCATTAACTGAGGGATATAAAACGTTTAGCTGAGAAAGACAACAGGAATAATTTACCTTACACCCTAATATAGACACTGAACCACACATGTAGTAGAGATGGCAGGAACACCAGTAGCAATCATGAAGAGAAGTTTTCCAGAAAATAGTAATATTGGTAATATCTCTGACAAATGGGAAAAAAGGACCAGGAAAATAGTAACTAAATGGCCAAAGGAGGGAACATTTGATGTAACAGTGTGAGAGGAAATGGATAAGATAAGGGAACAAAGAATAACAAGAACATTAGAAGAGAGAGAGGGAGTGAACCAAAAAAGGCTGGTTCAACTACACCACCACCATACACAGAAGGGGGGCAGTATTCTCAGGTCACAGGTTTAGTCTCAATAACAGGGAATGTAGAGATAGAATAGGTAAAAGGAAGCAGCAGGTTTACACACCAAGAAGAGGAGAACAATCACATTTAGGTATAAACTTATTTTGGACTAGGGGACAGGACTAACTTTTTGTAGGTTCTGGATTGGATACACAACAATTTATATTTTTACTAAAATCAAGGCAGCAAGTTGAAATGATTAGAATACTGGAAAGTGGTTATGGGTTTGTTATGTTATAGGTGTGTATTCCACTTAATGAAACATTAAAATGTCTGATGTGTCTTGATTGGGAGTCTTTCTTCACAGATTGATGGAAATTCCCTACAGTATGAATGATGAGGGAGATGTAGGAGACCACGTCTCAAACAACATTTTAATAGATACTTGGGATCAAATATCACTGATTCCTTACACTGAGGAATTGACTGTATTTGTGAGAGGGAAAAGTACAGTGGGGATAAAAAGTATTTAGTCAGCCACCAATTGTGCAAGTTCTCCCACTTAAAAAGATGAGAGAGGCCTGTAATTTTCATCATAGGTACACGTCAACTATGACAGACAAAATTAGAAAAAAAAATCCAGAAAATCACATTGTAGGATTTTTAATGAATTTATTTGCAAATTATGGTGGAAAATAAGTATTTGGTCAATAACAAAAGTTTCTCAATACTTTGTTATATACCCTTTGTTGGCAATGACACAGGTCAAACGTTTTCTGTAAGTCTTCACAAGGTTTTCACACACTGTTGCTGTTATTTTGGCCCATTCCTCCATACAGATCTCCTCTAGAGCAGTGATGTTTTGGGGCTGTCGCTGGGCAACACGGACTTTCAACTCCCTCCAAAGATTTTCTATGGGGTTGAGATCTGGAGACTGGCTAGGCCACTCCAGGACCTTGAAATGCTTCTTACGAAGCCACTCCTTCGTTGCCCGGGCGGTGTGTTTGGGATCATTGTCATGCTGAAAGACCCAGCCACGTTTCATCTTCAATGCCCTTGCTGATGGAAGGAGGTTTTCACTCAAAATCTCACGATACATGGCCCCATTCATTCTTTCCTTTACACGGATCAGTCGTCCTGGTCCCTTTGCAGAAAAACAGCCCCAAAGCATGATGTTTCCACCCCCATGCTTCACAGTAGGTATGGTGTTCTTTGGATGCAACTCAGCATTCTTTGTCCTCCAAACACGACGAGTTGAGTTTTTACCAAAAAGTTCTATTTTGGTTTCATCTGACCATATGACATTCTCCCAATCCTCTTCTGGATCATCCAAATGCACTCTAGCAAACTTCAGATGGGCCTGGACATGTACTGGCTTAAGCAGGGGGACACATCTGGCACTGCAGGATTTGAGTCCCTGGCGGCGTAATGTGTTACTGATGGTAGGCTTTGTTACTTTGGTCCCAGCTCTCTGCAGGTCATTCACTAGGTCCCCCCGTGTGGTTCTGGGATTTTTGCTCACCGTTCTTGTGATCATTTTGACCCCACGGGGTGAGATCTTGCGTGGAGCCCCAGATCGAGGGAGATTATCAGTGTTCTTGTATGTCTTCCATTTCCTAATAATTGCTCCCACAGTTAATTTCTTCAAACCAAGCTGCTAACCTATTGCAGATTCAGTCTTCCCAGCCTGGTGCAGGTCTACAATTTTGTTTCTGGTGTCCTTTGACAGCTCTTTGGTCTTGGCCATAGTGGAGTTTGGAGTGTGACTGTTTGAGGTTGTGGACAGGTGTCTTTTATACTGATAACAAGTTCAAACAGGTGCCATTAATACAGGTAACGAGTGGAGGACAGAGGAGCCTCTTAAAGAAGATGTTACAGTTCTGTGAGAGCCAGAAATCTTGCTTGTTTGTAGGTGACCAAATACTTATTTTCCACCATAATTTGCAAATAAATTCATTAAAAATCCTACAATGTGATTTTCTGGATTTTCTTTCTCTCAATTTGTCTGTCATATTTGACATGTACCTATGATGAAAATGACAGGTCTCTCTCATCTTTTTAAGTGGGAGAACTTGCACAATTGGTGGCTGACTAAAAACTTTTTCCCCCCACTGTATTACATTCAGTGGGGTTAAAGAATCCTTCTGAGGGTCAAAGATAATAAATTCTGAAAGGTGAAATGTAAATTGACAGTATGTATGGGTGACAGTGCGAATGAGGGTTACAAATGGTCAAATGGTGTATCATGCTGCATTTAAACAATCGCTAGAGGGGTTGAATTTGTGTGTTATGGGTTTTAGTAAAGTGTTATGGGTGTCGAATGACGATGACGCTAATGGGCGAAACCATCATCACATTCGATTTTATAGGAGGGGGGCATTTGTCATTTTAAGTTCAGTTATTATTTTTGGTTTAACAAGCAATATTGTTGTTTTGTTTTTTGAACACATGAATCACGATGTGATGCATGTGTCCAAAGGGGGGAAGGTGTTAACGATTTTGTTTTTTTGGGCTTACAGGGGTTTTAATGATTTTTGGGCTTACAGGAGTTTTAATGGTTTAATGGTTTTAATATGAGCAGTAGTAATAATGTGTTATGGGTTAGGTTAAATCTTTTTTGTTTTTGTGATAGGAGGCAGGGTGTAGAGAAGGTCTGTCTATGAAATGAGTGGACTACAACGAGCTGGAAGTAGATGCGCTTCAAAATCTCAAGGCTTTTCCTGACGGATGAGAGGACATAAGTAGCATACTGTGTCTCACCTAACCTAAAAATGTTCTTAAGATTTTTTCCCATGGGTGAAGGGAACTCTGCCCAACGGAGTAGGAGAATCTGAGTATTTTCTGCGCCCTGGAGACTATGTGATGGTAAAAGACTACGGAAGAAAGAGTTGGAAAGAGCCTATGTGGAGGGGCAGGTACCAGGTGTTGTTGGCTACCTCAATGATAGTAAAAGTGGTGGAGACAGATACTTAGATCCATGTTTCCCGCTATAGGAGTGTTCCAACACCAGCCATTGGGTAGCATTGTTGTCTTTTGTGTGTGTCTGTGCTTGTGTGTCCTTGCAGCAGTAACTCCGAGCTTCCTTATGGGTAGGCTGATAGAAGGACACTCTTCGCAGACCGATGTCGATAGATTGAGAGGGACTCTGGCTGATCCGGAGACCCTAGTGATGGAAGAAGGTTAACAGCTAAAGTGACCATACATCATCGTCCCGGTTACACCAACAGCGGTACGGATAGAGGGGAGCGCGATCGGGTATCATCTAAACCATTGTACCAGAGTGAGGGAACTGATGACTAAGAGACCACCGAGACTTTCAAGACCTCCAAAACCTTCCAGACCGCCGAGAGATTCCAGACCACCGAGAGATTCCAGACCTCCAAGACGCACCAGATATCCCCATCATTGATTTCTCTGCACTTGACTAGTTCCCTGAGAATAAGGGGAATGGGGTACTGATAATAGTAAAGAGCAGAAGAACAAGACATAGAAGGGATATAGACAGGATTAGAAGGTATATTCCTGCACAGGCAGGAACCATAACTAAAATACAGAAAGGGATCACTATTAAAATACAAGGGTTAAATGGTTATTGGTGTGGGAAGAACCAGCACAAGGAGTATTGGGAAATCACATGGGGTAACGGTGACCTTAAGATAGTAAAAGAAAAAGAAAGATGGATCATAGACATAAGGATAACAGTTCAAGACTTAGATAAGCAATTTAATGTAGTACTCAGTGTTAGAGTTCCAGGGGGGAGTGTTGTTGGAGTAGTTATTCCTTGGGAAAGTGCACTAAACCCTGTACATGTTAGAGCCATACCAAATACAGAAGAAAGGGAATAGAAGGAGCCGTTAAAAAATGGTTGGTATAGATGAGTACAATATATTACATTACAATTAAATAAAGAAAATAGTCTAATATGCACCACATCTCCGTTTAAAGAATTAACAGTAGTTCAAAATCTTCACAGTTTCCAGGACTGTGTGCTAGAATTCAATCACAACTTTGTAATATTTAGGAAATTCTAACTATAAACAATTTTAGGATCAACCAGGATGAGGAGAAAAGTGTAAGCAATTGTTAGAATAGGAACAAGGAAAAGGGAAACACCAGAGTAATATCAAATAGATTATGAGGAAATATAGGAATGTTACAATAAAACAATTGAGTTATATAATTTGGGAGAATTCAAGGGAGAATGTGAAACTAGGGGGCGTTTAAACAGATAGCCTTTGGAATACAGGGACCCCTCAAAGAAAAATCTATCAGGCAGCAGGATCAAGTATTAGAAATGGGTATTAAGAATGAGTGGTAAAACATAATGATTTGTCATATAGTCAATGTTAATAGGGATGTTTTGGATTGGAAATTAACTCAACTAAACTGTTATGATCTGTCCTTTCCTGAGGTTACTACGGATGGTCTCGTAATGCATAGCAGAGATAATTCGGTCCAGAACGGTGTAAACCTCAATAAAAACCAAAAACCCTCTACCCGGCTGAAGAGGAGCAACAAAGGCGTTGAAGGCGTTCCTGTCCGACACCACCTCTACCAGGAGACCTGAATCCAGCATCAAATCAAAGCAATCAATTGCCTTCTCTTTTGTGCCTTTTCACTCAAGAATGTGACAGGAGTCCATGTGGAGTGAGCAGGAAGAAAGATCTATGCCAATACAACATTCTTCATAGTATTGGGTATACTGGTTGGCAAATTGGACAAAACAGAATGATGGTGGAGGTGGGGCGGCTCATTTGTGACATTGGAATTGGGACATTGCCATGGGCAATCCAAGATGAACTATGAAGCTATCTGAAGAACATAATGAGGACGCCAGAAGATTGAGTGCCGGTAGAGGAAGGGAGTGTTAGGTGAGGTAGTATGTTGAATTGAGGAGGTAGTATACACTGCTAAATTTATAGAAATTTAGACTAGGAATGCATTGGGATACTGATCTGTTGTAATTCTCGTTATGAGGAAGGTCATGTTAGAATTGTGATAATATAACTATACAGTATGCCAGTGTCAAAATGTGCCAAGGTGAGAGTTTTAACTTTGAATGATGGAACCAAGGTGACAAACTAAGAATTGTCATTCTAAATTTGTTTTGGGGTAATTAATTTGAGTATGATTATGAATTGTAAGCTGACTGATTGATCTGAATGAAGTTATGTGAGTTAGACATTGATATTATTCTTAAACATGTCCTAGGTAGTATGGCTAAATCAACGCTACGTCAGTTTTAATGTGTTAGGATACTAACACTTATATTGGAATTGGTTTAGGTAGAAATATTATTATTGTTCATAATGAGTATAACTTTGAATGCAAGGATGGTGGTTGATAGCATAAACATAATATACTTTTGTAAATGTATGGGATTAGTAAATCCATAGGGAGGGATATGATGTGTATTCTTTAATGAATTAGGAGATAGAACTGGGTTAATCATGAACATTGAGTTAGAATTGTTTGTTACTGGGCTAGGAATTTAATTGGTACATTTCACTGTGTGTGTGGGGGAGTAGAGAGGAAATCTGTCCTAGGGTCAGATTGCTTGCTCTTACTTAAATCCATGGCGGTCTTATCTGATGAGAGACTGAAACTAGCTTGTGGCCTTTTGTCTCTCTCTTCAAACACAGTGAAGGGAGCGGCACCAGGGTTGAATAGAGTTTGGGCTAGACCTTTGTCTCCTTGGTATCTTCTTGATTGATCACAGCATGAAGGGGTGAGGTTTGTGTGATTTAGGGCTTTGTCATGTTTAAACTAAACATGAGTGTGTGTGCAAGACAGGGGAGCGAGTGATTGGTTGGAGTAATAGTTCAGCCGTCCTCAGGGACAAAGGAAGTGGGTGTGGAGTGATAAAGAGCGGGAAACTGAAGAGGGAGGGATTTAGAGCTAGAAGAGTTGGGGAAAATGGTATATAATGTGACGTGAGGAAAACAGAACGGGGTGCCACTCTGCAGATTGGTATCGGCTTTGTTGAAAACTTTAATAAAGTCATTTCTTGATGTAACAAAAACTCTGTAAGACCATTTTTGTAATAAAGTATAGTGGTTATTTTCCACAACATCCGTTTGTTGATTTCAGCCTGTTCATTTGTTGTTTGTTGATTTCAGCCTGTTCATTTGTTGATGGTAGAGTTCATACTACCCATTTAGGATATGAAGGGGACCATATAGTCTATTCATATTGATATATGTAGAGCAACCGGTGACCCTGAACACGTGGCAAAAGGAACTTTGCAAATTGCATATACAGAAGCAGAGTTAGAGCGTAATCTGTAATCCAATGTTATCCTAAGGGAACAACTCAGATGGGTCATACTGAATGAACCGCCGCATGCAGCTAGAATAACTCTGTGGCTTGTCCACCCCAACCTCCCCCCGATGACCCAGTCGAAAACGGCGTGTCTCTGTGTGACCCAGAGGCCGCAATATGTTGAAATTATGGTAAAATCACTACTAGTCTGGTTTCATTCCGGGCCTACTTATTTGCACAGTCGCTGTGGTCAGACCGAGCGAGCTATGGTCAAGAGAGCCAAATCGTTGAACTCGGAACGGCCTAGCAATGATAGTGGTTCCTCTCCCTTGCTCGTTGGTGTTGATTTCAGCCTGTCCATTTGGTAATGGTAAATCCCTGTTGAAACATATTGGAAATGGACAGTGTCCATTTGCCATATGAAATATTGCCAGTGCCAATATGTCCAGTGTAACATATTGGCACTGGCAATATATCATATGGCAAATGGACACTGTCCATTAGCAATATATTACAATGGGCATTTACCATCACGAATTGGACATGCAGTTAAAGGGTTTAAACTAATAAAGTCCAATACTGGGACACTCTACTGTACAAATATAATTCATATGAACTGTCCTTTGACTGTTTATGATAATTTTAAGCAATGAGATGGCTGACTTGAATGCTGTCCAATTGCAATATGTTACAATGGCATTTGCCATATGATATATTGCAAGTTCATACTTCTCATTTAGGATATGAAGGGGACCATGTACTCTATTCATATTGATATTTGTAGAGCTACCGGTGACCATGAACACGTGATAACAGGAACTTTGCAAATTGCATGCACAGAATCAGAGCGTAATCTGTAATCCAATGTTTTCATTTGACATTTTAGTCATTTAGCAGACACTTTTATCCAGAGCGACTTACAGGAGCAATTAGGGTTAAGTACCTTGCTCAAGGGCACATCGACAGATTTTTCACGTAATCAACTCGGGATTAGAACTAGCGACCTTTCGGTTACTGGCACAACGCTCTTAACCACTAAGCTACCTGCCGCTTAAGGGAACAACTCAGATGGGTCAAACTACATTAACCTCGTTGAACTCGGTACCACCTAGAGACTATAGTGATGCCGTTTGTTTGCCGTTCAGTGATAATTTTAGCATGTCCATTTGGTGATGGTAACTCTCTGTTTAAACATATGGCTAATGGACGCTGTCCATTATCAATATAACATATGGACAAAGCCAATATATTATACTGCAATTGGACAGTCAGCCATCAAGTCAGCCATCAGTCAATAAGATATCATACTGACACCAAACTGATACATACTGACACCAAACTGACGTTGTCCAACTCGTTTAGAAGCCAACTATCACATGTCAGAGCCGGCCCATAATTCATAGCGCCTTCTGTTAAAACCATAAAAAACCTTAAAACACGTAGTTACATTTGAGCTGCGGGTCCAGTTCTGACATTATGTGTAGGCCTAGCTGAGGCGAACCTGAATCCCGAGTTTCGGCTCAATAGGTCATTTGGAGCCCAAGCAGCAACCTTCATTATTTCTGAAAATTTACTTTTTGGGGTGGGGGTTGCTATGGGGTCCCTGAATGAGCTATCGGCCAGAAACTTGTAAGGTCCATTTCTATGGGCTGAGGCGGTTTCAATGCACCTAGTCTTGTGATTCTGGGACTTTTCTAAATGTCGTCATTTTCGTGATGTAAAAAATGAATTGAATATATTGCAAATGGACAAGGCTGTTTCTCTGCCGGAGAACCTCCTAGAGCCAGATAACTCACTGTGCAGTATTGACTTAAGCTATAGAACAGGTTTATAACGTTTCAGAGCTCTAGGTCTGACGGTTCTTTGATGGTTCGAACGCCAGTATCTATTGCAAGATCCTTGCGTCTGTAAGCCACACTATGTGTCACTCCATCATGGCTGTGTGTGTGAGTTTTTCTCTGAGGTCTGATGGGCAGTGTGAGCACTTGTCAGGCTAGAGCATGTCTCTATGGGTGCTCTCTCTGTGTCCTGGACTTATGGGATGGTTCTTTGGTTCTCAAAAGAATACTTGAAGTACACAGGGCTGTGTGAGTCTGTCCATTTGCGTTATGAAAATGCACCTAACTTATTACAGAAAGCTGCCTGAACGGATTCGCCTTAACACGCCTCAACTGGATCTATAACTTTTTTCTACAATATTTTTTTTTTTTTAGCATCACGAAGATGAGGTTGTATGATTTCTCATAAACTACGATAGATAAATGGCTGGTTCTATTTTTCCACACACCGTAGGTTTATGAAATTAGCGCTGTATTACCGTTTTCAACCTTTAATCCCAGAAAATGTGCATTAACTCAAAGAGCGTTGTGGCCTCGATGCCACCTTGTTTCCAGGCTAAAAGTACATCTGGCCACCCCACTGCTCACCAAGTTTCGTCTTTGAAGTCTGTTCCGTTTACGAGAAACGGCCATGTCCATTTGGTGATGAAATGTCCATTTGCCATATACAGCGGGTCGACACACTACGGAATTGTCCCGCCCCAGCAGAAAAAAAATGAACAATTCTGGGAAACCGAGTCCTGGAGACTTTCTTTTGTGACTTCCCGGAAGAACGGGCCTTGGCGCTCGAGCCAAGGCCGTCGGCCTGTTTTTAGCGCACCCGCGGACGTCTAGTTAGGGGCCGTCTATTTGCCATATGAAATTTCTCATCGATCATACGGCAAATGCCATCTGCGTCCCTTATGTAGGCAAGGCCAGCAATACAGGTGGCTTGATGAAAGGCTCCCTGTTAACCAGCTAACTGTTGATACCATTCAATACGAACGCCTTCACCTTTTCATCCTTCTTCATGAAACTGATCTCAGTCAGAGGTCAACCCTCGGTTTTAATTCGCACCTTTTCCGTTTACCCCAGAAAATGAAAGGGGTTCTTCAACAAAAAGTCCACAACATTCTCAGGTAGCGTTGGCCAGTCTACCATTCTGTCGGCGAAAACTGCACACTTGCGCTGGTAGCTACTGCCACTTGCTACTGAAGTTAGCAAGGCAAATTGAAATAATTTGCACTAACTGGGCACAAGAATAAAGTTATAAAACCAAGAATATAATTTATAATCTAGCACCTCCGTCTCCTGTAATTTGAAGAAACTAATTTGAATGGAATAATATCATTTTTCACTCTTAAAAGGCCTTGATAAATAGAATAACTAGCTAGTTACCTAGCTAATGAATGTTAGTGTTTGAAACCATACAGTCCTATGATTAAATGTCTATCATTTAAAAAGCGTTATTTGTTTCTGGCAGTCATACCTTACCTGATATGACATTCAAAAAAATTATTTCCACCTGTAATCTGCCAACACATTTGAAAATACAGTACATGGGGGGCCTAATGGAGTGTACTGTAATAAAGGGATGATGTAGGCTTCAGCCCCTTTGTTATTGTCAGAGTTAATCTAATGTAGTGAACAGTGTTACAAGCTAATGTAGCAGACTGCAAAACAGTAGTGTATTGTCCAACAATGTGACCATTATTAGAAACTGCTGGAGGGTAATATACTGAACCGGTCTGCCTTGTTGTTCAATGGATTCTAATGAAACCTATCTTTCATGAATGGGCACCAGAAAAAAAAAGAAAAAAATGGAAGAGGTACAGCAAGGCACAATAGAGGTGAGCACGTCTCCATCTGTCTTTATGACCTCATGCTACAGTACAACTCTATTTCAGTGATGCTAATGGCCTTTGCAGACTGCACATCGGATTCAGTCTTTTACGATTATCACGTCACACTTGCGATGTTACCAAATGTGACCGACCGGCTCAATTCGGTCTAATGTAGCAACATTTGAAATTGTGTTTTTTACATTGGACAAAAGTAGAGACTCAGAGATATAAAATTGTATATCATACACTACAGTTGAGGAACAATGGGAAAGTAATTCTGCTTTGAAAGTTGATAAACTTGTTGTCACATTGTACGTTTGTAAATTCAAAGCGTTTTGCTCTCGGAGCGCACACTGGACACTCTGGCCAAGGAGTAGGGTTGATCCGAGCGTTCTGAACTAAAAACAGCAGTCAAGCACCCAAGCTAACTGGCTAACGTTGGCTAGCTTGCTAGCTACTTCCAGACACAAATGAGAGAACAGCTCACTCTGACCATTTTACTAGCCTCGCAGAGCTGGTTAGGCTGTTTTTATGTTATCCAGAGCGTTGGTGACTGTTACTGTGCTGCTGCAACAATTTAATTATGCCTTTTTTGCTGACGTTTACTGTCACCGTCCATATTCAACGGGTGTTGAGCATTCGTAAATTTGTCAGTTATTTTGCGCTCTGGCACACTCAAATGAGAGTGCTCTGAAATCGGAGTAGATAGCCAGAGCGAATTTACCAGCTATGTCTATCGACAGTTGTCGCAGTGACATCATGAACATTCTATTGAAATGGTTACTTGCATAGTGGAGTCTTTTGTTTAGACATGTAGTTAGTTAGCTAGATAAACAATGAATCATAATCCCAACTCATAACGTTACTACCCTGCATGAATCTGCAGGTAGCTAACCAAACAGGTTCAATGTTAGCTAGCTAACATTAGGCTATAAATAGCAATACAAATGGCTCTGAGATACAAATAATATTACTACACAGATCATACACATAATGTTAGCTAGCAAGCCAGCCAGCTAACATTAGCTAGCTAGCTAACAGTAGGCTTTAACTTGAAATGAAAACGACTTTGACTAAATTAGAAATGTGTAATATCTGAAAATGTAGCTAGCTTGACTATCGTACCCGTATACATGGATAGACGCTTCTCCCTCTCTGTCACGTATGCCATTGTTGCTCTTAGTTTGAAGATGTAATCCGGAGACAAGTGTTTTATACAACAGCCTTCTGTGTGTTCTCTTTTCGACTCTCTCTGCATATTCGCAATCAAATGGCAGAATTTTCTCCATCTCTTTAGCTATCATACTCTAATTCCACCGGGAATTCCACTGATCTTTTTTTTATTGCAGCGTCTGAAAGGATTACCTACACATACTGAGCAGCTCATGTTATAGACAGAAGCGTGCTACATGGCAGACCAATCTGAACTCATCTCTCGGCATGTCCAGCTCATCCATTATCTCAGCCAATCATGGCTAGCGGGATGGTTCCTGTCTTTTTCCGTGGCTAAACCAACTAGGCTCGTAATTTAACAATTGTATTAGTATTTACAGATGGCATACACGTTTGTTATTAAGGCACATGAAAGATCACTTTCCAGAAGGCATTTCTGCCAAAGAAACGCATTTTGATTAAAAAACAAAAAAAGGTTAACGTTCAAATGGCTGTCCTGTGACATACGCCTAGTTTCCTGAAAATGAGTCACGAATTAAAATCTTGATATCAACCTGGCCAGATTGTACGATTTGCTTCAGTTCTGTCGTCACATTCTGCGATTGGCTTGTGAGGTTAGGTCAACTGTAGCAGTGTATTTGATCTGCGCGTGTGCCAGCACCAGCAGTGCAAGCCTCTCTATGCTTATGCGTGGGTGAAGAGTTCGGAAAAACTGAAGGTAGGCCTATGCATCTTAAAAATAGTTTTCACATACAAACTTTATATGTCCGAACTCACAGTCAAACAGTCTTACCCAACAAGCATTTATCAAAATCCCATCAGGTAGCCTGATTTCAAATGTGTCATGTATACAAGATCATTAGGGAAATTGTTCTTCTTCCACAGCATGTAAACATTTAAATCAAACTATTATACTAATTTGACTATTCACAATAATCATATTATTGTGTGCATACTTAGTGCCGGCCGTGTTCCTTTTGGTCATTCACTGGGACCAGCTCTTAACACCAGCCACTCTACACGATATAGGCTAAACAAATCTGACACTGCCAATACATTTAAACTCAGTTTTGTGCAATTCCTGACATTTAATCCTAGTAAGAATTCCCTGTCTTAGGTCAGTTAGGATCACCACTTTATTTTAAGAATGTGAAATGTCAGAATAATAGTAGAGAGAATGATTTATTTCAGCTTTTATTTCTTTCATGTGATACAGTGATTTATAAGTGAAATAATCTATCTATAATAATAATATAATATGCCATTTAGCAGACGCTTTTATCCAAAGCGACTTACAGTCATGCGTGCATACATTTTTGTGTATGGGTGGTCCCGGGGATCGAACCCACTATCTTGGCGTTACAAGCGCCGTGCTCTACCAGCTGAGCTACAGAGGACCACCTATCTATAAACAATTGTTGGAAAAATGACTTGTGTCATGCACAAAGTAGATGTCCTAACCGACTTGCCAAAACTATAGTTTGTTAACAAGAAATTTGTGGAAAAAATAATTAATCCATTTTAGAAGAAGGCTGTAATGTGACAAAATGTGGAAAAAGGGAAGGGGTCTGAATACTTTCCGAATGCACTGTATGTCTAGGGCCACAAGGAGCAATAGGAGTGGGAAAAAGGTGCTGGTGCATTGATAAGCACACCAAAGACGGCATTGACTATAATTAATAAGATAAAGAGAGCACTTCTAAAAGCCTATTTCACACCATAGCCTGCTGAATTTGCAAGATAACTTTTCTTTCATTTTGATTTCGACACAAATTAAAATATTGCACTGAGTCACCCATGGGGTTGGTGTTTCAGCATAGTCTCAATGAAGAGTTCGGCGTTCGACTAGCCATGTGCAACATGCATGTGCAGTTACAAGCCTGCTAGAGTTAGCGGCAGACTGACTGTCACGATCGTTTAACGGAGTAGACCAAGGCGCAGCGTGATGAACGAACATACTTTATTATCCACAGTGATAATACAAACAAAACAATAAACGATGACGTGACGTCCTAGTTTAAACACAACCAACACGGAATAAACCAAAAGGAACAAGATCCCACAACTATTGTGGGAAAACAGCCTGTATAAATATGGCTCCCAATCAGAGACAACCAGCAACAGCTGACACTCGTTGCCTCTGATTGGGAACCACTCTGGCCAACATAGAAATACAACCCATAGAACTACAACACAGAACTAGAACACATAGAAACGACACACCCTGGCTCAACATATAGAGTCCCCAGAGCCAGGGTGTGACACTGACAGGTGTGCAATATCCACCGCCGTAGTACAGATGAAGCCTGACCTAGAATATGAAGCAAACTGAAGCTGGCTAGTTTCAGAAAACCCTGAGTAGATCTAGCTTGCTTTGTGGTATACCACTCACACACACACTAACCACCATTCCCTCTGTTAGTCTAATGGCTGTGATGCCAGTGAGATGTTCAGAAGTACGGAGTCAACTCCACCTATGGCTTCCTCTCCATGTACACGTGAGTATCCTCCCCTCATCTCCTCAATGTCTTAATGGCTGCTCAATCTGTTTTTAGAAGGTTTGGTAATGCATTATTTGCCCCGACAAGCACCCAATTTCCAACCAGAATACTTGTATTTATACTGGTATACTTTACTGATAAGATCATGTCAATGTTCTCTCCTTCCCATCTATCCCTCTCTCACGAGAGTAATCACAGACATACACTAATACATGATCACATACAAACGTGTAACAGAGTTAAAGGAGAAGTTCTTTTTTTACAAACAAATCAGTATTTTTGATGTAAATGGGATGTTATAGAAGGGTTCAGATACTTTTTCTGTGATTTGGTTTGTTTTTGAAAAACTTACCCCAGCCGCATTTCTCGTTGTGCAGTCTCAGGGCATTCAAAAGACATAAACAAAAGCTCCAAAAACACACAAATACAAGTAGAAACGGACACTCTCAGTACAGTGATGTAGGTCTTTAGACCTTGTACACATGAAATTGTGTCATTCCAAACTTGATCCTCAACGTTATAATCCATTTTGGTCATCACACTGTTTACCCCACACATATGTGCAGGCCAAGCGTGTTCCTATAGTACACTGACACAGCCCGCGCAGCACAGCTGGTAGAAGAAACGTCTCGAGTTGCACAAAATAAATATAATGTCGCGGATAATGTTCGGAATCACACAATTTAATCTGTACGACATCTAAAGACCTGCATCACTATACTGAGAGCTTTGCCATTTCTAAAAGGATGTATTTGGGTGTTTTTTTCAGGGGCCCCTTACTACACAATGAGGATTAGTGATTTGCTGCTTGGGGTAAGTTTCTAAAAAAAAACATGTGAAATCACAAAAAAGGTGTCGGGGGGGGGGGGGGGGGGGGGGGGGGGTTGCTCTAAGCTGACATATGGAATTGTCATACTATGGATCATTTAGCTATTTGATTTGGAATTTTAGGACCCCCTTTGGTATGAAAATGAATTTGGCCTTTACTACTATAGCCCAGAGGATCTCTAGGAGATATAAGTAAGTTGTTTTTTTTACACATATTTAACCCCTTTTTTTGGGTAGGCACAAAACTACCATCATACTTCCATTCATTTTTTTTTACCAGTACTGGTTACCTTCAGACGAGTCACGTGACACTTGTTGGGGTCGGAGAAACGGATGACACCATCGGAGTCCTAATGGCGCCGGAGGAGATGGCTGCCGTTTTACAAGCTCCTGACCAATTGTGCTATTGTGTGTGTTTCTTCGCCTTATTTGTAACTTATTTTGTACATAATGTTTCTGCCACCATCTCTTATGACCGAAAAGAGCTTCTGGATAACAGGACAACGATTACTCACCTCGTACTGGATGAAGATTTTTTCTTTAACGAGTCGGACGCAAAGGATTTTCTTCAGACACCCGACAAGGCCCAAATCCCCGTCATTCGCATGAGAAAGAGACGGACACATCGGGGACGTAGGTCGGGGTGCCTTGTAAGGATCCGACGGCGAGTGGGTAATCATCCTCTACCACCAGTCCTATTAGCAAAAGTACAATCATTTGGATAACAAAATAGATTAACTACGATCACGGATATCCTTACCAACCGGACATTAAAAACTGTAATATCTTATGTTTCACCAAGTCGTGGCTGAACGACAACATGGATAACATACAGCTGGCGGGATATTCACTGCATCGGCAAGATAGAACAGCTGCCTCCGGTACAAGGGGTGGCGGTCTGTGTATTTGTAAACAACAGCTGGTGCACAAAATCGAATATTAAGGAAGTCTCAAGATTTTGCTCGCCTGAGGTAGAGTATCTCATGATAAGCTGTAGACCACACTATTTACTAAGAATGTTTTCATCTATATTTTTCATAGCTGTCTATTTACCACCACAAACCGATGCTGGCACTAAGACCGCACTCAATGAGCTGTATAAGGCCATAAGCAAACAGGAAAATGCTTATCAAGAGGCGGCGCTCCTAATGGCCGGGGACTTTAATGCAGGGAAACTTACATCCATTTTACCTAATTTCTACCTGTCACGTTCGTTCATAAACGGGACGGACCAAGGCGCAGCGTGATATGCATACATGTTCATTTTAAACTTAATAAACACTCGACAAAACAATAAACGAAACGAAACGTGAAGTCCAAGGTAGACACAAACAACATACCTTATACGGAACAAGATCCCACAACCCACTAGTGCCAATAGGCTGCCTAAGTATTGTCCCCAATCAGAGACAACGAGCGACAGCTGCCTCTGATTGGGAACCACACCGGCCAACATAGATCTAGACCTACTAGATCCTATAACATAGACCAAGCACAACAAGGAATATACACACCCTGACTCAACATATAAGCATCCCCTGAGTCAGGGCGTGACAGTACCCCCCCCCCCAAAGGTGCGGACTCCGACCGCATAACATAAACATAACAGGGTAGGGGCCGAGTGGGCATTCCGCCTCGGCGGATCCGGCTCAGGGCGGCGGATCCGGCTCAGGGCGTGACGACCTCTCACTCTTCGCCTCCCTGTTGCGCCCCTGGTCTGGTCTAGACCTCGGCGCGTTGCTTCCCCTCTCCTTCCTCCCATGATACGCCAGGCCCAGTCTGGATCCTGGTGTGGGAGACCCCGAACCTGGAGAGGGGCTGACGTCATGGTCTGGACTGGAGACGCTGACCGGAGCTGGATCAGTCACCGGTGGAGGGGACTGCTCTGGCTCCGAAGTGGAGCCGTTGACCGGAGCTGGACTGGATCCCGGTGGAGCGGACTGCTCTGGCTCCGGAGTGGCGCAGCTGACCGGAGCTGGATCAGGCACCGGTGGAGCGGACTGCTCTGGCTCCGGAGTGGAGCAGCTGACCGGAGCTGGATCAGGCACTGGCGGAGCGGACTGCTCTGGCTCCGGAGTGGAACAGCTGACCGGAACTGGATCAGGCACCGGTGGAGCGGACTGCTCTGGCTCCGGAGTAGAGCAGCTGACCGGTGCCGGACCAGGTACCGGTGGAATGGGCACGGGCTGGACTGGCGACGTGCACCACTGGCTTGGTGCGAGGAGCAGGAACAGGCCGGGCCAGGCTGGCGACGCGCACCACTGGCTTGGTGCAAGGAGCAGGAACATGCCGGGCCGGGCTGGCGACGCGCACCACTGGCTTGGTGCGAGGAGCAGGAACAGGCCGGGCCGGGCTGGCGACGCGCACCACTGACTTGGTGCGAGGAGCAGGTCGGGCCGTACTCGGAACACGCACCACTGGCTTAGTGCGGGGAGCAGGAACGGGCCGAACCGGACTGGCGACACGCACCACTTGCTTGGTGCGAGGAGCGGGACTGGGTTCCTTTATTAACCCCCGCTCCTTCTGCTGCCTAACCAGCTCCTCTCGCCGTGCCTCTACACTTTCCTTCTCCCTTTTAGCCTCCAGTAGCGCCTCCCTCTGACCGAATAACTCCTGCTCCCTCTGAACCAATAGCCCCCGTAACATGATGGCCTCCTCTCCTAACCTGCAGATTCGCCCTTCCACGGCCTCCTGCTGCCTCGTCATCCACACCGTGTGCCCCCCCAATCTCCGCTGTGGAGCTTTGCAGCACCTTCAGGGTTATCTTTGGTGTCTTTGTTGCCTCTCTGATTACTGTCCTCCTTGCCTGATCCGTGAGTTGTGGTGGGCGGCCCTCTTTTGGCAGGTTTGTTGTGGTGCCATATTCTTTCAATTTTTTAATAATGGATTTAATGGTTCTCTGTGGGATGTTCAAAGTTTCAGATATTTTTTTATAACCCAAGCCTGATCTGTACTTCTCCACAACTTTGTCCCTGAACTGTTTGGAGAGCTCCTTGATCTTCATGGTGCCGCTTGCTTGGTGGTGCCCCTTGCTTAGTGGTGTTGCATACTCTGGGGCCTTTCAGAACAGGTGTATATATACTGAGATCATGTGACAGATCATGTGACACTTAGATTGCACACAGGTGGACTTTATTTAACAAATTATGTGACTTCTGAAGGTAATTGGTTGAACCAGATCATATTTAGGGGCTTCATAGCAAAAGGGGTGAAAACATATGCACGTACCACTTTTCCGTAATTTATTTTTTAGAATTTGTTGAAACAAGTTATTTTTTTCATTCCACTTCACCAATTTGGACTATTTTGTGTATGTCCATTACATGAAATCCAAATGAAAATCCATTTAAATTACAGGTTGTAATGCAACAAAATAGGAAAAACGCCAAGGGGGCTGAATACTTTTGCAAGGCACTGTAGCCATCTTTGTTGATTGGACTGAGAGAGATGTAAACACAGACAGTTTGCGACTATAGTCACGTCTATAATGTACTTATCTACCTCAATTACCTTGTACCCCTGCACATCGACTCGGTACTGGTACCCTGTGTATATAGCCAAGTTATCGTTACTCATTGTGTATTTATTCCTTGTGTTATTATTTGTTATATATTTTTCGCTGCATTGTTAGCAAGGACCCATAAGTAGGCATTTCACTGTTAGTCTATACATGTTGTTTACGAAGCATGTGACAAATACGATTTGATTGATCACTGAAATGGCATCTAAAAGCCTTTTTTGCACTTACTCTACGAGTAGGCTACTCACCCTCTGCAATCCTCCTATCTCCTTTCCCACTCATTAGTAACCTGTATATTTTGCACAGTCATTTTGCTGCTTGTAGAACTGATAAAAAAGAGCTGAGCAGAAAAAAAGTGTTACTAATATGGAGGGAAAGACAACATTTTCCCTCTGGGTTACTCTACTTTGTTGTGAACAGGACCTGGGACATGCGCCGGAGCTTTCATATTTCCCCTGATTAATTCCTCTTGAGAAACATTCTCACCTGAAGATTGGCTAGTTAAAAACTTTTCTCCTCTCCTCGCTACAGTTTTTCTAAATAGCTGATGCAAAAATAATGAGACCGGCACTTTAATTAACGAGGCTGTTTTGGGGAAGAGATAAACAAGTAAATGATTAAATCTGTCTGACGCTCCTTATCAAATGGAGGACCTTGCTTTTACCGGGGAGGAACACCGCCGTGGTCTGGCATGAGATGTCTGGGCTGCTCTGGGTGTGACTTGATTCATCTTTCGATGGAAGAAGATGTAGTAGAGAGACCTCATTCAGCACAGTGAATAATCCCATAGTCAGCAACTGTTGACATAATGTGTCAAATACAGTGGGGAAAAAAGTATTTAGTCAGCCACCAATTGTGCAAGTTCTCCCACTTAAAAAGATGAGAGAGGCCTGTAATGTTCATCATAGGTACACGTCAACTATGACAGACAAAATGAGATTTTTTTTCCAGAAAATCACATTGTAGGATTTTTTATGAATTTATTTGCAAATTATGGTGGAAAAAAAGTATTTGGTCACCTACAAACAAGCAAGATTTCTGTCTCTCACAGACCTGTAACTTCTTCTTTAAGAGGCTCCTCTGTCCTCCACTCGTTACCTGTATTAATGGCACCTGTTTGAACTTGTTATCAGTATAAAAGACACCTGTCCACAATCTCAAACAGTCACACTCCAAACTCTACTATGGCCAAGACCAAAGAGCTGTCAAAGGACACCAGAAACAAAATTGTAGACCTGCACCAGGCTGGGAAGACTGAATCTGCAATAGGTTAGCAGCTTGGTTTGAAGAAATCAACTGTGGGAGCAATTATTAGGAAATGGAAGACATACAAGACCACTGATAATCTCCCTCGATGGGGCTCCACGCAAGATCTCACCCCGTGGGGTCAAAATGATCACAAGAACAGTGAGCAAAAATCCCAGAACCACACGCAATGAATGACCTGCAGAGAGCTGGGACCAAAGTAACAAAGCCTACCATCAGTAACACACTACGCTGCCAGGGACTCAAATCCTGCAGTGCCAGATGTGTCCCCCTGCTTAAGCCCGTCTGAAGTTTGCTAGAGTGCATTTGGATGATCCAGAAGAGGATTGGGAGAATGTCATATGGTCAGATGAAACCAAAATATAACTTTTTGGTAAAAACTCAACTCGTTGTGTTTGGAGGACAAAGAATGCTGAGTTGCATCCAAAGAACACCATACCTACTGTGAAGCATGGGGGTGGAAACATCATGCATTGGGGCTGTTTTTCTACAAAGGGACCAGGACGACTGATCCGTGTAAAGGAAAGAATGAATGGGGCCATGTATCGTGAGATTTTGAGTGAAAACCTCCTTCCATCAGCAAGGGCATTGAAGATGAAACGTGGCTGGGTCTTTCAGCATGACAATGATCCCAAACACACCGCCCGGGCAACGAAGGAGTGGCTTCGTAAGAAGCATTTCAAGGTCCTGGAGTGGCCTAGCCAGTCTCCAGATCTCAACCCCATAGAAAATCTTTGGAGGGTTGAAAGTCCGTGTTGCCCAGCCCCAAAACATCACTGCTCTAGAGGAGATCTGCATGGAGGAATGGGCCAAAATACCAGCAACAGTGTGTGAAAACCTTGTGAAGACTTACAGAAACGTTTGACCTGTGTCATTGCCAACAAAGGGTATATAACAAAGTATTGAGAAACTTTTGTTATTGACCAAATATTTATTTTCCACCATAACTTGCAAATAAATTCATTAAAAATCCTACAATGTGATTTTCTTGATTTTTTTTCCTCATTTTGTCTGTCATAGTTGACGTGTACCTATGATGAAAATTACAGGCCTCTCTCATCTTTTTAAGTGGGAGAACTTGCACAATTGGTGGCTGACTAAATACTTTTTTCCCCCACTGTAGGATAAACTTATTTTGCTATACAATTTACTAGACTATACCCACACCAACTTGAGAGACACAGACATCAAAGATTAAGCAGAAATATGTTTCAGAAATTAAATCAACCACACACCTTTTAACACTGTGGTCTTTGTCTTTATTTTGTCACGTCGTCATGTCAAATATATATACACATCTATAGGACATATATATATATGACATGTATAATTTCATTTCTTTACAATAGAGAAACAACATAGAGATGACACACTATTTTAGTTTCTAAGTAGAAGCTTTGTTTAAATAGTGGCATATAAATCATTTATATATTTTTTCAAATACACATTTATATCAAGCTTCCACCGGTCTTTATGTCTGTCTGCATTGTTTCACATTATTCACACAGACTGTGGGTGTGTTTTCTTAAGAATTCAGTGTCTTAAATGTATCAATTAATTCCTCTCTTTAGTCCAGGCTGCTGTGGCTCTTTTACAGAAAACAGGGGCCAATTAGTTAAGCAGGTGGTCCTACCCCCCTCCCGTGTCATCGATGCAGGTGGACAGAGTCTCTCCTTGCAAGTTGGCGAGAAATAATCCAATCAGCTGGCAGAAGTTTTGGCACAAGCAATTCCAGCACCTTTTGCCACCACTACTGAAAGGAAGGCATTTGCCCCTCCATTCACCAGGGGGACATTTTGTTTCCAGAGCGCCTGGGCCTCTCTTTGGACACCTTCCTGAGGACCCCTGCTCCCGGGAAAGCTGTAGAGCAGTCTGGGTGTAGACCACATTCTCTTTTTCTTTGACTCAAGGACGGTCACAGCAATAAGAGTGTTTGTGCTATTCAACCCGGCAACACCTGATCCAGATGCTGCTGTCCCAGAGGCCACAAGGCTAGAGTGTTGGAACGATCCCCCTGGCCCTACTGGAGTTTCAGAGGAGCCCTGTTGCGTGTGAATAGGGCTTGTCCCTGACCCCAGTGTAGTCTTAATGTCGTGGGGACGCACATGACTGGGTCTGTCTTCTAACTCTAGTACAGTCACAGAGGTGGAGGAGGAGGAGTGAGGGGGTGTGTGGCTGCTGCCACCGGCAGGTGCCTGGGCCATGTAACCTGGCCCGGCGAGACCTCCTCCATGCGAGACCCTCTCCCTGCTCCCGTCCACGTGACCCCCCTCGCGGTCCTGTTCCTGGAGAGAGGGGATGATGGGGACGGAGTGCGTGCGGAGAGAAGGAGGAGCGGGTGTTATTCCTCTGTCCAGACGGGTGCAGGGAACCTCCCTCCATCCCTTCTTCTTCGCGGAACGAGACATGGTTTGCATATTCGGGAACCCGCTGCGCTGGCGGTCGTCACCTCCATCCCTCCCAGTGTCAAACCTGCAGGGACGCAGAGAACAGAAAATATAAAAAAACTGGGCGGAGATTATGACCTTTTGTTCCCAGACCTTTATTGCATGACTTCTCATTTTCACCTGACAGAGAGAGCGAGAGCGAGAGAGAAAAAAATAGAATACAAATCCTTCCCAGACAATTCAAGCCTAAAAAACATCTGTCTACACCGGTGAAATATTTGTTTAAATCTGGGAATTCATAATCTTTGTGTACTTATTTATAATCTACGGCATGGACAGTCTACTCTGGCTGCTTAAATGTTTAACTGAAAATCATTTCTCTTGTGACAACCTTATCAGAGATTTAAGGCTTTAGCATCAAAGCTGGGTCTGAGCGGCTATATGAAAACCCCACTGACTGACTGCTTTATTGGATTGTGGGGGGTATGGTCTTGAAAGTCAGACTCCTTATCAAACTGAGTACACCTTTTCTGATGACTGCCTGAAAGCCCAGATAGCAGAAATGTTGAAATTAGGCCTAGCATTAGGTGAGTGTGTGCATATGAATCAAGGAACGTTGCCTGAAGAACCGAAAGTGTTGCAGAGTTGAAGATGCTATTTGACAGTAAATTGTAAAATAATGCCATCGGGATAACTGGCTTTAAAGGCACAATCTGGGGTATTTCCTGCAATATAATTATTGAAGAATATAACTTATAAATGCCTTCGGAGCTTGGTACAATTGTCTTACCCTACCGAAACCCAAATTAAGGTTACAGTGAGGGGAAAAAAGTATTTGATCCCCTGCTGATTTTGTATGTTTGCCCACTGACAAAGAAATGATCAGTCTATAATTTTAATGGTAGGTTTATTTGAACTGTGAGAGATAGTGTAAAATGTTATAAATTGATTTGCATTTTAATGAGGGAAATAAGTATTTGACCCCCTCTCAATCAGAAAGGTTTTTGGCTCCCAGGTGTCTTTTATACAGGTAACGAGCTGAGATTAGGAGCACACCCTTAAAGGGAGTGCTCCTAATCTCAGTTTGTTACCTGTATAAAAGACACCTGACCACAGACGCAATCAATCAATCAGATTCCAAACTCTCCACCATGGCCAAGACCAAAGAGCTCTCCAAGGATGTCAGGGACAAGATTGTAGACCTACACAAGGCTGGAATGGGCTACAAGACCATCGCCAAGCAGCTTGGTGAGAAGGTGAAAACAGTTGGTGCGATTATTTGCAAATGGAAGAAACACAAAATAACTGTCAATCTCCCTCGGCCTGGGGCTCCATGCAAGATCTCACCTCGTGGAGTTGCAATGATCATGAGAACTGTGAGGAATCGGCCCAGAACTACACGGGAGGATCTTGTCAATGATCTCAAGGCAGCTGGGATCATAGTCACCAAGAAAACAATTGGTAACACACTACACCGTGAAGGACTGAAATCCTGCAACGCCCGCAAGGTCCCCCTGCTCAAGAAAGCACATATACAGAGCCGTCTGAAGTTTGCCAATGAACATCTGAATGATTCAGAGGAGAACTGGGTGAAAGTGTTGTGGTCAGCTGAGACCAAAATCGAGCTCTTTAGCATCAACTCAACTCGCCGTGTTTGGAGGAGGAGGTATGCTGCCTTATGACCATAAGAACACCATCCCCACCGTCAAACATGGAGGTGGAAACGTTATGGTTTGGGGGTGTTTTTCTACTAAGGGGACAGGACAACTTCACAGCATCAAAGGGACGATGGACGGGGCCATTTACCGTCAAATCTTGGGTGAGAACCTCCTTCCCTCAGCCAGGGCATTGAAAATGGGTCGTGGATGGATATTCCAGCATGACAATGACCCAAAACACACAGTCAAGGCAACAAAGGAGTGGCTCAAGAAGAAGCACATTAAGGTCCTGGAGTGGCCTAGCCAGTCTCCAGACCTTAATCCCATAGAAAATCTGTGGAGGGAGCTGAAGATTCGAGTTGCCAAACGTCAGCCTCTAAACCTTAATGACTTGGAGAAGATCTGCAAAGAGGAGTGGAACAAAATCCCTCCTGAGATGTGTGCAAACCTGGTGGCCAACTACAAGAAACGTCTGACCTCTGTGATTGCCAACAAGGGTTTTGCCACCAAGTACTAAGTCATGTTTTGCAGAGGGGTCAAATACTTATTTCCCTCATTAAAATGCAAATCAATTCATAACATTTTTGACATATGTTTTTCTGGATCTTTTTGTTGTTATTTTGTCTCTCACTGTTCAAATAAAGCTTATATATAAAAATTATAGACAGATCATGTCTTTGTCAGTGGGCAAACATACAAAATCAGCAGGGGATCAAATACTTTTTTCCTCACTGTATATTACTCCATCGATTATGTTTATGTTGTCATATGAATCCTAGTTTCAAACTATCATGTCAATCTCGTGGACTGTCAGTCCTTGTATCCATAGCTCCAGCTATGATTTTGAGAGTGGTTACATTTCCCCAGCCCCATCTCTAAGTTTAAGTGTTAGGGATGTTTTTGGACTGAAACAAGTAAAGAAAATAAATAAATAAATGTGTCTTTAAACCCCACACCAAACCTAAAATCATATACACTAGAGACTATTTTGCCCATGGTCACTAGGATAAGCTGTCTAATACTATACTGACACAGAAACAAATGGTACTGTATTGAGCACTAACTTTAAAAAGTGTCTTAAATCTCATACGCTGTTAGTGAAACCTACAAAGACCCGCTCACTTCAGAGACCGTTTAAATAATTGAATTACTTTCCCCGTTCTTCTGTATTATTGGGGGAAACCAGGGCATCTTAACATATCTAAAAATAACTGTCATGGCAAATTCGGCTTCAATCCATTCTGTGAAGGGTAAATATGTGTTTCTAACAGTGTTTAATGAAACTGACAATGCTCTATGGGGATTTGCTGACAACATTGAAAACACAGGCAGGTTCTCATGCCCATTTTCCCACTCTTGTTCTCTCTCTTTTTGGTCTCTCTCTCTCCCTTCCTCACTCTCTCTCTGTCTCCCTCACTTCCTCTCTCTCTCTTTCTCACTCCCTCGCTCTGTCTCTGCGTTCTCTCTCTCTCACTATCCATCTTTTACTGCTCATTCCTCATTCCCGAAGACCAAAGGGTATCTCCATGGCAACAAGGGAGGGAGGATGTTAGTATTGTATGGCTGTTAAGTATAGAAATAGGTCAGTCCAACTTCCATGGGCCAGCACAGCCTTGCTTTGTTGATGGATCTGTAAAGGGGTTATCAATAGTTAATATGTTCCAACTAGTCAAATATAACTAACACAATCTTTGCACGTCGGTGAAGAAGAAAAAAAATCTTATACCACTCGTTCCCCGAGCATTTGCAAGCCTCATGTTACCAATAATTGCCTATGGCTACAGATTCCTCCTCTGCGGCTTTAAAAAAATTATCCTAGTTAGTTCTTTTCTCTCTGCGTGTGTGTGTGTTTATTTGTGTGTGAATGCATACTGTGTGTGTGTGTGTGTGCGCACGCGTGTTGGGGTGTGCATACTCTATGTGTGCGCGTGCATACTGTGTGTGTGTGTATGCGTGAAAAGTCTGCACACTGAATGTGTGTGCGCACATTGTAAGTGTGTGTGTGCATAGTGTGTGTATGCATGCATACTAGTCTGCATACTGTATGTGTTTGCGTGTGTTTGTGCAGTGCTACAGGAGGAGATCTTCTCACAGCCATTGAAAGAATATGCTGAGCTGTCTGCATGCTGCACTGTTTCAGAATGTTAATTATGGAAATAGGTCATATATAAAGAGTTTGACAGCAGTGTGTATCTTACAAGTCACTGTGATACTCAATCAGGTTGGCATGTTAATAAGAATATTGAAAAATATACTCTGGGAGAACTATGGTTACATCCCAAATGACACCCTATTCACTTTGTAGTGCACTACTTTTGGCCAAGGTCTACTCATGGGTTGCACGTTTCATCACAATATTGTTTTGAAAGTTATTTTGAAGACTGACTCCTGACTGAACGTTCTACTCAATGCATTTTCAATTGGAGGCAAATGATTTGTAGGAAAACCTTTGGTCATCATTGAGAAGTTGTCAGATTGACTTTAGATGTGGTATAACATTTGCTAACTAGCTAAGATTTAGGGAAAAGCTCTGGATTTAAGCTTTCTGACATTAGCATTGCTAGGTATTTTTGACAAAGTTTGCTAGCTAATGGCAACATTACCATCTCTCTAAAGTAAATTTGACGACATCATAATGATGACAAAGTTGTTTCCTAATAATTATTTGCTTACTTTAGGAATGCAATCTTATTTCCAAGCCATTATAGTGTAATTTAGACAAAACAATAATTAGCCCTCGTTAAGAATGACTGGGCACCACTCAACTTTCGGGACTCTGACTCACCCACTGTTACACACACACACACACACACACACACACACACACACACACACACACACACACACACACACACACACACACACACACACACACACACACACACACACACACACACACACACACACACACACACACACACACAGTCACCATTGCTGCTACAATGTATTATTATTTAAGCTGCTCAACCATGTCACTACAAACTCTAGCACATTTCATAGTCTATACTGTATATTCTTACTGTATATATATTTCCTAACATTACAATTATTCTTAATCTTTTACTACTTTTTATTTTAAACAATTATATAAATGTGTATTGCACTGTTGAGGAGAGCTTGCAAGTAAGCATTTTACTGTACCGTTTACACTCTGTATCCTGTGCACGTGACCAATCAACTTTGATTTGATTTTAGAACGCTCATAACAATGGTGTTACGCGACCAAGTTATGGAGGTGCCATCCATGAATAGGGCACTGGTCAAAAGTATTTTGGGATGCATTTTTATTTGGGATGCATTTAGAATTGCTTTAATGACTGACATCTTACATAGTCACACCGTCACTCAAGTTCCAAGCTGCCAGCAAATTATGCTAACTAAACCACCTTAGCAAAATAGGAATAGTGTTGTCAGTGACATGGAGATATGATTGGGCAATGTTTTATTTTACAGGCCTTTTTAGGTAGTGTTTGTCTGGCATTTACTAAGAAAAAATTATAATAATGGTAACCAGCAGTATCTTTTGGTATGTTGAATTCAAAACAATAGCAGACTACTTGGTTAAATAGGAATATCTTACTTTAGAGTATGAGTATAGGCATGGTATGATTCTTTTACAGGCCTTTTTTGCTGGTGTTATCAGCAGTATCGTTTGGTATGTCAAATTTAACACAATAGCGGACGTGCACAAAGTTTGTGAGGCTGCAGTTTGATGTAATTTAGCACTTTGAACGCTGCCGTCTTTCCTTCACACTCACCACAGTGCCTCGTTTGCTAACTTCAGCAGTTGAATCAGGGTATCATAGAAAAACTGAGAAAGGGAGAGCAAGCTATCAGCATTAGCATGACTGGTCATGATTAGTATGATTGGTCCCTTACCTGGCAATTGGGTGCATTGTACTGTAGTAACGTGTGTGTAAATTCACATTTTAACATAGATTTTCTAAAAGGAAACACTGGACTATAGAATAAATTGTTCCCAATAAAGTGGGAAGTGAACTGGCCACCGGAGGGCTGGCTGCTCTGATCCCATGAAAGGGGGTTTTGTGTTCAAAGAGGTCTGTCTAATGAAGGTCTCTGACCGAAACGTCTCGTTTCGTTTTCTAACCTTGGATTTATAATAAATAATATATTGTTATAATGGAGACAGTGTCGAGCCTCAACTTCTGATGCATCACTCTGATCCCAGGTAGCATCTCCTGCCATTGTGCCCTTGAGCAAGGCACTTAACCACTGAAGCCTCTTAACGTGTGTGTGGAAGGGGTTTCTCACAAAAATTGACAATCAGAACAGTACTGTACAGTACAGTTGAATATCTACTCTATTCTTATTTATTTCTAAAGCAGAATCAATACATTTTGACGTCACTGACCCGCTCTCTAGGGTTGCTCCCTAATCGTGTCCTCATAATGCTGCATCAGGTCTTGTGTGAACATTTGACGGATAGTCCTCTGCAGAGAAAGTGCCAGCAGGACTTTGTCTCATGTTGACTGCCCTATTCAATCTCACAGATGCATATCTGTATTCCCAGTCATGTGAAATCCATAGATTAGGGCCTAATGCATTTATTTCAATTGACTGATTTCCTTATATGAACTGTATCTCAGTAAAATCTTCTAAATTGTTGCAAGTTGATTTATAATTTTGTTCAGTATATTTCAAAGCACATGATTCAAACTGACTTATCAAGACCAAACAACCTTGCCATCAACACTGTCCTCATTCAGTTTCAAAGGAAAGCAGAACATCCAGGTGCTTACCCTCTTAAAGACTCTGCCTCCATCTCTGTAGACTCCACCTCCTGCAGGTGCCTATACGGGGGGCCAGCAACCCTTGGTCCTCGAGAGATGGGTGGGTTCCTCGTGCGATGAGTGTCCCAGTGTCTTTGGGCTAGACTGAGGGACAGGGAGCTACTCCTGGGACGAGCCATGTTAAAGAATACGTAAGACAGAAACACAAAACATTGGTCAAAATATTGAAAAGGCTTAAAGGACCACACTGTAGTTCCCACTCTGTAGTTTCTCTTCAGCAAATAAGAGAAACAGGAGACTATAAAGAAATACATGGCACATGAACACATTGTGGATGATATGCAAACATCTATTGCAATTGCAATCTTATTCGAATATACAAATATTTATTTCCCCATCTGTTGTGAAGCCATCAGTGTGATTTTCATGCTAGCCGCTAACTTGGTAAAACTGTAAATCAAACGGAAATGTCCCGATACGTGTATCTGCTTTTGATGCAGATAAGCGCCTTTGTGCCTGGCAACGGAGCCTAATTGCATATTAACATGTTTATTACCAATTACAATTATCATAAATCTTTTTTACATTCCATGAAAGCACTGTTTATGTTTTACACTAACATATTGTGCCATATTGTGGGATGATTAAAAGTCTTACTTGGCTGCATCCACTTCTGTTGACTGGAGCGGCCTATTTAAACTAGAGGTGCGGGAAGAACGAGAGAAGATGTTCTACTGTACAAGTACCTGAAGTGTTTCCCTTTGGAGAGCTCTCTGTTGAGAATAGGTGGAGCTGCTGTGGGTGCGCCAGCTGGCAGACTGCTGTCCCCTTGAGGAGGGGAGGACCCATGAGATTTGCAGCACTGCAGTGAAATACAAATAAAGGCCAAATAAGGACATGAGTTGAGGAAAATAGGAAATTGGAAAGTATATATTAGGACCCCATACAGTTCGTGGACATATACAAACATAATGAATACACGTGGGTTCCTCGATAGCCATAGATAACACGATATACACTCAGCAGATGCAGCCACAATAGTCCTGAGTCACTGTAGGAGATGTTCCCCTGTGATATATGGCCCCCTCAGCACAGGTCCCTTTAATTAAACTGCAGATTAAGTCAACACTTTCTGATTACAGTCCCTGGCGGCTCTCCCACTACTTTCTACAGAGGCCAGGAATTAATCCCAGACAAGATTACATTAATGGATTCCTAAATAATTTCCCCTCAATTCTCTATTTCTTCCTCTATCAAAATTAGAACCATTATCTTACAAGGGCCCCGGTACTGGGATCATTGACGCACGCAAGGCGCAGTGCGATGCCCCAAAGCCTCCTGAACACGGAGAATAACAGCAGATAGTATTATTCCACTGACTAAAGTTCTCATGTTTGTCAGCCTCCGTCCTTACGGTGCATTATTAAAGCGATTGGATGTGACTTAGGTTGTGTCTCAAATGGCAACCTATTCCCTACTGTATATCATGCACAGTGAATAGGGTAGTGCACTAGTGAATAGGGTGCCATTTGGGACACAGACTTAGAGTCTTTTTCAGAGCTCTCATTGCTGATAAGCTCACTTGCTCTTCTCTGCCTTTACACCCTTGACTCCCTTAGTGACCTGTTACAGCTTGTTCTCCTCCGGCGCAGGAAGATTTGATCATTTTGACCACCTTCACAAACTCAGCTGGGGGGAACGGGACTTAAGAGTAATGTGACATGAGGAGGCAGGATTGCAATCGGTGTCACAGGAGTCTGTCGGTGCAAACATGACCAGGAGGTCGTAAAACTATGAGATGTTTCACTGGAGACTTCTGTAATTGCCAGTTGTGGCACCTCCTCTCTTAAGCAATCTGCCACATTTTAGCTTTTGTTTGTGTTTTTATTGACATATACAGTATATACAGGTGTGGCCAAATATATTGGCACCCTTGCACTTTTCTTAAATAGTTCCCCCCTTTTTTTTTTGAGGAAAAAAAAGCGAGCAAGTGCTACAATCAGATGCAAGTTCTACAGTCAATGCATGGCATGTTAATAAAATGTCTGCAAGCTAAAACACACATGATCATGGACAATGCCGCACACCCACTCCACAGCACTCTAATGCAACACAGTAGGAGCTTCAGTAACAGGTTCATCCTGCCCAAAAGACCCACAGAGAGGTTCAGAAGGTCAACTTAAATTCACAAATTTTAATTTAGAAAGTAAAGACAAATGGCATGGATAAAATGATTGGCACCCCAGAGCTAGTACTTAGTTGCACAGCCTTTGGCCAAGATAACAGCAGACAAACGCTTCTTATAGCCATGAATGAGCTTGCTGCACCATTCTCCTGGCAATTTGGCCCACTTTCTAGCAGCAAACTGCTCTAATTCTTCAATGTTTAAGGGGTGCCCTCCACCAACTGCTGTTTTCAGATCTCGCCATAGGTTTTGGATGTGATTCAGATTTTGACTCTTCGCTGGCCACTCCAGAGCAGTCCAGCATCTCTTCTTGAGGTTGTTGTCCTGCTGGAAGATCCACAACCTTCAATGGATACCCAATTTTTGGACACTGGGTTGAACATTGGACTCCAAAACACCAGATAATCTGTTGATTTCATGATGCCTTGCACACGTTCAAGGCCCCAAGTACCAGAGACAGCAAAGCAAACCCACAGCATTATCAAACCTCCCCTATGTTTGATTGTAGGGAGGGTGTTATTTTCATTGAATGCTTCATTTGGTCGTCAGTAACCACAATGCTCATCTGTATTGCCAATGCGCTCTAATTTTGTTTAATTGGTCCACAGAACATTTCCCCCAGGATTTAGGCTTGTTTATTATTTTTATAGTTAAATCAGGCATTATTGTGTCTCATTCAGCAGTGGGGTCTTCCTATTTTTACCAATGACCAAATGAACCATTCAAAGAATAATAACACCCTCCCTACAATCAAACATAGGGGAAGTTCAATAATGCTGTGGGGTTGTTTTGCTGTCTCTGGTACTGGGTCCTTGAATGTGTGCAAGACATCATAAAATCAGCAGGGTTAGAGTTAGTGTTAAACCTTAATCAAACATTGAAGTGCGGGCCAAATTGCTAGTAGAAATGAGCAGCAAGCTTATTGATGGCTACAATAAGATTTTGTTGCCAGTTATATTGACCAAAGGCTGTGCAAACAACTACCAATCATTTTGTCCATACCATTTGTCTTTATTATCTAAATAAAAATGGTAAACTTAAGTTTACAGAAATAAAATTGGTTCTGCAATGTTTTTATTTTTTTACTTACTTTAGAGGAATTAGGGAATTACTTAGAAAAAGTGCAAAGTGCTAATATATATACTGTACGTAGCAACTCAGTACCCAGTAACTTATTGTAATTTTATAGGATACAGTGCGGGAAGAAAGTATTTGATCCCCTACTTGATCCCCTACTGATTTTGTACGTTTGCCCACTGACAAAGACATGATCAGTCTATAATTTTAATGGTAGGTTTATTTGAACAGTGAGAGACAGAATAACAACAAAAAAATCCAGAAAGACGCATGTCAAAAATGTTATGAATTGATTTGCATTTTAATGAGGGAAATAAGTATTTGACCCCTCTGCAAAACATGACTTAGTACTTGGTGGCAAAACCCTTGTTGGCAATCACAGAGGTCAGACATTTCTTGTAGTTGGCCACCAGGTTTGCACACATCTCAGGAGGGATTTTGTTCCACTCCTCTTTGCAGATCTTCTCCAAGTCATTAAGGTTTCGAGGCTGACATTTGGC
Organism: Coregonus lavaretus; assembly: GCF_964263955.1. Taxonomy (NCBI): domain Eukaryota; kingdom Metazoa; phylum Chordata; class Actinopteri; order Salmoniformes; family Salmonidae; genus Coregonus; species Coregonus lavaretus. The sequence continues at coordinate 75,426,023 of NC_139988.1, read as the reverse complement.
AACTCGAAACTTCAGCTCCCTCCACAGATTTTCTATGGGATTAAGGTCTGGAGATTGGCTAGGCCACTCCAGGACCTTAATGTGCTTCCTCTTGAGCCACTCCTTTGTTGCCTTGGCCGTGTGTTTTGGGTCATTGTCATGCTGGAATACCCATCCACGACCCATTTTCAATGCCCTGGCTGAGTGAAGGAGGTTCTCACCCAGGATTTGACGGTGCATGGCCCTGTCCATCGTCCCTTTGATGCTGTGAAGTTGTCCTGTCCCCTTAGCAGAAAAACACCCCCAAAGCATAATGTTTCCACCTCCATGTTTGACGGTGGGGATGGTGTTATAATATAATATAATAATATATAATATGCCATTTAGCAGACGCTTTTATCCAAAGCGACTTACAGTCATGCGTGCATACATTTTTGTGTATGGGTGGTCCCGGGGATCGAACCCACTACCTTGGCGTTACATGCGCCGTGCTCTACCAGCTGAGCTACAGAGGTCATAGGCAGCATTCCTCCTCCTCCAAACACGGCGAGTTGAGTTGATGCCAAAGAGCTCGATTTTGGTCTCAGCTGACCACAACACTTTTACCCAGTTCTCCTCTGAATCATTCAGATGTTCATTGGCAAACTTCAGACGGCCCTGTATATGTGATTTCTTGAGCAGCGGGACCTTGCAAGGGCTGCAGGATTTCAGTCCTTCACGGCGTAGTGTGTTACCAATTGTTTTCTTGGTGACTATGGTCCCAGCTGCGTTGAGATCATTGACAAGATCCTCCCGTGTAGTTCTGGGCTGATTCCTCACCGTTCTCATGATCATTGCAACTCCACGAGGTGAGATCTTGCATGGAGCCCCAGGCCGAGGGAGATTGACAGTTATTTTGTGTTTCTTCCATTTGCGAATAATCGCACCAACTGTTGTTACCTTCTCACCAAGCTGCTTGGCGATGGTCTTGTAGCCCATTCCTGTCACGATCGTCTAAAGAAGCGGACCAAGGCGCAGCGTGTTGAGCGAACATGTTTACTTTATTAAATTAAAGCAACCACGAAAACCACAAAACAAATGACGATAGTGAAGTCCTCTGTGACACTGACAGAACAATGGAACAAAAACCCACAACCCCAAGGTGAAAACACACAGTATACATATGGCTCCCAATCAGAGATAACGAGCCGACAGCTGACACTCGTTACCTCCGATTGGGAGTCATTGACCAAACATAGAAAACAACAACCTAGACACCCAACATAGAACATAAACACATAGACTGCACACACCCTGGCTCAACATAATGAGTCCCAGAACCAGGGTGTGACAATTCCAGCCTTGTGTAGGTCTACAATCTTGTCCCTGACATCCTTGGAGAGCTCTTTGGTCTTGGCCATGGTGGAGAGTTTGGAATCTGATTGATTGATTGCTTCTGTGGACAGGTGTCTTTTATACAGGTAACAAGCTGAGATTAGGAGCACTCCCTTTAAGAGTGTGCTCCTAATCTCAGCTCGTTACCTGCATAAAAGACACCTGAGAGCCAGAAATCTTTCTGATTGAGAGGGGGTCAAATACTTATTTCTCTCATTAAAATGCAAATCAATTTATAACATTTTTGACATGCGTTTTTCTGGATTTTGTTGTTGTTATTCTGTCTCTCACTGTTCAAATACACCTACCATTAAAATTGTAGACTGATCATTTCTTTGTCAGTGGGCAAACGTACAAAATCAGCAGGGGATCAAATACTTTTTCCCTCACTGTACGTATTACAGTAAAATTATTTACTGTGAGCACACTTGGGACTCAACCTCAGCCTGGATTTTAACTCACAGCCTCTTGGTTGCCATCAACCTGAATTTCTTACTACGCCACCAGGTCTGTTGGCATAACAGAGATTGGCCTCAGATTTATTGGCAACAATCTGTTTCTGCACTTTGCTAAAAGTGGCCCAGAATCAAGTCAATAATTGTCATATTATCTGACAAAACCAACATCAAAATAGCAGTGCTCAGCAACACTTGATGTAAAGTGTTCATAAATGCTCTGCACAGCAAATTTGAGATCAGAATTTTAAGACTTTCTTAGACATTATACTGTATGTGACCCACCGAAATAGTGTTAACCTAACACTTTTCAAAATGTTCACAAATTGGGTGTTGCATATTACGACTTAAATTAACACTTTATTGGAGTTGGGGGAGGGGGGTTAACATTGTAGGTTGTAAAGCCTTATTTGCATATTTCCCAGCATGCTTTTTAAGTGAATGTCAGATATAAGTGACAAAGACATCATTGCTGCATTCAATAACTTCTAGTTATGAAGCCTTCACCAAGTGACTGCCTAAGTGCATGTGTTTGAATTAAAAGTACACACTTTATTACCATCAGAAAATATTCACATCCCTTGACCTTTTCCACATTTTGTTGTGTTACAGCCTGAATTTAAAATTTATTAAATTGAGATGTTGTGTCACCGGCCTACACACAATACCCCATAATATCAAAATGGAATTATGTTTTTAGAAATGTTTACAAATTAATAAAAAATGCAAAGCTGAAATGTCTTGAGTCAATAATTATTCAACCCCTTTGTTATGGCAAGCATTTGCATAACAAGTCACATAACTTGTATGGACTCTGTGTGCAATAATAGTGTTTAACCCCCTAGATTTGATTGACACACCGGTGCGTCAATCTAAGTTACATAACCAAAAACGCTCCATCAAAATCTGTTAGTTTAAGAAAGAGATATCAAGGTTTTTTGCATTGGATGCGTCTTAATACACTGCATTCAAAAGGTGGCAGAGCTAGAGCGGTGTTTGTCAGACCTTCTCACGGTTGGACCTAGAAAGTATTATGACCACTCTATTGAAAGGGGAGACTCACGAACACGATGGCATTTTGCTTTAAAACACCCACAAGTGTCATGGGACTCGTCTGAAGGTAACCGGTACAGGTTTAAAAAAATGAATGGAAGTATGAAGGTAGTTTTGTGCCTACCCAAAAAATAGTCAAATACTGTATGTGTAAAAAATACAAATGTAGATTTAGGACAGACACTTCAAAACCTTGTTTCTCATGGTTAATTTTTTTTACTGTCCTTTTTGCCATTTATGAATGTGTAATTCAATGCGTTTCCATGGGCTTTAGTAGTAAAGGCCTAAATCAATATTTTATCAAATAATTTTGTAGAACCCTTTTAGGGTGGGTGTAGAACCCTTTCTACAGAGGGTTCTATATGGAACCCAAAATGTTTCTACCTGGAACCAAAAAGGGTTCTCCTTTGGGGACAGCCGAAGAACCCTTTTGGAATCCTTTTTTCTAAGAGTGTAGAATCAACACTCAGATATTTTTTTTATTTCACCCTTATTTAACCAGGTAAGCCAGTTGAGAACAGGTTCTCATTTACAACTGCGACCTGGCCAAGATAAAGCAAAGCAGTGCGATAAAAATAACAACAACACAGAGTTACACATGGGATAAAACAAAACATACAGTCAATAACACAATAGAAAATCTATATACAGTGTGTGCAAATGTAGTAAATTTTGGAGGTAAGGCAATAAATAGGCCATAGTGCAAAATAATTACAATTTAGTATTAACACTGGAGAGATAGATCTGCAGAAGAAGTTGTGCAAATAGAGATACTGGGGTGCAAATGAGCAAAATAAATAACAATATGGGGATGAGGTAGTTGGGTGGGCTAATTACAGATGGGCTGTGTACAGGTGCAGTGATCGGTAAGCTGCTCTGACAACTGATGCTTAAAGTTAGTGAGGGAGATAAGAGTCTCCAGCTTCAGAGATATTTGCAGTTCGTTCCAGTCATTAGAAGCAGAGAACTGGAAGGAATGGCGGCCAAAGGAGGTGTTGGCTTTGGGGACGACCAGTGAGATATACCTGCTGGAGCGCATACTACGGGTGGGTGTTGCTATGTTGACCAATGAGCTAAGATAAGGCAGGGATTTGACTAGCAGTGATTTATAGATGACCTGGAGCCAGTGGGTTTGGCGACGAATATATAGTGAGGGCCAGCCAACGAGAGCATACAGGTCACAATGGTGGGTAGTATATGGGGCTTTGGTGACAAAACAGATGGCACTGTGATAGACTACATCCAATTTGCTGAGTAGAGTGTTGGAGGCTATTTTGTAAATGACATTGCCGAAGTCAAGGATCGGTAGGATAGTCAGTTTGCGAGGGCATATTTGGCAGCATGAGTGAAGGAGGCTTTGTTGCGAAATAGGAAGCTGATTCTAGATGTAACTTTGGATTGGAGATGCTTAATGTGAGTCTGGAAGGAGAGTTTACGGTCTAACCAGACACCTATGTATTTGTAGTTGTCCACATATTCTAAGTCAGACCTGCCGAGAGTAATGATTCTAGTCGGGCAGGTGGGCGCAAGCAGCGTTTGATTGAAGAGCATGCATTTAGTTTTACTAGCGTTTAAGAGCAGTTGGAGGCTACGGAAGGAGTGTTGTATGGCATTGAAGCTCGTTTGGAGGTTTGTTAACACAGTGTCCAATGAAGGGCCAGATGTATACAAAATGGTGTCGTCTGCATAGAGGTGGATCTGAGAGTCACCAGCAGCAAGAGCGCCATCATTGATATACAGTTGAAGTCGGAAGTTTACATATATACTTAGGTTGGAGTCATTAAAACTCGTTTTTCAACCACTCCACAAATGTCTTGTTAACAAACTATAGTTTTGGCAAGTCGGTTAGGACATCTACTTTGTGCATGACACAAGTCATTTTTCCAACAATTGTTCACAGACAGATTATTTCACTTATAATTCACTGTATCACAATTCCAGTGGGTCAGAAGTTTACATACACTCAGTTGACTGTGCCTTTAAACAGCTTGGGAAATTCCAGAAAATTATGTCATGGCTTTAGAAGCTTCTGATAGGCTAATTGACATCATTTTTGTCAATTGGAGGTGTACCTGTGGATGTATTTCAAGGCCCACCTTCAAACTCAGTGCCTCTTTGCTTGACATCATGGGACAATCAAAAGAAATCAGCCAACACCTCAACAAACAATAGTACGCAAGTATAAACACCATGGGACCACACAGCCGTCATACAGCTCAGGAAGGAGACACATTCTGTCTCCTAGAGATGAACGTACTTTGGTGCGAAAAGTGCAAATCAAACCCAGAACAACAGCAAAGGACCTTGTGAAGATGCTGGAGGAAACAGGTACAAAAGTATCTATATCCACAGTAAAACAAGTACTATATCGACATAACCTGAAAGGCCGCTCAGCAAGGAAGAAGCCACTGCTCCAAATCCGCCATAAAAAAGCCAGACTACGGTTTGCAACTGCACATGAGGACAAAGATTGTACTTTTTGGAGAAATGTCCTCTGGTCTGATGAAAAAAATAGAACTGTTTGGCCATAATAACCATTGTTATGTTTGGAGGAAAAAGGGGATAGCTTGCAAGCCGAAGAACACCATCCCAACCGTGAAGCACAGGGGTGGCAGCATCATGCTGTGGGGGGGGGGGGGGGGGGGGGGGGGGCTTTGCTGCAGGAAGGACTGGTGCACTTCATAAAATAGATAGCATCATGAGGAAGGAAAATTATGTGGATATATTGAAGCAACATCTCAAGACATCAGTCAGGAAATTAAAGATTGGTCGCAAATGGGTCTTCCAAATGATCATTGACCCCAAGCATACTTCCAAAGTTGTGGCAAAATGGCTTAAGGACAACAAAGTCAAGGTATTGGAGTGGCCATCACAAAGCCCTGACCTCAATCCTATAGAAAATGTGTGGGCAGAACTGAAAAGCGTTTGCGAGCATGGAGGCCTACTAACCTGACTCAGTTACACCAGCTCTGAAAGGAGGAATGGGCCAAAATTCACCCAACGTATTGTTGTGGGAAGCTTGTGGAAGGCTACCCGAAACGTTTGACCCAAGTTAAACAATTTAAAGGCAATGCTACCAAATACTAATTGAGTGTATGTAAACTTCTGACCCACTGGGAATGTGATAAAAGAAATAAAACCTGAAATAAATCATTCTCTCTACTATTATTCTGACATTTCACATTCCTAAAATAAAGTGGTGATCCTAACTGACCTAAAACAGGGAATATTTACTAGTGGTCGGTGTGGATAACGTAATAGTAGATGTTTCTACCCAATATTTTGAATATAAAGTCAAATCAGCACTGCGCTTTAAAATGTAGGTGTTGTAAAGGAGCTCATTAGCATATTTGGGGTGTGATCTAATATATGTAACTACATGAGTGAAAAAGGTCCTACCCTATTTATCAACCCTGGTATTACATATGGATTCGATGGTAGTGGCACTTTGTAGTTACATGTGACAAGGTCAGATTTTGGTTTGAGTTATTAACATGGTAATTCACAGGTGACTTTTAAACATCAAATTACAAAACATAGTTACATAGTGGAACAACAAATGTGTAGCAAGTGGATGTGAAATTATGCATTCCTTGTTCCAATTGTGTAATAACTGATAGTGTTACAACCTTATTACCATGTAATTACATAGTAACACATATGTAACTACTATGTTACTACAGTTATTACTGTGTAGCTACATACTAATAGGAGCAACTTAATGTATGGCGTTACCCACTAACGGTTGGCACAAATACAACATATTTTAGACCATGCCCCCATATATGCTAATGAGTACATTGCCTGTGTGACCAGCAAAGCACCCCCACACCATAACACCTCCTCCTCCATGCTTTACGGTGGGAAATACACAAGCGGAGATCATCCATTCACCCACACCGCATCTCACAAAGACACGGCGGTTGGAACCAAAATTCTCCAATTTGGACTCCAGACCAAAGGACAAATTTCCACCGGTCTAATGTCCATTGCTCGTGTTTCTTGGCCCAAGCAAGTCTCTTCTTCTTATTGGTGTCCTTTAGTAGTGGTTTATTTGCAGCAATTCAACCATGAAGGCCTGATTCACACACTCTGATGTTGAGATGTGTCTGTTAGTTGAAGTCTATGAAGCATTTATTTGGACTGCAATTTCTGAGGCTGGTAACTCTAATGAACTTATCCTCTGCAGCAGAGGTAACTCTGGGTCTTCCATTCCTGTGGCGGTCCTCATGAGAGCCAGTTTCTTCATAGCGCTTGATGGTTGTTGCGACTGCACTTAAAGAAACGTTCAAAGTACTTGAAATGTTCTGTATTGACTGACCTTCATGTCTTAAAGTAATGATGGACTGTCGTTTCTCTTTGCTTATTTGAGCTGTTCTTGCCATAATATGGACTTGGTCTTTTACCAAATGGGGTTATCTTCTGTATACCACCCCTACCTTGTCACAACACAACTGATTGTTTCAAACGCATTATGAAGGAAAGAAATTCCACCAATTAACTTTTAAGAAGGCACACCTGTTAATTGAAATGCATTCAAGGTGACTACCTCATGAAGCTGGTTGAGAGAATGCCAAGAGTGTGCAAAGCTGTCATCAAAGCAAAGGGTGACTATTTCAAGAATCTGAAATCTAAAATGTATTTTGATTTGTTCAACACTTTTTTGGTTTCTACATGATTCCATATGTGTTATTTCATATTTTTTTATGTCTTCACTATTATTCTACAATGTAGAAAATAGTAAAATTAAAGAAAAACCCTTGGTGTTCTAAAACTTTTGACCGGTAGTGTATGTTAACAAATATGTACATGGTGGCACTGCAAAACATTGATGCACTCCCGATCAAATGGTTGCAAATTCAAATCCCCAGAGCATTCAAGTGTTGCTGAGCACTGCGATGTTGGTGTTGTCAGACAATCTGAGAATTATTGACTTGATTCTGGGCAACTTTTAGCAAAGTGCAGAAATGTGTTCTTGCCAATAAATCCATGGCCACAGACCTGTTGGCGTAGCAGGAAATTCAGGTTGCTGGCAATCAAGAGGTTGTGAGTTCAAATCCCAGTTGAGGTTGAGTCCCAAGTGTGCTCAAAGTAAAGAAATGTACTTGATTTTACTGTAATACTTTTCTAGTAAAATTACAATAACTTACTGGCTACTGAGTTGCAGTTCCCACTTTCATAACAACAACAACGATGGCTATCAACCTCTTTTACAAATAGTATTTTTTCAAATACTTTTCCATTTCATTTTTACATAAACATATTCTGACAATGCATACAATTATATTTAATTCTGTAATACAATAATCTAATAAAAAGGCCTGTAGTAAGAGAGTAGTTGAAATAGGTTAGTCTATAAAATAAGAGGAAACAGGCCTAATGAGCAGCATTTCATGGCATAAAAGGAAACATGGTGGAGAGAGGAAAAACAGGATGGTTCTTCACATCCATCACAACAGTAAAGAACCCTGATATGCAAATAACTATTTGGTGAAAATTGTTACACATATACCCCTCACCCCTGACAAAGAACCTCTCAATAATTTTTTTCAAAGACTGCATTTATCTTAAATATATATAAACCTCAAAGTAGAATACAATAAGAAAGGCTGGTTCCTTATCTCACCTTTTGAAGCTGCAGGCCGCACTGAGGCCTGGGGCAGGATTTAGACATCAGCTCAGAGGAGTTGATACTGCACTCCCTCAGGTTCCAGCTCTCAGAGAATTGCGTCCTGAGCTTTTCCCTGTGTCTCCTGCAGAGGGAAAGAGGCCATACCGAGTTTAATACAAAGCCCCACCTTCAGCTTTCATGATCCTCAGATACAGTAGGCCTGCTGTACAGTATATTGCTCTGGGTTAGAGCTTTGTGTCCCTGGCTCTTGTACACTGATCCACTGTATTTGAGCTGCAGTCACGCCTTATGGGTGTCTCGTCACTGCTTGATGAGATTCTGTTGTCCAGATAATCCAGCTCTTTGTACGCACAGGGTGCAATTACAATGGGCGTAATCATTTAAAAATAAATGTTACACTCCTTTAAACGGCACCCCTTTTGCTACATGGTGAATGTTGTCAATAGTAATGGTAATTTTCATCTCGTTCATTCCACCCATGACAAGGCTAAATTATTTTGCAGCCATGTTAAATCATTTGTAATCAAGCAGCCACTGGATTATAGTGGCGGACGCTTTGAAGCAAACACTTCTATGTTCCAAAGCCATTAATGGCCGTTACACTATTGCTACATTGTAATAATTGCAGAGAGCCAGGATAGTGGTGAGGGAAAGGTGCTCGGAGCGGAGAGGAAGAAGCAGTGTTTTCAAAGTGAATGTTTAATCAAAGTGATGTTGCATAAAACTTCCATTAGGCACCCGAAATTGCAACACCATTCGTCGAAGGTGAGCTCCTATTAGATGTTGCCGTTTGTACTGCTAGTGGAGTAGACATCACCCTTATCCACTCATGATAAAGTTTGTCAGCTCTACATGCTCACAAGAAAGTGTTGTAACACTGGGTATATAACAAAAGGTATCTTGCATTAAACTTGTTATGAGCATGCATATATTATATCACTTATAATGTTTTGTCTTTCTATGTGGCAATATATCAACTTAAAATGGCTGATAATAAATAACTCCGGGGTGAAGTTTCCCCTACGTACAGATATAAAGTCAGCTTCCCCTCCCCCAATCCTAATTTTAACCATTAGTGGGGAAAATGCTAAACTGCCCCAAGATCAGCGTCTAGGTGGAACTTCACTCTACACCAATGGGAGGATACTATACATTCTAAGAGACCTTATATGGGGCCTTTCTTATCACAAGTCTTTCAGTGCATTAAGTGAAGCGTTTCCCAAAAGCATCACACCGAGGGACAACGGCAAAGCTTTTGCATGGTGCACAGGCAACAAAGGAGAATATAATATTTCCCGGCCAGAAGGAGATGATTCTTACACAGTGAGAAGTACTGTATTTAATAGAGCACAATTTGTATTATACTGTATCTCTATGGTGATAATAGAATTGGCTTGGAAGCTTTAACCCTGGCAATTTGATGGGTAAACTAATTTATACAACGGGTGGGTCTAATCCTGAATGCTGATAAGTTAAATCTGCATTCCAGCCAGTGTCTATTCCACAAGTTACCACCGGCTAAATCTATGACGTTAAATGCCTATCTACTCTGTTCCATCTGACTGCGCAATCCACTGTCTCATCAGCCCAGCTAATCAATTTATAAACTTGATCCCCACTATAAAAAGCATCTAGACATTATCTCACATTTCTTTTAGACTAACATTTAGTTTTCAACAGCAGAGATTTGTATAAACCTTGCTGTCTGTCTCTCCGACATTTGCAACATTGTTTCAATATTCAAATTTAATCTCCAGCTGTCCCATAGTAATGAACATGTCGGGAGTCGGGACGAGACAGACAGGCAGACAGTGTTTCTCAGCCAGGCATAATTTTTATGGATATATACAGTGAGGGAAAAAAGTATTTGATCCCCTGCTGATTTTGTACATTTGCCCACTGACAAAGAAATGATCAGTCTATAATTTTAATGGTAGGTTTATTTGAACAGTGAGAGACAGAATAACAACAAAAAAATCCAGAAAAACATATGTAAAAAATGTTATAAATTGATTTGCATTTTAATGAGGGAAATAAGTATTTGACCCCATCTCAATCAGAAAGATTTCTGGCTCCAAGGTGTCTTTTATACAGGTAACGAGCTGAGATTAGGAGCACACTCTTAAAGGAAGTGCTCCTAATCTCAGCTTGTTACCTGTATAAAAGACACCTGTCCACAGAAGCAATCAATCAATCAGATTCCAAACTCTCCACCATGGCCAAGACCAAAGAGCTCTCCAAGGATGTCAGGGACAAGATTGTAGACCTACACAAGGCTGGAATGGGCTACAAGACCATCGCCAAGCAGCTTGGTGAGAAGGTGACAACAGTTGGTGCGATTATTTGCAAATGGAAGAAACACAAAAGAACTGTCCCTCGGCCTGGGGCTCCATGCAAGATCTCACCTCGTGGAGTTGCAAAGATCAAATCAAATCAAATCAAATCAAATCAAATTATATTGGTCACATGCGCCGAATACAACAGGTGCAGACATTACAGTGAAATGCTTACTTACAGCCCTTAACCAACAGTGCATTTATTTTAAACAAAAAAGTAAGAATAAAACAACAACAAAAAAGTGTTGAGAAAAAAAAAAGAGCAGAAGTAAAAAATAAAGTGACAGTAGGGAGGCTATATATACAATAGAATAAAGTGACAGTAGGGAGGCTATATATACAGGGGGGTACCGTTGCATAGTCAATGTGCGGGGGCACCGGCCAGTTGAGGCAGTTGAGGCAATATGTACATGTGGGTAGAGTTAAAGTGACTATGCATAAATACTTAACAGAGTAGCAGCAGCGTAAAAAGGATGGGGATCATGAGAATGGTGAGGAATCAGCCCAGAACTACATGGGAGGATCTTGTTAATGATCTCAAGGCAGCTGGGACCATAGTCACCAAGAAAACAATTGGTAACACACTACGCTGTGAAGGACTGAAATCCTGCAGCGCCCGCAAGGTCCCCCTGCTCAAGAAAGCACATATACAGGGCCGTCTGAAGTTTGCCAATGAACATCTGAATGATTCAGAGGAGAACTGGGTGAAAGTGTTGTGGTCAGATGAGACCAAAATGGAGTTCTTTGGCATCAACTCAACTCGCCTTGTTTGGAGGAGGAGGAATGCTGCCTATGACCACAAGAACACCATCCCCACCGTCAAACATGGAGGTGGAAACATTATGCTTTGGGGGTGTTTTTCTGCTAAGGGGACAGGACAACTTCACTGCATCAAAGGGACGATTGACGGGGCCATGTACCGCCAGTCTCCAGACCTTAATCCCATAGAAAATCTGTGGAGGGAGCTGAAGGTTCGAGTTGCCAAACGTCAGCCTCTAAACCTTAATGACTTGGAGAAAGAGGAGTGGAACAAAATCCCTCCTGAGATGTGTGCAAACCTGGTGGCCAACTGTAGCTCAGCTGGTAGAGCACGGCGCTTGTAACGCCAAGGTAGTGGGTTCGATCCCCGGGACCACAAAAATGTATGCACGCACGACTGTAAGTCGCTTTGGATAAAAGCGTCTGCTAAATGGCATATTATAAGAAACGTCTGACCTCTGTGATTGCCAACAAGGGTTTTGCCACCAAGTACTAAGTCATGTTTTGCAGAGGGGTCAAATACTTATTTCCCTCATTAAAATGCAAATCAATTTATAACATTTTTACATGCGTTTTTCTGGATTTTTTTGTTGTTATTCTGTCTCTCACTGTTCAAATAAACCTACCATTAAAATTATAGACTGATCATGTCTTTGTCAGTGCAAAATCAGCAGGGGATCAAATACTTTTTTCCCCTCACTGTACAAATAAATATCAATTGAAAAAAGGTACAACGAAACAAAGTGCGGCTATTTTGCAGTCTTTAAAGCTTCAGTTTGAAGTGACTGTGTTAGCTGTGTTGTTAGCTAGCTCCTGTTCTGAACAACAGTGTCCTGACGAGTGAGCACATTTTCTATGCCAGGCGAAAACGCGCCTCTTTGGCTCATTGTTATGGATGTATACAAGTAAATGTCACTAGAAAACAGCTTAACCAAATGCAAATACAGCTATGTGACTGTAAGTTAGCCGTAGTTGGTTAGCTAGCAAGCAAGGGATAAGAACGTTGCCAGCCATTATGGCAATTGAACATTTAGAACGAACGACTGGGTCGTGTCCATAGATACAGAACAAAAAGACTGAACGACTTGGGTCGCATCTCTAGCAACCGAACCGATAGAACGAATGACCAGCCGGCTTGGGTAGCTACCCTAGATGTGTTGGGACTATTTCTTGTGGAAGGATGAATTAGTATGAATAAATTCCTCAAAATAACGTTTTTTTAACAAAAATGTCAATCATTATCATTATTTGAATATGTTGGTAACCCATTGGTAAGATCCAACCTCATGCAAATTTCAGCAATGCGACTTTACGATAACCTGGTTGGCAGCTTAACAGTAACACTGTGCTGGACAGGCTACCACTAACATGCTGTTGTGCATGCTGTTGTGCATGCTGTTGGGAAGAAAAACCCATAATGGGAGAGTTTGGCAATAAAGTAGTGGCAGGTAGAGAGCGATGTGAATTGACAGTAAGAGACAGACACTGGTTTGAAACCTTTTTTGGTTTCCAACTGCACTTGTGTTAACAGCAGTCTACAAACCATGATAGTATGTAAAAAAAATAAAACAATAAAATAAAAGTCAGATATAGCGCATCAGAATTTACCTATGGTTACTGTTGAGGATGAATGCACAAGAGAATGATCTCTTTTGTCATATTTCTAAGTACAGCATCAATGAGCTGCGGCTGCAGTTACACAATGCAACTTGCACACAATGTTTGTTGTAGTTGCAGGTTGCAAATGAAATATTTATTTAGTTTTTTCGTTTTCTTTTCGTTTTTTAGTATTTTTGCTCCAGACACGCGACAGGGCCCTCATCCCCGTCATTCGCAGTAGAATGAAAACTAAAGCAGGAAGCACAAGTGACTCGGTCAATAAAGAAGTTGTCAGATGAAGCAGATGCTAAGCTACAGGACTGTTTTGCTAGCACAGACTGGTACACCACATCAGTCACTGGCTTCATCAATAAGTGCATTGATGATGTCGTCCCCACAGTGACTGTATGTACATACTCCAACCAGAAGCCATGGATTACAGGCAACATCCACACTGAGCTAAAGGGTATAGCTGCTGCTTTCAAGGAGCGGAACACTAACCCGGAAGCTTATAAGAAATCCCACTATGCCCTCCGACGAACCATCAAACAGGCAAAGCGTCAATACAGGACTAAGATCGAATCGTACTACACCGGCTCCGACGCTGGTCGGATGTGGCAGGGCTTGCAAACTTTTACAGACTACAAAGGGAAGCACAGCCACGAGCAGCCCAGTGACACGAGCCTACCAGACGAGCTAAATTACTTCTATGCTCGCTTCGAGGCAAGTAACACTGAAACATGCATGAGAGCATCAGCTGTTCCGGACGACTCTGTGATCACGCTCTCCGTAGCCGATGTGAGTAAGACCTTTAAATAGGTCAACATTCACAAGGCCGCAGGGCCAGACGGATTACCAGGACGTGTACTCTGAGCATGCGCTGACCAACTGGCAAGTGTCTTCACTGACATTTTCAACCTGTCCCTGACTGTAATACCAACAGTCTGTAGTACCAACATGTTTCAAGCAGACCACCTGTGCCCAAGAACACTAAGGTAACCTGCCTAAATGACTACTGACCCGTAGCACTCACGTCTGTAGCCATGAAGTGCTTTGAAAGGCTGGTCATGGCTCACATCCCAGAAACCCTAGACCCACTCCAATTTGCATAACGCTCCAACAGATCCACAGATGATGCTATCTCTATTGCGCTCCACACTGCCCTTTCAAACCTGGACAAAAGGAACACCTATGTTAGAATGATATTCATTGAATACTGCTCAGCGTTCAACACCATAGTGCTCTCAAAGCTCATCCCTAAGCTAAGGACTCTGGGACTACATTTACATTTTAGTCATTTAGCAGATGCTCTTATCCAGAGCGACTTACAGTTAGTGAGTGCATACATATATTTTTTTCATACTAAACACCTCCCTCTGTAACTGGATCCTGGACTTCCTGACGGGCCGCCCCCAGGTGGTAAGGGTAGGTAACAACACATCCACCACGCTGATCCTCAACACGGGGGCCCCTCAGGGGTGCGTGCTCAGTCCCCTCCTGTACCTCCTGTTCACTCATCACTGCATGGCCAGGCACGACTCCATCATTAAGTTCGCCGATGACAGTGGTAGGCCTGATCACCGACAACGATGAGACAGCCTATAGGGAGGAGGTCAGAGGCCTGGCCATGTGGTGCCAGGACAACAACCTCTCCCTCAACGTGATCAAGACAAAGGAGATGATTATGGACTACAGGAAAAAGAAGAGGACCGAGCACGCCCCCATTCTCAACGACGGGGCTGTAGTGGAGCAGGTTGAGAGCGTCAAGTTCCTTGGTGTCCACATCACCAACAAACTAACATGGTCCAAGCACAACAAGACAGTCATTTAGAGGGCACGACAAAACCTATTCCCCCTAAGGAGACTGAAAAGATTTAGCATGGGTCCTCAGATCCTCAAAAAGTTCTACAGCTGCACCATCGAGAGCATCCTGACTGGTTGCATCACCGCCTGGTATGGCAACTGCTCGGCCTCCGACCGCAAGGCACTACAGAGGGTAGTGCGTACGGCCCAGTACAACACTGGGGCCAAGCTTCCTGCCATCCAGGACCTATATACAGTGTCAGAGGAAGGCCCTAAAAATTGTCAAAGACTCCAGCCACCCTAGTCATAGTCTGTTCTCTCTGCTACCGCACAGCAAGTGGTACCGGAGCGCCAATTCTAGGTCCAAGAGGCTTCTAAACAGCTGCTACACCCAAGCCATCAGACTCCTGAACATCTAATCAGGCTTCTAAACAGCTTGTAAAATTCTGTGCAACTTCCAGCGCGTGTTTACTGTGAACACTGAGGCTGTACCGGCTTAAAATTACAGTTTTAACAGTGGCCATGTAGGCTACTGTGGCTATTTGAACATAATGTATGCCTACCATCAAAAACAATGGAGAAAATGCATCCCATAACATTTTAACATGGAAATAGCTGCTCTATCATTCAGCCTACAGTAGCAGCCAATGCGTGGTGTTCAATGTAGGCCTACATTCCATGAGACTTCTGAAAAACAACAACATACAGGGCTTGATATTAACCTGTTTATCCACTTGTCCTTCAGACAATGAGGTGACTGTAAATGTTGTGTTGTTTGATGCAAGAAACCACTTTACAAAATAAAATGCATTATTATTCCCATACCATTATTACAGAGAGTTAGATAAATGATGCTACCCTCTGCCTATTGGCTAAGCTTATTCAAGCATGTCTCAAAATACAACACTGCCCATTTAAGACAAAAAAATAACTCGCTTTTCAAATATGTCTAGAAATGTATATGTTTTGTGCTCTTGTAGGAAGCATTCACTCCCCTATTGCTTACTACAAATGATCTATAACTGGGCTAATAACTCACTAGCTACCAAAGGATATGAACAAAATGTGCACATGGCAACATGCAGCTCTCGCTTTGATCTCAAAACAAGCGCATCTACTCACGACCGCTCATGTGGTAAACACAGTCCAGTTCAACGTAAATGGCACAGATCCTTATATGGCAATGGTCTATTTGTATATAGGCCTACTGCAACTCTGATTGTTTATGCTGCACCGATCTGTGTAGAGTGGCGCAGCGGTCTAAGGCGGTCTAAGGCACTGTATCTCAGTGCTTGAGGCGTCACTATAGACCCCCTGGTTCGATTCCAGACTGTATCACAACCGGCCGTGATTGGGAGTCCCATAGGGCGGCGCACAATTGGCCCAGCGTCATCCGGGTTTGGCCGGTGTAGGCCGTCATTGTAAATAAGAATTTGTTCTTAACTGACTTGCCTAGTTAAATAAAGGCTGGGCCACTCAAGGACATTCAGAGACTTGTCCCGAAGCCACTCCTCTGTTGTCTTGGCTGTGTGCTTAGGGTCGTTGTCCTGTTGGAAGGTGAACCTTCACCCCAGTCTGAGGTCCTGAGAGCTCTGGAGCAGGTTTTCATCAAGGATCTCTCTATTCTTTGCTCTGTTCAGCTTTCCCTCAATCCTGACTACTCTCCCAGTACCTGCCGCTAAAAAACATCCCCACAGCATGATTCTGCCATCACCATGCTTCACCGTAGGGATGGTGCCAGGTTTCCTCCAGACGAGACGCTTGTCATTCAGGACAAAGAGTTCAATCTTGGTTTCTTCAGACCAGAGAATCTTGTTTCTCATAGTCTGAGAGTTGTTAGGTGCCTTTTGGCAAACTCCAAGCGGGCTGTCATGTGCCTTTTACTGAGGAGTGGCTTCTGTCTGGCCACTCTACCGTAAAGGCCTGATTGGTGGAGTGCTGCAGAGATGGTTGTCCTTCTGGAAGGTTCTCCCATCTCCACAGAGGAACTCTAGAGCTCTGTCAGAGTGACCATCGGGTTTTTGTCACCTCCCTGACCAAGGCCCTTCTCCCCAGATTGCTCAGTTTAGCTGGGCGGCCAGCTCTAGGAAGAGTCTTGGTGGTTCCAAACTTCTTCCATTTAAGAATGATGGAGGTCACTGTGTTCTTGGGGACCTTCAATGCTGCAGAAATCTTTTGGTACCCTTCCCCAGATCTGTGCAATCCTGTCTCTGAGCTCTACGGACAATTCCTTCGACCTCATGGCTTGGTTTCTGCTCTGACATGCACTGTCAACTGTGGGACCTTGTATAGACTGGTGTGTGCCTTTCCAAATCATGTCCAATCAATTGAATTTACCACAGGTGGACTCCAATCAAGTTGTAGAAACATCTCAAGGATGATAAATGGAAACAGGATGCACCTGTGCTCAATTTTGAGTCTCATAGCAAAGGATCTGAATCCTTATGTAAATAAGGTATTTCTGTTTTTAATTTTCAATAACTTAGCAAAAAAAAAAAAAAAACTGTTTTTGCTTTGTCATTATGGTGTATTGTGTGTAGATTGCTTAGGAATGCTTTTTATTTAATCCATTTTAGAATAAGGTTTTAACATAACAAAATGTGGAAAAAGTCAAGGGGTATGAATACTTTCCGAAGGCACTTGATTTGCTTTCTGGGCCCGCCGAGTTTGTACCTTCAGACACATGAAATGGTTCAAAATGGCATTAGTTTGCCTACCGCCAACAGCCAATAGGAACACAAGGCTTTATCGTTGTTGTTTTTTACAGAAATGTTTGCCGATCTACTAGGAATGCCTTGGAGATCGACCAGTCGAACATGATCGACCGATTGGTAACCACTGTTCTAGAAAGTTGGGTGAAGTTCAATCTCGTGCTTCTCTCTGTGGGCTGATATTTCTGTGCTCAGTCCTGGGGAGCTGCAATGTCTGTGCAGCAGCGCGCGCACGCACAGTTTAGAGTGAACATTGTTGCCAACACTGTTTGAGTTTATTTTTTACAGGGACAGTGCACATTAATCAACGTTTCAGTAAAAGTGCTGATTTTTGCCAGCCAGCTAATTTTCAATCACAGTCCCTGGGCAGGTTATTAATAACAATTACAATAATAATACAGACAAACAATGAGCAGTGAGCACATGCAGAGCAACACAGGACAAGCAACACATAACACGTAGACAAAGCAATAGCACAAAAAGCAACAAAGTGTTTACACACCTCACAAGCTACAGACAACAGATAACATGGAAAGCTGCAATACACAGCTAGGGATGTTCACAAGTCTGATTGTCCTTTAGGCATGTCTTTATGTTTTTTGTGAAGGTGCGATAGGTGGTGCAGTTGTATGTGTCTGATGGCAGTGTGTTCCAGACATGGGAAGCTCTCACAGAGAAAGCAGATTGACTAAAGGTACTTTTCCTTAAGGGAACTATACAGTCACCTCTCATGGCAGACCTTGTGGATCTGCTGCAATGGATTTGGGTTTTCTGTTTGACAAAAGTACTAAGTGGAGTGGGAGCCAGGCCATTTAGTATCTTGAATACAAGACCTGAGTGTATTGCACAAGATTTTCCCAACTCAGGAGCTCATGCTTTCTGAGGATGTAACAGTGATGATGCCTATTGGGCTTTCTATCAAGCACTTTGAGAGCCTGTTTGTAGACAGACTGAATGGGTATTAATGTTGTACAGCAAGCTTGGGCCCAACTAGTCAAGCACTATGTGAAGTGGGGGAGTATCATAGCATTGAAGTACAGTTGTGCTACCTCTGTAGTCAAAAATGTTGTATGAATCGGACATTAGCTAGGTTGAATTTGGTTATTGAGTTACATTTTTCACCTGCTTTTTAAAAGAGATGTTGGAATCAAGTTTGATGCCAAGGTATTTAAAATCGGATACCACTTGGAGCTTCTCCCCTGACACATAGACATCCAGCTCAGTAGCATCAGTTGCACTCTTTGTAAAGAACATGCAGACTGTTTTTTTCACATTGAGATGCAAACGTGAGTCACTGAGCCACTTGCATGCACATATATCACTGTATCATCTGCATACATTTGAACTACAAACCAAGTACAGACAGAAAGCAGATCATTAATGTACAGGCTGAACAGAAGGGGCCCCAGTATTGACCCTTGGGGCACGCCCTCAAGCTAGCTAGATACATAGCAACGAGCTAACCAAGCTATTAACAAACTTGCTAGCTAGTGCAGCTCATGTTGAACAATTTCAGTTGACACTGGGCAGAGAGAGGTCAGGGTTCACTTCATAAATGTCATTTATTGACTTCCAAACCATGTACTGTACATAAACCTTTACTAACCCTGATGCCAGTATTTATTTATACAGCTCCCATTTGGGTAATGTCTCTTCTGTCCACCTTGATCACGGTTCCCACAGCACTGACAGCTGTGTTGTTGACATGACAACTGGGCTGGAGTTCCAAACCTTCGAATAGTTCATGTGACAAAAGCATTTGTTTGGATTAGCTGTTGCTTGCAACTAGTTGCACAAAGTTAAAAAGTTTCAACTAGATGAAACCAAATTGCAGATGAGTTGCTTATTAATTGCAGGGGGTGTTTCACAGAGAACTCAAGAAGCAACTCAGTTGCGACAACTAAAATTGCGTGCAAGTTGCGTCATTTAACTGCAGCCTAACACTCTTTGCCATTCTATAGACGCGTTGAATGTTTAGCAACAAAAACAAAGTGTGCGCAACTATGGGGCAAAACAGATGTGGTTGGCTTCGACTGTTGACAACATGTAAAATATGTTTATTCTTCAAAAGTTTATTGAAAACATAAACACATTTGCATAATGAGCACTTGTCGTCTCTCAAATAAATCATTACAGTTGTTGGTTAGCTAGCTAGCGAATTTCAGCTATATTAGCATAGACATGACATCAGTCAAAACACCTCAAAACAACACATGGTATCAATAACAAGATACAACGAGCTAAAACGAGCCACCTAAGATTCCCCACATGGCAGCTTCTTGTCATTGCTGCTAGCTATCTGACCGTTCAGAATCATAACAACGCACGTCTTCCGGCCACATCGATACACCTGCATCAATTTTGTGAAGTTGTCAGCCAACCCATCTATAAACATAAGCTCAGTATATCCTTTTACACCAGGGGCCTCATAACTGTTGCATAAATTGTACACTAAATATCTGTGTAAATACAGTGGGGGAAAAAAGTATTTAGTCAGCCACCAATTGTGCAAGTTCTCCCACTTAAAAAGATGAGAGAGGCCTGTAATTTTCATCATAGGTACACGTCAACTATGACAGACAAAATGAGAAAAAAAAATCCAGAAAATCACATTGTAGGATTTTTAATGAATTTATTTGCAAATTATGGTGGAAAATAAGTATTTGGTCAATAACAAAAGTTTCTCAATACTTTGTTATATACCCTTTGTTGGCAATGACACAGGACAAACGTTTTCTGTAAGTCTTCACAAGGTTTTCACACACTGTTTCTGGTATTTTGGCCCATTCCTCCATGCAGATCTCCTCTAGAGCAGTGATGTTTTGGGGCTGTCGCTGGGCAACAACTCCCTCCAAAGATTTTCTATGGGGTTGAGATCTGGAGACTGGCTAGGCCACTCCAGGACCTTGAAATGCTTCTTACGAAGCCACTCCTTCGTTGCCCGGGCGGTGTGTTTGGGATCATAGTCATGCTGAAAGACCCAGCCACGTTTCATCTTCAATGCCCTTGCTGATGGAAGGAGGTTTTCACTCAAAATCTCACGATACATGGCCCATTCATTCTTTCCTTTACACGGATCAGTCGTCCTGGTCCCTTTGCAGAAAAACAGCCCCAAAGCATGATGTTTCCACCCCCATGCTTCACAGTAGGTATGGTGTTCTTTGGATGCAACTCAGCATTCTTTGTCCTCCAAACACGACGAGTTGAGTTTTTACCAAAAAGTTCTATTTTGGTTTCATCTGACCATATGACATTCTCCCAATCCTCTTCTGGATCATCCAAATGCACTCTAGCAAACTTCAGACGGGCCTGGACATGTACTGGCTTAAGCAGGGGGACACGTCTTGCACTGCAGGATTTGAGTCCCTGGCGGGACTTTTCCCCAAACCAAAATATGCTGCAATGCCCACAAATTCAGAAACATTGTCTACTCTGAAAAAAATGAAACCTACAGTAGGCTTACTTACAGTGGTAGCCTACACACTTCAATGCACCCCTTCTCAAAAAACCAACACTCGATCCCTCTGATGTCAACAACTACAGACCAGTATCCCTTCTTTCTTTTCTTTCCAAAACTATTGAGCCGTCTTTAGCGAACTCTCTTGCTATCTCTCTCAGAATGACCTTCTTGATCCAAACCAGTCACGTTTCAAGACTGGTCATTCAACTGAGACTGCTCTTCTCTGTGTCACGGAGGCTCTCCGCACTGCTAAAGCTAACTCTCTCTCCTCTGCTCTTGTCCTTCTAGACCTGTCTGCTGCCTTTGATACTGTGAACCATCAGATCCTCCTCTCCACCCTCTCCGAGCTGGGCATCTCCGGCGCGGCTCACTCTTGGATTGCGTCCTATCTGACCGGTCGCTCCTACCAAGTGGCGTGGCGAGAAGCTGTCTCCGCACCACGTGCTCTCACCACTGGTGTCCCCCAGGGCTCAGTTCTAGGCCCTCTCCTATTCTCGCTATACACCAAGTCACTTGGCTCTGTCATATCCTCACATGGCCTCTCCTATCATTGCTACGCTGACGATACACAACTAATCTTCTCCTTTCCCCCTTCTGATAACCAGGTGGCGAATCGCATCTCTGCATGTCTGGCAGACATATCAGTATGGATGACGGATCACCACCTCAAGCTGAACCTTGGCAAGACGGAGCTGCTCTTCCTCCCGGAGCACTGAACCCGAAGCCATGGAGGTGGGTCGTGCATGGTTGTCCTCAGAGGAGCGTGCATGTCGAATTCAGGCTCGTGTCTGCCTGTATTGTGGAGAAGCTGGTCATTTCGTTCCTTCCTGCCCAGTTCGTCCGGGAAAAGGGCCGGCTCATCATTAATGGGAGAAGTTTTGGTGAGCCGAGCAGCGGATTCTTCCTCTTCTCCCCGCATTCTGCTCCAGGCATCCCTCCAGTGGCAGTCCCAGAATTTCCCTGTTAGTGCGCTGGTTGACTCTGGTGCCGATGAAAGCTTTTTAGATCGAGAGTTGGCTCAACAAATGGATTTAGAGACTGTTCCTATGGACCGTCCGCTGCAGGCTAAGGGTCTAAATGGACAATTGTTGACCCGTATTACTCATCAGTGTCGGGTAATCATCAGGAGAACATTCAATTTCACATAATTGACTGCCCACAGACCCCCCTGGTCCTTGGTATCCCCTGGCTCATAAGACACAATCCACACATTGATTGGGTGACAGGTAGAATTGTTTCATGGAGCACATTTTGTCATGTTAACTGTTTGTGTTCTGCTCAGACCCCTGCCAGCACTGTTCCTCAACCTCCACTGGAGTCCATGGATCTCTCTGCTGTCCCTGACGTGTATCATGACCTGGCATCCGTTTTCTGCAAACACAGAGCTACTTCTCTTCCTCCTCACCGGCCATATGACTGCGCCATTGACCTCCAGCCAGGAGCCCCTCTCCCTAACAGTCGCCTGTACAATCTCTCCCGCCCGGAGACGGAGGCTATGGAGAACTACATTCGGGACTCCTTGGCGGCAGGTATTATTCGTCCTTCCTCGTCACCTGTAGGAGCGGGATTCTTTTTTGTTGGGAAAAAGGATAAGACCCTCAGACCCTGTATTGATTTCCGTGGACTTAACAACATCACCATTAAGAACAAATATTCTCTGCCTTTAATTAATTCTGCTTTTCCCCTCCTTCATGGTGCAACTATCTTTACGAAACTGGATCTACGAAATGCGTATCACCTGGTGCGCATTCGTAAAGGCGATGAATGGAAGACTGCCTTCAACACACCCTTGGGACATTTTGAGTATCTGGTTATGCCTTTTGGTTTGTCTAATGCCCCTGCTGTTTTTCAGGCACTAGTGAATTATGTCCTTCGGGACATGTTGAATCGTTTTGTTTTTTGTCTATCTGGATGATATCCTGATTTACTCAAAGTCCTCCCAGGAACATGAACTGCATGTGCGCCAGGTGTTGCAAAGGTTGTTGGAAAACAAACTATTTGTGAAGATGGAGAAATGTGAATTTCATGTGTCTGAAACCTCTTTTTTGGGTTACATAATAGCTCAGGGGGAGTTGCGGATGGACCCAGCTAAGATCTCTGCTGTCACGGACTGGCCAGCCCCCTCCACCCGCAAACAACTTCAACGATTCCTGGGGTTTGCGAACTTCTACAGGAGGTTCATCAAAGACTACAGCCGCATTGCTGCGCCACTCACCGCTCTCACCTCCATCTCACTACCGTTCGCTTGGAATGAAGGGACCGAATCAGCATTCAAAGAGCTGAAACATCGCTTTGCCTCGGCTCCCATTCTGATGCAGCCTGACCCCGACCGCCAGTTTGTCGTGGAGGTGGACGCATCCGACACTGGGGTAGGTGCGGTGTTGTCACAACGTTCACCTGAAGATAACAAACTGCATCCCTGTGCTTTTCTTTCACGAAAACTTTCTCAGGCAGAGAGGAATTATGATGTTGGCAATCATGAACTGCTCGCCGTTAAGCTGGCTCTCGAGGAGTGGCGGCATTGGTTGGAGGGGGCGGAACAACCCTTCATCGTTTGGACGGATCATAAAAATCTTGCATACATCCAGTCAGCGAAGCAGCTCAATCCCCGTCAAGCCAGGTGGGCACTATTTTTTGGTAGATTCAATTTTTCCCTGTCTTACCGTCCTGGGTCACGCAACGTCAAGCCTGACGCCCTGTCTCGTGTTCATTCTGCTGTTGATACTGGTAGTAACCCTGAAACCATCTTGCCTCCTACCTGCAGTATTGCTGCCATTACATGTGACATCGAAGGGATTGTTAGACAGGCTCAAAATCTACAAGCTGACCCTGGGAGCGGTCCTCCTAACCGGTTGTTTGTCCCTGAGTCTGTTCGCTCCCAGGTACTTCAGTGGGCTCACTCGTCTACCCTTACCTGTCACCCTGGAGTTACTCGGACCCTTGACTTTTTGCGACGGAAGTTCTGGTGGCCCAGGATGGAGGCGGACACTCGCGCCTTCATTGCTGCTTGTACGGTATGTGCACGAAGTAAGAACTCCACCCAAGCCAGCGCTGGTCATCTACGACCTCTGCCAATACCCAGCCGTCCCTGGTCCCACATTGCATTGGATTTTGTCACTGGACTTCCCCCCTCGTCTGGAAAGACTGTCATTCTTACTGTAATTGATCGTTTTTCTAAGTTTGCTCATTTTTTGGCCCTACCTAAACTGCCCACTGCCAGACATTTACATTTACATTTTAGTCATTTAGCAGACGCTCTTATCCAGAGCGACTTACAGGAGCAATTAGGGTTAAGTGCCTTGCTTAAGGGCACATCGACAGATTTTTCACCTAGTCGGCTCGGGGATTAGAACCAGCGACCTTTCGGTTACTGGCACAACGCTCTTACCCACTAAGCTACCTGCCGCCCTAGCGAGAAACTGCTGATATTTTGGTTGAATATGTGTTCCGCTCTCATGGTCTACCCACTGATATTGTCTCTGACAGGGGTCCCCAGTTTGTCACCCAGGTATGGAAAGCTTTCTGTAAAGCTTTGGGCATCACATCCAGCCTGTCCTCTGGATATCACCCCCAGACCAAAGGGCAAGCCGAGAGAGCGAACCAGGAGATGGAGACCGCTCTCCGCTGTGTCACAGGGTCTAACCCTGGGTCATGGAGCTCCATGCTCCCCTGGGTGGAATATGCTCATAACACCTTGACTAACACTTCCTCTGGTTTGTCTCCCTTTCTGTGTGCTCTTGGTTATCAACCTCCCCTGTTCCCTTCTCAAGAGAGGGAACTGGCGGTACCCTCGGTGCAGTCCCACATGCGCCGCTGCTTCAAGGTCTGGAGGAAGGCCAGGGTAGCTCTGTCCCGAGCTTCGTCGTACATGCAGAGGCAAGCCAACCGTCACCGGTCCCAGGCTCCCGGTTACTCTCCTGGTCAAGAGGTATGGCTTAAGTCACGTGATCTTCCATTAAAAGTGGAATCTAAGAAGATGGCGCCGCGTTTTATAGGACCGTTTAAAATACTGTCTATTGTTAACCCCTGCGCGGTTAAACTACAGCTTCCTGCCTCCCTACGGGTTCATTCCACTTTTCATGTGTCCCAGATTAAGCCTGTGTCTGTTAGCCCTCTGTTCTTAATTGCAGGAGTGAAGTCTGGTGTGCGGGAGTCAGGGTTCCAGCTGCAGCTCATTCACCATAATCACCTCAGCCTTAAAGACCCGGTCAAACTTGCCACTCATCGTCAGATCATAGTCAAGACGACCATGTTAGTCTCGCTGCTGACTCAACCTGCTTGTTTTCGCTCTTTGTGTTTTTGGCCTGTTCTATTTATATTTCTCCTGTGCCACAGATTATTGGAACCTGACTCCTGCCTCCGCTTCACTCCTGCCACCACCATCCTGCTTTCCACTACTGGACCTCACATTTGGACTCACCACGGACACTAGGACGTTACGGTACCACTCCTGCTCAGAACCCTGGATCTGTTACCCTCCCTGTAGACCTGGACTTGCTCTTCCCCTATTTTTGGAAACCTGGACAATTTAACTTTGAAATAAACCTGTTAAACCTTCTCTGGCTCGGTGTAGTTGTCTGCATGTGGGTTCATATTCAGTTTAAATCGTGACAAAAGCGTGTGCAAGCAAGGAGCCCTACAAACCTGACTCAGTTACACCAGCTCTGTCAGGAGGAATGGGCCAAAATTCACCCAACTTATTGTGGGAAGCTTGTGGAAGGCTACCCGAAACGTTTGACCCAAGTTAAACAATTTAAAGCCAATGCTAACAAATACTAATTGAGTGTATGTAAACTTCTGACCCACTGGGAATTTGATGAAAGAAATAAAAGCTGAAAGAAATCATTCTCGCTACTATTATTCTGACATTTCACATTCTTAAAATAAAGTGGTGATCCTAACTGACCTAAAACAGGGAATTTTTACTAGGATTAAATGTCAGGAATTGTGAAAAACTGAGTTTAAATGTATTTGGCTAAGGTGTATGTAAACTTCTGACTTCAACTGTATGTAAGAATGCTGTTCATTGACTATAGCTCAGCATTCAACACCATAGTACCCTCTAAGCTCATCATTAATCTCAGGGCCCTGGGTCTGAACCCCGCCCTGTGCAACTGGGTCCTGCACTTCCTGACGGGCCGCCCCAGGTGGTGAAGGTAGGAAACAACATCTCCACTTCGCTGATCCTCAACACAGGGGCCCCACAATGGTGCGTGCTCAGCCCCCTCCTGTATTCCCTGTTCACACATGAATGTGTGGCCACGCACGTCTCCAACTCAAACATTACGTTTGCAGACGACACACCAGTGGTAGGCCTGATTACCAACAACAGCCTACAAGGAGGAGGTGAGGGCCCTGGTGGAGTGGTGCCAGGAAAATAACCTCTCCCTAAACGTCAACAAAGCGAAGGAGCTGATCGTGGACTTCAGGAGACAGCAGAGGGAGCACGTGCCCATCCACATTGACAGGGCCGCAGTGGAGAAGGTGAAAAGCTTCAAGTTCCTCAGCGTACACATCACTAACAATCTGAAATGTTCCACCCACACAGACAGTGTGATGAAGAAGGCGCAACAGCCCCTCTTCAAACTCAGGAGGCTGAATAAATTTAGCCTGGCCCCTAAGACCCTCACACAATTTTACAGATGTACCATTCAGAGCATCCTGTCGGACTGTATCACCGCCTGGTACGGCAACTGCACCGTCCGCACAGGGCTCTCCAGAGGGTGGTACGGTCTGCCCAACGCATCACCGGGGGCACACTGCCTGCCCTCCAGGACATCTACAGTACCTGGTGTCACAGGAAGGCCAAGAAGATCATCAAGGACCTCAGCCACGGCCTGTTCACCCCACTACCATCCAGAAGGCGAGGTCAGTACAGGTGCATCAAAGCTGGGACAGAGAGACTGAAAAACAGCTTCTATCTCAAGGCCATCAGACTGTTACATAGTCACCACTAGCCGGCCTCCGCCCAGTTCCCTGCCCTGAACTTTAGTCACTGTCACTAGGCGGCTACCACCTAAACCTTAGAGGCTGCTGCCTTATGTACATAAACATGGAACACTGGTCACTTTAATAATGGAATACTGGTAACTTTAATGATGTCTACATACTGTTTTACCCACTTCATATGTACAGTATATACTGTATTCTAGTCTAGGCCTATTCTATTTAACTATTGCTGTACATATACTATTCTATCGTGCGTATTCTTCAGATATACCACATTCTATCCATATACTGTCCATAATGTCTATACATCCCATCCCATGACTTTTTCCACATTTTGTTACATCACAGACTTATTCTGAAATTGATTAAATAGTTTGTCCCCTTCATCAATCTACACACAATACCCCATAATGACAAAGCAAAAACAGCTTTGTAGAAAAAATAAATAATGATATATCACATTTAAATACGTTTTCAGACCCTTTACTCTGTACTTTGTGAAGCACCTTTGGCAGTGATTACAGCCTCAAGTCTTGTTGGGTATGCTGCTACAAGCCTGGCACTACTATATTTGGGGAGTTTCTCCCATTCTTCTCTGCAGATCCTCTCAAGCTCTATCAGGTTGGATTGGGAGCGTTGCTGCACAGCTTTTTCAGGTCTCTCCAGAGATGTTAGATCGGGTTCAAGTCTGGGCTCTGGCTGGGCCACTCAAGGACATTCAGAGACTTGCCCCGAAGCCACTTCTGCATGTGCTTAGGGTAGGTGAACCTTCACCCCAGTCTGAGGTCCTGAGTGCTCTGGAGAAGGTTTTATCGAGGATCTCTCTGTACTTTGCTCCGTTCATCTTTCCCTCGATCCTGACTAGTGTCCCAGTCCCTGCCGCTGAAAAACATCCCCAAGCATGATGCTGCCACCACCGTGCTTCACCGTAGGGATGGTGCCAGGTTTCCTCCAGACATGATGCTTGGCATTCAGGCCAAAGAGATCAATCTTGGTTTCATCAGACCAGAGAATCTTGTTTCTCATGGTCTGAGTCCTTTAGGTGCCTTTTGGCAAACTCCAAGCGGGCTGTCATGTGCCTTTTACTGAGGAGTGGCTTTCGTCTGGCCACTCTACCATAAAGACCTGATTGGTGGAGTGCTGCAGAGATGGTTGTCCTTCTGGAAGGTTCTCCCATCTCCACAGAGGAACTCTGGAGCTCTGTCAGAGTGGCCATCGGGTTCTTGGTCACCTCCCTGACCAAGGCCCTTCTCCCCCGATTGCTCAGTTTGGCCGGGCGGCCAGCTCTAGGAAGAGTCTTGGTGGTTCAGAACTTCTTCCATTTAAAAATGATGATGGTGGCCACTGTGTTCATGGGGATCTTCAATGCTGCAGAAATGTTTTGATACTCTTCCCCAGATCTGTGCCTCTACACAATCCTGTCTCGGAGCTCTACGGACAATTCCTTCGACCTCATGGCTTGGTTTTTGCTCTGACATGCACTGTCGACTGTGGGACCTTATATAGACAGGTGTGTGCCTTTCACTTGAATTTACCACAGGTTGACTCCAATCAAGTTGTAGAAACAGGATGCACCTGAGCTCAATTTCGAGTTTTATAAAAACCTGTTTTCGCTTTGTCATTATGGGGTATTGTGTATAGATTGATGAGGAAAACAATTAATTAAATCAATTTTAGAATAAGGCTGTTGTGACGAGTACTGAGTATACGAAGAGGCAGGACGCAGACGCAGGAATAAACAAGGTCAAGGTTTACTTAACAATGAGAAAGAGAAATAACAAAGATAGAGTAAACACAACATCATACAGAACAGTCCAGAGCTAAGTAAGGGTGGTGATGAGATGATGAAGTGCAGGTGCGCTGGAGGTGATTAGGGTGCGTTGGGTGTCCATTCCGGTGTAGCCAAGGTGGTGCGCTCAGACCGGTGGCTCAGTAGACCGGCGAATCAGAGCACCGGAGGGGAGCAACGGGAGGAGACATGACAGTACCCCACTCCCGGAGGCGCAGCCCCAGCCGCTGGACATCGCCGGCCAGGAGGACGACCCCGAGGACGAGGAGCGGGCTGGTCAGGGCGGCGACGGTGGAAGTCCTTAATTAGGTTGGGGACCAGAACCTCCCCAGCCGGAAACCAGCTCCTCTCCTCAGGACCATACCCCTCCCAGTCCACCAGGTAATGGAGCCGTCCCCCATGGAACCTGGAGTCCAGCAGGTCCCTCACCGCATACGCCGGACTCCCATCAATGTCCAGGGGTGGAGGAGGCGTACCCCGGGGGACGGCATCCGCCAGAGGACCAGGAACCACCGGCCTGAGGAGAGACACATGAAAAGCGGGTGAGACACGGTAGTGAGGGGAAAGGAGCAGCCATTATGATACCTCATTTATCCGCCGGAGGACCGTAAACGGTCCCACAAACCGGGGGCTCAGTTTCTTGCAGGGCAGGCGGAGAGAGAGTTTTTTTGTGGACAGCCAGACACGATCCCCAGGCTGGAATACAGGGCCTCAATGTGGTGGCGGTCGGCTTGGTCCTTCTGCCGACGAATGGCCCTCTGGAGATGGACATGGGCGGCGTCCCAGACCTGTCCGTCACTGTGGAACCACTCGTCGACAGCGGGCGCATCGGTCTGGCTGGGTGTCCAAGGGGCCAGGGCCGGCTGGTACCCCAGGATGCACTGGAAGGGAGTGAGCCCCGTGGCGGAGTGAACGAGGGAGTTTTGGGCATATTCTGCCCAGGGAAGAAACCTTGCCCACTCACCCTGCCGGTCCTGACAGTGGCAACGAAGAAACCTCCCCAACTCCTGGTTCATGCGCTCCACCTGCCATTCGACTGAGGCCTATACCCGGAAGTGAGGCTGGCCATGGCCCCGATCTTCTCCAGGAAAGCCTTCCACACTCGGAAGGTGAATTGGGGCCCATGGTCCGAGACGATGTCCTCCGGAGGTCCATAATGCCGGAAGACCTGTTGGAACAGGACCTCAGCAACCTGGAAAGCAGAAGGAAGACCAGTTAGTGGTAAAGAACGGCATGATTTGGAGAACCGATCTATGACCACCATGACTGTGGTGAAGCCGTCAGAACGTGGTAGGTTGGTGACAAAGTCTATGGACAGGTGTAACCAAGGTCGCTGAGGCACTGGGAGAGGAATTAGTTTGCCTGCTGCGGCGTTCTGAGGTGTCTTCGTTTGGGCACATTCGGAACAGGAGTTGACATAGCGGGAGACATCAGAAGTCAAGGTGGGCCACCTTTATTTTTGGGCTAGAGAATGCAGGGTACGCGTAATACCAGAGTGCCCTGCCGTAAGGGAAGTGTGCGCCCAGATCAGCAGGCGGTCACGGACACTGGTGGGTACATACACGCACCCCGGAGGGGCGTTGGCAGGCACTGGGTCTCCTGAGCCGCCAGGCGGATGTCTTCGTCACATCCCAAATGACAGGTGCAACGATGAGAGACAAGGGCAGGATAGGACACCCCAGATCCTTCCTTTCTCCGGTATGGTGCATCCTGGAGAGTGCGTCGGCCTTCACATTCTGGGATCCTGTGCTGTAGGACAGAATGAATTGGAAGCGAGTGAGAAATTGGGCCCACCTGGAGAGTTCATCCATTTCGCTGCCCATATGTGCTCCAAATTCCGGTGGTCAGTAAGAATCCGGAATGGATGGACTGCACCCTTCAGCCAGTGTCTCCATTCCTCCAGAGCGAGGACCAACGCTAACAGCTCCCTGTCTCCAACTCCATAGTTCCTCTCTGCGGGGGTAAGCTTTTTAGAGAAAAATGCACAGGGAGACATTTTCTCTGGCTTACCATGCCGCTGGGAGAGGACCGCACCCACGCCCTCCTCCGATGCATCCACCTCCAGGCTGAAAGGACGAGATGGATCTTGGTGTTTTAGGATGGGCGCTGTGTTGAACCTCTCCTTCAGCCTCTTGAAGGCAGCGTCAGCCTCAGGGTTCCAGGCCAGCTTCTGAGGCCCACCCTTAAGGAGAGAGGTGAGCAGGGCGGCTATGGAGCTGAAGGACCTGATGAAACGCTGGTAGAAATTAACGAAGCCCAGGAAGCTCTGTAGGCCCTTGATGGTGTCCCCTGTAGCTCAGTTGGTAGAGCATGGCGCTTGCAACACCAGGGTTGTGGGTTCGTGTCCCACGGGGGGCCAGTATGAAAAATGTATGCACTCACTAACTGTAAGTCGCTCTGGATAAGAGCGTCTTCTAAATGACTAAAATGTAATGGTGGTGGGAACTGGCCATGACCTGACGGCGTCCATCTTCACTCCTTCCATGAACACCCCCTGAGGACTGATCCGGTATCCCAGGAAAGAGATGGCCTGTTGGTGGAATTCGCATTTCTCCCCCTTCACCAACAGGCTGTGTTCCCGGAGGCGGAGTAGGACAGCTCAGACGTCCCTGACGTGCTCCTCGAACGTAGCCGAGTAGATCAGAATATCGTCGATGTACACCACTACCTGTCTACTCAGCATGTCCTGGAACACGTCATTGACGAAGGACTGGAACACAGAAGGTGCGTTGGCGTGGCCGTAGGGCATGACGCAGTATTCGTAGTGGCCTGAGGTAGTGCTGAATGCCATCTTTCACTCGTCTCCTTCCCGGATTCGGATCAGGTTGTAGGCACTCCTCAGCTCCAACTTGGTAAAGTATCGGGCCCCTCGTAGCTGCTCGATGGCCGACGGAACCAGAGGGAGGGGGTACCGGTACTTGGTGGTGACTGCGTTCAGCCCCCTGTAGTCAATGCATGGTCTCAGTCCTCCGTCTTTTTTGGCTACGAAGAAGAAGCTGGCGGATGCAGGAGAGGTAGAGCGTCTGATGAACCCCTGTTTCAGGGTCTCCGCCACATACTTCTCCATGGCCTCAGTCTCCGCCATGGAAAGGGGGTAAATGCGACTCTTCGGGGGGTGTTGGCCCTCCAGCAGGTCAATGGCACAGTACCAGGGCCTGTGAGGAGGGAGACACATAGCCTTTAATGAAGAGAAGACATCGGAGAGATCTGCATACTAACGTGGAATGATGGGCTGGAGGGCGGACTCCGGACTCTCCACTGACGTGGAACAACAAACCACCGGCAGGCAGGTCTTCCGGCATGAGGTGGACCAGGCTGTGATCCTCTTGGTGCTCCAATTGATGGTGGGGTTGTGTAGTCTGAGCCAGGGCAATCCCAAGACGATCCGGTGAAGGGGTGACGTGACGATGTGGAATGTCAGCTCCTCATGGTGCTCTGGTAGTGTGGGAATGGTGATGGGGAGATTGACGTGCGTAATGGTGCCTGATCCAAGGGGTTTATCGTCCAGTGAGGTGACATGTAGCGGAGATGGCAGTGGCACGGTGGGCAACCCCCATTCAGAGACCAGCTCCCTATCTATAAGGTTCCCCGCTGATCCGGAATCTATCATTGCAGTAGAAATGGAATAGAAGGAATAACCAGTCACCGTTATGGGAACTAAAAACAATGCTTTTGTGATAGGAGCTTATGTAACACTCACGGAGCCGCCAGGAGATCTGTGGTCCATGGTGGTGTAGGGGGAGCTGCCCACCTCCATGGGTGAGGACTTGGAAGCAGGGCGGCTTCCATAGCTCAGATGGGGTGAGAGTCGAGGGTCCGGGAGGTGTTGGGAACGCCGTCTCTCTCTCAACATGTCGTCAAGATGGATGGACGTTGTGATGAGGGTATCAAGGTCCATCTCGTCGTCTCGACATGCGAATTCCGTTTGATGTCCTCCTGTAAGCCTCTCCTGAAGGCTGTGCACAGAGCACGCTCATTCCAGCCGGAAGATGCCGCCACCGTGCAAAAGCTCAGCGCGTACTCGGACGCGGGCACCTCTCTCTGTTGTAGATGGAGGAGACGCTCACCCTCGTCCTTTCCCTCTGTGGGATGATCAAACACCGCCCTGAACCGAGCGAGGAAGGTGGGGTAGGGAAGCGCCACTGCCTCCTCTCCTTCCCAGACTGCCGTGGCCCAATCCAGCGCCTTTCCTTTAAGTAGCAAAATCAACAGCGCTATCCTGGCTTGGTCAGATGGATATGCCCCAGGCTGATGCGCCAGATAAAGTGAAACCTGTAGCAGGAAGCCGCTACATTTAGTAGTTTTACCGTCATAACGCTCCGGTAGGGCGAGGGTTCCCGCAGAACTGGGTGATAGCATGGGAACAGGTGGATTGGGGGCACTCCCTGAGGGTTTGGAGCATTCCTGCATGGTGCTGTTCAACTGGGCAAGCTGCTGCTGGTGCGGGTCGAGGCACTGGGAAACTCCTGCTGCATCCATTTTTGTTTGGTGTGTGATTCTGTGACGAGTACTGAATATACGAAGAGGCAGGACGCAGACGCAGGAATTAACAAGGTCAATGTTTACTTAACAATGAGAAAGATGTATGACAATGTATGCACTCACTAACTGTAAGTCGCTCTGGATAAGAGCGTCTGCTAAATGACTAAAATGTAAAGAGAAATAACAAAGATAGCGTAAACGACACAAAGCTTAACAATCACACACAACATCATACAGAACAGTCCAGGGCTAAATAGGGGTGGTGATGAGATTATGAGGTGCAGGTGCGCTGGAGGTGATTAGGGTGCGTTGGGTTTCCATTCCGGTGTTGCCGAGGTGTTGCGTTCAGACCGGTGGCTCAGTAGACCGGCAAATCAGAGCGCCGGAGGGGAGCAACGGGAGGAGAGCTTTAATGTAACAAAATGTGGAAAAAGTCAAGGGGTCTGAATACTTTCCGAATGCACTGTTAATAGTGAAGAGAATAGGTTCAAAAATCGACCCCTGTGATACACCTTTATGTACTCCAAGAAATTCAGACTTAACCCCACCAATCACGATGGCCTGAGTTCTGTCACTAAGATAATCATGAAACCATGAACAGGCGTCAGAGCTCAGGCACATCGAGGACAACTTATTCAATAAAATAGCATGATCAAAAGTATCAAAAGCTTTTGACAGGCCACAAACAAAACATCACATATCATTTTAGTGTCTAAAGCATTGACAAGATCATTAATAACTAAAGTGGTTGCTGTAATAGTGCTATGCCCAGGCCTAAACCCTGATTGGTTTACATTCAAAATACATTTCTCAGATAAAAAAGCGTAAAGTTGTACATTTACCAAGGATTCAAGAATCTCAGCTAGACAAGGAAGCTTTGAAAACGGGGCGATAATTATTAAGATCGCTTCTATCCCCGCCCTTATGGATGGCAGCGAGAGCTGATTTCCACACTTGAATATTTCCCGATAACAATGTTAAATGCAAAACATGTGTGTTATTGAGCCAGCAATGATGGGCGCTGCATACTTAAGAAGACCCGGAGCCATTTGGTCTGCCCATTTTGATTTCTTGTTGTCTATTGCTAGCATAGCATTCCTTGTACTCCATCACCGTACACTTTCACCACCCTGTGAAGTTCATCATAATTTATTTAATCTGTAGCCTAATAAACTGCATGGTTTCCCCGAGTCGTAGTGGGAGGACCACACAACATGTCATCAAGTGACTCCAAGTTTACTTCGATATGATGATTATTATATCAATATTTGCATATAAAAGCGTTTCCACCGACATTTCTCACATAAACCTGTTTTTGCTTTGTCATTATGTGGTATTGTGTGTAGATTGATGAGGAAAACAATTAATTTAATCAATTTTAGAATAAGTATTTAACGTAACAACATTTGGAAAAAGTCTGAATACTTGTGTGTATGTATGTACAGTTGAAGTCGGAAGTTTACATACACTTAGGTTGGAGTCATTAAAACTTGTTTTTCAACCACTCCACACATTTCTTGTTAACAAACTATAGTTTTGGTAAGTCCGTTCGGACATCTACTTTGTGCATGACACAAGTAATTTTTCCAACAATTGTTTACAGACAGATTATTTTACTTATAATTTACTGTATCACAATTCCAGTGGGTCAGAAGTTTACATACACTAAGTTGACTGTGCCTTTAAACAGCTTGGAAAATTCCAGAAAATGATGTCATGGCTTTAGAAGCTTCTGATAGGCTAATTGACATCATTTGAGTCAATTGGAGGTGTACCTGTGGATGTATATCAAGGCCTACCTTCAAACTCAGTGCCTCTTTGCTTGACATCATGGGACAATCAAAAGAAATCAGCCAACACCTCAGAAAAACAATTGTAGACATCCACAAGTCTGGTTCATCCTTGGGAGCAATTTCAAAACGCCTGAAGGTACCACATTCATCTGTACAAACAATAGTACGCAAGTATAAACACCATGGGACCATGCAGCCGTCATACCACTCAGGAAGGAGACGCGTTCTGTCTCCTAGAGATGAACGTACTTTGGTGCGAAAAGTGCAAATCAATCCCAGAACAACAGCAAAGGACCTTGTGAAGATGCTGGAGGAAACAGGTACAAAAGTATCTATATCCACAGTAAAATGAGTCCTATATCGACATAACCTGAAAGGCTGCTCAGCAAGGAAGAAGCCATTGCTCCAAAACCGCCATAAAAAAGCCAGACTAGAGTTTGCAACTGCACATAGGGACAAATATCGTACTTTTTGGAGAAATGTCCTCTGATCTGATGAAACAAAAATAGAACAGTTTGGCCATAATGACCATCATTATGTTTGGAGGACAAAGGGGGTGCTTGCAAGCCGAAGAACACAATTCCAACCGTGAAGCACGGGGTGGCAGCATCATGTTATGGGGGTGCTTTGCTGCAGGAGGGACTGGTGCACTTTACAAAATAGATGGCATCATGAGGAAGGAAAATTATGTGGATATATTGAAGCAACATCTCAAGACATCAGTCAGGTAGTTAAAGCTTGGTCGCAAATGGGTCTTCCAAATGGACAATGACCCCAAGCATACTTCCAAAGTTGTGGCAAAATGGCTTAAATACAACAAAGTCAAGGTATTGGAGTGGCCATCACAAAGCCCTGACCTAAATCCTATAGAAAATGTGTGGGCAGAACTGAAAAAGCGTGTGCAAGCAAGGAGGCCTACAAACTTGACTCAGTTACACCAGCTCTGTCAGGAGGAATGGGCCAAAATTTACCCAACTTATTGTGGGAAGCTTGTGGAAGGCTACCCGAAACGTTTGACCCAAGTTAAACAATTTAAAGCCAATGCTACCAAATACTAATTGAGTGTATGTAAACGTCTGACCCACTGGGAATGTGATGAAATAAATAAAATATGAAATAAATCATTCTCTCTACTATTATTCTGACATTTCACATTCTTAAAATAAAGTGGTGATCCTAACTGACCTAAGACAGGGATTTTTTACTAGGATTAAATGTCAGGAATTGTGAAAAACTGAGTTTAAATGTATTTGGCTAAGGTGTACGTAAACTTTCGACTTCAACTGTATATGTGTGTGTGAGTATGTATTTGTGTGTGTGTGTGTGTGTTTGTGTGTGTGTGTGGTAGTAGTTGTGGTCTGTAGTTGTGTTGCTGTGGTCAGTAGTTGTGTGGTTGTAGTCAGTAATTGTGGTCAGTAGTTGTGGTCAGTAGTTGTGGTCTGTAGTTGTGGCGTGTAGTTGTGTTCAGTAGTTGTGTGGTTGTGGTCAGTGTCTAAACTACACTTGTTGCGTGTGAAAACTGAAAGAAGTGCAATGAGAAGTGACCGGGTGAAATATGGTGGCAGTTGTTGTCCGAAGCCGTTGTTGCTTGGCAACAGTTACCTTTGCTGGACTGCTCCCTCCATGGCTAAAGCCAGTGTGAGAAACATGCTAACATACAGTACATTTGGGCTTTTAAACAAAATAAATGCTGCACTCTGACCCACAAAACCTATTTGCAAGGAAAGTGAACTTCATAATGTGATGTAGTTTTATTGGAATTTGTAGCTGTTGTTGGTAAGTAATGAATATTCTAGCTTCTGACATGACTTACTACAAAATAGAGCAGTTGATGGGTTACTAAAACAGCTCTATCTATTCAAAGTTGAAGCTATTCCTAATATTTTCAGTTTTGAAAAGCAGAGAAGTAGAGGAAGATTTCATACGCTCTAAGTTTTTGTGTGACTTGTTGGGGAAGTTGTCAAAACGGCAGTTGTTTGGAAAAAGTTTGAGGAAAATGTGCTAATGTGTTATTGCAGTTACTGAAACAGCTGAATCGTTAGATCCGTAGCGGATAGTTCCGCAAACAGATTTGAATAGCAGAGAAGTAGACAAAGATGTCCTACCCTCTAACTGTTTGTCTAACTTGTTGGGGAAGTGGTAAAAATGTCTGCTGTTAATATAAAGTTAGTGTTGTTAATGCGGTTACTAAAAAAGCTGTAACTTTTTATCAGAATAATATATATTGTTCCGCGGTTAGATTTGAAGAGCAGAAAAGTAGAGGAAGATTTCATATGCTCTAACTTTTTGTATGTTGTTAAAGTGGTCAAAGTAGACGATGTAGTATCTAAACAGTTTATGATTTTGCTGACGTTTGCAAATGGTGTGTTAGAGGAACTTGGCTCTGCTTGCGGAAACATCTGGAAAGCATTACTACATAGGTTTCTTGGAATAGAGGAAAGTCTACTATGTAGAGGCCGGGGATTGGTTTATTAAAATCACGCCATATTATGTTACATAGGATATAAATACCATGTTCTGAACAAAGGACGAGAGAGACAACATATTATATCAACAGATTGGGCCGTTGTTCTCCAGATATTCTGCAGATGTCTGTAAATTGATACTGTGACCTTTGATATAAATAAACCTTTATAATCAAAGTACAGTGTAAGCGGACTTCTTATCATCACAGCATAGATCAGTATTGTTGTCTCGGAACACCACATAAATGGCGACGAGGAACCTTTGGGACGTGCTGCGTCTTTTCTCTGCATTCCATTCATGGGCTGCGAAGTGACTCCCGCTCAAGACGCCGGCAAATAAGGTGAGATTTCTCACAGTTTTGGGCGCTGGTCGGTTCGTGTGCTTGTGTGTGTGTGTGCGTTCAGATGTACCGTCAAAGGACTTGTGTGTGCGCTTTGCTGTTATTTGCTGTGTGATGGGAATCCGTTATAAAATTCTAAATGTGTTTGCGTTGGGAACAACGCAAACAGGGGGGAATGTACAGTGGGGAAAAAAGTATTTGGTCAGCCACCAATTGTGCATGTTCTCCCACTTAAAAAGATGAGAGAGGCCTGTAATTTTCATCATAGGTACACGTCAACTATGACAGACAAATTGAGAGAAAAAAATCCAGAAAATCACATTGTAGGATTTTTAATGAATTTATTTGCAAATTATGGTGGAAAATAAGTATTTGGTCACCTACAAACAAGCAAGATTTCTGGCTCTCACAGACCTGTAACTTCTTCTTTAAGAGGCTCCTCTGTCCTCCACTCGTTACCTGTATTAATGGCACCTGTTTGAACTTGTTATCATTATAAAAGACACATGTCCACAACCTCAAACAGTCACACTCCAAACTCCACTATGGCCAAGACCAAAGAGCTGTCAAAGGACACCAGAAACAAAATTGTAGACCTGCACCAGGCTGGGAAGACTGAATCTGCAATAGGTAAGCAGCTTGGTTTGAAGAAATCAACTGTGGGAGCAATTATTAGGAAATGGAAGACATACAGTGGGGAAAAAAAGTATTTAGTCAGCCACCAATTGTGCAAGTTCTCCCACTTAAAAAGATGAGAGAGGCCTGTAATTTTCATCATAGGTACACGTCAACTATGACAGACAAATTGAGAAAAAAAATTCCAGAAAATCCCATTGTAGGATTTTTAATGAATTTATTTGCTAATTATGGTGGAAAATAAGTATTTGGTCACCTACAAACAAGCAATATTTCTGGCTCTCACAGACCTGTAACTTCTTCTTTAAGAGGCTCCTCTGTCCTCCACTCGTTACCTGTATTAATGGCACCTGTTTGAACTTGTTATCAGTATAAAAGACACCTGTCCACAACCTCAAACAGTCACACTCCAAACTCCACAATGGCCAAGACCAAAGAGCTGTCAAAGGACACCAAAAACAAAATTGTAGACCTGCACCAGGCTGGGAAGACTGAATCTGCAATAGGTAAGCAGCTTGGTTTGAAGAAATCAACTGTGGGAGCAATTATTAGGAAATGGAAGACATACAGTGGGGAAAAAAAGTATATAGTCAGCCACCAATTGTGCAAGTTCACCCACTTAAAAAGATGAGAGAGGCCTGTAATTTTCATCATAGGTACACGTCAACTATGACAGACAAATTGAGAAAAAAAAATCCAGAAAATCCCATTGTAGGATTTTTAATGAATTTATTTGCTAATTATGGTGGAAAATAAGTATTTGGTCACCTACAAACAAGCAATATTTCTGGCTCTCACAGACCTGTAACTTCTTCTTTAAGAGGCTCCTCTGTCCTCCACTCGTTACCTGTATTAATGGCACCTGTTTGAACTTGTTATCAGTATAAAAGACACCTGTCCACAACCTCAAACAGTCACACTCCAAACTCCACAATGGCCAAGACCAAAGAGCTGTCAAAGGACACCAAAAACAAAATTGTAGACCTGCACCAGGCTGGGAAGACTGAATCTGCAATAGGTAAGCAGCTTGGTTTGAAGAAATCAACTGTGGGAGCAATTATTAGGAAATGGAAGACATACAGTGGGGAAAAAAAGTATATAGTCAGCCACCAATTGTGCAAGTTCACCCACTTAAAAAGATGAGAGAGGCCTGTAATTTTCATCATAGGTACACGTCAACTATGACAGACAAATTGAGAAAAAAAAATCCAGAAAATCCCATTGTAGGATTTTTAATGAATTTATTTGCTAATTATGGTGGAAAATAAGTATTTGGTCACCTACAAACAAGCAATATTTCTGGCTCTCACAGACCTGTAACTTCTTCTTTAAGAGGCTCCTCTGTCCTCCACTCGTTACCTGTATTAATGGCACCTGTTTGAACTTGTTATCAGTATAAAAGACACCTGTCCACAACCTCAAACAGTCACACTCCAAACTCCACAATGGCCAAGACCAAAGAGCTGTCAAAGGACACCAAAAACAAAATTGTAGACCTGCACCAGGCTGGGAAGACTGAATCTGCAATAGGTAAGCAGCTTGGTTTGAAGAAATCAACTGTGGGAGCAATTATTAGGAAATGGAAGACATACAGTGGGGAAAAAAAGTATATAGTCAGCCACCAATTGTGCAAGTTCTCCCACTTAAAAAGATGAGAGAGGCCTGTAATTTTCATCATAGGTACACGTCAACTATGACAGACAAATTGAGAAAAAAAAATCCAGAAAATCCCATTGTAGGATTTTTAATGAATTTATTTGCTAATTATGGTGGAAAATAAGTATTTGGTCACCTACAAACAAGCAATATTTCTGGCTCTCACAGACCTGTAACTTCTTCTTTAAGAGGCTCCTCTGTCCTCCACTCGTTACCTGTATTAATGGCACCTGTTTGAACTTGTTATCAGTATAAAAGACACCTGTCCACAACCTCAAACAGTCACACTCCAAACTCCACAATGGCCAAGACCAAAGAGCTGTCAAAGGACACCAAAAACAAAATTGTAGACCTGCA
Organism: Coregonus lavaretus; assembly: GCF_964263955.1. NCBI lineage: Eukaryota > Metazoa > Chordata > Actinopteri > Salmoniformes > Salmonidae > Coregonus > Coregonus lavaretus. Next base: position 75,385,394 of record NC_139988.1, on the reverse strand, counting down.
CCAGGCTGGGAAGACTGAATCTGCAATAGGTAAGCAGCTTGGTTTGAAGAAATCAACTGTGGGAGCAATTATTAGGAAATGGAAGACATACAAGACCACTGATAATCTCCCTCGATCTGGGGCTCCACGCAAGATCTCACCCCGTGGGGTCAAAATGATCACAAGAACGGTGAGTAAAAATCCCAGAACCACACGGGGGGACCTAGTGAATGACCTGCAGAGAGCTGGGACCAAAGTAACAAAGCCTACCATCAGTAACACACTACGCCGCCAGGGACTCAAATCCTGCAGTGCGAGACGTGTCCCCCTGCTTAAGCCAGTACATGTCCAGGCCCGTCTGAAGTGCATTTGGATGATCCAGAAGAGGATTGGGAGAATGTCATGTGGTCAGATGAAACCAAAATATAACTTTTTGGTAAAAACTCAACTCGTCATGTTTGGAGGACAAAGAATGCTGAGTTGCATCCAAAGAACACCATACCTACTGAGAAGCATGGGGTTGGAAACATCATGCTTTGGGGCTGTTTTTCTGCAAAGGGACCAGGACGACTGATCCGTGTAAAGGAAAGAATGAATGGGGCCATGTATCGTGAGATTTTGAGTGAAACCCTCCTTCCATCAGCAAGGGCATTGAAGATGAAACTTGGCTGGGTCTTTCAGCATGACAATGATCCCAAACACACCGCCCGGGCAACGAAGGAGTGGCTTCGTAAGAAGCATTTCAAGGTCCTGGAGTGGCCTAGCCAGTCTCCAGATCTCAACCCCATAGAAAATCTTTGGAGGGAGTTGAAAGTCTGTGTTGCCCAGCGACAGCCCCAAAACATCACTGCTCTAGAGGAGATCTGCATGGAGGAATGGGCCAAAATACCAGCAACAGTGTGTGAAAACCTTGTGAAGACTTACAGAAAACGTTTGACCTGTGTCATTGCCAACAAAGGGTATATAACAAAGTATTGAGAAACTTTTGTTATTGACCAAATACTTATTTTCCACCATCATATGCCAATAAATTCATTAAAAATCCTACAATGTGATTTTCTGGATTTTTTTTTTCTCATTTTGTCTGTCATAGTTGACGTGTACCTATGATGAAAATTACAGGCCTCTCTCATCTTTTTAAGTGGGAGAACTTGCACAATTGGTGGCTGACTAAATACTTTTTTCCCCACTGTACAAGACCACTGATAATCTCTCTCGATCTGGGGCTCCACGCAAGATCTCACCCCATGGGTTCAAAATGATCACAAGAACGGTGAGCAAAAATCCCAGAACCACACGGGGGGACCTAGTGAATGACCTGCAGAGAGCTGGGACCAAAGTAACAAAGCCTACCATCAGTAACACACTGCGCCGCCAGGGACTCAAATCCTGCAGTGCCAGACGTGTCCCCCTGCTTAAGCCAGTACATGTCCAGGCCTGTCTGAAGTTTGCTAGAGTGCATTTGGATGATCCAGAAGAAGATTGGGAGAATGTCATATGGTCAGATGAAACCAAAATATAACTTTTTGGTAAAAACTCAACTCGTCGTGTTTGGAGGACAAAGAATGCTGAGTTGCATCCAAAGAACACCATACCTACTGTGAAGCATGGGGGTGGAAACATCATGCTTTGGGGCTGTTTTTCTGCAAAGGGACCAGGACGACTGATCCGTGTAAAGGAAAGAATGAATGGGGCCATGTATCGTGAGATTTTGAGTGAAAACCTCCTTCCATCAGCAAGGGCATTGAAGATGAAACGTGGCTGGGTCTTTCAGCATGACAATGATCCCAAACACACCGCCCGGGCAACGAAGGAGTGGCTTCGTAAGAAGCATTTCAAGGTCCTGGAGTGGCCTAGCCAGTCTCCAGATCTCAACCCCATAGAAAATCTTTGGAGGGAGTTGAAAGTCCGTGTTGCCCAGCGACAGCCCCAAAACATCACTGCTCTAGAGGAGATCTGCATGGAGGAATGGGCCAAAATACCAGCAACAGTGTGTGAAAACCTTGTGAAGGCTTACAGAAAACGTTTGACCTGTGTCATTGCCAATAAAGGGTATATAACAAAGTATTGAGAAACTTTTGTTATTGACCAAATACTTATTTTCCACCATAATTTGCAAATAAATTAATAAAAAATCCTACAATGTGATTTTCTAGAATTTTTTTAAAATTACAGGCCTCTCTCATCTTTTTAAGTTGGAGAACTTGCACAATTGGTGGCTGACTAAATAGTTTTTTCCCCCACTGTATATAGGAATTATTAACACTGGGCACACATATTTTGGCTTGGAAAAAAAGTGTGCGAGAGTGTCCAGGAAAAGCATGAAGGAATAAGGCCAGGAAATAAGGAGAAAGTATACTTTTAGGATGTCGCTGATTAAGGAAGCCCTCAAACGAGGCGATCATTAAGATGGGCCATAAATCCTGGGAGTCATTAGATTGACTGTCGGGTCAGTTCTGGGAACTGTCAGTTGTGGAAGATACATTCGATTGCACGTTACCTCTCGGAATATAGTTGACGAAGTATATGTCCGAAGTAACCTCTCATTGAATTATCTGTAACTGAGGTAGCACAAATTTAGGAAGGAACAATGACAAATGAGGAGCGACGGTAGCATGCTTAGTGTATTGTATGAACGGATGCATTCTTGTTTAAACTGTGTATGCGTGTGTGTGTGAGACAAGGAGAGCCTATGTCTGTGTGTGTGTGTGGGAGAGATTTAAAAAAAAAAAAAGATAAAAAATGGAGAGGTCTCTGATGTGTTCCAGCTGTGTGTCGACTAAGGCTATGACAACAGGGGTTTTAGTTTTTTGTAAGGAAATATGTTAGTTATGGTTAAAACCTTATGAGTCTCCAATAGAGAGAACTTTTAATACTTGTTAAAAAACTATGTGCCCCTGGGAGGATGATTATTTGTAATGGATTAGAAAATAACTATGAATCTGCAGATTCGAATAATTAAACATAACAAATTTCGAAGTAGGATTTGTGTTATATGTTGGTTTGTGAGTTTTGTTAAGTCTTACTGTTTGTCAAAGGGGGGAGCAAACGGAGCGACAGCGGGTCTGTCTACTCTGTTGTTTAGACTTGGAGAGAGCTGCTTGAGAGCTCTCTCCACTCTGAAATCGCACTGGTGAATGAACTACGCATGCGTTGGATTTTATGTGTTTAGAGTTACGTAGTGCAAATGTGCCACTCCTCTGCCTGCACTGAGTTGCTGGGAGACGCAGACTCAGAACAGACAGAGACAGAGGGAGAGATTTAGACACTAATAGTCTTCTGTTTGTTAAATCGGCTTTTGCTTGATGATGAAACTATTTGTTGAGATCTATTGAATTGATCAATGAGAGAGATATGTTGACGGATTAAAAATAAATAAATAATTAAATAAATAAATAAAATAAAATGTTATTGAGCTATTTATAATATTCCTGAGTTAAGCTGTTTGCTTATTTCTTAGCGCCAATGTGAACATAGGTATGCATAAAATACTAAATTCTTGTCTGTTTCTTTGTTCTTCTGTCATGTGAGAGACGAGAAGGAGGAGAGAGAGAGAGAGGAGGTGCTGACAACGGATCAACTCCAACTAAGGCCAGTACTGTTTTATCCACAAAACCCACTCTCCCTTACAGGATATAATAGATACATTGTGTATGCATAGAATATTTCATGTTGTGACCATTTCACAGGAACTTGGCAACAGACTGATGAATTGATGTAATTGATAATTCCACATTAGGGTTTTTGTGAATGAGTTGTTTTGATTAGAGTTGTGTTGGAAATCCAGCACTGACAATATTCTGTAAAATTAAGGTAATTGGGTGCTTATTAAGCAATGGGTTTGTGAGTGCTGTAGTGTTGCTGGATTAGAGGTCTTTGTTTTTTGGATTGCTCTGAAGTTGACTACTTTCCTTTACTTTTCCTGATTGGATGTGGTAAGATTGCCACTAATCAATAATTTGGTAAAATAAAATAAAATATAAATAAATTGATACAAATAAATAAATTGATGAATAAATAAATTGATTAATTAATAAATAAATAAATTGGGGGGGGGGGGGGGGGGAGAGGGAACTATAGGCTACATACTCTAAAATAATGAAATCATTTACAATAAAGGAATATAAAAGAGTTGTTACAAAGGGGAAAAAGGACATCAAAACTACAAAAGTAATTACTCCTGTTGATGTAGTACAAAATAGTAATCCTCTAGTTAATGGTATTGCAAGGTTATCTGGAAAATGGAATAAACGTTGGCCTGACATTGAACAACCATGGCCAGTGGAAGGGACTCTTAACCCAGACGTCATCAAGATAATGCAAGTGCTTGTATTCACGTATAAGGCAGATCAAAATAAGGGGAAAAAAGGGGAACAACGTAAAGAAAAGAGACAAAGAGAGCTGGGTGTTCTTAAGCTGTTTGAAAATGAAGGACAAAAACTGATAAAAGATAGAAAAGATAACAGAGACAGAGGTATAGAGAAAATTGCAAAAGAGGTGAAGGTAACAGAAAAACTAATGGCAGAAGTCAATACACCTTTCTCACATATGGATTCAGCAAAAAGACCCCCACCTTACGAGGAAGAAGTAGAGTTTAAGGACGTCTATCCTCAGCTTCCAGTGATCATTCAGGAGGGTGATTATTGCATCAGAGATGAAGATGAACGAATAATAGAGAGAGGACAAGCAGAAACGACCATAAAGATGAATCCAAACTCCAAAAGTAAGAACAAAATGAGATGTCTGGAAACTAAGGGTGGATTGAGGTTCAGGAGGATGGACCTTGAAGATGATGATGATGATGATCAGAGTGATTCAGAAGAGATCATGGGTGGATATGACCCTGTGATCAGACAGAGGTTGGCCAGAGCGGAAAGAAGGGGTGATGGAAGTTGGAAGAAGAAGAATACAAGAGATTTGAGTTCTGATGAAAGTGAAGATGGAAACAGCGATGAAGATGTAGAGATTAAAGGTGCTTCATATTCAAGAGGATTTTATCCTACAATGACTAGCACAGAAGAAATAGAACAAGATATAGATCGATGCATATCATGCCTGGATAAGGCCAATAATTTAGAAGAAGTAAGACAATTGGAAGAACAACTCAAGAAGCTGAAGATACAGAAGAAAAAACTGCTGAAAAAAGGATCCCAAGAATTGGAGAAGAAGTATACATTAAGGCCAAGACAAGGGAGCACCAGTAAGAAGATGATGCCAGTGATCATTCGAGGACAAAACCTGGAGTATAAGCCTTTGCAGAATACCGATATGTCAGATATACTTGAGAAGCTGCCTACTCTTCAAGATGGAGCATATCCTTGGATTTCAAAGTTGGAAGAAATTACGGTGGGAACACAGTCTGCCATAGGAGACATTAAGAGACTTTTGGCTAATCTCCTTGGGATTCCAGGCATGGAAGACATTTTTCAGAGAGCTGGACTTAATAGATATGTGGGGACTGCAGTGAACGACCCTGAATTGTTGGCTGCAAGTAGAAATCGGCTATGGAGAGCACTGAAAGATACGTTTCCAACAAATGTGCATCCTGACAACATTCTGATTGATCCACTAGGACAACAAGATATTCCGAGAGCCTATGTGTCAAGAGTTCATCAAGTGTGGAGAAATATTACCGGAAATTATCCAGATGTGAGTCAAATAGAGCAGTCAATTTTGAGAGCTAAACTGCAGATGGGACTGCCCTCACCAGTAAGGAGCAAACTGGTTGGACTTGGAAGCATGACAAAATGTGTCTATACAGATCATATAGCCCATCAAGTGGATCTATACAGGAAAAAGGAACACAACCAGAAAGAACAGGACCAAGAAACTCTCAGAAAACTCAATGAAATACAACTGGGGGAGAATAAGAAGGAGAAGAAAAGCTTTGGTTATGAAGAATCAGTGTGCACCAAATCAACAATCACTGCCACAGCTTCAACTGAACAAGGTCAAATGCAATTGTACCAACCACAACTAGTGGTACAAGTTGTTTCATATTCAATAACCAGTTTCTGGACTGACAAAGAATTGGAGAGGAAGAGGACGAGAAGGCTTAGGAAGAGGAAGAGGAGAAAAATTTAAGCCATACTTCCAGCAATCTTCAGAAGTGTGTTATGATTGTGGACAGGTTGGTCACTTTGCTGTGAGTGTAATGGGCCAGAAGGAAACACAAGAGGGAATTTCTGAGGAAGATACAGGAGCAAGTGAAGACCATCTGGAGGACAGGTGAACCCTTATAGGGACAAGGAGCAAGGATTCTAGAGGTGCCCAGAAGATCCGAAAGGGGGGTGTCAGCTGGTAGCATCAGGACCGGAAAAAGATCCAACAATTGAGGTGAAAATAAACAACGGACCATTGGAAGTGATGGTGGATAGCGGAACTGCTTTTATCTGTGTTCAGCCTGAAGAGGTTACACATCTCACTATGTCAAAATTAACTAATTAGGATAGGGATTTGAGGGAGTAAAACAGTTGATTACTCTTAAGGAACCAATTGAGCTCTGCTATGAAAATCAGAAAATTACAATACCCATACTGGTATCAGAACATACACCTATTGCATTGTTGGGAAGAGATGCATTGTGTAAGTTGAGTTGTACAATAAGATGTACACCAGACGGCTGTCTGGTAGAAGTGCCAAAGGAAAAGGTTTACCAATTGTTGATGATGACAGAGATGGATTAGTCTATAGTATTCTGGATTGGAAATCTCAGTGAAGATTTTTGAAGCAGGCTAAGATATGGAAGAAATTTAAGGGGAAAAAATGCCAGATGCGAGGCTTCTGGAATATCCATTTCAACTCAGCTGAAGTATTTCAAGAATGCTGCCGAATTGAACTCAGAGGAATGGTTGAGTCATCAACTGAAGAAAGTTCAACTCAGCTTATGTTGCATAATTTTAGGACCACAAGGAGCAGCTATGAAGATAAACACAGATGATTATCTGGATAAAGAATTGGAGATTGAGAAGAGTGCAACATGTAATCTAGTTGGTTTCTGAAGGCCATGAGCAGAAGCAAATAGGAGAAATGAAGACAGAAGCAGAGAAAGCTGTTTTTGTACTGATGAAAGAGAATTGGGGGATTTGGAGGAGTGAAGATCAGCGATTTCTGAAAATGATGATTTTGGCTCAAGGACAAGGAGAGTCATAAGCTGTACGGATGACACATGAATCTATCTGCAGTGCGAAGATGGATTCAGACCCTTTGAAAGAGGAGATGTTGCAAAAAGTTCAAGAATGTTTGTGATATCAAAGTACTACTGATATTGGATTTGTGAAATCAGCCCAATTGAGGTGAAAGTTGAACTTCGACGAGGAGCCAGACCTCCTTGGAAGAATCAGTATCCATTGAAAGATGAAGCAATCCAAGGGATTGAACCAGAAATTGAAGGACTTTCAAAAGCAGGTGTTTTGAAGACAATGAGAAAAAATCCTTAGAGTAGCAATCAATTGTTGTTTTGGGAGAAACCATGAGGGGTTGATAGTAGCGCCTCTAGACCTATTAGGTCTGATGATTTAGGAAGCTATGGGCAAGGGGGGAGGTTAGGAGAAAGATCACAAAGGAGTATGGTTTTTGGGAACCATATTTGCTTGAATAGGTTGACTATGTCATAGGCAGGTGAATAATCTGTCTGAAAAATTATGTTCGCAGGGGTGTGACTGTTATTCTTGGTTACATTCCTACACCAAGAGGTGCATAAGATGTCCAACTAAGCTAAAAGATGCTCAGTCGGTTGCAAAGTTCTTGTGTAAAGAAGTAATAAGCAGGTGGGGACTTCCCGATTTAATATCCTCAGAAAATGGGAAAGGAATTTGTGGATAAATCAGTGAAATGGTTTTTGAAAAAATTGGAAAAAAAAGTCAGACTAAAATGTTATGAAGACTAGGGTTGAAGTAACTCTAGGAAATTTTGAATATCTGATTGTGGGATAATTATATTATTGTGATATTTAGTATTTTCTTATGAATCAAAGGGGGGAAATGGGATGTGATTCATTTTATATATCATTTTATATATCATTTTTATATTTTTAGTTGATATTGATGTTTTAATTTGAATGTGTTGTTTTGCAAAAGATACTGTTTGGTCTTTTCTTTTCTTCCAGAAGCATATGGGGGAATGTGTAGAGGGGATTCAAATACTCAAACATGGACAATATGAATGGACTGGAGGAAGTGGAACAAGGAAGGTGTGGAAATGTTCAGATTCCATCATCGACGTTTCATTGGAAGTCGACACTGCTGAGGAGATTAAGTATAGTGGACTACATTCCAGTGTCTGCAATGATATATATGGACATATTTGCATGTGTAATACATAATTTGTGTTATATTCTTTCTGTATTAATGATTTGAAGAATTATGTTTTCTGTTGTTGGGTACATGTGGGGACCTCAGATGTTTTTGTTTATTTCCTTGAAGCTTAGGGATATTGGGTCTAGGCAGGGACAGAGATAATCCACAGGAGGGTCTGATGGGTCGACCAGCCTGAATGTGGACATTTTTTATTGTATTTTGTTTGCTGAGGTTTTCATGTGTATTCAATTGCATCATGGCTTAAAATGCATTGATAAAGATTTATAAATTGATCTGGAGTACTTAGGTGGTCGCCTGGGGCAGAGGGGCCGTGAGAGAATTTTCCTGTCTTGATTGATTGATGGATATTTGGAATGAAAGCTGCCAGACAGGTTTTTCAGTCTTACACTCCATAACAATTTATTTACACTCCATACAAAAATGTGTCTATATAACCATGTGTTTACTCTCCATACATTTTGGTTTATTGCTGAAGTTACTCAAGAACAAAAATTGTTATTTGTCATAATCCTATTCTTTTTGTTTTCGAGACTTAATTAGTCTCGAAGGGGGGAAATATGTAGTATCTAAACAGTTTATGATTTTGCTGACGTTTGCAAATGGTGTGTTAGAGGAACTTGGCTCTGCTTGCGGAAACATCTGGAAATAATTACTACATAGGTTTCTTGGAATAGAGGAAAGTCTGCTATGTAGAGGCCGGGGATTGGTTTATTAAAATCACGCCATATTATGTTACATAGGATATAAATACCATGTTCTGAACAAAGGACGGGGAGAGACAACATATTATATCAACAGATTGGGCCGTTGTTCTCCAGATATTCTCCAGATGTCTGTAAATTGATACTGTGACCTTTGATATAAATAAACATTTATAATCAAAGTACAGTGTAAGCGGACTTCTTATCATCACAGCATAGATCATCATTGTTGTCTCGGAACACCAAAACGATTTGTGTCAAAAGTTGCATTGTTGCAGTTACAGTGAATGGAATGTTGGAAGTGATGTCACAATGGGGAGATTTAGAATGTTGAGGAAATCCCATGTAAGTGGATGGAGGACAAAAAGGACAAAAAACAAAAACTTTCAAAGTATAAAAGGTATGAAAAAGTTGCTCACTGGTCCTGACCAGTCTACACGTTTTAAAGTTTGAACGGTGTTTCTAGCTTAAACGGTGTAAGAGGAGTAGCGTGCTTAATAATAATAATAATAATAATAATAGTAAGTCAGAAGAATGTTGAAGATTTAAGTCAGGGCTTTTGCTTTGCCAAGTCCCACAATAAGAAGTACGTCAAAGATTTATAATGGGGACTCTTGCTTTGCAAGCCCCACTAAAAAAGTCACAGTTCCAGTCTACTTAAGGGGTGGCTCTACCATACTGTAGATACCAATATGATAGCAGCTGGGTCTGGTCTACTTGTAAATTAACCAGAAAAAATGGAGCCAGTGAAATGTCATTTTCCGTTTCTGCTGAAGCCACAATATAGAGTCATTGGGGGTGACACACTTGTACACATAGTATCCATTATATTGACCAGATACTGTGATAGTGGCCGCTCTAACAATGAAAATAAATGTATTCAAAAATGGAGGGCAGTCGGGAGGAGGCAAGATGAGGTGGAACCATTCCAGCCAATGAGAGGGCAGATACGTGTGAACAACAGGCACAACGGTTTCCACTAGTTACCACAGCCACAAGGTCCAAATTGGCTATATAGCAATAAATAAATAAAAATTAAGGTTAGGGTGATGCGTAAGGTTAGCAGTGTGGTTAAGGTTATCATTAGGTTTAAAATCACATTTTAAGAAGATAAATTGTAGAAATTCTGAAATAAAGTTTTATTTTTTTTTATTGCCGGGATGTCGATGGGACAGGAAGTGTAGTTTAATGAAACACCAGCACAAACTCATCAGCCAATCAAATGCATGGGAACAGAAGGAAGGGCGTAGTGATTGAAAGATAAATAATCAAATCAAACTAACAAAACCAGAAGTGAGGGCGTGACTGCTGAAAATGACCAACCAAATTAAAGCGATTTGAAAACTCTGCCATAGCACTTCCTTGCAGGTGTCTTCTACTTGCTGTCATTAAAATGTTTTATATTCCTGTAGATAACAACGAATGAACAACTCCAGGAATTTCTACTTTCTACGCACCAAGCCATAGAAATGATTACAGATAACGTTTAAAGCAGAGGTAGCTAGATAGCTAAGTCAAATTACTACAGCTAACGTAGTCAATAACTAAAATTACTAGCTAGTAAACAAACATTGTAGTTAACATGATCATGTCACAGTGCATTCGGAAAGTATTTAGACCCCTCGATTTTTTCCACATTTTGTTACGTTACAGCCTTATTCTAAAATTGATTTAATCAAAAGCAAATCTCATCAATCTACAGACAAAACCCCTTAATGACAAAGCAAAACCAGGTTTTTATACATTTTTGCAAATTTATAAAAAATCAACAACTGAAATATCACATTTACATAAGTATTCAGACCATTTACTCAGCACTTTGTTGAAGCACATTTGGCAGCTATTACAGCCTTGAGTCTTCTTGGGTATGACGCTGAAAGCTTGGCACACATATATTTGGGGAGTTTATCCCATTCTTCGCTGCAAATCCTCTCAAGCTCTGTCAGGTTGGATGGGGAGCGTTGCTGCACAGCTATTTTCAGGTCTCTCCAGAGATGTTCGATCGGGTTCAAGTCCGGGCTCTGGCTGGGCCACTCAAGGACATTCAGAGACCACTCTTTTTTTCTCTTGGCTGTGTGCTTAGGGTCATTGACCTTCGCCCCAGTCTGAGGTCCTGAGTGCTCTGGAGCAGGTTTTCATGAAGGATCTCTCTGTACTTTGCTCTGTACATCTTTCCCTCGATCCTGACTAGTCTCCTTGTCCCTGCCACTGAAAAACATCCCCACAGCATGATGCTGCCACCACCATGCTTCACCGTAGGGATGGTGCCAGGTTTCCTCCAGACGTGAAGCTTGGCATTCAGGCCAAAGAGTTCAATCTTGGTTTCCTCAGACCAGAGAAATGTGTTTTTCATGGTCTGAGAGTCCTTTAGGTGCTTTTTGGCAAACTCCAAGCGGGCTGTCATGTGCCTTTTACTGAGGAGTGGCTTCCGTCTGGCCACTCTACCATAAAGGCCTGATTGGTGGAGTTCTGCAGAGATATTTGTCCTTCTGGAAGGTTCTCCCATCTCCACAGAGGAACTCTGGCGCTATATCAGAGTGACCATTGTGTTCTTGGTCGCCTCCCTGACCAAGGCCCTTCTCCCCCGATTGCTCAGTTTGGCAAGGCGGCCAGCTCTAGGAAGAGTCTTGGAGGTTCCAAACTTCTTCCATTTAAGAATGATGGAGGCCACTGTGTTCTTGGGGACCTTCAATGCTGCAGACATTTTTTGGTACCCTTCCCCAGATTTGTGCCTCGACACAATCCTGTCTCGGAGCTCTACGGACAGTTCCTTCAACCTCATGGCTTGGTTTTTGCTCTGACATGCACTGTCAACTGTGGGACTTTATATAGATACTGTAGGTGTGTGCCTTTCCAAATCATGCCCAATCAATTGAATTTACCTCAGGTGGACTCCAATCAAGTTGTAGAAACATCTCAAGGATGATCAATGGAAACAGGATGCACCTGAGCTCAATATCGAGTCTCATAGCAAAAGGTCTGAATGCTTATGTAAATAAAGTATTTCTGTTTTTGCAAACATTTATAAAAACCTGTTTTTTCGCTTTGTCATTATGGGGTATTGTGTGTAGATTGAAGAGGAAACTTTTTTATTTAATCAATTTTAGAATAAGGCTGTAACGTAACAAAATGTGGAAAAAGGTAAGGGGTCTGAAGCCTTTATGAAAGAAAGGCTGATGATACATGTAGCACAACTATTCCAACAACAACAGCAGCTACAGCAGGTGTCCTCCAGCGACTGCACTGGAACGGGCATTCGTCAAGCAAGATGGAAGGAGCTATCCAAAAATTAAATGTTTACTTTTACAACTTGTCACTTTGGTGGTAGCGAATGTTGAATATTTGAATCCTGTTAATTTGCTAATTTGTATTTTCTGTTTTAATAGCCGGCAGTAAGGGATTTAAACATTAATGCTGGCGAGGAGGACAAATATAAGCCACAAGAAAAGTGAGGATAAATTTGTATTCGTTTATGACTTTGAATATGACAAAATGACGTTTTTGGGGGACTAAGCAATCAGGGTAGGTTGTTGTATGATGGTTATCTTGACATTCTCAAATATGTTACATGAAATAGTGGTGCGAAGATTATGCATGAACTTAATTTCATGTTTTTTCTTTGTCCTGTCTCAGGAAGAACATTCCGCACAACTATCTGCTGGTCATTCAGCTGAGATTAAGGTACACAGATGGAGAGTGGAGCATGGCAGAGTTTGAAGGTGAGTTGTGCCATAAAGACATGGACTGACTGACATACAGTGCCTTCAGAAAGTATTCATACCCCTTGACTAATTCCACATGTTGGTATGTTAAAGCTTAAATTCAAAATGGACTGACAATGCCCCATAATGACAAAGTGAAAACATGTTTTGAGAAATGTTTTTAAATGTATTGAAATACGGAAATACAGTGAGGGAAAAAAGTATTTGATCCCCTGCTGATTTTGTACGTTTGCCGACTGACAAAGACATGATCAGTCTATAATTTAAATGGTATGTTTATTTGAACAGTGAGAGACAGAATTACAAAAAAAAAATCCAGAAAAACGCATGTCAAAAATGTTATAAATTGATTTGCATTTTAATGAGGGAAATAAGTATTTGACCCCTCTGCAAAACGTTACTTAGTACTTGGTGGCAAAACCCTTGTTGGCAATCACAGAGGTCAGACGTTTCTTGTAGTTGGCCACCAGGTTTGCACACATCTCAGGAGGGATTTTGTCCCACTCCTCTTTGCAGATCTTCTCCAAGTCATTAAGGTTTCGAGGCTGACGTTTGGCAACTCGAACCTTCAGCTCCCTCCACAGATTTTCTATGGGATTAAGGTCTGGAGACTGGCTAGGCCACTCCAGGACCTTAATGTGCTTCTTCTTGAGCCACTCCTTTGTTGTCTTGGCCGTGTGTTTTGGGTCATTGTCATGCTGGAATACCCATCCACAACCCATTTCCAATGCCCTGGCTGAGGGAAGGAGGTTCTCACCCAAGATTTGACGGTACATGGCCCTGTCCATCGTCCCTTTGATGCAGTGAAGTTGTCCTGTCCCCTTAGCAGAAAACCCCCCCAAAGCATAATGTTTCCACCCCCATATTTGACGGTGGGTATGGTGTTCCTGGGGTCATAGGCAGCTTTCCTCCTCCTCCAAACACGGCGAGTTGATTTGATGCCAAAGAGCTCGATTTTGGTCTCATCAGACCACAACACTTTCACCTGAATCATTCAGATGTTCATTGGCAAACTTCAGACGGGCCTGTTTATGTTCTTGAGCAGGGGGACCTTGCAGGCGCTGCAGGATTTCAGTCCTTCACAGCGTAGTGTGTAACCAATTGTTTTCTTGGTGACTATGGTCCCAGCTGCCTTGTAATCATTGACAAGATCCTCCCGTGTAGTTCTCGGCTGATTCCTTACCATTCTCATGATCATTACAACTCCACGAGGTGAGATCTTGCATGGAGCCCCAGGCCGAGGGAGATTGACAGTTCTTTTGTGTTTCTTCCATTTGCAAATAATCGCACCAACTTTTGTCACCTTCTCACCAAGCTGCTTGGCGATGGTCTTATAGCCCATTCCAGCCTTGTGTAGGTCTACAATCTTGTCCCTGACATCCTTGGAGAGCTCTTTGGTCTTGGCCATGGTGGAGAGTTTGGAATCTGATTGATTGATTGCTTCTGTGGACAGGTGTCTTTTATACAGGTAACAAGCTGAGATTAGGAGCACTCCCTTTAAGAGTGTGCTCCTAATCTCAGCTCGTTACCTGTATAAAAGACACCTGGGAGCCAGAAATCTTTCTGATTGAGAGGGGGTCAAATACTTATTTCCCTCATTAAAATGCAAATCAATGTATAACATTTTTGACATGCATTTTTCTGGATGTTGTTGTTGTCATTCTGTCTCTCACTGTTCAAATAAACCTACCATTAAAATTATAGACTGATCATTTCTTTGTCAGTGGGCAAACGTACAAAATCAGCATGGGATCAAATACTTTTTTCCCTCACTGTATCTAATTTACATAAGTATTCACACCCATGACTCAATACATGTTAGAATTACCTTTGGCAGCGATTACAGCTGTGAGTCTTTCTGGGTAAGTCTCCAAGAGATTTGCACACCTGGATTTTACAATATTTGCACGTTATTCTTTAAAAAAATTATTCAAGCTCTGTCAAGTTGATCAATGCTAGACAGCCATGGTCAAGTCTTGCCATACATTTTCAAGCAAATTTAAGTCAAAATTGTAACTAGGCCCCTCAGAAACATTCAACGTCGTCTTGGTAAGCAATTCCAGTGTATTTTTGGCCTTGTGTTTTAGGTTAATGTCCTGCTGAAAGGTGAATTTGTCTCTCAGTGTCTGTTGGAAAGCAAACAACCACGTTTCCCTCTAGGACTTTGCTTAGCTCTATTCCGTTTCTTTTTATCCTACAAAAATCGCCTTAGTCCTTGCTGATGACAAGCATACCCATAACATGATGCAGCCACCCCCATGCTTGAAAATATGAAGAGTGGTACTCTGTGATGTGTTATGTTGGATTTGCCCCAAACATAAGGCTTTGTATTCAGGACATAAAGTTCATTTCTTTGCCACATTTTTTGCAGTTTTACTTTAGTGAATTATTGAAAACAGGAGACATGTTTTGGAATATTATGTACACGCTTCCTTCTTTTCACTCTGTAATTTAGGTTAGAATTGTAGAGTAACTACAATGTTGTTGATCCATCCTCAGTTTTCTCCTATCACAGCATTAAACTCTGTAACTGTTTTAAGTCACCATTGGCCTCATAGTGAAATCCCTGAGTGGTTTCCTTCCTCTCCAGCAACTGAGTTAGTGACTGGATGTATTGATACACCATCTAAAGTGTAATTAATAACTTCACCATGCTCAAAAGGATATTCAATGTCAGTTTTTTATTTTTTATTACCTGCTTGACTGAGGGACCTTACAGATAATTGTATGTGTGGGGTACAGAGATGAGGTAGTCATTCAGAAATCATCTTAAACACTATTATTGCACACAGAATGAGTCCATGCAACTTATTATGTGGCTTGTTAAGCAAATGTTTACTCCTGAACTTATTTAGGCTTGCCATAACAAAGGGCTTGAATACTTATTGACTGAAGACATTTCAGCTTTTCATTTTTAATTCATTTGTAAAAATGTCTAAAAATATAATTCCACTTTGAAATTATGTGGTATTATGTGCAGACCCATGGGGCGGTGCACAATTGGCCAAGTGTCGTCCAGGGTAAGGGAGGGAATGGCTGGCAGGGATGTAGAGCATGGTGTTTGCAACACCAGGGTTGTGGGTTTGATTCCCACGGGGGGCCAGTATGAAGAAGAAGAAAAAAAATATATATAATAAAAATAAAAAATAAATGTATGGACTCACTAACTGTAAGTCGCTCTGGATAAGAGCGTCTGCTAAATGAATATATATATTTTTTTTAATGTAGGCCAGTGACACAAAATTCAGGCTGTAAAAAAACCAAATGTGGAAAAAATCAAGGGGTGTGAATACTTTCTGAAGGCACTGTACACACACAGAACATTACCCTCTTCCTTTTACTACTCTTTTTTTAAATGAAATGTCTTGATAGTGTTTTGCACCGTTGAGAGCTTGCAATGTATTGTTTTTTGTTATTTCATAACTTATCTTTAGGAAGCGGGTTTGGGAATATTTATTTTATTTATGTCTTATGTTGTATACTTATTTTTAGAATGTTTTATTTCATTAGAGATGTTGTATTTTATCATTTGTTTGACTTCTGAATACTTGTACTTTTTTTTGTGGGGGGGGGGGGGGGGTGGGTTTGGGGTTATTGCAATACAGTGCAATTGTATTTTGGGGGGGGTATTTAATTTAACTGATTTCATAACTTATTTTTTGGAATGGGGTTTGGAAATATTTGTTCAACTTGGTCAGTCAGGATCTCTAGTCTCCACTGAGTGTTGTTAACACCCCATGGTTCCCCTTATCCAACAGTTGGTGGAGAAACCAGCTTTTGAGTGTTCATAGATAAAACACCTAAGTACTTCCGACTGGCATGGATGTGGCTAGAGCCTTCAGAGGTGTAAGGATAATTAGGAGTCTGAAACTAGGGTATTTGGTGCAGTGTGTGATGTGGGTCCAATTAAATGAGAGATGGGACAAATGGTAGCCTATCCTAACCTGTTTTAGGCCTATAGTCTATTTCATACCGTCAGAAATAGGTAAGGAATTTATTCTGCAATGATAATGGAAATGAAAAATAATAATAGGAAATAGATGCAATCAGAGCATATGAGCGGAGTGGAGCGGTGAGAATCTCAGCTCCTCTCTCACGGAGCTGTTCACCCCTCCGCTCCCCCCGCTCAAAGTCACATCAGGCCAGTCCGCTCATTATCGCTCAGCGCTCAACGCAGTTTGCATCGCGCTCCACTCAAATCGCCCCCCGCTCACTCCAAAAAAGGAACAAAATCTGCATGTATTTCACTTTTAGCTTAAACCACAGCCTTACTTTATCTCCCCGAATTTGTTGCATACAGACTCATCTCGGATTATCCATTCTGTCTTGAAACGGGGATCTAACGCTGACGCTAAAATGAGATGTTAATCAGTATAGTATATTCCATAGCGAATTGACACGTTGTTTGCCAATGTTTCTGCAAAAGCAGCGATGCCCATTGGAAGTGCAGCGTGAGTGTAATCGGTGAGCAGGGATTTGATTTCTGTGACAGCAGGGAGGATCATCCCCAGGTTCCCCAGCTGCTTCTGCATTTTGTCTGTGAGGTCTGCTAGTGGTGTCAGCACACTGACAAGGTGCGTCAGCTGCCGTACTTGATTCAGGGTGATGTTAGCAACATTAGACTTGAGTTTGTTTTACCATAACGGGTCTTTTTGGAACAACCGGATGAACGACTGAATCATCTGCAGCTGGCTGCTCCATCGAATGGCGCAGGCATTTGTGGGGCGGACACCTAATTGGTCGGTTTCCTCTGTGCTCTTGCGTACACTTTTCACCAGGTGCCCGACTTTCACTAACAGCCTATTAATGTTGTCGTGCTTGTTAACAGCGTTTTTGATCGCCAGCTGAAGCATGTGAATGGGGCATCTCAGATGTAAATTTGACAAAGTAAAGTACTAATTTATCATAGTTTCTTGGGGGGGTGTAGCCCGGTTGAGCTACGCTGGCGAAGTGTTGCATCCCTTCGCGTTCTCCTTTACTCAGCGGTTCATAGTCCATGAAAATCATTTCAAAAAATGCTACATCCAGCTCTCTTTTTCTCTCCCTTGTTATGGTTGGGCCTTTACGTGCAGTGAATAAACTTTTGAATTCCTCAACCCTTTTCTCTTGTTGCTGCTGCTGCTCCCCTCGCTCTATAAAATACAAATTCATGGACGACACAAATTAAATTAAACAGATGGATTCTGGGTCAGGCTTGAGCATGCTTCAGACTCGTGGTGTGAGCGAGCGAAATTGGAGCGGGACATAGGGCGACGCTCCGTCCTTTTAAAAATGCCGCTCTGTCAAAATCCGTCCGCTCACGCTCTACGCTCGCTCCCGCTCCACTCCGCTCATATGCTCTGGATGCAATGATAAAATAAATATATTTTCAATCTTCTCACTAATGGCAAATGACTGAATCTTATTTTTATATTTAGCTACCTGTTTTTTGTTGTTGTTATGAATAAGAGTGTCATCATTTATTCCCCATTTGCACAAGGCTACTACTAAGCCACTTTTGCCTTCTTGCAATGCAAATACTTCAACCACTAGAAACTGTATATACGCATGGTCTAAAGCAGTGTTTCCCAACCCTGGTCCTCGAATACCCTCAACAGAACTCTGGACATGCACACCTGATTCAACTTGTCAACTAATCATCAAGCCCTCAATGAGTTGAATGACGTGTGTTTGTCAAGGGCTACAACAAAACGGGGTACTGTTGAGGGTACTCGAGGACCAGGTTTGGGAAACATTGGTCTAAAGTTTGCGGGAGGATAAGCACATTCTCAACTCAAGTTCAGCTGTAAAAAATGCCCACTTTTGCGTGAAAACTGGAGCACGCATGTTTTGAGGCATATTTTGTGCGTACGCAAAATGTATAAATGAGGCCCCAGGGCTGCACCTCTACCTTCCTATGCTAATGCTGGCTCATGCTTTTGTATCTTACAGTTTATCTCCAATGATGATACAATTGTCCCTCCGTTGTTTGGTGGCATCCTTATCTACCTGGTGTGACAATCACTCACTTGTTGCGGCGATAGAGAGCCAAGCCCGCCACTCCGAGAAAACTGATTCCTGAGGCGATGCTGAAGATGGACATCACCTGTCTCTGGTAAGTCTCACGGCTCTCTGTGGAGACACAGGCAAATAAATATGATGTTAAAGCCACACTCTGTATATTCATGTAGAGTACCATCAAATGGAGTTAGTAACACACACAATAGTAATTGTAGGTATTGCGGCTCTCTGTGGAGACACACCCGATATGCATGTAGAGTACCATCAAAGAGTGAGCCACCAACAAAAATTATAACTCCTTGATAGTAACACACACAATAGTAATGGTCGGTCTCGTGACACAGACAAGAACCATGTTAAAGACACACTCTGTAAGATGTGCATACAGTGCCTTCAGAAAGTATTCATACTCCTTGACTTATTCCACATTTTGATGTGTTGCAGCCTGAATTCAAAATGGATAACAAATATTGTTTTTCTCACCCATCTACATACAATACCCAATAATGACAAAGTGAAAAACAATAATTTTTTTGGTGCACATTTATTGAAAATGAAATACAGGAATATCAGCGATTGGCAGCAATTACAGCTGTGAGTCTTTAAGAGCTTTGCACACCTGGGTTGTACAGTATTTGCATTTTTCTTTAAAAAAAATCTTCAAGCTCTGTCAAGTTGGTTGTTTGTCATTGCTAGACAGCCATTTTCAAGTCTTGCCATAGATTTTCAAGCCGATTTAAGTCAAAACTGTAACTAGGCCACTGAAGAACATTTAATGTTGTCTTGGTAAGCAACTCCAGTGTATATTTGACCTTGTGGTTATTGCCCTGCTGCAAGGTGAATTTGTCTCCCAGTGCCTTTTGGAAAGCAGACTGAACCAGGTTTTCCTCTAGGATTTTGCCTGTGCTTAGCCCTATTCCGTTTCTTTTCATTTAAAAAAAAACTCCCTAGTCCTTGCCAAAGACAAGCATACCTATAACATGATGCAGACACCACCATGCTTGAAAATATGAAGAGTGGTACTCAGTGAAGTCTTGTGTTGGATTTTCCCCAAACATTATGCTTTGTATTCAAGACATAAAGTTCATTTCTTTGCCACATTTCTTGCAGTTTTACTTTAGTGCCTTATTGCAAACAAGATGCATGTTTTGGAATATTTGTATTCTGTACAGGCTTCCTTCTTTTCACTCTGTCATTTAGGTTCTTATTGTGGGGTAACTACAATGTTGTTGATCCATCCTCAGTTTTTTCCTGTCACAGTCATTAAACTCTGTAACTGTTTAAAAGTCACCATTGGCCTCCTGGTGAAATCCCTGAGTGGTTTCCTTCTTATCCAGCAACTGAGTTAGGAAGGACACCTGTATCTTTGTAATGACTGGGTGTATTCACCATGCTCAAACGGATATTCAATGTCTTTTCCTTTTTTTTTTAACCAATCTATCAATGATCCCTGGTCTTTGTGGTTAAATTTGTGTTTGAAGTGCACTGCTCGACTGAGGGACCTTACAGATAATTGTATGTGTGGGGTACAGAGACAAGGTAGTCATTCAAAAATCATCTTAAAAACTATTATTGCACACAGAGTGAGTCCATGCAACTTATTGTGTGAGTTGTTAAGCAAATGTTTACTCCTGAACTTATTTAGGCTTGCCATAACAAAGGGGTTGAATACTTATTGGGGATATTGACAGACTATGATTTTTATTTGAATGTTGCATTCTGTATTTGCACAACACCTCTTTTGTTTGTGACTCGCTACTTATACATATACAAAATGTTGATAGAAATCTATCTCCATAGAAATAACTACAGTACCAGTCAAAAGTCTGGACACATCTACTCATTCCAGGGTTTTTCTTTATTTTTTACTATTTTCTACATTGTAGAATAATAGTGAAAGCATCAAAACTATGAAATAACACATTGGGAATAATGTAGTATCCAAAAGTGTTAAACAAATCAAAATATATTTTATATTTGAGATTCTTCAAAGTAGCCACCCTTTGCCTTGATGACAGCTTTGCACACTCTTGGCATTCTCTCAACCAGCTTCATGAGGTAGTCACCTAGAATGCATTTCAATTAACAGGTGTGCCTTGTTAAAAGTTAATATGTTGAATTTCTTTCCTTCTTAATGCGTTTGAGCCAATCATTTGTGTTGTGACAAGGTAGGGGTGGTATACAGAAGATAGCCCTATTTGGTGAAAGACCAAGTCCATATTATGGCAAGAACCGCTCAAATAAGCAAAGAGAAATGACAGTCCATCATTACTTTAAGACATGAAGGTCAGTCAATCTGGAACATAAAGAACTTTGAAAGTTTCTTTAAGTGCAGTTGCAAAAAACATCAAGCACTATAATGAAACTGGCTCTCATGAGGACCGCCAGAGGAAAGGAAGACCCGGAGTTACCTCTGCTGCAGAGGATAAGTACAGTTGGAAAAAAAAAGTATTTAGTCAGCCACCAATTGTGCAAGTTCTCCCACTTAAAAAGATGAGAGAGGCCTGTAATTTTCATCATAGGTACACGTCAACTATGACAGACAAAATGAGAAAAAGAAATCCAGAAAATCACATTGTAGGATTTTTTATGAATTTATTTTCAAATTATGGTGGAAAATAAGTATTGGTCAATAACAAAAGTTTCTCAATACTTTGTTATATACCCTTTGTTGGCAATGACACAGGTCAAACGTTTTCTGTAAGTCTTCACAAGGTTTTCACACACTGTTGCTGGTATTTTGGCCCATTCCTCCATGCAGATCTCCTCTAGAGCAGTGATGTTTTGGGGCTGTCGCTGGGCAACACGGACTTTCAACTCTCTCCAAAGATTTTCTATGGGGTTGAGATCTGGAGACTGGCTAGGCCACTCCAGGACCTTGAAATGCTTCTTACGAAGCCACTCCTTCGTTGCCCGGGCGGTGTGTTTGGGATCATTGTCATGCTGAAAGACCCAGCCACGTTTCATCTTCAATGCCCTTGCTGATGGAAGGAGGTTTTCACTCAAAATCTCACGATACATGGCCCCATTCATTCTTTCCTTTACACGGATCAGTCGTCCTGGTCCCTTTGCAGAAAAACAGCCCCAAAGCATGATGTTTCCACCCCCATGCTTCACAGTAGGTATGGTGTTCTTTGGATGCAACTCAGCATTCTTTGTCCTCCAAACACGACGAGTTGAGATTTTACCAAAAAGTTCTATTTTGGTTTCATCTGACCATATGACATTCTCCCAATCCTCTTCTGGATCATCCAAATGCACTCTAGCAAACTTCAGACGGGCCTGGACATGTACTGGCTTAAGCAGGGGGACACGTCTGGCACTGCAGGATTTGAGTCCCTGGCGGCGTAGTGTGTTACTGATGGTAGGCTTTGTTACTTTGGTCCCAGCTCTCTGCAGGTCATTCACTAGGTCCCCCCGTGTGGTTCTGGGATTTTTGCTCACCGTTCTTGTGATCATTTTGACCCCACGGGGTGAGATCTTGCGTGGAGCCCCAGATCGAGGGAGATTATCAGTGGTTTTGTATGTCTTCCATTTCCTAATAATTGCTCCCACAGTTGATTTCTTCAAACCAAGCTGCTTACCTATTGCAGATTCAGTCTTCCCAGCCTGGTGCAGGTCTACAATTTTGTTTCTGGTGTCCTTTGACAGCTCTTTGGTCTTGGCCATAGTGGAGTTTGGACTGTGACTGTTTGAGGTTGTGGACAGGTGTCTTTTATACTGATAACAAGTTCAAACAGGTGCCATTAATACAGGTAACGAGTGGAGGACAGAGGAGCCTCTTAAAGAAGAAGTTACAGGTCTGTGAGGGCCAGAAATCTTGCTTGTTTGTAGGTGACCAAATACTTATTTTCCACCATAATTTGTAAATAAATTCATAAAAAATCCTACAATGTGATTTTCTGGAGAAAAAAAATCTCAATTTGTCTGTCATAGTTGACGTGTACCTATGATGAAAATTACAGGCCTCTCTCATCTTTTTAAGTGGGAGAACTTGCACAATTGGTGGCTGACTAAATACTTTTTTTCCCCACTGTACATTGGAGTTAACTGCACCTCAGATTGCAGCCCAAATAAATGCTTCACACAGTTCAAATAACAGACACATCTCAACATCAACTGTTCAGAGGAGACTGCGTGAATCAGGTCTTCATGGTCGAATTGCTGCAAAGAAACCACTACTAAAGGACACCAATAAGAAGAGGAGACTTGCTTGGGCCAAGAAACACAAGCAATGGACATTAGACCGGTGGAAATCTGTCCTTTGGTCTGATGAGTCCAAATTTGAGATTTTTGGTTCCAACTGCCGTGTCTTTGGAGACGCAGAGTAGGTGAACGGATGATCTCCGCACGTGTGGTTCCCACCGTGAAGCACAGAGGAGGAGGTGTGATGGTGCTTTGCTGGTGACACTGTCTGATTTATTTAGAATTCAAGGCACACTTAACCAGCATGGCTACCACAGCGATACGCCATCCCATCTGGTTTGGGCTTAGTGGGACTATCATTTGTTTTTCAACAGGACAATGACCCAACACACCTCCAGGCTGTGTAAGGTCTATTTGACCAAGAAGGAGAGTGATGGAGTGCTGCATTAGATGACCTGGCCTCCACAATCCACCGACCTCAACCCAATTGAGATGGTTTGGGATGAGTTGGACCGCAGAGTGAAGGAAAAGCAGCCAACAAGTGCTCAGCATATGCGGGAACTCCTTCAAGACTGTTGGAAAAGCATTCCTCATGAAGCTGGTTGAGAGAATGGCTCCCGAGTGGCGCAGCGGTCTAAGGCACTGCATCTCGATTCCAGGCTGTATCACAACTGGCTGTGATTGGGAGTCCCACATGGCGGCGCAAAATTGGCCCAGCATCGTCCGGGTTTGGCCGGTGTAGGCCGTCATTGTAAATATGAATTTGTTTTTAACTGACTTGCCTAGTTAAATAAAGGTAAAATAAAGCTTTTTTTATTGCTTGATTTCAGATGGTCTATTGCACATTTTCTTTTTTAGTCTAAAGTAGCCTAATGCTGCAGGTTTTGCAGAATATATTATTGTAATCTGCAACAAGTATCCCAGCAGTGTATTGAAGCACTTTTTTCCCAAGCGATATTCAGATCTTGGATTTCCTATTCTTCTTTTCTTTTCTTCCATGGTTGGATTCCTTGACTCCCCTTTAACTGCCCTTAATTGCCCCATTTTTACAAATTCCGATCACCAGAGATTGAGTCAGTTGGAGAGGATCAGCTTGAGCAAAGTTGTCCTTGCCAAATAATCTGCATCCCGTTTGCCAGGCGATCCCCCGGCCAAAATATATGCGCACAATCAGACATTGATTGATTGGAGACACCATGTGTTAATTAATGTCTCCTGAGTGGCGCAGTGGTCTAAGGCACTGCATCGCAGTGCTAGCTGTGCCACTAGAGATCCTGGTTTGAATCCAGGCTCTGTTGTAGCCGGCCGCGACCGGGAGACCCATGGGGCGGCGCACAATTGGCCCAGCGTCGTCCAGGGTATGGGAGGGAATGGCCGGCAGGGATGTTGGTAGAGCATGGCGTTTGCAACGCCAGGGTTGTGGGTTCGATTCCCATGGGGGGCCAGTATGAAAAAATATATATATATTGTATCCACTCACTAAATGTAAGTCGCTCTGGATAAGAGTGTCTGCTAAATGACTAAAAACAAAGAAAAAAAATACAGAACTTTTCCTAGGATTTTCTATATGCAGCGACACTAGCCGGATAATGCTGGAAATACCTGTAAAAGCACAGTGCCTCATTTAATCACGCAGGCCTCAGTCTGTTGGCATGTGAATTGAATTAAATGAAAATAATATATAGGTTATTCTACTTGCTTTGGAACAAGGCTTATGCCATATAATGTGTGGCTGCCTAGTGCTACGTGTCCATATTACGACATCCTCAGTCTCTGAGTATGTCCTCAAATGGACACCGTATAGGACCATAAAGTGTTGTTTGGCAATCATCTCTGATTTCCAAAAGGTTATAGAGTTTGGCCACAAGTGAGAGTAGTGATGAAGTTGTAGGGATGATTTCAAAGCCATGCTTATTCACACAAACAGACACGGACAGATGGACATACACAAATCCTTACCATGTGACACACACAGACAAAGAAACACACACACACACACACACACACACACACACACACACACTGCTGAGTCTGTGGTCTAGCCATATCACTCCCAGTTTTGACACATGCAAACTTCTCTCCCCACTGCAGACCAGGGTTCAATCACCTCTCCAACCCTTCCACCTGTATATCCAACCTGCCTGTATCGCCCTCTTTCATTGTCTCAATAAATATACTGAACAAAAAAATATAAACGCAACACGTAAAGTGTTGGTCCCATGTTTCATGAGCTGAAATAAAAAAGACCCCAGAAATGTTCCGTATGCACAAAAAGCTTATTTCTCTCAAATTTTGTGCACAAATTTGCTTACATCCCTGTTAGTGAGCATTTCTCATTCGCCAAGATAATCCATCCACCTGACAGGTGTGGCATATCAAGAAGCTGATTAAACAGCATGATCATTACACAGGTGCACCTTGTGCTGGGGACAATAAAAGGCCACTCTAAAATGTGCAGTTTGGTCACACAACACAATGCCACAAATGTCTCAAGTTTTGAGGGAGTGTGCAATTGGCATGCTGACTGCAGGAATGTCCACCAGAGTTGTTGCCAGATAATTTAGTGTTTATTTCTCTAACATAAGCCACCTCCAACATTGTTGGAGAATTTGGCAGTACGTCCAACCGGCCTCACAACAGCAGACCATGTGTAACCACGCCAGCCCAGGACCTCCACATCCGGCTTCTTCACCTGCGGGATCATCTGAGACCAGCCACCCGGACAGCTGATGAAACTGAGGAGTATTTCTGTCTGTAATAAAGCCCTTATGTAGGGTCAAACATTCTGATTGGCTGGGCCTAGCTCCACAGTGGGTGGGCCTAGCTCCACAGTGGGTGGGCCTGGCTCCCAAGTGGGTGGGCCTATTTGGGAGACAGGCCCATGGCTGCGCCCCTGCCCAGTCATGTGAAATCCATAGATTAGGGCCTAATTTATTTATTTCAATTACATTTTAGTCATTTAGCAGACACTCTTATCCAGAGCGACTTACAGTTAGTGAATACATATTTTTTTTATACTGGCCCCCCGTGGGAATCAAACCCACAACCATGGCGTTGCAAACGCTATGCTCTATCAACTGAGCTACATCCCTGCCGGCCATTCCCTCCCCTACCCTGGACGACGCTGGGCCAATTGTGCACCGCCCATGAGTCTCCCGGTCGCGGCCGGCTGCGACAGAGCCTGGATTCGAACCAGGATCTCTAGTGGCACAGTTAGCACTGCCATGCAGTGCCTTAGACCACTGCGCCACTCAGGAGGTATTGACTGATTTCTTTATATGAACTGTAACTGTAACGTTGAAATTGTTGCATGAATGTATATTTTTGTTGAGTATAGATTTCCATCCAAATGGTGACATATTTTCATGTGAATATTCTAAAATCCACATAAAAACAATATTCACATTTTCCCACCAAAGATGTTTCCATCAAATTGATAAAAGGCTGTGCGTGATGACATAGTGCGAATAAAAAATACCCTTTGTGGTTAAATTCCCATGTACCGAGTAAAAAAGTTAAATGTTTCCATTGCATTTTGCAGCTCTACTGCTGGTTTTCTCACAACAAAATGTTTTGTTAAAAAGTGAGTGTACCAACTCTGGTATTGGCACTTGTGCTCTAGCTAACAGCTCGCAGATACAGTGTGGGTATAGCCTACATTATGGGATTATTATGGACAAAAGAGCGAGATTCTTTTTATTTGTCAAACGGTAGCCAAGCATCGATGATCATGTCATCGCGTGACTCCATGTTTTGTGCATGAAAGCGTTTCCACCGACTTTACTCTCATAATACATTTTACAGACACAAAAAGATCCCACTTTGTCTAGTGTATTTAGTTTTGTCGACATTTGGAAAGTTTACACAAACATTTTCTGTTTCCATCAGGCCTATCATGACATTTTTTTATCCGACATGTACTTTACTCGCCTAAAAGGTTGAATGGAAACACGGTTAATAATGCAAAAATATGTAGTGGATTAAAATTAAAGCTACAATTAGCGTTGCCGGGGTTCAAGCTGTGGGCCCACTGTGCCACCATCACGACAAATTGGACAATTCTCCTTAGGATGAGCTACTTCTGTACTCCTAACCACGGTTCTCAAATATCACAACTCTAAATCAACTAGATCATGCAATATGCTTTTGATGTATTTTGGAAAAAAAATTATGATATTGACTACTTTAAACGTCTTCTTCTCCTGACCTGCTGGACCGATTGGCACCAAATTTGGTAGATGGTATATGGCATCTATGGATGCACCTCTTCAATCGCAACATTTTCAAAGACTCTAGCTCAAACAATATGGCTGCTATAAGCCAATGAGCTTGCATGAAGGGTTTTCCTGTCAAACAGCCCCCCATGCGGCCAAAACAGAACCATACTCTACAGGAATTTGTGCCACATTCCATCACTCTGAGTCAAACAGATCAAGAGATATAAACATGTAAGACCCATAGAAACATGTGCCCATAATAGCGCCATCACATGGTTGATATAAAAGTGCTTTTTTGTTATGATATGAATAACCGTTGTCTGATTTACATACATGTGCCAGACCATGCCCATATTCATGTTTATTGGTCGATAGCTGCCATGTTGTTTGAGATGCTAGCCTGGAAAATGTTTCATTGAGAGACCTTGGTCCACAGATGCTATATATCAAGTTTCGTGCAGATCGGTCATTCGGTGCCAGAGGAGTAGCGTTTTAAGGGTTTTTCACCAAATTCTAAATGGCGGAAAATCCATCATGGTGGACTGTATGGGTCCTTAAGGAAAATGTTGTTCCTTGTGAGGAGAAGGACCTATGTACTGAATTTCATGACTCTAGGTCACACATGGTCAGGGGTGTGAGCTTTCAAAGTTTGCATTTACAATACTTGTTATAGCACCATCATGTGGCCAATTGGCATGGCATTGCATGAGGGTGTGGACAATGGGCATATACAGTCGTGGTCAAAAGTTTTGAGAATGACACAAATACTAATTTTCACAAAGTCTGCTGCCTCAGTTTTGATGATGGCAATGTGCATATACTCCAGAATGTCATGAAGAGTGATCAGATGAATTGCAATTAACTGCGAAGTCCCTCTTTGCCATGAAAATGAACTTAATCCCCCCCAAAACATCCACTGCATTTCACCCCTGCCCAGTGGCGGCTCCTGAAAAAATTATCAGGGGGGGCAATTTTTCTGATGATTTAGGTGACCTACACACATTTTAAAAAAGATATGTCCAGCAACAACATGAAGACAGGGGCAGCATATAAGTCAATACTGATATACACATTACTTGCTTCAAAAAGGCCTCATGGTTGAATTGGAAATATGTGCACCTGAGCATAATTCACAACAAGCAAGCAGGAGCTTTTGATAGAGGCTACTGAAAACATTGATGCAAGTTATTGGTAATAAGACATTTTTATAGACTTCCATATTCTGCCCTCTTGTATAGATTTGTGAAAATGAACAGTGATAGACATTTTGCCTGAAAACAGAATTTGAAAATAATTTCTATAAAAGGTAAACACAGCTATCTGTATGGCTTTGTAAAAATGAACAACCATATTCTGGCCAATTGTATAGATTTGTAAATATGAACAACCATATTCTGGCCAATTGTATAGATTTGTAAAAATGAACATGAACAGATTTTCTTTTATTTTTTACTTTTTTTTAAATGAAAAATAACTATTTTAAACAACATCAACTGTGAACTGATTTGGGTGTGTGTGTGTTAAAGAGACAGACAGGGAGGGACAAAGAGAGAGAGAGGCTACATTACTTGTACTGAAACTGTTCTCTTCTCTCTTTCAATGCAGCAAAGCGGTCAATGACTTTCTCATTGAAATCAGGCATGCTGAGGACTAGTTCCCTCTCCATGGAAAGCATGGCCAGTGCATTCAGACGTTCCTGGCCCATTGAATTTCGCAGGAATGTCTTAACTCGTGTCAAAGTTGAGAAACATCTCTCAGCTTCAGCTGTTGTCATGGGAGTAGTTATGAGGATGTTCAACAGAGTCACAGTCTCAGAGAACGTCTCCTGGAGGTTGTAGCTCATGAGAACCTGGTACAGTGCCAGTGCACCACAGCAGCCCTTGAATTCAGGATTCTCATAGATCAGAGATAGTTCTGTCTTGAGCTTTGCCTTGCTCAGCATGGGGTATGCATTCACAGTGGCATTCAGAGCCTCATCAGGAAATGAATGGCAGTACCTTTCAAACATGTCTGCTTGCAGTAAGGTAGCACTCACAAGGTGGCCAGAGAAAGAGAACCTTTCTTTGGTGTGATCCAGGATGGTGTTGCAGACCTCTTCAGACAGCCTCTGCTTCTCCTCTTCTCTCAAAGCTGTTCTGTGTCTTTTGGCTCCTGTTGCTTCTTGCAGCTGCTGTTGAGAGGAGTCCCTGAAGGCAAACAGACCAATGTGTTTGTTGGCTTTGTACAGTATTGTTGTCTATGTGATGCACAGGTATATGCAATGTATCCATGTATAGTACAAACTTCAGTTCCACTTAAAATGGGCAGGGATGCATAAAGTCTTTAGTGTTTAAGTTAGCCTTTGTGTCTCACATAGCCACAGTATACAGTGGTGCTCATAAGCTTATGAGCCCGTGCTAAAGTTGACTAAAAAGAGGAATAAAAAAGAAAAGAAAATTGGTGTCCTTAAAGGTTGGATTTTCCAACTTTTTTAATTAAGTCATTAAGATCAATTTCCAAAATATGATTTTTTTATTTTTGTATTCCTCTTTTTAGACTTTAGAATGTGTTCATACACTTATGAGCACCACTGTACAGTACACATAGTATATAAAATAAGCTAGATTACACCACTGGCCATATATAATGAGAATAATGTAATTTTAAACACAAATGCAGTCTCCTTTCATGCATACATTTTCAAATAAAGCTCTGCTTTGAGAAAGATCGAATGATATTGTTTAATCTTACCTTATGGCCTGCACACTGCTTGTGAAGCTGTCGAGGGCACGTTTGATGAAGACAGCATCGATGTCCTTCTTCTGTAGCTTCTGGTACAGAATGTCGACGTGGGGCATGATTTTGTGAAAAAGCCCCAGGAAAAAAATTAAATCTTCATCATGTAGCATCCTCACGTAGCCAGATGCCTCTCTCACGGTGGGCTGGTCAAATGAACCCAATGAACCCGTCCGGATGGCTTCAAAACATTCTATGAGGTCGTCTCGATTCTCGTAGACAGTGTTCACGACTCTGCTGTTGAAGTTCCACCGTGTGGATGAAGGTCTGGGCAGTCTTCGTGCAACAGTCTGGTCAAGAATGCTGGTGCGTTTGGGTGACCGGGAAAAAAAAGTTGCAATCCCGCTCAGATCGGAAAAGAAAATGTTCACTTTTTTGATGCGAGAAGTAGCTTGCTGCATGATCAAATTCAGCTGATGCGCATAGCAATGCACGTAATGGTCATT
The DNA here is from genome assembly GCF_964263955.1 of Coregonus lavaretus. NCBI lineage: Eukaryota > Metazoa > Chordata > Actinopteri > Salmoniformes > Salmonidae > Coregonus > Coregonus lavaretus. Next base: position 75,355,090 of record NC_139988.1, on the reverse strand, counting down.
CTTGAAATGCTCACGCACCTTTTGCTGCACACCAGCCTTCTCTCCCCTCATCACGCTGGCTCCATCGTAAGCTTGCGCAATGAGTTTGACTTTCTCGTCGTCGGCAAAAAGACCGTTCAGTCTCTCCAAAAGCACACTGGCGATTGAGACTGAGGTTGATTCCGAGATGGGAAGGAACTCAAAAAAGCGCTCCTGCACTTTGTGGTTGCTATCTATGTACCTCAGCACAAGCACCAGCTGTGTCTGTGTAGAAACGTCCGTGGTCTCGTCAGCTTGGATAGCTACGAAGTTCGCCGACTTCACCTCCTCCACAATATGTTCCCTCATGACCGCTAGCATACACTCCAGTAGCTCGTTTTGAATGGTCTTTGATGTGCCCTTGAAAACTTTAGCATTTTTAAGATGGTCATCAAACACCTCATCTAATTGTGCCACAAAGTTGACAAGTCCAAGAAAAATACCAGGGTTGGTGGAGCCCTCAGTTTCATCTTTGCCTCGCAAAGCTAACTCAAACACTCCGCAAAACTTCACACACTGGATTAGCCGGCTGAGGATGTGGCGGTTTTTGCTAACCTCATCGTTGTGGCGGCGGACAGCTAGCCTGTATCCCTCATCCAGTTGAGTGGCAATGTTCACTCTCCCCAAAGCAGACAATCTCAAACAGCTATCCATGTGGGTCTTTGACAGCTCATGTTTCTTAATCTTTTCTGAAAGATGGTGCATGTCCGTTACACCAGTCGCTGTCCAAGCGGTGCTGTCTGCCGTGCCGCCTTCAGGGTGAAAGAGTAAGCAGGGGTAGCAGAAGACTGCATTAGCTACATCGCAGCCTGCTAGCCAGGTTTTTCGTTCGTACCAATTTTTGGAAAATCCTCGGGTGTAGGACTTTCCCCCTTTAGTAGAAACCTGTTGAATTATTAAATTTGGTCTGGGAGGTCCTAATTGTTTCGTTGCCAATTTATCTTGATTTGTTCGCCGACAAAAAGGAACTTCTTTCAAAGAGACAATCGAGTTGCACTGAACGCTAGCCATCTTGACAGTAGTACGTGAATTGATTGACGCTGCTACCCGCTCTTTTCTTAGTTATGTTCATGGTTATGTTACGTATGACGAAAGCGCGTAAGTGCAAGCCCTCCCGGAACCCATAGAGATTGTATTGAAAGCTCTGATATTTGAAAAAAGAAAGATTTTACATGAGAGTCTATGAGAGACTTCTGGGGCGATTTTCAACCTGACTGAAATCGCCCCAAAACGGGCGGGGCCATTTGAAGCACGACTTTAGCCTGATTGGACATTTAGTGGCAGATCAGACGTCTAGATTAGAACACTGATAACTACTGTTGCCGTGATATAATTGAATAGAAAAAAAATCCCTTCCTTTTCCCGTTTGGCAGTGCGTCGCCCATATCGCCCTAATGAACACACCGCCCCTGCCCCTGCCACAAAAGGACCAGCTGCCATAATGTCAGTGATTCTCTCGTTAACACAGGTGAGAGTGTTGACGAGGACAAGGCTGGAGATCACTCTGTCATGCTGATTGAGTTAGAATAACAAAATGGAAGCTTTAAAAGGAGGGTTGTGCTTGAAATCATTGTTCTTCCTCTGTTAGCTATGGTTACCTGCAAGGAAAAACGTGCCGTCATCATTGCTTTGCACAAAAAGGGCTTCACAGGCAAGGATATTGCTGCTAGTAAGATTGCACCTAAATCAACCATTTATCGGATCATCAAGAACTTCCAAGGAGAGAGGTTCAAATATTGTGAAGAAGGTGTCAGGGCGCCCAAGAAAGTCCAGCAAGCGCCAGGACCGTCTCCTAAAGTTGATTCAGCTTGCTCAGGAATGGCAGCAGGCAGATGTGAGTGCATCTGCATGCACAGTGAGGCGAATACTTTTGGAGGATGGCCTGGTGTCAAGAAGGGCAGCAAAGAAGCCACTTCTCTCCAGGAAAACCATCAGGGACAGACTGATATTCTGCAAAAGGTACAGGGATTGGACTGCTGAGGACTGGGGTAAAGTCATTTTCTCTGATGAATCCCCTTTCTGATTGTTTGGGGCATCCGGAAAACACCTTCTCCGGAGAAGACAAGGTGAGCGCTACCATCAGTCCTGTGTCATGCCAACAGTAAAGCATCCTGAGACCATTCATGTGTGGGGTTGCTTCTCAGCCAAGGGAGTGGGCTCACTCACAATTTTGCCTAAGAGCACAGCCATGAATAAGGAATGGAACCAACACATCCTCAGAGAGCAACTTCTCTCAACCATCCAAGAACAGTTTGGTGACGACCAATGCCTTTTCCAGCATGATGGAGCACCTTGCCATAAGGCAAAGGGGATAACTAAGTGGCTCGGGGAACAAAATATCGACATTTTTGGTCCATGGCCAGGAAACTCCCCAGACCTTAATCCCATTGAGAACTTGTGGTCGATCCTCAAGAGGCGGGTGGACAAGCAAAAACCCACAAATTCTGACAAACTCCAAACATTGATTATGCAAGAATGGGCTGCCATCAACCAGGATGTGGCCCAGAAGTTAATTGACAGCATGCCAGGGCGGATTGCAGAGGTCTTGAAAAAGAAGGGTCAACACTGCAAATATTGACTCTTTGCATGAACTTAATGTAATTGTCAAAAAAAGCCTTTGACACTTATGGAATGTTTGTAATTATACTTCAGTATACCATAGTAATATCTGACAAAAATATCTCATAACACTGAAGCAGCGAACTTTGTGAAGACCAATACTTGTGTCATTCTCAAAACTTTTGACCACGACTGTACACTATATATACAAAAGTATGTGGACACCCCTTCAAATTAGTGGATTCAGACACCCCTTCAAATTAGTGGAATCGGCAATTTCAGCCACACCCGTTGCTGACAGGTGTATAAAATCGAGAATACCGCCATGCAATCTCCATAGACAAACATTGGCAGAAGAATGGCCTTACTGAAGAGCTCAGTGACTTTCAACGTGGCACTGTCATAGGATGCCACCTTTCCAACAAGTCCGTTCATCAAATTTTTGCCCTGCTCGAGCTGTCCCGGTCAACTGTAAGTGCTGTTATTGTGAAGTGGAAACGTCTAGGAGCAACAACGACTCAGCCGCAAAGTGGTAGGCCACACAAGCTCACAGAACGGGACCGCCGAGTGTTGAAGCTCATAAAAATCGTCTGTCCTCGGTTGCAACACTCACTACCAAGTTTCAAACTGCCTCTGGAAGCTGCCATTGGACTCTGGAGCAGTGGAAATGCGCTCTCTGGTGTGATGAATCACGCTTCACCATCTGGCAGTCTGAAGGACAAATCTGGGTTTGGCGGATGCCAGGAGAACGCTACCTGCCCGAATGCGTAGTGCCAACGATAAAGGTTGGTGGAGGAGGAATAATGGTCTGGGTGTCATGGGCTGATGTAGATGTGGTGTAGGAGTCAGGCGCAGGACACAGAAGCTTAGTCCAACAGACTTTACTAGTCAAAACTAGGTAAATACAAACAACGGCCTCGACACAAAACAGAGGCGAGCGATTACGCAAACTGTGCGTAAACTACAAAACAATAAATCAGAGAAAAACACGCAGCACCAACGGACAGGCGGACAATAACACACAAACACAAAGCAGGAAACTTATAGGACACATAATCAGACACAAACGGACACAGGTGCAACAGACAGACCAAACCAATCAAACATCGAAACATCTAACGGTGGCAGCTAGTACTCCGGGGACGACGAACGCCGAAGCCTGCCCGAGCAAGGAGGAGGAGCAGCCTCGGCAGAATCCGTGACACTGGGGCTATTTTTCCATGGTTCGGGCTAGGCCCCTTAGTTCCATTGAAGGGAAATCTTAATGCTACGGCATACAATGACATTCTAGACAATTCTGTGCTTCCAACTTTGTGGCAACAGTTTGGGGAAGCCCCTTTCCTGTTTCAGCATGACAGTGACCCCATGCACAAAGTGAGGTCCATAGAGAAATGGTTTGTCAAGATCGGTGTGGAAGAACTTGACTGGCCTGCACAGAGCCCTGACCTCAACCCAATCGAACACCTTTGGGATGAATTGGAACGCTGACTGCGAGCCAGGCCTAATCGCACAACATCAGTGCCTTACCTCACTAATGCTCGTGGCTGAATGGAAGCAAGTCACCGCAGCAATGTTCCAACATCTAGTGGAAAGCCGTTATAACAGCAAAGGGGGGACCAGCTCCATATTAATTCCCATGATTTTGGAATGAGACGTTCGACGAGCAGGTGTCCACATACAATTGGTCATGTACTGTAGTGTACCATAATACCAAGTTGCACCCTCCTAGGCCTTATCTCAGAGGAATTTGCATGTAAATAATAATAATTAAAGCTGCAAGCAGCGTTGCCGGGGTTCAAGTTAAGTACTGTTATTCATTGTTGGTAAATGTTGAAGTGAGTTGAGCAGTTAAGATGGCAAAAGTGTTAGTAGTACATGAAGAGATTTACATTTTACATTTTAGTCATTTAGCAGACACTCTTATCCAGAGCGACTTACAGTGAGTGCATACATTTTCATACTGGCCCCCCGTGGGAAACAAACCCACAACCCTGGCGTTGCAAGCGCCATGCTCTACCAACTGAGCTACAGGGGACGAGATGCATTAGGAGTATTGATAGTGTTTCACAATGAAACATTTCACATACATACATAATTGCACATAGTCAAACATACATACACAATTATTTTACAGCATTCCAATCTTGGTTAAGATGATTTGGCTTAAGTATGGCACGATTCCACAATTTTTATCAGTTTGCATCAGTTTCACTGAGGGACTTTTATTTTGAAGGCAAACTGCAAAATCAACTATTGTGGCTAGCTTCACATAGGTCAGTTCACAGTATAACAACATTCATTTCATTTCATTTTAGTCATTTAGCAGACGCTCTTATCCAGAGCGACTTACAGGAGCAATTAGGGTAAAGTGCCTTGCTTAAGGGCACATAACATGCTGACAGCAGTCTCATTTAACCCACTTTATATGTTATGTGTCATCTGAACCTTAGTGAAACTGTACACATGTTTCTAAACCTAACCTCAAATCGATTAGCGCCCTATGCCTACATGACGTTTTGTGGTCTGTTGCAAATAAACTTAAAACAGACTGTAGGCCTAAGCAACATCAACTAACATCAGGCAGCTATGTCTAAATGTAGCTAGCTAGCCAGCTAAGATTCAGTTAGCTAGCTACCACCTAACCAATTGAGCTAAAGTTGTGGCACTGTCAAAGTCTCAGACACTAGGAGCAATCAAAAAACTTAGATAAAACCACTTGCAAAAACACCAACCAATTTAGCTAATTTGTTGTACACTCAGCAATGGGTCACTTTCCGCAACTAAGAGCTTAGAAGCTTGAGGCTCAACTTCTCCGCTGTTTTGGTCCTGTATCTATCCCATTGTAACTGCATGAAGGGAACTCGTGCACATACTGTGTGTGACTGTGTGAGCGCCATGTCTTGTATCACTTTCGTCGCAATATCTGTTGTGCTGCTCGTGCAATGTCACATCGCTGAGTATAGTTGTACAACACCATTACTTAGCGAGCTAGTTAGCTAGCTAGGTTGCTAACATAGCTATTTAGCTAATAACTATAGCCTCAATGACTATGACTAACGCTAGCTACCATCATAATACGGCAAGAGTAGCCTATCTAAGCTACATTATTATGGCCTCTGACACTAATGTTACCAACTAAGTTAAAAGTTTGACCAACTCAGATACAACTGCTACCATTATCAGACACAAAAACTATTTTGCACAACCACCCATGCACAATCGATCATGTTAACTGATGTTAGCTAGCTAACTTTATATAGCTAGTTATTACCTTGCTACTTAGCTACCATTAGTATGCTAGCTACACAGTACACACCAACAAACATAACACTGCCAAAATGGCAACACGCATAACTTTATTTGGTTGAATCATCACTTCATTTTGGTATAACTTCATATGGTTAGCCAACCTTGCTCACAGGTGCGCAAAGCAGTATGCTGAATGATGATTTAGAAGTGTTATTTTGTATTTTCTTTTCGTCTCAGACCTTGTGTGGTTAGAACACGTTCTTCTTTATCGCTGTGGACAACCAACGTTAATGGTGCATTTCCACCACGAACTGAACTGGAGCGTGGAGCAGGGAAGCTCGAAACAGTTTAACCCTACCAGTCAAACCAGTCTCCCTTAGAAAACGGAATACATAATTGAATACAACATCACCTGGTTTTCTTAACCATTGAATTAACCTTGACTGCTAAATACCATTATTAACAACTACGGAATGTTTTTATGTCACAAAGAATCTCAGCAGAATCCTGGAGGAACTGGTCTGTCAATGTGTGTGTGTGTGTGTCCAGCATATGTCTATGTGATTGTGTGGTCCAAGCTGTTGGTGCTTTGGACCCATTCCCGTAGGATGAGCTACTTTGTACTTTATTCCGTGCTTGCCAAATATCAGAACTCAACATCGAACAGATCTTGAAAAATGTATATTTTGGACCTTTTCCAATTATGTTAATTACTTTAAAACTCTGCTTCTCCAGAACCGCTGGACCGATCAACACCCAATTTGGTATATAGCATCTATCCATGGACGTCTTTAAACACATTATTTTCCAAGACTCTAAACAGCCCCACCATGTGCCGAACTGAACCATACTTTACAACTTAGCTAAACTCATATTCCTGAGCATGTGCCAACTTTCATCACTGAGTCAAACAGATCAAGAGATCTAAACATCTGCCTGTCGTCCACCCTGTGGTCAATATAAATGTGCTTAGATATTTTGAGTCTTGACAGTAATTGGAACATGTACACATTTTTGTCACAATACGAAGATCCTTGTCTGATTTGTATGCATTTATGTGCGAGACCACACCAACATGAATGTTCATTGGTCAATAGAGGCCATGTTGTTTTTGTTACTAGTCTGGGAAATATTGCGAAGAGACCTTGGACCATACATGCTACATGTCAAGTTTAGTGCAGATCAGTCAATCGGTGCTAGAGGAGTAACATTTTATAAAATTCTAAATGGCGGAAAATCCATCATGGCGGACTTTATGGGTTCTTGAGGGACATTTGTTCCTTGTGAGGAGAGGGAACTATGGACCAATTTTCATGACACTTGGGGTGCGGGGTCTAACCTTTAAAAGTTAGCATTTCCAATCGCTTGTTATAGCGCCACCATGTGGCCAGTTGGCATCGTAAATGTCTGTACATTTTTGGTTGTGGTCAGTAGTTATGTGGTTGTGGTCAGGAGTTGTGGTCAGTAGTTGTGTGGTCAGTAGTTGTGTGGTTGTCGTCAGGAGTTGTGGTCAGTAATTGTGGTCAGTAGTTGTGGTCAAAAGTTGTGTGGTTGTGGTCAGTAGTTGTGTGGTCAGTATTTGTGTGGGTGTGGTCAGTAGTTGTGTGGTTTTGTAGATGTGGTTCAGTAGTTGTCATAAGTAGTGGTGAGCAGTTGTGTGGTTGTGGTCAGTAATTGTGTTCAGTAGTTGTTGCCAGGTGGTTGTGATCAGTAGTTGTGGTTGTCAGTAGTTATGGTGATTAAATGTGTGGTCAGTAGTTGTGTAGTCAGAAGTTGTATGGTTGTGTTCATTAGTTGTGTGGTTGTGGTCACTAGATGTGGTCAGCAGTTGTGTGGTTGTGGTCAGAAGTTGTGTGGTTGTGGTCAGTAGTTGTATGAACAGTAATTGTGTGGTTGTGGTCAGTAGCAATGTTCCATCTAAACCGAGAATGCCGTGCAGCTCCCCGGGACTGCCATGCAGAAATATCAGCCCCCAGAGAGAAGCATGAGATTGAACTTCACTCAACTTTCTAGAGCAGTAGTCACCAACTGGTCGATTGCGTTCAACTGGTCGATCTCCAAGGCATTCCTAGTCGATCGGCAAACATTTCTGTAAAAAAAACAGCGATAAAGCCTTGTGTTCCTATCTTTATTTTTTTGTCTCGGGCTGTTGGCGGTAGGTGCACCCGATTCAGCTGCCCTGCGCGCCGGGTAGACGAACTGTTGCCATTTTGAACAATTTCATGTGTCTGAAGGTACAAACTCTGCCTTCCCGGCGGGCCCAGAGAGTAAATGAAGTGCACTATAGGCCTACCGCTGGCCAATTGGATGGCTCAGATGACCGTGTCTGTAGTAATGTAGCAGGCATAAAAGAAAGCTACAGCAAAGTTGATACTGTGAGATTTCTAAAATGGTAAAAACATGACTAGAGAGAAACTGTCAACAAATATAGCAAAGAGATGCTGTTTTTATGAGTTCATGTTTAACTTCTTACTCAGCACTGTCAACACTTTGTATTCAACACTTTTATAAGCCATAAAATGCGCGTTCTTCCTATTTCCACTCAGCGCTATAGCAAGCACTGCAGCAGTAATGTATGAGTAGGAAAGTATCTATAGGCTTGCGTTGTTGTAATTATTAGAGGATTGGGTCTTTTTTAATATCGAGGAATATTTCACTTTCTCTGTTCATAGGAGTAACAACATGAATTTGTGCATGAGGCATACATAATACGGTGCAACTGGAGTTTCGCCATAAGCTGGAAGACGATGTCCCTTTTTGGTCAGTGTCAGTGGAGGAAAGGGCGAGCGGAGGTATGTTGAGAGGCGGACCCTCAGCCTGCTGCTCTCTCCCTCCATTGAGATTGACCATCAGATGCAGGCACCAATCAGCCCAGTAAAATAAAAATAAAAAGCACATTATTTCAAATGTATGCTCACTCAGCTGTGCTTCACAAGTAATACAACAACGGATCTATTACAGGTGTGATCATAAATCCTACTTACATTTTTTACATATTATTTTACAAAATGTGACCGACCGGCTCGATTCGGTCATATGTAGCAAAATTTTTAATTGTGTAGAGACGCCAAGCTATAAAATGGTATATCATACACTACAGTTGAGGAACAATGTAATTCTGCTTTGAAAGTTGATACATTTGTAATCCCACTTTTGAGAAAATGGCCCTTGAATGTTTTGGTACACGTACTGGAGAGCTCTTCTTTGTTTACACCCATTCAGCATCGTTCACACCCTCTTAAGCCTTAGCTCCACCCATCTCTAAGGATTCACATGCATGACATCAGCAACCTGGTGGTCCAAAATAGCATAACTGGTGTATTTAACACCAATAAACCCATCCATTTACAAATCAATTAAATATATGTCAATTTAGCAAACCAGGCAACTAAAAGTAACTTTCTAAACAATGTTTTGGTTAGTTTCTAGCTTGTTAGATAGCTAGCTAACCTAAGTTCAAATAATGACCATATCATATAGCTGACGACGACATAACTTTAGCTAATTTGTATTCATTATTACAGTAAAATAAACTCACAACAAGATCGTTATTTACAAGTTAATGGCAAGCTAATTACAGAAAATAGCTTGCGGTTGTGAGTGTGACAAAATAAAAGCAGGGCATTCTACCGGAGAATTTTAGAACTTGGACACTGACTCGATGGCCTAATGTCATATCCTAATTTGACTTTGGTGCAGGTCATGTTGTTCTTCACATTACCATCTCTGGAAAATGCACACTATATCAAATAAAATCTAAGTTTATTTGTCACATGCACAGCATACAGAAGGTGTAAACGGTACAGTGAAATGGTACCTTGCATAGTGGAGTCTTGTTTAAACATAGCTAGCTAAACAATGATCCATAATCCAAACTAATAACGTTACTACCCTGCATGAATCTACAGGTAGCTAACCAACAAGATTAAAATGTTAGCTAGCTAACATTAGGCTATAACTAGAAATGCAAATGGCTCCGAGATACAAATAATATTATTAAACTGATCATACACGTAACGTTGGCTAGCGAGCCAGCAAGCTAACGTTCGCTAGCTAGCTAACAGTAATCCCTAACTTGTATCAGAAAATGTAGCTAGCTAGACTCTCTTACACATATACATGGATGAACGCTTCTACCTATCTGTCACGGATGCCATGGTTGCCCTTAGTTTGAAGATGTAATCTGGAGACAGGTGTTTTATATAACAGCCTTCTGTGTGTTCTCTTTTCGACTCCCTCCGCATATTTGCACTCAAATGACAGACTTTTGTCCATATCCTTAGCTATCATACTCTGCTTCCACCAGGCATTCCACTGATTTTAAAACTCTGTCCTCCAGAAAGTGGAGAGCAACACTTTTGCAGTTATTCATGATATATTTTTAAAAAGACACGTTAGAAAGGATTATCTACACATACTGAGCAGCCCTTTGTTATAGACAGAAGCGCGCTACATGGCAGACCAATCCGAACTCCTCTCTCGGCATGTCCAGCCCACTCATTATCTCAGCCAATCATGGCTAGTGGGAAGGTTGCTGTCTTTTTCTGTGGCTTAACCAACTAGGCTCGTAATTTAACAAATGTATTCGTATTTACAGATGGCATACACGTTTGTTGTTAAGGCACATGAAAGTTCATATGTTCCAGAAGGCAATTCTGCCAAAAAACGCATTTTGATTTTAAAAATAAGTTTACGTTCAAATGGCTCTCCTGTGAAGTAGTGACCCGTGACATACGCCTAGTTTCCTGAAACGAGTCAGATATATGGATGGATCTGTGCCATTTACTTTGAACTGGACTGTGTTTACAGCATGAACGGTCGTGAGTAGATGCGCTTGTTTAGAGATCAAAGCGAGAGCTGCATGTAGTCACGTCTGCACATTTTGTTCATATCCTTTGCTAGTTAGTGAGTTATTAGCTCAGTTATAGATCATTTGTAGTCAGCAATAGGGGAGTGATTGTACCTTCCAAGCTCATCATTAAGCTCGAGGCCCTGGGTCTGAACCCCGCGCTGTGCAACTGGGTCCTGGACTTCCTGACGGGCCGCCCCCATGTGGTGAAGGTAGGAAACAACATCTCCACTTCACTGATCCTCAACACTGGGGTCCCACAAGGGTGCGTGCTCAGCCCCCTCCTGTACTCCTTGTTCACCCATGACTGCGTGGCCAAGCACACCTCCAACTCAATCATCAAGTTTGCAGACAACACAACAGTAGTAGGCTTGATTACCAAGAATGACGAGACCGCCTACAGGGAGGAGGTGAGGGATCAGGAAGTGTGGTGCCAGGAAAATAACCTCTAACTCAACAAAACAAAACAAAACAATGGAGATGATCGTGGATTTCAGGAAACAGCAGATGGTGCACCCCCCTATCCACATCGATGGGACCGCAGTGGAAGGGTGGAAAGCTTCAAGTTCCTTGGCGTACAAATCACTGACAAACTGAAATGGTCCATCCATGCAGACAGTGTGGTGAAGAAATTTGGCTTGGCACCTAAAACCCTCACAAACTTTTACAGATGCACAATTGAGAGTATCCTGTCGGGCTGTATCATCGCCTGGTACGGCAACTGCACCGCCCGCAACCGCAGGGCTCTCCAGAGGGTGGTGCGGTCTGCCGAACGCATTACCGGGGGCAAACTACCCGCCCTCCAAGACACCTACAGCACCCGATGTCACAGGAATGCCAAAAAGATAATCAAGGACATCAACCACCCGAGCCACTGCCTGTTCACCCCGCTATCATCGAGAAGGTGAGGTCAGTACAGGTGCATTAAAGCTGGGACCGAGAGAATGAAAAACAGCTTCTATCTCAAGGCCATTATACTGTTAAATAGTCATCACTAGCACATTAGAGGCTGCTGCTGCCTATTGAAATCACTGGCCACTTTAAGAATGTTTACATATCTTGCACTACTCATCTCATATGTATATACTGTATTCTATTCTATAATATTCTACTGTATCTTAGTCCATGCCGCTCTGTCATTGCTTGTCCATGTATATATTCTTAAATTCCATTCCTTACTAGATTTGTGTGTATTGGGTATATGTTGTGAAATTGTTAGATATTACTTGTTAGATATTACTGCACTGTCGGAGCTAGAAGCACAAGCATTTCACTACACCCGCAATAACATCTGCTAAACACGTGTATGTGACAAATACAATTTGATTTGATTTGATTTGATTGCTTTCTACATGAGCACAAAACTTATACATTTCTAGACTTGATGTCACGCCCTGGCTCTGGGGACTTAAATGTTGAGCCAGGGTGTGGATTTTCATTGTTTAGTTTTCTATGTGTTTCGTTCTAGATCGTTTATATCTATGTTGGCCAGGGTGGTTCCCAATCAGAGACAGCTGTAGCTCGTTGTCTCTGATTGGGGACCATCCTTAGGCAGCCTTTTGGCATATTAGTTTTGTGGGATCTTGTTCCGAAAGGTTTGTGTTGTAACCTAGGACTTCACGTATCGTTTGGTTTATTGTTTTGTTCGTGTAAGTACTGAATAAAGTATGTACGCTTATCACGCTGCGCCTTGGTCCGCTTCATCTGTCGACGACCGTGACACTTGAATAGCTTTTTTTTTTGTCTTAAAAGGGGCAGTGTTGTAGTTTTAGACAGGCTTCAATAAACTAAGTAGGCAGAGGGTAGCATAATTTGTCAGATTTTCTGTAATAATGGTTGGGAATAATAATGCATTTTATTTTGTAAAGTGGTTTCTTGCATCAGAAAACACAACATTTTCAGTCACATCCTTGTCTGAAGGACAAGTGGATAAACAGGTTCATGTCAAGCCCTGCATGTTGTTTTTTTCCAAAGGTCTCATGGAATATAGGCCTACATTGAACACCACACATTGGCTGCTACTGTAGGCTGTAGCTATTTCCATGTTTAAATGTTATGGGATGCATTTTCTCCATTGTTTTTGATGGTAGGCCACTCTATTAGCCCTACATAATGATAAAATAGCTACAGTGGCCACTGTTAAAACTGTCATTTAAAGTGGGTACTACCTCAGTGTTCACGTTAAACGCGCGCTGGAAGTTGCACAGCATTTTCACAACTTTCAAGTTTGCGCTCAGCAGACCTGAAATTTGCTCAGTGCTGAATATTTTTTGAAGGAATATTGCTTCCCACTACCACAGGGTTATGGGTTTGTGTCCCATATTCTGTATGTTACAGATAGTAATTGATCTCCAATCCGACTGATTACGGTCGATAAATTATACCAGTAATGTATTGGTTGTGAAATCTGCCAATAAGATTTGTGTGACTTCCCAAACCTACTGTATACAGTGGGGGAGAAAAGTATTTAGTCAGCCACCAATTGTGCAAGTTCTCCCACTTAAAAAGATGAGAGAGGCCTGTAATTTTCATCATAGGTACACGTCAACTATGACAGACAAATTGAGAAGAAAAAAATCCAGAAAATCACATTGTAGGATTTTTAATGAATTTATTTGCAAATTATGGTGGAAAATAAGTATTTGGTCACCTACAAACAAGCAAGATTTCTGGCTCTCACAGACCTGTAACTTCTTCTTTAAGAGGCTCCTCTGTCCTCCACTCGTTACCTGTATTAATGGCACCTGTTTGAACTTGTTATCAGTATAAAAGACACCTGTCCACAACCTCAAACAGTCACACTCCAAACTCCACTATGGCCAAGACCAAAGAGCTGTCAAAGGACACCAGAAACAAAATTGTATACCTGCACCAGGCTGGGAAGACTGAATCTGCAATAGGTAAGCAGCTTGGTTTGAAGAAATCAACTGTGGGAGCAATTATTAGGAAATGGAAGACATACAAGACCACTGATAATCTCCCTCGATCTGGGGCTCCACGCAAGATCTCACCCCGTGGGTTCAAAATGATCACAAGAACGGTGAGAAAAAATCCCAGAACCACACGGGGGGACCTAGTGAATGACCTGCAGAGAGCTGGGACCAAAGTAACAAAGCCTACCATCAGTAACACACTACGCTGCCAGGGACTCAAATCCTGCAGTGCATGACGTGTCCCCCTGCTTAAGCCAGTACATGTCCAGGCCCGTCTGAAGTTTGCTAGAGTGCATTTGGATGATCCAGAAGAGGATTGGGAGAATGTCATATGGTCAGATGAAACCAAAATAGAGCTTTTTGGTAAAAACTCCACTCGTCGTGTTTGGAGGACAAATAATGCTGAGTTGCATCCAAAGAACACCATACCTACTGTGAAGCATGGGGGTGGAAACATCATGCTTTGGGGCTGTTTTTCTGCAAAGGGACCAGGACGACTGATCCGTGTAAAGGAAAGAATGAATGGGGCCATGTATCGTGAGATTTTGAGTGAAAACCTCCTTCCATCAGCAAGGGCATTGAAGATGAAACGTGGCTGGGTCTTTCAGCATGACAATGATCCCAAACACACCGCCCGGGCAACGAAGGAGTGGCTTCGTAAGAAGCATTTCAAAGTCCTGGAGTGGCCTAGCCAGTCTCCAGATCTCAACCCCATAGAAAATCTTTGGAGGGAGTTGAAAGTCCGTGTTGCACAGCGACAGCCCCAAAACATCTGCATGGAGGAATGGGCCAAAATACCAGCAACAGTGTGTGAAAACCTTGTGAAGACTTACAGAAAACGTTTGACCTGTGTCATTGCCAACAAAGGGTATACAACAAAGTATTGAGAAACTTTTGTTATTGACCAAATACTTATTTTCCACCATAAATTGCAAATAAATTCATTAAAAATCCTACAATGTGATTTTCTGGATTTTTTTTCTCATTTTGTCTGTCATAGTTGACGTGTACCTATGATGAAAATTACAAGCCTCTCTCATCTTTTTAAGTGGGAGAACTTGCACAATTGGTGGCTGACTAAATACTTTTTCCCCCCACTGTATGAAAGGGATTAACAAGCTGTTATGCTCACTGTCAGTAGCTAGGTTTACATTAACTTGTCCAGTGTTTTTTTTTGTCGAGATTTAGAAAGTTTGCATAGAATGTAGATGCAACAATTGTCTGCCACGGTGTGTTTCGATTGAACTGTCTTGTGTCGATAAAAACAGCTGGACGTAGTGACAAACAACAAAAAATGTCGCAAAAATATAGAATGCTTAATAAAAATGAAGTGGTTGAAGTGTTTCCATTATAAATTGCACATTATTAAAGTGGCGACAGCCTGTATGCACTGCCCACCTATCCTGTGCAAGCCATAATGGCTCATAGGAGCAGGAGCCTATCTCCTGTTTGTGTATCGTGATGAAGCTTGATGTACAAGCACACCCCCGGATAGGACGCTAGTCTATCGCAGGGCCTTACCACCAATCTATATCCTTATGCTGAGTGTCAAGCAGAGACGCATTGGGTCCCATTTTTACAGTCTTTGGTATGACTCGCTGGGGATCGAACTCCCAACCTTCCAATCTCAGGCCGGACACTAACCACAAGGCTACTGAGTTGGTTTTGTTTCAGGTAGCCTGCAAAAGTCGCAATTATTTTATTTGCGACATTGCTTTTGTAGAATAAACCTGGGTCAATTGAAACCTGCCTAGTTTCAAGGAAGCTTATTTATAGATAATTAACATTTCTGTGGTAATCAAATGGCAATTTTGTGACATAAAACATTTATGCTTAGGCTAAATAATGTAGTGATTTTGTAGTATGTTGCGTTGTAGATGCCCGCAGTGCACACTTAACTTAAGTCTTCTAAATAAAAATAACATATCTATTGTATGTTTTTGTGAAATTATGTGAATTCTTTGTGTGGAAATTAAATATTATGTGTAGGGATTTTGTAACATGCTTTTTTCCCTTTGTTGTTTATAATCTATTTTTCTACTACAGTTGATCGAATTGGTATTATTTTGTAAAAGCGATTTGTTCCTGGTGAAGAGGAAATGCATTGTACGTTGTGATGTGGTCATATGGAGATCATGTGTATGTTCCCTCAGCCCTATGATCCCTCAGCCTTAACCTTACCTTAAACAATTAATGTACACTGTTCAAAAAAATTAAGGGAATACTAAAATAACACATCCTAGATCTGAATGAATGAAATAATCTTATTAAATACTTTTTTATTTACATAGTTGAATGTACTGACAACAAAATCACACAAAAATTATCAATGGAAATCAAATGTATCAACCCATGGAGGTCTGGATTTGGAGTCACCCTCAAAATTAAAGTGGAAAACCACACTACAGGCTGATCCAACTTTGATGTAATGTCCTTAAAACAAGTCAAAATGAGGCTCAGTAGTGTGTGTGGCCTCCACATGCCTGTATGACCTCCCTACAACGCCTGGGCATGCTCCTGATGAGGTGGCGGATGGTCTCCTGAGGGATCTCCCCCAAGACCTGGACTAAAGCATCAATGGAGCGAGACATGATGTCCCAGATGTGCTCAATTGGATTCAGGTCTGGGGAACGGGCGGGCCAGTCCATAGCATCAATGCCTTCATCTTGCAGGAACTGCTGACACACTCCAGCCACATGAGGTCTAGCATTGTCTTGCATTAGGAGGAACCCAGGGCCAACCGCACCAGCATATGGTCTCACAAGGGGTCTGAGGATCTCATCTCGGTACCTAATGGCAGTCAGGCTACCTCTGGCGAGCACATGGAGGGCTGTGCGGCCCCCCAAAGAAATGCCACCCCACACCATGACTGACCCACCGCCAAACTGGTCATGCTGGAGGATGTTGCAGGCAGCAGAACGTTCTCCACGGCATCTCCAGACTCTGTCACGTCTGTCACGTGCTCAGTGTGAACCTGCTTTCATCTGTGAAGAGCACAGGGCGCCAGTGGAGAATTTGCCAATCTTGGTGTTCTCTGGCAAATGCCAAACGTCCTGCACGGTGTTGGGCTGTAAGCACAACCCCCACCTGTGGACGTCGGGCCCTCATACCACCCTCATGGAGTCTGTTTCTGACCGTTTGAGCAGACACATGCACATTTGTGGCCTGCTGGAGGTCATTTTGCAGGGCTCTGGCAGTGCTCCTCCTGCTCCTCCTTGCACAAAGGCGGAGGTAGCAGTCCTGCTGCTGGGTTGTTGCCCTCCTACGGCCTCCTCCACGTCTCTTGATTTACTGGCCTGTCTCCTGGTAGCGCCTCCATGCTCTGGACACTACATTGACAGACACAGCAAACCTTCTTGCCACAGCTCGCATTGATGTGCCATTCTGGATGAGCTGCACTACCTGAGCCACTTGTGTGGGTTGTAGACTCCGTCTCATGCTACCACTAGTGAAAGCACCGCCAGCATTCAAAAGTGACCAAAACATCAGCCAGGAAGCATAGGAACTGAGAAGTGGTCTGTGGTCACCACCTGCAAAACCAGTCCTTTATTGGGGATGTCTTGCTAATTGCCTATAATTTCCACCTGTTGTCTATTCCATTTGCACAACAGCATGTGACATTTATTGTCAATCAGTGTTGTTTCCTAAGTGGACAGTTTGATTTCACAGAAGTGTGATTGACTTGGAGTTATATTGTGTTGTTTAAGTGTTCCCTTTATTTTTTTGAGCAGTGTATTATGTTTCAACTACCTAACCCCATTATTAATCGTTTTAGATGCAACTTAAGCTAACATGCCAGCAACTGAAGCTAACCCGGTAAATAATGTGAGAACATAGTGCTGAGGGAAGATGGGGAAGACTCTGTCACATGCACTGCATTTAATAAAGATAATGGTCACATAAGCTTTCTCACTTGGATGCCATTTGCTCCACAAATAAACATTGAATAAAAACAAATATTTGTATAAATGACAGGTTATGATAAAAATTAAAAAAACAATGCTGGAGATTTATGGTGAATTGGATAACAAAAAACAGAAGTGTTTCAGCCCTCTAGGACAGGAATTGAACAGCCCTGCTTTAGGTCTTGATCAAGCTGGTCTACCAGCATGATCATCTCATTGCCAGTTTAGCTGGTCACTTAACCAGCTTAGCCAGGTTACATTGTCAACCTTCCAGCTCAACCAGCTTGACAAAGCTGGTCTATCAACATGACCACCCAATTTCCAGCTTGGCCATGCTGGTCACCCAGCATCAGGCACGTGCACAGAGAGGGGTCTACCTGTGCCCGAGCACCTGCCCCTTTGCCCTCCCACTCGCCAAGGGCCCTTTTGGGTCGTGGTATAATTAATTTTTGTATACCGTTTTTGTAGTTATTCTGAACCCACTGCCCCGAAGTCGTTGTGACATCATCAAGCTCGCCACCACCCACCCACCGCTACCCTACCCTGTCCATTGGTCTGACCTGTACTGACCTGTACGGACCTCACATGCTGTGCCTTTTTTCATCTGCCCTGTTCGGAGATTGCGTGCGCCCGGTATCCAAACATGCATGGCAAGATGCGGTCACCGGTCGAGTATTTAAATATCAACAGGACTGCCACAGCAGCATAACATTTGATTAACACTTGATAACACTTGATTTACATCATCATCACTATTCAGTCTGGTTGGCTGATAGCTTATGTGCAGCAACACTTCATCATTTATTTCCTTATAGAATCATAGCTCCGGGAAGGGTGCTGGAGGTGCTGCAGCACCCCTGATAAAATGAAACACATTTGCCAAAGTTATAGAATTATAGCTCTGTTCAGATATAAATTAAATAATTCAGAATAGCCTACCACACGCAATATATCAAATACAATCGCAGGAAGGTTGGAAAGCAAATGGCTCCTGCTGAAACGAGAAGAATAATCTGTCTGCACAAGCTACCAAAATATTTGATTAACTTCCAAATAGGCCTATTGAGCGAACATTGTTTTACAAAGTAAAACAAGAGAGATAGGCTTTTGGCACGAGCGCATCGGCCATCGTAGGCGAGTGAGCTGTGCGTCATTGGGTGAGTCAGTGAAACTGGAAAGCTTTTTTAGGACTATAATTTCCTCCTCATATTGTACAATATTTGTGTCTCCACACACCTAGGCCTAGGCTGTTGAAGGATTCAAGATTAGGTCGTTTTTAATTGATCTCAAATTCTCATGTTTGTCAGTGTCAAAGTAGCCTGTCATTTCGATCATTTGTGCTGTATTAAAAAAGATTCTGTCAAAGTCTCCAGTCATGTAAAATGAGTTAGAATTGTATGAAATACGTTTATAAAAGGCAAACTAAATCTGGACCCTCCCCCTGGGCAAAAACTGGTTGAAACAACAGCGTTTCCACATCATTTCAACCAAAAAAATCAATGTGATGACGATCTGGCAAAGAATGGCGCCGGAGAAGATGGCTGCCGTTTTACAGCCCTCTAACCAATTGTACTATTATGTGTGTTTTTCCGCGTTATTTGTAATTTATTTTGTACATAATGTTTCTGCCATCGTCTCTTATAACCAAAAAGAGCTTCTGGATATCAGGACAGCGATTACTCACCTCGTATTGGACGAAGATTTTTTCTTCAACGAGGCGGCCGCGAAGGATATCCTACAGACACCTGACAAGGCCCAAATTCCTGTCATTCGCATGAGAAAGAGACAGAGATATCGTGGACGTAGGTCGGGGTGCCTTGTAAAGATCCGACGGCGAGCGAGTAAACTGCCTCTCCCATCAATCCTATTAGCCAATCTTCAATCATTTGAGAATAAATTGGATGACCTAAGATTATGGTTATCCTACCAACGGGACATTAAAAACTGTAATATCTTATGTTTCACGAGTCTTGGCTGAACGACGACATGGACAACATACAGCTAGCGGGCTATACGCTACATCGGCAGGATAGAACGGCTGACTCCGGTAAGACAAGGGGTGGCGGTCTGTGTATATTTGTAAACAACAGCTGGTGCACAAAATCAAACACTAAGGAAGTCTCGAGGTTTTGCTCGCCTGAGGTACACTATCTTATGATAAGCTGTAGACCACACTATTTACCAAGAGAGTTTTCATCTATATTTTTCATAGCTGTCTATTTAACACCACAAACCAATGCTGGCATTAAGATTGCACTGAATGAGGTGTATAAGGCCATAACTAAACAGGAAAACGCTCATCCAGAGGCAGTGCTCCTAGTGGCCGGGGACTTTAATGCAGGGAAACTAAAATCCGTTCTACTTAATTTCTACCAGCATGTTAAATGTGCAACCAGAGGGAAAAAAAACTCTAGACCACCTTTACTCCACACACAGAGACGCATACAAAGCTCTCCCTCGCCCTCCATTTGGCAAATCTGACCATAACTCTAACATCCTGATTCCTGCTTACAAGCAAAAACTAAAGCAGGAAGCACCAGTGACTCGGTTAATAAAAAAGTGGTCAGATGACGCAGATGCTAAGCTACAGGACTGTTTTGCTAGCACAGACTGGAACATGTTCCGGGATTCTTCCGATAGCATTGAGGAGTACACCACATCAGTCACTGGCTTCATCAATAAGTGCATCGATGATGTCGTCCCCACAATGACCGTACGTACATACCCCAACCAGAAGCCATGGATTACAGGAAACATCCGCACTGAGCTAAAGGGTAGAGCTGCCGCTTTCAAGGAGCGGCACTCTAACCCGGACGCTTATAAGAAATCCTGCTATGCCCTCCGACAAACCATCAAACAGGCAAAGAGTCAATACAGATCTAAGATTGAATCGTACTACACCGGCTCTGACACTCGTCGGATGTGGCAGGGCTTGAAAACTATTACAGACTACAAAGGGAAGCACAGCCGCGAGCTGCCCAGTGACACAAGACTTCGAGGCGAGCTAAACCACTTCTATGCTCGCTTCGAGGCAAGCAACACTGAAGCATGCATGAGAGCACCAGCTGTTCCGGATGACTATGTGATCACGCTCTCCGTAGCCGATGTGAGTAAGACTTTTAAGCAGGTCAACATTCACAAGGCCGCAGGGCCAGACGGATTACCAGGACGTGTACTCCAAGCATGTGCTGACCAACTGGCAAGTGTCTTCACTGACATTTTCAACATGTCCCTGACTGAGTCTGTAATACCAACATGTTTCAAGCAGACCACCATAGTCCCCGTGCCCAAGGACATTAAGATAACCTGCCTAAATGACTACCAACCCGTAGCACTGACGTCTGTAGCCATGAAGTGCTTTGAAAGGCTGGTCATGGCTCACATCGGGCCGCCCCCAGGTGGTAAGGGTAGGTAACAACACATCTGCCACACTGATCCTCAACACGGGGGCCCCTCAGGGGTGCGTGCTCAGTCCCCTCCTGTACTCTCTGTTCACCCATGACTGCATGGCCAGGCACAACTCCAACACCATCATTAAGTTTGCCGACGACACAACAGTGGTAGGCCTGATCACCGACAACGATGAGACAGCCTATAGGGAGGAGGTCAGAGACCTGGCCGTGTGGTGCCAGGATAACAACCTCTCCCTCAACGTGACCAAGAAAAAGGAGATAATTGTGGACTACAGGAAAAAAAAGGCCCGTTCTCATCGACTGAACTGTAGTGGAACAGGTTGAGAGCTTCAAGTTCCTTGGTGTCCACATCACCAACGAACTATCATGGTCCAAACACACCAAGACAGTCGTGAAGAGGGCACGACAAAGCCTATTCCACCCTCAGGAGACTGAAAAGATTTGACATGGGTCCTCAGATCCTCAAAAAACTCTACAGCTGCACCATC
Organism: Coregonus lavaretus; assembly: GCF_964263955.1. NCBI lineage: Eukaryota > Metazoa > Chordata > Actinopteri > Salmoniformes > Salmonidae > Coregonus > Coregonus lavaretus. The sequence continues at coordinate 75,333,676 of NC_139988.1, read as the reverse complement.
GAGAGCATCCTGACTGGTTGCATCACCGCCTGGTATGGCAACTGCTTGGCCTCCGACCGCAAGGCATCCAGGACCTCTATTTTTTTTAATGTAAAAAAAAATTATATTTCACCTTTATTTAACCAGGTAAGCCAGTTGAGAACAAGTTCTCATTTACAACTGCGACCTGGCCAAGATAAAGCATAGTAGTGCGATAAAAACAACAACACAGAGTTACATATGTGGTAAAAAAACATAAAGTCAAAAAATACAACAGAAAATATATATACAGTGTGTGCAAATGTAGCAAGTTATGGAGGTAAGGCAATAAATAGGCTATAGTGCAAAATAATTACAATTAGTATTAACACTGGAATGCTAGATGTGCAAGAGATTATGTGTAAATAGAGATACTGGGGTGCAAAAGAGCAAAATAAATAACAATATAGGGATGAGGTAGTTGGGTGGGCTAATTTCAGATGGGCTGTGTACAGGTGCAGTGATCGGTAAGGTGCTCTGACAACTGATGCTTAAAGTTAGTGAGGGAGATAAGAGTCTCCAGCTTCAGAGATTTTTGCAATTCGTTCCAGTCATTGGCAGCAGAGAACTGGAAGGAATGGCGGCCAAAGGAGGTGTTGGCTTTGGGAATGACCAGTGAGATATACCTGCTGGAGCGCAGACTACGGGTGAGTGCTGCTATGGTGACCAATGAGCTAAGATAAGGCGGGGATTTGCCTAGCAGTGATTTATAGATGGCCTGGAGCCAGTGGGTTTGACGACGAACATGTAGTGAGGACCAGCCAACAAGAGCGTACAGGTCACAGTGGTGGGTAGTGTATGGGGCTTTGGAGACAAAACGGATGGCACTGTGATAGACTACATCCAATTTGCTGAGTAGAGTGTTGGAGGCTATTTTGTAAATGACATCGCCGAAGTCAAGGATCGGTAGGATAGTCAGTTTTACGAGGGCATGTTTGGCAGCATGAGTGAAGGAGGCTTTGTTGCGAAATAGGAAGCCGATTCTAGATTTAACTTTGGATTGGAGATTCTTAATGTGAGTCTGGAAGGAGAGTTTACAGTCTAACCAGACACCTAGGTATTTGTAGTTGTCCACATACTCTAGGTCAGACCCGTCGAGAGTGGTGATTCTAGTCGGGTGGGCGGGTGCCAGCAGCGTTCGATTGAAGAGCATGCATTTAGTTTTACTAGTGTTTAAGAGCAGTTGGAGGTTACTGAAGGAGTGTTGTATGGCATTGAAGCTCGTTTGGAGGTTTGTTAACACAGTGTCCAATGAAGGGCCAGATGTATACAAAATTGTGTCGTCTGCGTAGAGATGGATCTGAGAGTCACCAGCAGCAAGAGCGACATCATTGATATACACGGAGAAAAGAGTCGGCCCAAGAATTGAACCCTGTGGCACCCCCATAGAGACTGCCATAGGTCCAGACAACAGGCCCTCCGATTTGACACACTGAACTCTATCTGAGAAGTAGTTGGTGAACCAGGCGAGGCAGTCATTTGAGAAACCAAGGCTATTTAGTCTGCCAATAAGAATGCGGTGGTTGACAGAGTCGAAAGCCTTGGCCAGGTCGATGAAGACGGCTGCACAGTACTGTCTATTATCGATCGCGGTTATAATATCGTTTAGGACCTTGAGTGTGGCTGAAGTGCACCCATGACCAGCTCGGAAACCGGATTGCATAACGGAGAAGGTACGGTGGGATTCGAAATGGTCGGTGATCTGTTTGTTAACTTGGCTTTCAAATACTTTCGAAAGGCAGGGCAGGATGGATATAGGTCTGTAACAGTTTGGATCTAGAGTGTCACCCACTTTGAAGAGGGGGATGACCGCGGCAGCTTTCCAATCTCTGGGGATCTCAGACGTTACGAAAGAGAGGTTGAACAGACTAGTAATAGGGGTTGCGACAATTTCGGCGGCTAGTTTTAGAAAGAAAGGGTCCAGATTGTCTAGCCCAGCTGATTTGTAGGGGTCCAGATTTTGCAGCTCTTTCAGAACATCAGCTGTCTGAATTTGTGTGAAGGAGAAGCGGGGGGGTCATGGGCAAGTTGCAGCGGAGGGTGCAGAGTTGGTGGCCGGGGTAGTGGTAGCCAGTTGGAAAGCATGGCCAGCCGTAGCAAAATGCTTGTTGAAATTCTCGATTATTGTAGATTTATCGGTGGTGATAGTGTTTCCTAGCCTCAGTGCAGTGGGCAGCTGGGAGGAAGTGCTCTTATTCTCCATGGACTTTACAGTGTCCCAAAACTTTTTGGAGTTAGTGCTACAGGATGCAAATTTCTGTTTGAAAAAGTTAGCCTTTCCTGACTGCTTGTGTATATTGGTTCCTAACTTCCCTGAAAGTTGCATATCGCGGGGGCTATTTGATGCTAATGCAGTACGCCACAGGATGTTTTTGTGCTGGTCAAGGACAGTCAAGTCTGAGGAGAACCAGGGGCTATATCTGTTCTTAGTTCTGTATTTTTTGAATGGGGCATGTTTATTTAAGATTGAGAGGAAATTACTTTTAAAGAACAACCAGGCATCCTCTACTGACAGAATGAGATCTATATCAATCCAGGATACCTGGGCCAGGTCAATTAGGAAGGCCTGCTCGCTAAAGTGTTTTAGGGAGCGTTTGACAGTGATGAGGGCTGGTCGTTTGACCGCGGACCCGTTACGGACGCAGGCAATAAGGCAGTGAACGCTGAGATCCTGGTTGAAGACAGCGGAGGTGTATTTAGAGGGTAAGTTAGTCAGGATGATATCTATGAGGGTACCCATGGTTATGGATTTAGGGTTGTACCTGGTAGGTTCGTTGATAATTTGCGTGAGATTGAGGGCATCTAGTTTGGATTGTAGGATGGCCGGGGTATTAAGCATATCCCAATTTAGGTCACCAAGCAGTACGAACTCTGAGGATAAATGGGGGGAAATCAATTCACATATGGTGTCCAGGGCACAGCTGGGGGCTGAGGGGGGTCTGTAGCAAGCAGCAACAGTGAGAGACTTATTTCTGGAAAGGTGGATTTTTAGAAGTAGAAGCTCAAACTGTTTGGGCACAGACCTGGATAGTATGATAGAGCTCTGCAGGCTATCTCTACAGTAGATTGCAACTCCACCCCCTTTGGCAGTTCTATCTAGACGGAAAATGTTATAGTTGGGGATGGAAATTTCAGAATTTTTGGTGGCCTTCCTAAGCCAGGATTCAGACACTGCTAGAACATCAGGGTTGGCGGAGTGTGCTAACGCAGTGAATAACTTAAACTTAGGAAGTAGACTTCTGATATTTACATGCAGGAAACCAAGGCTTTTGCGATTACAGAAGTCAGCAAATGATAGCGCCTGGGGAGTAGGAGTGATACTGAGGGCTGCAGGGCCTGGGTTAGCCTCTACATCACCGGAGGAACAGAGGAGGACTAGAATAAGGATACGGCTAAAGGCTTTAAGAACTGGTCTTCTAGTGCGTTGGGTACATAGAATAAAGGGGGCAGATTTCCGGGCGTTGTAGAAAAGATTCAGGGCATTATGTACAGACAACGATATGGAAGGATATGAGTAAAGTGGAGGTAAACCTAAGCGTTGGGTAACAATGAAAGAGATAGCATCACTGGAGGCACCAATTGAGTCCGTCTCCGCGTTTATGGGGGGTGGGACAAAGGAGTTATCTAAGGCAGGTTTCTACAGTGAAATAGTACAATTAGAAATAACCGAAACAACAATAAGCTAACCATATTGAGATGGGAGAGAGGCATAAAGCAATCATGGTGTAATTTGAGAGAGCTAAGACAACAGCTGGTAATGACGACACAGTTTGGGCTGAGGCTAAACATAAACAGGATGCGGTACCGTAAAAAGGAACAGTCCAGCAGGCATCAGCTGTATAGCTGAGTTATCATAAGGTCCTGTGAACAGCAATAGGATAGTTCGGGGGCTGCTAAAGCACTAGCGAGCAAGAGGCCACGGCTAGCGTGTGCTAGCGGGCCGGGGCTAGCAGATGGAATCTTCGTGGTCGACGTGGTAACGGGAAGCCTGTTGTAATCACATCAGACGATTTCGTCGGCAGACCAGTCGTGTAGGATCGGCGGGGCTCCCTGTCAACACTAGGTGGTCCCGTCCGGTTGACGTAGAGGTAGATAGCCGGGAGATGGGCCTAGCTCAGGATGATTAGCCAGACCACAACGTCCATTTTGTTGCAGCTAGCTGGTAGCGATGAATCCGGAGTTAAAGGTCCAGTGATTCAGTGATTCCGGCAGAAAAACTGATATGTTCTGGGTCGATAACGCGCTGTGCAGACAGTGAAAACTGGCCGAATAATAGTCCAGACTAGAGCTGGCTGGTGGGTGGTGCAGGCCACGGACAATGGTGAAAAACCGCTAACGGTAGCTGATAGCAAGTAGCTAGTTAGCTGGCTACTCCCGTCCGGTAGACCTAGAGGTAGATATGAGCCTGGCTCTAGGCTAGCTCGAAGCTAACTGGTGCTTGCATCGGGGGCAGTGGTGAATTAGCCAGACAGCAACATCCATTCGGTTGCGGCTAGCTAGTTGCGATCCGGTGATTAATGTCCAGTGATTAAATTATTCCCGCAGAAAATCCAATGTTCTGGGTGAAATACCGCTAACTGTGGCTAATAGCAAGTAGCTAGTTAGCTGGCTAGCTAGTTTCAACTGGAGATTCTAGATAAAAGGTAAGTCAATAATATAATCCGTTCCACATTGAGTGAGGCGGGTTGCAGGAAAGTATATATTGTAGAAGGATGAAAAGTCTGATAGGGAAATATGTACGAAAAATACAAAAAAAAACAGGGTATTTACAGGCTATTTACAGACACACGACAAAAACAGGACTGCACTACTACGCCATCTTGGATTAACAGGCGTAGTAGTGCAGTCCTGTTTACCAGGCGATGTCAGAGGAAGGCCCTCAAAATTGTCAAAGACTCCAGCCACCCTAGTGATAGACTGTTCTCTCTGCTACCGCACGGCAAGCGGTACCGGAGTGCCAAGTCTAGGTCCAAAAGACTTCTCAACAGCTTCTACCCCCAAGCCATAAGACTCCTGAACAGCTAATCATGGCTACCCGGACTATTTGCACTGCCCTCCCACCCCATCTTTTTACACTGCTGCTACTCTGTTAATTATTTATGCATAGTCACTTTAACTCTACCCACAGGTACATATTACTTCAACTACGTCAACTAGCCGGTGCCCCCGCACATTGACTCTGCACCGGTACCCCCCTGTATATATAGCCTCCCTACTGTTATTTTATTTTACTTCTGCTCTTTTTTTTTTCTTTTTTTTTTCTCAACACGTTTTTGTTGTTGTTTTATTTTACTTTTTTATTAAAAATAAATGCACTGTTGGTTAAGGGCTGTAAGTAAGCATTTCACTGTAATGTCTGCACCTGTTGTATTCGGCGCATGTGGCCAATACATTTGATTTGATTTGATTTGAATCAACGTGGAACACTCATTGGATTTGCAAAAAGTCATCAATTTAAGGGCATTTTGTCTTTTTTTTCACCCAACTTTTAACCTAAATCCAATGACATGGTGAATTTTTTGTTACATTTCACATTGAATTCACATTAGTTGACAACTCAACCAAATGTAAATCAAAACTAGACATTGAACTGAAGTCTGTGCCCAGTTGGCTAGGCTACTAAAATGTTCCCCATGTGTGCAACTTCTGTTAGCACCTCTACTCTGCTGTTCTACGCCACTACGCAAATGTGATGATATGCATGCAATGCTTTATTATAAAGGTGAAATTTTCTCATGCGTTCCGATTCCTCAGAGCTCCACAGAGACTTCTCCATCAAATCCTCTCTGATATCGATCTCTCTCTTCTTCACCGATCCTCACTTCTTTCTCTCAAGCACTACAGTGAGGGAAAAAAGTATTTGATCCCCTGCTGATTTTGTACGTTTGCCCACTGACAAAGACATGATCAGTCTATAATTTGAATGGTAGGTTTATTTGAACAGTGAGAGACAGAATAACAACAAAAAATGTTATAAATTGATTTGCATTTTAATGAGGGAAATAAGTATTTGACCCCTCTGCAAAACATGACTTAGTACTTGGTGGCAAAACCCTTGTTGGCAATCACAGAGGTCAGACGTTTCTTGTAGTTGGCCACCAGGTTTGCACACATCTCAGGAGGGATTTTGTCCCACTCCTCTTTGCAGATCTTCTCCAAGTCATTAAGGTTTCGAGGCTGACGTTTGGCAACTCGAACCTTCAGCTCCCTCAACAGATTTTCTATGGGATTAAGGTCTGGAGACTGGCTAGGCCACTCCAGGACCTTCATGTGCTTCATCTTGAGCCACTCCTTTGTTGCCTTGGCCATGTGTTTTGGGTCATTGTCATGCTGGAATACCCATCCACGACCCATTTTCAATGCCCTGGCTGAGGGAAGGAGGTTCTCACCCAAGATTTGACAGTACATGGCGCCGTCCATCGTCCATTTGATGCGGTGAAGTTGTCCTGTCCCCTTAGCAGAAAAACACCCCCAAAGCATAATGTTTCCACCTCCATGTTTGACGGTGGGGATGGTGTTCTTGGGGTCATAGGCAGCATTCCTCTTCCAAACATGGCGAGTTGAGTTGATGCCAAAGAGCTCGATTTTGGTCTCATCTGACCACAACATTTTCACCCAGTTCTCCTCTGAATCATTCAGATGTTCATTGGCAAACTTCAGACGGGCCTGTATATGTGCTTTCTTGAGCAGGGGGACCTTGCGGGCGCTGCAGGATTTCAGTCCTTCACGGCATAGTGTGTTACCAATTGTTTTCTTGGTGACTATGGTCCCAGCTGCCTTGAGATCATTGACAAGATCCTCCCGTGTAGTTCTGGGCTGATTCCTCACCGTTCTCATGATCATTGCAACTCCACGAGGTGAGATCTTGCATGGAGCCCCAGGCCGAGGGAGATTGACAGTTCTTTTGTGTTTCTTCCATTTGCAAATAATCGCACCAACTGTTGTCACCTTCTCACCAAGCTGCTTGGCGATGGTCTTGTAGCCCATTCCAGCCTTGTGTAGGTCTACAATCTTGTCCCTGACATCCTTGGAGAGCTCTTTGGTCTTGGCCATAGTGGAGAGTTTGGAATCTGATTGATTGATTGCTTCTGTGGATAGGTGTCTTTTATACAGGTAACAAACTGTGATTAGGAGCACTCCCTTTAAGAGTGTGCTCCTAATCTCAGCTCGTTACCTGTATAAAAGACAACTGGGAGCCAGAAATCTTTCTGATTGAGAGGGGGTTATTTCCCTCATTAAAATGCAAATCAATTTATAACATTTTTGACATGCGTTTTTCTGGATTGTTTTGTTGTTATTCTGTCTCTCACTGTTCAAATAAATCAACCATTAAAATTATAGACTGATCATTTCTTTGTCAGTGGGCAAACGTACAAAATCAGCAGGGGATCAAATACTTTTTTTCCCTCACTGTACAGTTTGTGTAGTGACTGAGACTTAACTCATTTACCACCCAGATTAAAATCACTGAACTGAAGAGAGATGTATCTGCCTCGCTGTCTTGCTTCACTTTCCTCTGTCTCCATCTCTACCCTCTCACTTTTATTTATTTTTTAAGTGGAAGTGTGTGAAGTAAACCCAGCGTGTGAAGCCGGAGTTAATGGAAAAATGTGCAGTAACACGTTGGATGTGTTCACTAGTCATTGCATGTGGGAAAGGGCAGGTGGATGGATGAAACTCATCCAAGTCGAGATAGGGATATTCATGACAGAGTTCACACACCGTTGACGTGACAATCCAGTAGATGGGACTCAAAGGGTTGGTTTCCTGGACACAGATTAAGCCTAGGCCGGGATTCAATCCAAGCCGCTTCATAGAGCAACAAATTGAACTTTACTTTTAAAGGAGAAAATGCCTTTAAAAGGCGCATTGTCAGCTGTCCAGTGCACTGCTCTATAACGCGCCTCGGAAAATAAATCCCGGCCTAAGTGTAGTCCTGAACTGAAAAGCATGTTCATTGAAGATTATGTGTCCGGTAAACCGGACCAAAGAGTGTATATTTCTTTCAGATGCCCCAAAACAACATATTGTCGACTGTATTGCTAATGAACGCCATTGTTACTGTGTGTGAATCCCAAATCAACCCCTTTCCATGAGGCACCAATGTAGATGTGAGAGGATTGGATAGGTGCGTGACGGATGTCACTGTGCTTGCATAGTCGTACTGTGGGCCTACCACTTCCTACCACACCAGCTTATATTGAGACTAGAACCCGGGACCTCTGCCTTGCAAACACACTTGACTGCCCTCTTGACAACGGCTTAGCCAACTACGCTACCAAAAAGCTAGCAATTCGATAGCACATATGTTTCATATGCAATATTGTGACAAGAGGCAAAATGGAGCTACCACTAAATTGCTTACACCTATCCACTCCTCTCACATCTACTCAAGTGCCTATATGCAGTAGGGGTATGTGATAGGCATTGGTTTGGGATTTAGGGTATAGCTTGAAGGCATTAAATATGGTGTACATGCCCATAGGACATTTCCAACCATTTAAATAAGAACACAGTGTGAAGCGAGGAATACACTCCAGGGATGTAGCGGTAAATGCCATCTTAAAGACACATCCACAAATATGAATAAATACATACACTATATATACAAAAGTATGTGGACAACCCTTCAAATTAGTGGATTCGGCTATTTCAGCCACACCCGTTGCTGACAGGTGTATAAAATCGCGCACACAGCCATGCAATCTCCATAGACAAACATTGGCAGTAGAACGGCCTTACTGAAGAGCTCAGAGACTTTCAACGTGGCACCGTCATAGGATGCCAGCTTTCCAACAAGTCAGTTCGTCAAATCTCTGCCCTGCTAGAGTTGCCCCGGTCAACTGTAAGTGCTGTTATTGTGAAGTGGAAACGTCTAGGAGCAACAACGGCTCAGCCGCGAAGTGGTAGGCCACACAAACTCAAAGAACGGGACCACCGAGTGCTGAAGCGCATAGCGCGTAAAAATTGTCTTCTTCGGTTGCAACACTCACTACTGAGTTCCAAACTTTCTCTGGAAGCAATGTCAGCACAATAACTGTTCGTCGAGAGTTTCATGAAATGGGTTTCCATGGCCGAGCAGCCGCACACAAGTCTAAGATCACCACGCGCAATGCCAAGCGTCAGCTGGAGTGGTGTAAAGCTTGCCGCCATTGGACTCTGGAGCAGTGAAAACGCGTTCTCTGGTGTGATGAATCACGCTTCACCATCTGGCAGTCCGACAGACAAATCTGGGTTTGGCGGATGTCAGGAGAAGGCTACCTGCCCTAATGCATAGTGCCAACTGTAAAGTTTGGTGGAGGAGGAATAATTGTCTGGGGCTGTTTTTCATGCTTCGGGCTAGGCCCCTTAGTTCCAGTGAAGGGAAATCTTAACGCAACAGCATACAATGACATTCTAGACGATTCAGTGCTTCCAACTTTGTGGCAACAGTTTGGGGAAGCCCCTTTCCTGTTTCAGCATGATAATGCCCCCGTGCACAAAGCGAGGTCCATACGGAAACTTGACTGGCCCGCACAGAGCCTTTACCTCAACTACATCGAACACCTTTGGGATGAATTGGAACGCCGACTGCGAGCCAGGCCTAACCGTCTAACATCAGTGCCCAACCTCACTAATGCTCTTGTGGCTGAATGGAAGCAAATCCCCGCAGCAATGTTCCAACATCTATTGGAAAGCCTTCCCAGAAGAGTGGAGGCTGCTATAGCAGCAATGGGGGGACCAACTCCATATTAATGCCCATGATTTTGGAATGAGATGTTTGACAAGCATGTGTCCACATACATTTGGCAATGTAGTGTATATTTGCACTCACACACAGGATAACATGTGCAAACACACACGCAACATAGGACAATGCATTTACAAACACACACAAAAATACACAATGTAGGTCTACACACACACACACATACACACACACACACACACACACACACACACACACACACACACACACACACACACACACACACAAAATGTAACCAGTCAAGCACACTGCAGAGATCCTTCTTTCGATTGCCATATCGGCCCTTACATCACGCTTGCAGACAATACTAGCTTCCATGCAGATAGAATACATGTATGCATCCATGGTGACCGGAGCACGTTAATCTTTTCCAAGGTGAGCATAGAGGGTTTTGCTCGATTGTGTTTTTTGTGCGAGGTATTTTATGAAAGGTTGAGAGAAAATAAAGAGAGATTTACTGCACAAATGAAAAGTTTACTTACCCATGAACTCGATGCCCAGTTCACCCGCTGCTCCATCCAAGGACACAGTACATAAGAGAGGGAGAGAGAAAGAGATGGACACAGCGAGAGAGGGGGAGGGGGATGGACACAGAGAGGGGGAATAGATGAAGAAAAAGTGAAGGAGAGCAATGTACATAGAGAGAGAGAGAGAGAGGGAGATGGGAAGAGGGAGAAGGAGAGGGGGAGAGAAAGAGTGGGAAGACAATACAGCTTTATTGAATAGCGTTATATGAAACACAGTCATAACCCAAGACATAGAAATAAATAGTAGAATTGAGACCGACCTAAAATGCCTTTCATGTTCCAAGTCCAGACAATAAGAAAACGTTCCTACTAGTACTAGTACCTATGTTGTAGGTACTAGTAAACAAAGAGTAGCTGAGTAAGCATAACCTGTCAATGGTGGGGAGAAGGGGGAGGTGTACACTTCAAGGCAGGTTGATAGTTGACAATGTCATGGATTGTTATGTGATTGTAATTTGCTCCGTACAGGCCTTGGTATTGGTTTTTCAGCCCAGGCGATTGTGATAATTGTTTTCTCACCACCACTCTGACCCCAACATTTTTTACATTTACATTTTAGTCATTTAGCAGACGCTCTTATCCAGAGCGACTTACAGTTAGTGAATACATATATACATTTTTTTTATACTGGCCCCCAGTGGGAATCGAACCCACAACCCTGGCGTTGCAAACGCCATGCTCTATCAACTGAGCTACATCCCTGCCGGCCATTCCCTCCCCTACCCTGGACGACGCTGGGCCAATTGTGCGCCGCCCATGAGTCTCCTGGTCGCGGCCGGCGGCGACAGAGCCTGGATACGAACCAGGATCTCTAGTGGCACAGTTAGCACTGCGATGCAGTGCCTTAGACCACTGCGCCACTCAGGAGTACAACCTTATGTTTGTTTCAATATGTTTGTTTCAATATTCTACTTAGTTATCCCCAGCTCTTCTGTTCACAAGACTGTCAGTAAAGACAGACACACGCACATAGACAGCTAGAAGCACAAGCATTTCGCTACACCCGCAATAACATCTGCTAAATACGTGTGTGCCTTTCTCCATGCATTAAAGCATTTTTCCACAATCCCAGAGCTGGGGCGATAGATAAAGAGGAGCACTCGTGTTCCCTTCATCCTGACGCGGCCCCCCTCCTCCCCCTTTTCACGCCACTGTAATATAATATAATTAAAATTAAATTGAAATGAAACCCTCACACTCAATTGCTTAACTGACAGAGGTGGTCTGGGTTTTTAAATAGAATGTGGCTCGCAGGTCCTGGTGACAGATTATTTGGTGGCCACAGTCAAAAAATAAGGGAGAAGCAAAACTCCCTGACAGCGTGTCAATGTCATACTAGTCATAGTCCCATAATGTACGTTTGTTTCCCAGAAAACGAAAAGTATGTTACAATTTACAATAAGGTACCCTTTATAAAGGGTACCTTAATGTAAAGTGTGACCAAAATGTAAAATGGAGAAACGATTAAAACACACTGGATATACAGGTAGGCAAACTGAATGAGTCAGTATTAGCTGCCAGTGGTGCTCCCATTTAGTTTAAAATGGTCTCCAGAGAATGCCATTAATCTGAATGCGATGAAAGAGGGAGAAATGGTAGTGATAGGGGTAGACATGATTGCAGTTTTTAGCTCTGCCATTAGCAATCGTAAGGGATGGTTGTGACATTTGAGACTAATTCTTTACCATTGCGGTGGCAAAAACCTTTGGCAGGCTGGAAGGGTCTCTTATTGATGCTGCCAGTTCAGTATTGCCGATTCACGCTTACCATCCGATTTCCCACCACAACAACCCAACATTTATCTCCTTTAATCGCTCTACTGTCATTGTCTGCACAGATGATGTCATTAAGCACTGATACACATCTGTTCCTCTGGCATCACTTAGATAGGTCTGGAAAAAGCACACAGTCATAAAGCAAAGCCCCCCACCCTTTTCTCTGGCATCTCAAGGCACCCTTGGGAGGCATTTGTGTCATCATGTGGGACCTCGAGTAACCATGGAGAATATGAGGAGGCCATGCTCCACGTCGCTAGTCGTTGGGGGGTGATTACTTAGAACACATCTGCGCCGCTGGGGAAACAATAGCAGGAGTGAATCAAATCTTAATCCTTCCTTTAGTCGGTGGCGAGAGGGAACCTGGTTCTGGCTACCGCTAGCTGCTGCTGCTTACACAGCCCTAATACCTTGACAGATAAATACCCTAATTAGAGGCCCGCTTTCTCCCCAAGCGAGCCAGTCGTGAAAGCTTTCGCTTTGTTATTATGGGGTATTGTGTGTAAATTATTTAATCAATTTTAGAATAAGGCTGTAACATAACACAATTTGGAAAAAGGGAAGGGGTCTGAATACTTTGCTCTTTAACAGTTTAAGCTACAGACACTAGACCAACTGTAAAAAGGAACCCTGATACACAGTCAAGTTAGTTCAGACAGTTAGACCGGGAGAGGTAGGTGAGGCCAAATGTAAGATTAGAGCCATTATGATAGATGTGTGGCCGAAGAGGTGGGACAGCGAGACCAAGGGCCAGCATTTATATGCCCTCCAAAGAAAGGTCAGTGGACCAAGATTCAAAGGTCAGATAAGATTCAAAGGTCATGTCGGACTGGGATATGTTCCAGGTTGCCTCTGAGAATAACATTGACGTATACACGGACACCGTGACTGAGTTCATCAGGAAGTGTATAGGGCAGCCAAACTCAACTGGCGGATCGCGGTACGAGTCCGGACCCGGAGAAGGGTCAATCCGGACCGGACAACATCGCATTTTGTCATATAAAAGTCAATACATTATTTTTACACAGCTTTTTAAAAATCTACCTGGCGCATCGGCCTCTTTAACTCAGCAACCCCTCTTTCTCACTCTCTCTCTCGAAGAAACGCCCGCCTCTACTAGTGCCATCTAACCCAATCGCGTGGTTTTATACAAATACAAGACGCAGCATCTTACCCAATCACATTCATCCAAATATCCTCAGCGGAAACTTGGGACAAGCAGGCAGAAAGAAACAGAAAGATTTGACCGCGGTTCAACTGTAAATATCACAGATAGGAGCTTAGTTACCAGTATTTGTTAAAATGGCTTGTTCAAAAAAAAATATTTGACTCTGAAAACGGTATATTCAAAGACGAGTGGACGGAACAGTATTTATTCTCCCCGCAACTAGCACAAAACCAATGTGCCTGATATGCAGTGAGTCCGTAGCTCTCGTGAAAAGTGCCAATGTTATGCGCCATTATGACACCAGGCATAATAAATTCGATCAGACGTATCCCCTGAACACGGAGGTGAGAACAAACAAGATTAACCAACTCAAATCCCAATATGAGAGGTCCACCAAAGTCCTTACCAATTCCCTGACAGCCCAACAACATGCAATGGAGTGTTCACTGAGGATAGCTTGGGTTTTGGGAAAACACAAAAAAACATTTTCAGATGCTGAGATGGTAAAATAATGCTTGTGTGAAGTTGCTGACACCTTGCTTGAAGGTAAACAAAAAGATGAGCTCAGGGAAAAGATCAAACAGATCCCACTGTCAGATTCCACAGCAATGAGGACAACTGAAATATTAGCTGAAGATTTAACTTCACAACTTGATGAGGCCATTCAGAATGCACCATGCATTTCATTAGCTGTGGATGAATCAACAGATAATACTGATAATGCCCAGCTTCTGGTGTTTGTCAGATTTTATAATGAAACAAAGAAGGAATTCTGTGAGGAGCGGTTGGGCTTAACAAATCTAGAAGCACACACACGGGGAGAGGATATCCATGAGGCCATCACAGGGATGCTGACAAAAAGGGGGATAGATCTGAAGTCAGTGGTCTCCATCACCACAGATGGAGCTCCAGCCATGATAGGAAGAGGGAGGGGACTGGTTGCACATTTGAAAGAGGACCACCCTGACCTGACATCATATATCACTGCATCATCCACCAATCTGTCCTGTGCGCCAGTCTGGGAAAAGAGTATTGAGGTCATGGCAACGATGATGAAACTGATCAACTTTTTGTGAGCAACATCATCCCTTCAACACCGCCTGTTACGAGGCATTCTGACAGAGGCCAATGCCAGTGTTGATGACTTACTACTACACAACAATGTCAGAGGGCTCAGCAACGGCAGGGTTTTGGAACGCTTTTGGGCCATTCAGGAGGAAATCAAAGCTTTCTTATCAGAGCAAAAGAGTGACAAGGTAACTCAGTTTTCTGAGTTTTTGGAAGATGAGGAGAAGATGGAAACGGTTGCATTTTTGACAGACATTACATCAGACCTTAATCTAATGAATGTTAAGCTGCAGGGATGGGACAACACAGTGTGTGATATGATAACAGCAGCCTGGGCTTTCCAGAAGACATTTGAAGTTTTCAAAAATGATCTCCAGGGAGAACTTGTCCACATCCCCAATCTTCTGGTGCAAACACAGGGAAACAAAGATGTTCCCAACCATGTGGATTTCATTCAGAAGCTGATGGATAACTTCAAGGATCGCTTTGATAACTTCACTGTTGGAAGAGAACTGCTGCTGCTCATCCAGAACTCCTTCTTGCTCACAAATGTGACAAAGTTGTCAGAAGAAGCAAAACAGATCTTCATGGGTACATGTTGCATCAATGCAAATGGAGGTGATTGAGCTGCAAGAAAATGTAGCTTTGAAGGAGCAGGCTGGTGATTGTGACCCTGTCACTTTCTGGGGAAAGATGGTGCCTGCAGATGATGTCCCTGTTCAAGAAACTGGCACTATTTATCCTGACCATGTTTGGCTCCACATACAGCTGTGAATCAGCCTTTTCCACAATTAACTTTATTAAAAACAAATACCGCACCATGCTCACCAATGAACACCTGAACCAGTGTCTCAGAGTTACTCTCACACCTTTTGTACCAAAGTTCAAAGGATTGGCAGGAGACAGAAAGTGTAATTTCTCTCATTAATGCAGGGCAAGGCACAGAGTGACTTATACATTAATATTGCATGGCCCACAGTGACGTTCTGTGCATTCAGATTATTATTTTTGTTCAACTCTCCTTTGTTCTCCAGAAAAAATGCACTTTATTTTATATTTAACATATATATATACACACTACCGGTCAAAAGTTTCATTCAATGGTTTTTCTTTATTTGTATTATTTTCTACATTGTAGAATAATAGTGAAGACATCAAAACTATGAAAAAACACATATGGAATCATGTGTTAACCTCTACGGGATCGGTGTCCCGTATACCGGACGGTTGAGCTAACGTGCGCTAATGTGATTAGCATGAGTGTTGTAAGTAACAGCAAACTTTCCAGGAGATAGACATGTCTTATTTGGGCAGAAAGCTTAAAGTATTGTTAATCTAACTGCACTGGCCAATACACAGTAGCTCTTACAGTGAAAAAAGACCATGCTATTGTTTGAGGAGAGTGCACAACAACAAAAGACTTATCACGACAACTGGTTTGATACATTCACCTCTGAAGGTAAATAATGTACTTACATTCAGTAATCTTGCTCTGATTTTTCATCCTAAGGGTCCCAGAGATAAAATGTAGCATAGTTTTGATTGATAAAATCAATTTTTATATTCAAATGTAGGAACTGGGTTCTACAGTTTGAACCCCTCTTGTCTCTGGCTCCACACCCACCCCGCCTGGCCATCTAGATGTGTGAAAGTTAGTGTATAAGTTAATGATCCATCATATATGACATTCCTGGGAGTGTGTAAACGTACATTTTGTATTACCATATCATTATTGTATGTTCTATATAGTTATGTACTTGAAAATGTATCAATTGACCAATTCGGCACATTTGGGCAGACTTGATACAAAATAGAAAACACATGTTTTTCTGTTTGTATTATCTTTTACCAGATCTAATGTGTTATATTCTCCTACATTAATTTCACATTTCCACAAACTTCAAAGTGTTTCCTTTGAAATGGTATCACGAATATGCATATCCTTGCTTCAGGTCCTGAGCTACAGGCAGTTAGATTTGGGTATGTCATTTCAGGCGAAAATTGAAAAAAAGGTTCCGATCCTTAAGAGGTTAAACAAATCAAAATATATTTTATATTTGAGATTCTTCAAATAGCCACCCTTTGCCTTGATGACAGCAAATTAACTTTTAAGAAGGCACACCTGTTAATTGAAATGCATTCCAGGTGACTACCTCATTAAGCTTGTTGAGAGAATGCCAAGAGTGTGCAAAGCTGTCATCAAGGCAAAGGGTGGGTATTTGAAGAATTTCAAATATAAAATATATTTTGATTTGTTTAACACTTTTTTGGTTACTACATGATTCAATATGTGTTAATTCATAGTTTTGATGTCTTCACTATTATTCTACAATGTAGAAAATAGTCAAAATAAAGAAAAGCCCATTCCTGAAAGCTACGACTCCCAGGAATACGTACAGTGCATTCGGAAGGTCCTCAGACCCATTCCACTTTTCCACATTTTGTTACGTTACAGCCTTAGTCTAAAATTGATTAAATACTTTTTTTTTACCTCATCAAGCTACACACAATACCACATAATGTCAAAGCGAAAACAGGTTATTTTTTTTTGCAAAAAAAAAAAAAAAAAAACAGAAATACCTTATTTATATAAGGATTTATATGAGACTCGAAATTTAGCTCAGGTGCATCCTGTTTCCATTGATCATCCTTGAGATGTTTCTACAACTTGATTGGAGTCCACCTGTGGGAAATTCAATTGATTGGACATGATTTGGAAAAGCACACACCTGTCTATGTAAGGTCCCACAGTCGACAGTACATGTCAGAGCGAAAACCAAGCCATGAGGTCAAAGGAATTGTCCGTAGAGCTCCGAGACAGGATTTTGTCGAAGCACAAATCTTGGGAAGGTTACCAAAACATGCTAGAAGTTTGGAACCACCAAGACTCTTACTAGAGCTGGCCATCAGGCCAAACTAAGCAATTGGGGGAGAAGGGCCTTGGTCAGGGAGGTGACCAAGAAGCCAATGGTCAGTCTGACAGAGTTCCAGAGTTCCTCTGTGGAGATGGGAGAACCTTACAGAAGGACAACCATCTCTACTACGCTCCACCAATCAGGCCTTTATGGTAGAGTGGCCAGAAGGAAGCCACTCTTCAGTAAAAGGCACATGGTTCACCTTCCAAATGGACAACGACCCTAAGCACACAGCCAAGACAACGCAGGAGTGGCTTCAGGACAAGTCTCTGAATGTCCTTGAGTGGCCCAGCCAGAGCCCGGATTTGAACCCGATCGATCATCTCTGGAGAGACCTGAAAATAGCTGTGCAGCGACGCTCCCCATCTAACCTGACAGAGCTTGAGAGGATCTGCAGAGAAGAATGGGAGAAACTCCCCAGATACAGGTGTTCCCTTGTAGCGTAATACCCAAGAAGACTCGAGGCTGTAATAGCTGAAATTAACAAACCAGCTATTATTTCCCATGCAAATATATTTTATCAAGTTCACACTAACCAGTGATCTAAAGTTTAAATGCAACAATATTTCACAGTCATTACTTTTAAAGAGAACTGCAACTAAAAACAGTGCCACTCACCAGATGATGATGATTATTTGTAAACAAAGTTTGAAAGTTAATCTAGAAAAGGACCAAAGGGGGTTAGTTAGCTAATAGACCTTGTTTGGTTGCCTTTTTTTGCAGGTCATTCTATGTATTGTTCTGTTTGTGTCTCGCTAACAACGTTAAATGTTGAACATAGGTAATAGCTAGCCACATAGCTAGGTTAGGTAACATTTGAACATTGATAGCTAGCTAGCGAACTATTTCATAAGATACAACTATACACCCCCCCTTAAGATACACAGCTAGCTAGTTTGATAGGGCCTTCCGTCATTGTAACAAATAAGTCATGGTATTCCCGTTTTATTTACATTAACGTTGTAGCTAGCTAGACAACGTTAGCTAGTTAAGTAAGTGAACGGTGCCATTGTATCGCTGATATTAGCAGACACTACCTTTAGCTAGTAACTATCTAGTTAGCTAACGTTAGGTCACAGACAACCAAACTAGCCAAGTTCTCTCGCTACCTAGCTAACTAGCAACAGACTTGCGATCTTCGGCATTGCGACACTGTTAACTAGCTAACTTACAGGCTTGCTAGTTAGCATTACTTTCCTCCTGCTAGTAGCCTCTTCGCTCAGTGTGGCCAGCTCAAATGCTGACTGTTGCGTCAATCTAAACTGGACGTTCTAAATAAGCGTTCTAATCACACCGTTTGAGCGTACGCTGCAGGGACCACTGTAGGATGATCACACTCGTGTGTTGGTACGTGTCAAAGGGTTAAGCTAGAGATATATTTTTTGCATTGGATGCGTCTCAATCCACCGCATCCGCCGATGTCGCACTTCCGCATCTGAAAGGTGACAGAGCTAAAGCGGTGTTTGTCAGACCATGAGACAATCCCGAAAATCGGTCTTCTCATCACAAAATCGTCTGTAGCGTCCGAATGGTTTGGCCTACAAACTATTATAAGGTTGTGTTATGATGCATTTCTCTGGCATCAAGTAATTCAGTATGCAAGAAAATACTTAAATGCTTACATGGAGAGTTGATTCAAAGTATTTAATATTGCGGTACCGGGTTCACATAGCAAACGGCACGTGGGTGGCCCATTTCTATCTGAACTAACTGAACAAAGGAAATCTCTTAGCTTATGTACTTGTTTGCAAGCTAATTCTATCCAACAGTTGCCAACCATTTATTGAGTGTCACTCCTCACCACAATAGGATCACCCTATATGGTACCGTGTTGCACCCTAGTCAGGATATTCCATCACGTATTCCTTCTAAGATTAGCACCAGTGGCCCCCCAGCTATCTTGGCCCGCATACCTTCTAGCATCCACCAGTGACAGAAATAAATATATGGAATGTCCTCATCCTCCATATCCTATGTAGCTCTCAATATTTCAAACATTAACTAATCTTGTATAAAATACGTAATATCAGGTTGGAACCAACATCGACTCTAGGGGGTTAAATTAGGTGGTTGTTTACAATAGTCTATGGTGCAAGATGTGACTGACATTTTGCGGGTGGGGTGAGAGCGAGAGAGGGTTGAGGAGGAGGCTTGAAGTGCTGGGCATCTTGTTATGACATGCATTATCTGAATTCCGTCCACAGAATTATACCTAGGAGGAGCGGCTACTATGGAGGAACTTTGAATGGCCTTTGCGCTAGCTAGCTAACAAGCTTGTGTGTGCAGAGCTGCACCAGAATTAACAACAGTTAATAAATCCAACATGAAACGTGTTAACTAGGCCTATAGTATCCTTAACTAGCATTAAAAAAGTTAATCCATTCGTCTCTAGCTAATTAAAAATCTCTCTCCGTATCTTCTGAATCAAGCTCGTAATGTCAGTACAGTAGCCTATGCTTTGGTGGGGGGGTGGGGGGATGGGCAGGTAGCCTAAACACACACAGGCAAAGAATTTCAGCCTGCAGGCAGACACTGTAATAAGTTTGAGTGACAGGTTCTGTTTCCTTTCCTTGAAAAGTGTTGTTCTTTTCCGGCTTCGGAACCGGTTCCAACCCCATGGTTAAAATGCCTATCATAATACACATTTAGTAAGGACAGCATTTGCTTTGCAAACTCTATGTTTTTTGCGCTATTGTATTTTGAAATTTGCAAAAGGCAAACTGACAGCCGCAACCAACAATAGACATGTAATCCATAGATAGCAGTTCCCATTCAAGTCAAGATTGGCAGCCATTGCTAGAGTACCCATGAGTTTAACAGTCAAGTTGCCAGGGTTAGAGGTTTCAAAACTCTTCTATGGATTATATGTCTATGGCCACAACGCAACAAGCTATTCCACAGATAGGAGTGGGAAAAAGGTACTAGTGCATTTATAAGCACACCAAAGACGGCATTAACAATGAATAATTAAAAAAAGACGGCACTTCTAAAAGCCTATTTTACACCATAGCCTGTTGAATTTGCAAGATTTTGTCACCAATAGATTTAGTCACAAATGAAAATGTGGCATTCTCAATGAAGAGTTTGGCGTTCGACTAGCCATGTGCGTCATGAACGCGCAGTTACAAGCCTGCTAGAGTTAGCGGCAAGTGAGCAATATCCACCATTGTAGTAGGGATAAAGCCTGACCTGTAATTTGAAGCTAACTGAAGCTGGCTAGCTTTATAAAAGCCTGACTAGTATACTACTCTGGTGACACACACACTAATCACCATTCCCTTGTAACTCGCTGTTAGTCTAATGGCTGAGATGCCAGTGAGATGTTCAACTAGGAGACGTACGGAGTCAACTCCACCTATGGCTTCTTCTCCATGTACACTCCCCTCAGTCTCAATGTATTTTTGGAAGGTTTATTAATGCATTATTTGCCTTGACAAAGACCCCATTTCCAACCAGAATACCTGTATTTATACTGGTATGCCTTACTGATACACTACATGATCAAAAGTCGAACGTCTCATTCCAAAATCATGGGCATTAATATGGAGTTGGTCCCCCCTTTGCTGTCAGAACAGTCTCCACTCTTCTGGGAAGGCTTTCCACTAGTTGGAACATTGCTGTGGGGACTTGCTTCCATTCAGCAACAAGAGCAATAATGAGGTCGGGCACTGATGTTGAGCAATTAGGCCTGGCTCGCAGTTGGCGTTCCAATTCATGTGGTCCTCTGTAGCTCAGCTGGTAGAGCACGGCGCTTGTAACGCCAAGGTAGTGGGTTCGATCCCCGGGACCACCCATACACAAAAAAAATGTAAGTCGCTTTGGATAAAAGCGTCTGCTAAATGGCATATTATTATTATTATCCCAAAGGTGGGGTGGGGTTGAGGTCAGGGCTCTGTGCAGGCCAGTCAAGTTCTTCCATACCGATCGACAAACCATTTCTGTATCGACCGTGCTTTGTACACGGGGAATTAGTCCGTCGGACTGCCAGATGGTGAAGCGTGATTCATCACTCCAATGAACGCGTTTCCACTGCTCCAGAGTTCAATGGCGGTGAGCTTTACACCTTCCAGCCAACACTTGCCATTGCGCATGGTGATCTTAGGCTTGTGTGCGGCTGCTTGGCCATGGAAACCCATTTCATGAAGCTCCCGGAGAACAGTTCTTGTGCTGATGTTGCTTCCAGAGGCAGCTTGGAACTCGGTGGTGAGTGTTGCAACCGAGGACAGACAATTTTTACGCGCTATGCGCATCAGCACTCTGCGTTCCAGTTCTTTGAGCTTGTGTGGCCTACCACTTCGCAATTGAGACGTTGTTGCTCCTAGACGTTTCCACTTCACAATAACAGCACTTACAGTTGACTGGGGCAGCTCTAGCAGGGCAGACATTTGACGAACTGACTTGTTGGAAAGATGGCATGCAATGACGGTGCCACGTTGAAAGTCAATGACCTCTTCAGTACAGGCCATTCTACTGCCAATATTTGTCTATGGAGATTGCATGGCTGTGTGCTCGATTTTATACACCTGTCAGCAGCGGGTGTGGCTGAAATAGCCAAATCCACTAACTTGAAGGGGTGTCCACATGCTTTTGTATATAGAGTGTAAGACCATGTCAATTTCCTCTCATTCCCATCTATCCCTCTTTTCCCCTTCAGTGATCCTCTGTAGAGGCCTGCCTCGGATGAATGAGACCGAGGGCAACCCACCAATACCACCACCTCGTCTCAATGAAGAATGATGAAGGCAAGACAGAGCAGTACTAGTACAGTACCATAGTCTAAGTGAGCGAGGCGACATGAATGAGTAGTGCCGAGGGCAGGTGGGTCACAAGAGGCATCACAGACACACACTCACATACAAATGTGTACCAGAGTTAAAAACGTGCCGTAAGCTCACTCCACAGCTAGCTTGAAATATTGCGGATGGAGCCATCCAATTGGTATCTTTAAGGTGGCTCAAAGTGTTGGTACATTGTCAAGGAGGACAGTTGTGTGTTTGCGAGCAGAGGATCACTAGTTCAATCCCAGTGTGTGACAGGGACAGTGGAGGAAGATATACAGTGAGGGAAAAAAGTATTTGATCCCCTGCTGATTTTGAACGTTTGCCCACTGTAAAAGAAATGATCAGTCTATAATTTTAATGGTAGGTTTATTTGAACAGTGACAGACAGAATAACAACAAAAAAATCCAGAAAAATGTATCTAAAAAATGTTATACATTTATTTGCATTTTAATGAGGGAAATAAGTATTTGATCCTCTCTCAATCAGAAAGATTTCTGGCTCCCAGGTGTCTTTTATACAGGTAACGAGCTGAGATTAGGAGCACACTCTTAAAGGGAGTGCTCCTAATCTCAATTTGTTACCTGTATAAAAGACACCTGTCCACAGAAGCAATCAATCAATCAGATTCCAAAAACTCTCCACCATGGCTAACACCAAAGAGCTCTCCAAGGATGTCAGGGACATGATTGTAGACATACACAAGGCTGGAATGGGCAACAAGACCATCACCAAACAGTTTGGTGAGAAGGTGACAACAGTTGGTGCGATTATTCGCAAATGGAAGAAACACAAAAGACCTGTCAATCTCCCTAGGCCTGGGGCGCCATGTAAGATCTCACCTCGTGGAGTTGCAATGATCATGAGAACGGTGAGAAATCAGCCCAGAGTTACACGGGAGGATCTTGTAAATGATCTCAAGGCAGCTGGGACCATAGTCACCAAGAAAACAATTGGTAACACACTACGCCGTGAAGGACTGAAATCCTGCAGCGCCCGCAAGGTCCCCCTGCTCAAGAAAGCACATATACAGGGCCGTCTGAAGTTTGCCAATGAACATCTGAATGATTCAGAGGAGAACTGGGTGAAAGTGTTGTGGTCAGATGAGACCAAAATCGAGCTTTTTGGCATCAACTCAACTCGCCGTGTTTGGAGGAGGAGGAATGCTGCCTATGACCGCAAGAACACCATCCCCACAGTCAAATATGGAGGTGGAAACATTTTGCTTTGGGGGTGTTTTTCTGCTAAGGGGACAGGACAACTTCACCGCATCAATGGGATGATGGACGGGGCCATGTACTGTCAAATCTTGGGTGAGAACCTCCTTCCCTCAGCCAGGGCATTGAAAATGGATCATGGATGGGTATTCCAGCATGACAATGACCCAAAACACACGGCCAAGGCAACAAAGGAGTGGCTCAAGAAGAAGCACATTAAGATCCTGGAGTGGCCTAGCCAGTCCCAGACTTTAATCCCATAGAAAATCTGTGGAGGGAGCTGAAGTTTCGAGTTGCCAAACGTCAGCCTCGAAACCTTAATGACTTGGAGAAGATCTGCAAAGAGGAGTGGGACAAAATCCCTCCTGAGATGTGTGCAAACCTGGTGGCCAACTACAAGAAATCTCTGACCTCTGTGATTGCCAACAGGGTTTTGCCACCAAGTACTAAGTCATGTTTTGCAGAGGGGTCAAATACTTATTTCCCTCATTAAAATGCAAATCAATTTATAACATTTTTCACATGGATTTTTCTGGATTTTTTTGTTGTTATTCTGTCTCTCACTGTTCAAATACACCTACCATTAAAATTAAAGACTGATAATGTCTTTGTTAGTGGGCAAACGTACAAAATCAGCATGGGATCAAATACTTTTATACAGGTAATGAGCTGAGATTAGGAGCACACTCTTAAAGGCAGTGCTCCTAATCTCAACTTGTTACCTGTATAAAAGACACCTGTCCACAGAAGCAATCAATCAGTCAGATTCCAAAAACTCTCCACCATGGCCAACACCAAAGAGCTCTCCAAGGATGTCAGGGACATGATTGTAGACATACACAAGGCTGGAATGGGCAACAAGACCATCACTAAACAGTTTGGTGAGAAGGTGACAACAGTTGGTGCGATTATTCGCAAATGGAAGAAACACAAAAGACCTGTCAATCTCCCTAGGCCTGGGGCGCCATGTAAGATCTCACCTCGTGGAGTTGCAATGATCATGAGAACGGTGAGAAATCAGCCCAGAGTTACACGGGAGGATCTTGTAAATGATCTCAAGGCAGCTGGGACCATAGTCACCAAGAAAACAATTGGTAACACACTACGCCGTGAAGGACTGAAATCCTGCAGCGCCCGCAAGGTCCCCCTGCTCAAGAAAGCACATATACAGGGCCGTCTGAAGTTTGCCAATGAACATCTGAATGATTCAGAGGAGAACTGGGTGAAAGTGTTGTGGTCAGATGAGACCAAAATCGAGCTTTTTGGCATCAACTCAACTCGCCGTGTTTGGAGGAGGAGGAATGCTGCCTATGACCGCAAGAACACCATCCCCACAGTCAAACATGGAGGTGGAAACATTTTGCTTTGGGGGTGTTTTTCTGCTAAGGGGACAGGACAACTTCACCGCATCAATGGGACGATGGACGGGGCCATGTACCGTCAAATCTTGGGTGAGAACCTCCTTCCCTCAGCCAGGGCATTGAAAATGGATCATGGATGGGTATTCCAGCATGACAATGACCCAAAACACACAGCCAAGGCAACAAAGGAGTGGCTCAAGAAGAAGCACATTAAGATCCTGGAGTGGCCTAGCCAGTCCCAGACTTTAATCCCATAGAAAATCTGTGGAGGGAGCTGAAGTTTCGAGTTGCCAAACGTCAGCCTCGAAACCTTAATGACTTGGAGAAGATCTGCAAAGAGGAGTGGGACAAAATCCCTCCTGAGATGTGTGCAAACCTGGTGGCCAACTACAAGAAATCTCTGACCTCTGTGATTGCCAACAGGGTTTTGCCACCAAGTACTAAGTCATGTTTTGCAGAGGGGTCAAATACTTATTTCCCTCATTAAAATGCAAATCAATTTATAACATTTTTCACATGGATTTTTCTGGATTTTTTTGTTGTTATTTTGTCTCTCACTGTTCAAATACACCTACCATTAAAATTAAAGACTGATAATGTCTTTGTCAGTGGGCAAACGTACAAAATCAGCATGGGATCAAATACTTTTATCCCTCACTGTACTGTTTTTGCATTAGCACTACACACCTGATTTAAATAATCAACACTTGATGATAAGAGGATCATTTCAATCGGCTGTGTAGTACTAGGGCAAAAACTAAAATGTGTACCCCTTTGTGTCCCCGGGACCAGGATTAAGAAATGCTGTTCTATCTAGACTAATCACATTCCCCACCTCACCTCTCCTTGGCTACCGTATGTAGAGATGATCCAACTCAGTGAACACATTGAATATACTTCAAATGGATGTTTGTTATATGTACCTGTTTGTTTTATTTGCTGTTTTTAACAAGTTGCAGTGTTGCTACAGTTTGAAAACAAATTCATTGTGACACTATTTATGTTTTTCAGGTGATCATGGTGACAGTCTATCTTAGAGATGGGCAATCTAGTTCTCGGAATGCAATTAGTTTAATCAGGTGTGTTAGCTGGGGCTGGAGGGAAAGTGTAACACCAATCAGGCCCCTGAGTACCATGATGAGGATGACCGGAAGAAGATACTGTATGTTGTTGATCGAGCCTTGGGGTACTTCCTTGGTAAAGGCAGTGGCTGATACAGCAGATGTTCTGACTTTTTGAGAAAGGTAATTTAGTTAGCAAACCAGTCCAAAGACCCCTCAGAGACACCAATACTCCTTAGTCGACCCACAAGAATGGAATGGTCTACCGTATCAAAAGATTTGGCCAAGTCAATAAAAATAGCAGCACAACATTACTGAGAATCAAGGGCAATGGTGATATCATTTAGGACCGTTAAGGTTGCAGTGACATCCATAACCTGAGCGAAAATCAGATTGCATACCAGAGAGAATACTATAGACATCAAGAAAGCCAGTCAGTTGACTATTGACACGTTTTCCAACACTTTTGATAAACAGGGCAAGATAGAAATTGGCCTATAACAGTTAAGATCAGCTTGATCTCCCCCTTTAAATAAAGGATTCACCGTGGCTACATTCCAAGCAATGGGAACCTTCCCAGAGAGGAGAGACAGGTTAAAAAGGTGAGAGATAGGTTCGGCGATGATGGGGGCTGCAACCTTACAGAATAAATATGTTTTTCACACTCTTGACATTTTTGCTTCTACAGTGCTCTTCCTGTATAGGGAAATCAAGTGCTATATGACTATGGATTCAGTACACTCTCAGCTACAAGAAGTATAATGTCAAAATAAATGTTTGAGACACTTACAGTGGCTTGCGAAAGTATTTACCCCCTTGGCATTTTTCCTATTTTCTTGCCTTACAACCTGGAATTTGGGGGGTTTGTATCATTTGATTTACACAACATGCCTACCACTTTGAAGATGCAAAAAAAAAATTATAGTGAAACAAACAAGAAATAAGACAAAAAAAACTGAAAACTGGTGCGTGCATAACTATTCACCCCCCCAAAGTCAATACTTTATAGAGCCACCTTTTGCAGCAATTACAGCTGCAAGTCTCTTGGGGTATGTCTCTATAAGTTTGGCACATCTATCCACTGGGATTTTTGCCCATCTTCAAGGAAAAACTGCTCCAGCTCCTTCAAGTTGGATGGGTTCCGCTAGTGTACAGCAATCTTTAAGTCATACAACAGATTCTCAATTGGATTGAGGTCTGGACTTTGACTAGGCCATTCCAATACATTTAAATGTTTCCCCTTAAACATTTACATTTACATAATTTAGCAGACACTCTTATCTAGAGCAACTTACAAATTGGTGCATTCAACTTATGATAGCCAGTGGGACAACCACTTTTTTTTTTCATTATTTTTATTATGTTATTTATTTTTATTTTTAAGGGGGGTGGGGGAAGAAGGATTACTTTATACTATTCCAGGTATTCCTTAAAGAGGTAGGGTTTTAAGTGTCTCCGGAAGGTGGTCATTGACTCCGCTGTCCTGGCGTCGTGGGGGAGCTTGTTCGACCATTGGGGTGCCAGAGCAGCAAATAGCTTTGACTGGGCTGAGCCGGAACTGTGCTTCCGTAGAGGTAGGGGAGCTAGCAGGCCAGAGGTGGATGAACGTAGTGCCCTCGTTTGGGTGTAGGGTCTGATCAGAGCCTGAAGGTAAGGAGGTGCCGTTCCCCTCACAGCTCCGTAGGCAAGCACCATGGTCTTGTAGTAGATGCGAGCCTCAACTGGAAGCCAGTGGAGTGTGCGGAGGAGCGGGGTGACATGAGAGAACTTGGGAAGGTTGAACACCAGATGGGCTGCAGCATTCTGGATAAGTTGTAGGGGTTTAATGGCACAGGCAGGGAGCCCAGCCAACAGCGAGTTGCAGTAATCCAGACGGGAGATGACAAGTGCCTGGATTAGGACCTGTGCCGCTTTCTGTGTAAGGTAGGGTCGTACTCTGCGAATGTTGTAGAGCATGAACCTGCAGTTCGGGTCACCGCTTTGATGTTAGCGGAGAACGACAGGGTGTTGTCCAGGGTCACGCCAAGGTTGCCAGACATGCAGAGATGCGATTCGCCACCTGGTTATCAGGAGGGGGAAAGGAGAAAATTAATTGTGTGTCGTCTGCATAGAGCAATGATAGGAGAGACCATGTGAGGATATGACAGAGCCAAGTGACTTGGTGTATAGAGAGAATAGGAGAGGGCCTAGAACTTTGGCGGCGCACAGTTGGCCCAGCGTCGTCCGGGGTAGGGGATGGAAAGGCCGGCAGGGATGTAGCTCAGTTGGTAGAGCATGGCGTTTGCAATGCCAGGGTTGTGGGTTCGATTCCCACGGGGGGCCAGTTTGAAAAAAATAAAATTTAAAATGTAAAAAAGAAAATAATGTATGCACTCACTAACTGTAAGTTGCTCTGGATAAGAGCGTCAGCTAAATGACTAAAATGTAAAATGTAACTGATCCCTGGGGGACACCAGTGGTGAGAGCACGTGGTGCGGAGGCAGATTCTCGCCATGCCACCTGCTGGCAGCCACGCCCCAAGCTGGCAGGTTGTTGGGCGGCCGGCCGTCACAAGTCGCAAGATTTCATCTGGAGAGAGAGGGGAGAAATAAGTCAAAGCATAGGGTAGGGCAGTGTGAGCAGGACCAGCGGTGTCATTTGACTTAATAAATGAGGATCGGATGTCATCAACCTTCTTTTCAAAATGGTTGACGAAGTCAACCACAGAGAGGGAGGATGGAGGGGGAGGAGGAGGAGGATTCAGCAGGGAGGAGAAGGTGGCAAAGAGCTTCCTAGGGTTAGAGGCAGAGGCTTGACATTTAGAGTGGTAGAAAGTGGCTTTAGCAGCGGAAACAGAGGAAGAGAATGTAGAGAGGACGGAGTGAAAAGATGACAGGTCCGCAGGGAGTCTAGTTTTCCTCCATTTCCGTTCAGGCTGGCCGGAGCCCTCTTCTGTGAGCTCGCAATGAGTTGTCAAGCCACGGAGCAGGAGGGGAGGACCAAGCCGGCCGGGAGGATAGGGGACATGGAGAGTCAAAAGATGCAGAAAGGGAGGAGAGGAGGGTTGAGGTGGCAGAATCAGGAGATCGGAGGGAGAAGGATTTAGCAGAGGGAAGAGATGATAGGATGGAAGAGGAGAGAGTAGCGGGAGAGAGAGAGCGAAGGTTGCGACGGCACATTACCATCTGAGTAGGGGCTGAGTGAGTAGTGTTGGAGCAGCGCGAGAGAGAAAATGATACAAATTAGTGGTTGGAGACTTGGATGGGAGTTGCAGTGAGATTAGTAGAAGAACAGCATCTAGTAAAGATGAGGTCAAGCGTATTGCCTGCCTTGTGAATAGGGGGGGGGGGCAGTGAGAGGGTGAGGTCAAAAGAGGAAAGGAGTGGAAAGAAGGAGGCAGAGAGAAATGAGTCAAAGGCAGACGTAGGGAGGTTAAAGTCGCCCAGAATTGTGAGGGGTGAGCCATCCTCAGAAAATGAATTTATCAAGGCGTCAAGCTCATTGGTGAACTCTCCAAGGGAACCTGGAGGGCGATAAATGACTTGAATGGGCTAGTGACTGTGACAGCATGAAATTCAAATGAGGAGATAGACAGATGGGTCAGGGGAAAAAGAGAGAATGTCCACTTGGGAGAGATGAGGATTCCTGTGCCACCGCCGCGCTGACCTGATGCTCTCGGGGTATGCGAGAACACATGGTCAGACGAGGAAAGAGCAGTAGGAGTAGCAGTGTTTTCTGTGGTAATCCATGTTTCTGTCAGCGCCAAGAAGTCGAGGGACTGGAAGGTAGCATAGGCTGAGATGAACTCTGCCTTGTTGACCGCAGAACGGCAGTTCCAGAGGCTGCCGGAGACCTGGAACTCCACGTGTGTCGTGCGCGCAGGGACCACCAGATTAGAGTGGCAGCAGCCACGCGGTGTGAAGCGTTTGTATGGCCTGTGCAGAGAGGAGAGAATAGGGATA
Organism: Coregonus lavaretus; assembly: GCF_964263955.1. Lineage (NCBI taxonomy): Eukaryota > Metazoa > Chordata > Actinopteri > Salmoniformes > Salmonidae > Coregonus > Coregonus lavaretus. Next base: position 75,304,098 of record NC_139988.1, on the reverse strand, counting down.
GACAGACACATAGTTGACAGGCTACAGAAAATGGCTACAATAATGCAAAGGAGAAAGGAATTAAATGAACTAAACATCTGGAAAAGCGAGAGAGCGGGGCCTCCCTCACCTACCTTTCACTGAAACACTCAAATATAAGTCTCCCAACTTCCACTTTAGAAATTATAATTTCAGTTCAATGTTTTCTAGGAATAGACTCTAACTTAGTTTATTCAGCTAGCTAACTTGGTACAGTATTCTTCCGTGAAAACCGTCCAGGGCACCGAATCCTATGACGCCATAGCCAACTAGCATGCCAGCCTCCAATAACATGGTTTAGCACCAATACTCGGTTACAACAAACCACCGGTGTGTTAACACGCCAAACAGATCATTCGTATCTGTGTCTAACGTTGTGTAAAGTTTTGGGTTAGTTTTTACAGTTTGAGTGAGTATGTCGTCAACTTATTCAGCCAGTTAGTTAGCTAGAATAGTTAGCAAGCTAGCTAGCCATTAAACCACTTGAATGTTGCTTTAGCAGTATGCTTAGGGTCATTGTCCTGCTGGAAGGTGAACCTCCGTCCCAGTCTCAAATCTCTGGAAGACTGAAACAGGTTTCCCTCAACAATTTCCCTGTATTTAGCGCCATCCATCATTCCTTCAATTCTGACCAGTTTCCCAGTCCCTGCCGATGAAAAACATCCCCACAGCATGATGCTGCCACCACTATGCTTCACTGTGGTGATGGGGTGATGAAAGGTATTGGGTTTGCGCCAGACATAGCGTTTTCCTTGATGGCCAAAAAGCTCAATTTTAGTCTCATCTGACCAGAGTACCTTCTTCCATATGTTTGGGGAGCCCCCCACATGCCTTTTGGCGAACACCAAATGTGTTTGCTTATTTTTTTTTTTTAAGTAATGGCTTTTTTCTGGCCACTATTCCGTAAAGCCCAGCTCTGTGGAGTGTACGGCTTAAAGTGTCCTATGGACAGATACTCCAATCTCCGCTGTGGAGCTTTGCATTTCCTTCAGGGTTATCTTTGGTCTCTTTGCCTCTCTGATTAATGCCCTCCTTGCCTGGTCCGTGAGTTTTGGTGGGCGGCCCTCTCTTGGCAGGTTTGTTGTGGTGCCATATTCTTTCCATTTTTTAATAATGGATATAAATAAAAATATAATGGTGCTCCGTGGGATGTTCAAAGTTTCTGATATTTTTTTATAACCCAACCCTGATCTGTACTTCTCCACAACTTTTTCCCTGACCTGTTTGGAGAGCTCCTTGGTCTTCATGGTGCCGCTTGCTTGGTTGTGCCCCTTGCTTAGTGGTGTTGCAGACTCTGGGGCATTTCAGAACAGGTGTATATATACTGAGATCATGTGATAGATCATGTGACACTTAGATTGCACACAGGTGGACTTTATTTAACTAATTATGTGACTTCTGAAGGTAATTGGTTGCACCAGATCTTATTTAGGGGCTTCATTGCAAAAGGGGTGAATACATATCACGCACCACTTATCCGTTATTTATTTTTTTGAATTATTTTCATTCCACTTCACCAATTTGGACTATTTTGTGTATGTCCATTACATGAAATCCAAATGAAAATCAATTTAAAATACAGGTTGTAATGCAACAAAATAGGAAAAATGCCAAGGGGGATGAATACTTTTGATAATGTGCCATAAAGGCAAAAAAGCTAAAAACACATATTGAAATTCTTCGTTTTTTATTGTGAAAAGCATTGCAAACCATAATAAACAAGATATCCAACACCCGATTGTGGTTCCCCCAGGTGTTGAGAATAACTGTAAAAGTGTTTGGGGGCACAAATATCAATGAAACAAACAATTATATACATTTTTGGGACTACTGCCCACATCCATTATTCAACAGAACAAAACAAATCACCCAAAATGGACATATTTATTTTTCAGCTGCATTATTCCTGTCAGCATTGAAAACAATATATACTGAACAAAAATATAAACACAACATGTAAAGTGTTGGTCCCATGTTTCATGAGCTGAAATAAAATATTTCAGAAATGTTCCATACGCACAAAAAGCTTATTTCTCTCAAATGTTGTGCAAAAATGTGTTTACATCTCTGTTAGTGAACATTTATCCTTTGCCAAGCTAATCCATCTACCTGACAGGTGTGGCATATCAAGAAGTTGATTAAACAGCATGGTTATTACACAGGTGCACCTTGTGCTGGGGACAATAAAAGGCCACTTTAAAATGTGCAGTTTTGTCACACAACACAATGCCACAGATGTCTCAAGTTTTGAGGGAGCGTGCAATTGGCATGCTGACTGCAGGAATGTCCTCAATAGCTGTTGCCAGATATTTGAATGTTAATCTATCTACCATGAGCCGCCTCCAACGTTGTTTTAGAGAATTCACATGTGGGATCGTTTGAGACCAGCTACCCAGACAGCTGATGAACCTGTCTGTAATAATGCCCTTTGTGTGGGAAAAACTCATTCTGATGGGCTGGGCCCACCCATGGCTGCACCCATGCCCAGTCATGTGAAATCATAATGGATTTATTTCAATTGACTGATTTCCTTATATGAACTGTAACTCTGTAAAAGAATTGAAATTGTTGCATGTTGGGTTTATATTTTTGTTCAGTATATATTTCAAATCAAATCAAATCAAATTGTATTGGTCACATGCGCCGAATACAACAGGTACAGACATTACAGTGAAATGCTTACTTACAGCCCTTAACCAACAGTGCATTTATTTTTAACAAAGAAAGTAAAAATAAAACAACAACAAAAAAAGTGTTGAGAAAAAAAAGAGCAGAAGTAAAATAAAATAACAGTAGGGAGGCTATATATACAGGGGGGTACCGGTGCAGAGTCAATGTGCGGGGGCACCGGCTAGTTGAGGTAGTTGAAGTAATATGTACCTGTGGGTAGAGTTAAAGTGACTATGCATAAATAATTAACAGAGTAGCAGCAGCCTAAAAAGGATGGGGTGGGGAGGCAGTGCAAATAGTCCGGGTAGCCATGATTAGCTGTTCAGGAGTCTTATGGCTTGGGTGTAGAAGCTGTTGAGAAGTCTTTTGGACCTAGACTTGGCACTCCGGTACCGCTTGCCGTGCGGTAGCAGAGAGAACAGTCTATGACTAGGGTGGCTGGAGTCTTTGACAATTTTGAGGGCCTTCCTCTCATCCGCAATTACAAAAAGGGGACACAATATTCATTTTAGATCAAAGTATTGTTCTTCTTCACACCCTCTCCTTCTCTTTTGCCATCTACTTTCATTTATGTTACATCTACATGTGCCAGAGATGGAAGCAGTTCCTTTCAACATTGACACAGAGGGGCACATCACACTCATTACACTTCAAAGAGGTGTCTTTTCTTGAAACTCCATATTTTAATTGTTTTTCGCATTTTAGGATTCCAGAGAAAAGTTTTGTTCTCCAGTCACTGCTGGAAGCTTCAGGATGGCTATGTACAGAACAATCCCAATAAACTTGAACAACTCTAGGGGGTTGATGGGAGTCCACTTTTTTTTCTCTCACCATTGGCTATATTCTGGTCTGCCAATTTGTTTCTGTAGTCACACAATGTTCTGACCACACCGGCACTGAAGAAGAGCTTGAATAGTTCCAGGGGACTGTACTGTACCCTTGTGTCCAGTTGCACCCCAGGGTTCCTGGCATGGCAAAATCTCGGCGGAACAGGAGTGGTGACCATGACCTTGCTGTAGACCATGAACCCCTACGTCCTTGTATGGGGCAGGACAGACTCCCTGGGGTGGAATGCCTCTTCCCCCTAGGATGGGCCCTCTGAGAAGGTGAGGCTGACCTTCTCCTTGCTGGTGTTCTGGAGGTGCTGGGTTGAAGAGGAGCAGTGAAGGTGCTGGATTGAACAGTAGAAGAGGATGTGGTTGCTTGTGGAGGAGCAGAAGAGGTGCTCACTTGAGGAGGGAGAGCGGTGGGGGTGGTGGGTGGAACAGCTGTAGTGAAGGAGGTTTGTTGCTCTGACTCATCCACATCTTCTTGACTAAAAGAAAGACAGATTTAGAAATTAGTTCTACATTAACACATTTCAAAAGCTGAAAAGCCTTCATGACCATGCTCCCACAGCTAGCCACTGAATGAAGTAGTCTACCCATCCCCCCATTCAACTCAGAGAGGGTGTGAATGTTTACAGCCAGTGAAAAACTTTTCTCTACCCCCCTGTAGGGGCAATGTATTACAATGTAACATGCACTGAGTATACAAAACATTAAGAACACCTGCTCTTTCCACGACATAGACTGACCAGGTGAACACTATGATCCCTTATTGATGTGACATGTTCAATTCAATTCAATCAGTGTAGATGAAGGGGAGGAGACAGGTTAAAGAACGATTTTTGAACCTTGAGACAATTGAGAAATTGTTTGAGGGCAAAGAAAGGGGGGGGTTGTTCCTAATTTTTGTTATACTCAGTGTATATCCTATATCATCGCCATGTGTGTATATTTACATTTACAATTTATTTTTGTTAAACTCAGTGTATATCCTATATCATCGCCATGTGTGTATATTTACATTTACAATTTAATTCACCAATAAAATAAATAACACTAGCACATCCAATGACATTATTGTAGAATAGGCTACTCCCGAATACACACAGTAAATAAAAGTGCATTCGACAATAATGTTATCACTGAATGAAGTAGCCATTCAACTCAGTGCGGGTGTGAATGTCCCCTACCCCCAGTCCACAATGATATGGATGTAGGGGTAGTTCAAATGTAAACTATAGACTAGGCCTATATATCCTATATCACTGTGTGTATATTTTCATTTAACATGTCATTATTCAATTAAATACAGTGAGGGAAAAAAGTATTTGATCCCCTGCTGATTTTGTACGTTTGCCCACTGACAAAGACATGTTCAGTCTATAATTTTAATGGTAGGTTTATTTGAAGTGAGAGACAGAATAAAAACAAAAAAATCCAGAAAAACGCATGTCAAAAATTTTATACATTGATTTGCATTTTAATGAGGGAAATAAGTATTTGACCCCTCTGCAAAACATGACTTAGTACTTGGTGGCAAAACCCTTGTTGGCAATCACAGAGGTCAGATGTTTCTTGTTGTTGGCCACCAGGTTTGCACACATCTCAGGAAGGATTTTGTCCCACTCCTCTTTGCAGATCTTCTCCAAGTCATTACTTTTCGAGGCTGACGTTTGGCAACTCGAACCTTCAGCTCCCTCCACAGATTTTCTATGGGATTAAGGTCTGGTGACTGGCTAGGCCACTCCAGGACCTTAATATGCCTCTTCTTGAGCCACTCCTTTGTTGCCTTGACCGTGTGTTTTGGGTCATTGTCATGCTGGAATACCCATCCACGACCCATTTTCAATGCCCTGGCTGAGGGAAGGAGGTTCTCACCCAAGATTTGACAGTACATGGCGCCATCCATCGTCCCTTTGATACGGTGAAGTTGTCCTGTCCCCTTAGCAGAAAAACACTCCCGAAGCATAATGTTTCCACCTCCATGTTTGACGGTGGGGATGGTGTTCTTGGGGTCATAGGCAGCATTCCTCCTCCTCCAAACACGGCGAGTTGAGTTGATGCCAAAGAGCTCCATTTTGGTCTCATCTGACCACAACACTTTCAACCAGTTCTCTGAATCATACAGATGTTAATTGGCAAACTTCAGACGGGCATGTATATGTGCTTTCTTGAGCAGGGGGACCTTGCGGGTGCTGCAGGATTTCAGTCCTTCACGGCGTAGTGTGTTGGTGACTATGATCCCAGCTGCCTTGAGATCATTGACAAGATCCTCCCGTGTAGTTCTGAGCTGATTCCTCACCGTTCTCATGATCATTGCAACTCCACGAGGAGTTCATCTTGCATGGAGCCCCAGGCTGAGGGAGATTGACAGGTTTTTGTGTTTCTTCCATTTGCGAATAATCGCACCAACTGTTGTCACCTTCTCACCAAGCTGCTTGGCGATGGTCTTGTAGCCCATTCCAGCCTTGTGTAGGTCTACAATCTTGTCCCTGACATCCTTGGAGAGCTCTTTGGTCTTGGCCATGGTGGAGAGTTTGGAATCTGATTGATTGATTGCTTCTGTGGACAGGTGTCTTTTATACAGGTAACAAACTGAGATTAGGAGCACTCCCTTTAAGAGTGTGCTCTTAATCTCAGCTCGTTACCTGTATAAAAGACACCTGGGAGCCAGAAATCTTTCTGATTGAGAGGGGGTCAAATACTTATTTCCATCATTAAAATGCAAATCAATTTATAACATTTTTGACATGCGTTTTTTTCAGGATTTTTGTTGTTGTTATTCTGTCCCTCACTGTTCAAATAAACCTACCATTAAAATTATAGACTGATCATGTCTCTGTCAGTGGGCAAACGTACAAAATCAGTAGGGGATCAAATACTTTTTCCCCTCAGTGTAAATATATTATCACATCCAATGACATTATTATTATAGACTAGGTTACTCCCGTATACACAAAGTACATAAGTGCCTAGTACCATTATCAACTCACCAAAAAGTAATTATTTTCAAATAAACCAAATAGCCCATGCATTATCAGCACAGTAAATATTTTCAAACAATGTCACAATTTTAATATACTTACTCCTCAATCGGATCGGTGCCGTCTTGGAAATTCTCTTCATCGTCTGTAAGGAAACTAAACTACAAAAGTATGTGGACTCCTGCTCGTCGAACATCTTATTACAAGATCATGGGCATTAATATGGAGTTTGTCCCCCTTTGCTGCTATAACAGCCTCCACTCTTCCGGGAAAGCTTTCCACTAGATGTTGGAACATAACTGCAGGGACTTGGTTCCATTCAGCCACAAGAGCATTAGTGAGATCTTGCACTGATGTTGGGTGATTAGGCCTGGGCAGGCCAGTCAAGTTCTTCCACACTTATCTCGACAAACCATTTCTGTATGGACCTCGCTTTGTGCATGGGGTCATTGTCATGCTGAAACAGGAAAGGGACTTCCCCAAACTGTTACCACAACGTTGGAAGCACATAATTGTCTAGAATGTCATTTCATGAAGCTCTCGACGAGCAGTTATTGTGCTGATGTTGCTTCCAGAGGCAGTTTGGAACTTGGTAGTGAGTGTTGCAACCTAGGACAGACGAATTTTAACCACTGCGCACTTCAGCACTTGGCGTTCCCGTTCTGTGAGCTGGTGTGGCCTACCACTTTACGGCTGAGACGTTGTTGCTCCTAGATGTTTCCTCTTCACAATAACAGCACTTACAGTTGACTGGGCAGCTCTAGCAGGGCAGAAATGTGACAAACGGACTTGTTAGATAGCCGAATCCACTCATTTGAAAGGGTGTCCACATGCTTTTGTATATATATACAGTACCAGTCAAAAGTTTGGACACACCTACTCATTCAAGGGTTTTTCTTATTTTTACTATTTTCTACATTGTAGAATAATAGTGAAGTCAACAAAACTATGAAATAACACATATGTAATCATGTAGTAACTAAAAAAGTGTTAAACAAATCCAAATAGATTTTAGATTCTTCAAAGTAGCAACCCTTTGCCTTGATGACAGCTTTGCACACTCTTGGAATTCTCTCAACCAGCTTCACCTGGAATGCTTTTCCAACAGTCTTGAAGGAGTTCCCATATATGTTGGCTGCTTTTCCTTAACTCTGCGGTCCAACTCATCCCAAACCATCTCAATTGGGTTGGAATTGGGTGATTGTGGAGGCCAGGTCATCTGATGCAGCACTCCATCACTCTCCTTCTTGGTCAAATAGCCCTTTCACATCATGGAAGTGTGTTGGGTCATTGTCCTGTTGAAAAACTAATGATAGTCCCACTAAGCTCAAACCAGATGGGATGGCGTATCGCTGCAGAATGCTGTGGTAGCCATGCTGGTTAAGTGTGCCTTGAATACTAAATAAATCACAGACAGTGTCACCAGCAAAGCACCCCCACACCATCACACCTCCTCCTCCATGTTTCATGGTGGGAACCACACATGCAGAGATCATCCGTTCACCTACTCTGCGTCTCACAAAGACACAGCAGTTGGAACCAAAAATCTCAAATTTGGACTCATCAGACCAAAGGACAGATTTCCACCGGTCTAATGTCCATTGCTCATGTTTCTTGGCCCAAGCAAGTCTCTTCTTCTTATTGGTGTCCTTTAGTAGTGGTTTCTTTGCAGCAAATCGACCATGAAGGCCTGATTCACAAAGTCTCCTCTGAACAGTTGATGTTGAGATGTGTCTGTTACTTATACTCTGTGAAGCATTTATTTGGAATGCTATTTCTGAGAATGGTAACTCTAATGAACTTATCCTCTGCAGCAGAGGTAACTCTGGGTCTTCTTTTCCTGTGGCGGTCCTCATGTGAGCCAGTTTCATCATAGCGCTTGATGGTTTTTGCGACTGCACTTAAAGAAACTTGAAAAGTTATTGAAATGTTCCGTATTGACTGACCTTCATGTCTTAAAGTAATGATGGACTGTTGTTTCTCTTTGCTTATTTGAGCTGTTCTTGCCATAATATGGACTTGGTCTTTTACCAAATAGGGCTATCTTCTGTATACCCCCCCTACCTTGTCACAACACAACTTATTGGCTCAAACGCATTAAGAAGAAAATTAATTCCACAAATTAACTCTTAACAAGGCACACCTGATTCCATATGTGTTATTTCATAGTTGTGATGTCTTCACTATTATTCTACAATGTAGAAAATAGTAAAAATAAAGAAAAACCCTGGAATGAGTAGGTGTCCAAACTTTTGACTGGTACTCTATTAATATATATATATATATATATATATATATATATATATATATATATATATATATATATATATATATATATATATATATATATATATATATATATATATATATATTTAAATAAAAAATGGGGGTGACCACACTGCAATTCCCCCAACTTCAAATACCACTGCTTTAGACTGTTCTAACCAGGGGTTGGAATCGAAATTATTTTCTAATAGTTTCGTTTATGAACTGTTCCGACCAGCAAAGTACATTTCTGAACCGGTTCAAACCAAAAACTAGTACCAGTTGATATCGTTCCTTTCTGTTCCTTTTTAAACCTCTGAAATCAAAATGTTTGTTACATTTCACTCAACATTAAATTACTTTACCAATTAGTGCGGATAGAGCAGCTTGCTATGGAGCGGGTAAGTGATTTAAACTGTACAGGAAAGTCGTTAAGTTTGTATTGTATTTTGCCGTAACAGCATGGTTTAATCATAATGAAAGACATCACACACACTGTGCTGCCAGTCACAGTGTAGGGCGCAAGATGAAACTGAACTTTTGCAGGTGAGGGGAGAGCGAGAGAGGATGGAGGAAGCTTGCCTTGAAGAGCTGTGCATCTTGTTATGACTTGCCTTATCTGAATTAGGCCCACAGAATTATACCTACAGAGGAGCGGCTTCTATGGAGGAACTTTGAATGTCTTTGAACTTCCAAGTTGGTTTAACGTTGGACCAGAGCAAACATTAGCTAGTCTTACCTTTTTGTAGTTAAAAAATCCAATGTGAAACATGATAACTATAGTATCCTTAACTAGCATTGAAAAAGTTAATCCATTCCTTTAAACGTCTCTCCCTAATTTCTGAATCATGCTTGTAATGTCATCAGTAGGCTACAGTAACCTAAGCTTCAGAGGGGAGGGGCAGGTAGCCTACACGGCAAAGATTTCTAGCTGGCAGGAAGATGCTTGATTAAGTTTCCTAGTGACAGAGTGAGGGCTTTGCATAGGCACTTTGACAGTAAAAAAATGCCCAGAACGTAAAATAACATTATTAACCGGTTCCCATGCTTTTAAAATAACAGTTCTGTTCCAGAACAGTATAGATCTCTTTTGTTTCCGGTTCGGGTTCTGTTCCTCAAATAATGTACTTATTTTCAGTTTTTCAGTTCCTTTCCCTGAACCAGTTCTATCCCTTGGTACGGTAATTAGCTTTATTTTGATTTCAACTTAGTGTGATTGCCACATCTACTTTCTCAATTCTAATTCTCCAATAGAAGGACACTGCCTGTGTTACACTCAAGCAATTTATACCACTTAAAAGATATATGCAGATCTACTTGAATCCAAATATATTAATGTATTAATCAAACGTTGATATTGTAAGGTAATGAAAATATCCATCATTCCAGAGAAAGGTAATGACATATTTTTGGCATATCAGATTTGGAATAATTTCAATGGCATTGCAGCAACACTGAGAATACTCAAGGGATAAACAAACACACCTAAAGCTAAAATGCTAGAAGTACTTTTAAACAAGAGAAAGTAAACTCAAGGATACTTTCTCTTCTTTGACTAGATAGTTATACGAGGATTTGGTATGTTTGTGTGTCTTCTGGCCTACACAGTTTATGTGTCCCTTGCTGGAGGGGAACATGTGAAGCCTGGCTCAATAAGTTTGTATTTATCTTGACCAGAGTAATAAGAGCATTACTCTGAGGCATAGAAGACAGATAATTCCCTAACACTCTTTTGTTTTAACTTTTTCTGCAGGATCAATAGAGGAAGACATGTACTTGGGTCAGATAAGATGGAGTCCGTCTTGGGTACGAACTGGTCACAGCGTAGTCCGTGGTAACCCTCTTTACACCTGCAACAGAGACAACAGAGATCAATATCCGAGGTCTATGGAGGAAAAACACCCTCTCACAACATGCATGTGGGTAGAGTGGGTAGAGTCTGAGTTATTTTAGTCATTTACCAGGCACTCTTATCCAGAGTGACTTACAATCATTGCATTCAACTAAAGTAAGCAAAACAACTACATATTTACATTTGACATTTTAGTCACTTAGCAGACACTCTTATCCATAGCGACTTCCAGTTAGTGAGTGCATACATACTTGCATACATCTGCCAAATCAGTGCTAGAGAGGGTGGAAGAGAAGATAAGTGCAAGTACAAGTGTATGTATAGCCTATGTACAGTTGAAGTTGGAAGTTTACATACACCTTAGCCAAATACATTTAAACTCTGTTTTTCACAATTCCTGACATTTAATCCTAGCATTTTAAGAATGATAATAGTAGAGAGAATGATTTATTTCAGCTTTTATTTCTTTCATCACATTCCCAGTGGGTCAGAAGATTACATACACTGAATTAGTATTTGGTAGCATTGCCTTTATATTGTTTAACTTGGTCAAACGTTTCGGGTAGCCTTTCACAAGCTTCCCACAATAAATTGGGTGAATTTTGGCCCATTCCTCCTGACAGAGCTGGTGTAACTGAGTCAGGTTTGTAGGCCTCCTTGCTCGCACACGCTTTTTCAGTTCTGCCCACAAATGTTCTATAGGATTGAGGTCAGGGCTTTGTGATGGCCACTCCAATACCTTTACTTTGTTGTCCTTAAGCCATTTTGCCACTACTTTGGAATTATGCTTGGGGTCATTGTCCATTTGGAAGACCCATTTGCAACCAAGCTTTAACTTCCTGACTGATGTCTTGAGATGTTGCTTCAATATATCCACATCATTTTCCTTCTTCATGATGCCATCTATTTTGTGAAGTGCACCAGTCCCTCCTGCAGCAAAGCACCCCCACAGCATGATGCTGCCACCCCCGTGCTTCACGGTTGGGATGGTGTTCTTCGGCTTGCAAGCTCCCCCTTTTTCCTCCAAACATAATGATGGTCATTATGGCCAAACAGTTCTATTTGACCAGAGGACATTTCTCCAAAAAGTACAATCTTTGTCCCCATGTGCAGTTGCAAACCGTAGTCTGGCTTTTTTAAGGCGGTTTTGGAGCAATGGCTTCTTCCTTGCTGAGCGGCCTTTCAGGTTATGTCGATATAGGACTTGTTTTACTGTGGATATACATACTTTTGTACCTGTTTCCTCCAGCATCTTCACAGGGTCCTTTGCTGTTGTTCTGGGATTGATTTGCACTTCTCGCACCAAAGTACGTTCATCTCTAGGAGACAGAACGCGTCTCCTTCCTGAGCAGTATGACGGCTGCGTGGTCCCATGGTGTTTATACTTGCGTAGTATTGTTTGTACAGATGCATATGGTACCTTCAGGCATTTGGAAATTGCTCCCAAGGATGAACCAGACTTGTGGAGGTCTACAATTTTTTTTCTGAGGTCTTGGCTGAATTATTTTGATTTTCCCATGATGTCAAGCAAAGAGGCACTGAGTTTGAAGGTAGGCCTTGAAATACATCCACAGGTACACCTCCAATTGACTCAAATTATGTCAATTAGCCTATCAGAAGCTTCTAAAGCCATGACATCATTTTCTGGAATTTTCCAAGCTGTTTAAAGGCACAGTCAACTTAGTGTATGTAAACTTCTGACCCACTGGAATTGTGATACAGTGAATTATAAGTGAAATAATCTGTCTGTAAACAATTGTTGGAAAAATTACTTGTGTCATGCACAAAGTAGATGTCCTAACCGACTTACCAAAACTATAGTTTGTTAACAAGAAATGTGTGGAGTGGTTGAAAAACGAGTTTTAATGACTCCAACCTAAGTGTATGTAAACTTCCGACTTCAACTGTATGTTCATCTTCAAAGGAAACAAAGGAGAGAAAGAAGACATTGAAAAGGATTCACATTTTGGGGTTAAAGATTCAGAGACTGGAGGGAGTGAGGGAGAGTCATATTGGAGGACGAGTATGCTAATGAGGAGGGGAAGAAAGAGAGAGAAAATAGGAGAAGAAGGCCATTTTGGCCCATCCTAAGCAGTGCCTGCAACCCACTGATAGCACAGTCCTGACAGTAATGTAATATACCAGTGGAGGTATTTGAAGGACTGGGATGGAAAGACTCTCTCTCTCTTCCAGACCTGGGTTTAAAAAGTATTTGTTTTCTTCCAAGTTTCTACACTTGATTGAGCTCGTATGGCACAATGGAAACAATGGAATAGTCCCAAATGTGCACACCCAGGCAGGATCAAACACTCCAGGCAGGCTCAATCAAGCATTTAAAGGTGAACTGACTCCGTTTTGACTACTTTGCAGATATGAAACAAACAGACAACAATATCAGTCAAAAATATAAAATTCCCAGTTTATGCTTCAAAACCAACTTTATAAGAGGTTTTAAAAATAGATTATATTTGACTCAAAATTCCATGACGTACAGTAAGGTACAGCAAGGCACTGTTGGCAGAATAGATGGATGCAGTCAATGCATGATTCATATAATTCACCAATACATTTCTTGGCAGTCCAAAAGATATTGCTATTAGTTTGTAAATCACAGCTGGCCTGGTACATCGTTTGCTGCCAAAACCCATTCGGGATGCACCGTTTCAGTTTCAATCACTTATTTTGAACAAAAACAGACGACTGTAACTAAGGTTGGGAATGTCAATACAATCAAACTAGCAAGGGCAATGATCACGTCAGTCATAACATGGCTAATAGGCTAGCGCACATGTCAAACACAAGGCCCGCAGGCCGAATTGGACACACAAATGAGTATAAATGAGTCAACAGTTGAGTCATCTACTTTTATAGCCTGATGAGCTCGCATCAGTGAATTCAACTTCAATTGAGCATCTTTCGTGTGTCCTGTTTACAGCGCGCAGCGGAGGGAAAGTGTACAGACACATGCTACAGTCCTAGCTAGGCTACTAAAATGTTGCAGTCTGGCTTTGGTTTTTAAAGCTTGACAATTAATAACCGAAACCTGCAACGAAACACAATGCAACAGAGAAATGTAGGCCTATTACAGCAACATTTGAGCAGTAGCCTAGGTTGGCTGCTCAACTACGATAGCTACATTTTGAGTGCACCATACAGCAATGTTGCATTCAACCGCACCGGTGATTCATGCAGTGCAAAAGGAAGAAAAATGTTTTAAATTCAACCTATAGTTACATTTTTGTTATTTGGAGTTATTAAATACTTACTTTTTGATTAGGGTCACAGCATATTATACACATCTATTAGCAGAGCAGCAAAGGCTGGACAAATATTATTTATATCTTAGTAATAAAAAAAATGTATATGTTAAAATGCTGTATACGGCATCCTATGTACATAACTGGACACTATAAAGGGCCATATTTATTCTAATAAAACAAATGGCCAGTTGAGAGAATGTCATGTCATTGGAGGAGTGGGTGAGTGACCAACTTTTTCCCCTCATATCGTTTTTCGTTGGCTACGGTTAGAGATGCTGCAGGTGTCATTTGGTTAGCTAGCAAGAAAGGTTGATCGCTTTGCTAGCTAGGTATGCTAGTTAGCATATCGCTTAGTTGTCATTTAAATGTAGTTGGCATCGATCAAATGGGCGGGCAGGCAGGCAAGTTCCCATTCAGTTGTCAAAACCTGGGTTGGGACAAGCATGCATTGGCAGGAAAGCTGCAGAAGGACGAGCAGGCTACTATTCCCCATCGTTTATCAGTGCAATTTTGACGGCCAACTAGCTGAAAAAGTTTGAGAAGGTTTATCTAATGTTCCCTCATTAGATTTTAGCTCACCCTGCTCTGACTTGCATTAGTTGTTGATCTTGTTGTTGTTGATGTGCATAACTGAGGAAGAGAGAGTCTACCTTTTTATGGTTGTTTGATCAATAGGATTGTGAAGTTCCCAAATGTAAGACTCCCGTGGTATTTACATATTTGCTGAAATCCATTCAGGTGTATTTTGTGGCTTTTGGTGAATGCGTTCTAATGATCTGAAGTCGCGCTGTTGCTACTGCCTGTAAACACGCAGTCCAGTTCAAACTGAATGATGGCAGGCCCTTGTGCCAAGTGGCTTACAGTGCATTCGTAAAGTATTCAGACCCCTTTCCTTTTCCACATTTTGTTACGTTACAGCCTTATTCTAAAATGGATGAAAAAAAAATAATTCTGATCAATCTACACACAATACCCCATAATGACAAAGCAAAAACATGTTTTGCAAATGTATTAAAAATAAAAAACACAAATACCTTATTTAAATAAGTATTTAGACCCTTTGATATGAGACTCAACATTAAGCTCAGGTGCATCCTGTTTCCATTGATCATCCTTGAGATGTTTCTACAACTTGATTGGAGTCCACCTGTGGTAAATTCAATTGATTGGACATGATTTGGAAAGGCACACACCTGTCTATATTAGGTCCCACAGTTGACAGTGCATGTCAGAGCAAAAACCAAGCCATGAGGTCGACGGAATTGACCATAGAGATTCAAGACAGGATTGTGTCGAGGCACAGATCTGGGGAAGGGTACCAAAACATTTCTGCAGCATTGAACGTCCCCAAGAACACAGTGGCCTCCATCATTCTTAAATGGAAGAAGTTTGACACCACCAAGACTCTTCCTAGAGCTGGCCGCCCGGCCAAACAGAGCAATCAGGGAGAAGGGCCTTGGTCAGGGAGGTGACCATTAACCTGATAGTCACTCTGACAGAGCTCCAGAGTTCCTCTGTGGAGATGGGAGAACCTTCCAGAAACACAACCATCTCTGCAGCACTCCACCAATCAGGCCTTTATGGTAGAGTGGCCTGGTGGAAGCCACTTCTCAGTAAAAGGCACATGACAGTCCGCTTGGAGTTTGCCAAAAGGCACCTCTCAGACCATGAGAAACAAGACAATGCAGGAGTAGCTTCGGGACAAATCTCTGAATGTCCTTGAGTGGCCCAGCCAGAGCCTGGACTTGAACCTGATCTAACATCTCTGGAGAGACCTGAAAATAGCTGGGCAGCGACACTCCCCATCCAACCTGACAGAGCTTGAGAGGATCTGCAGAGAAGAATGGGAGAAACTCCCCAAATAAAGGTGTGCCAAGCTTGTAGCGTCATACCCAAGAAGACTCGCGGCTGTAATCGCTGCCAAAGGTGCATCATCAAAGTACTGGGTAAAGGGTCTTTAAAAAAGGTCCCATGTTCTTCCTGGGGGTGTATGTGAACAGATTTTAATTAGATTCCACGTTGCTAAAATGCTGTCAGTTACACTTTAATGTATTTGAAAGAGAACAAATGTGACCGACCGCCTTGATTCGGTCTTATGTAGCAAAATTTGAAATTGTGTTTTTTACATTGGATAAAAGCAGAGACACAGAGCTACAAAATGGTATATAATACACTGCATTTAAGGGAACTTTTGAGAAAATGGCCTTCGAATGTTTTTGCACCTACTGAAGAGCTCTTCTTTGTCTACACCCATTCAGCATCGTTCACACCCTCTTAAGCTTTAGCCCCACCCAACTCGTATCGCTCTCGGAGCATTCAAAGCGTAATTAAATTGTTGCCAGCAGCACAGTTACAGTCACCAACGCTCTGGATAACATGAAAACAGCCTAACCAGCTCTGCTAGGGCGAGTAAGTAAACACCAAATTAGTGGACTGTACAAAAAGGTGTTACCCAGATTGCTTTTGTTACATATCATGGCACCAGGAGGCATGAAAGAGTATTTGCGCCTCACATTTTCCTGTTTCTAGTCACACCTTCCTACCCTCTCTGTGCTGAAATGCCTCGTTAGCATTCTGAGTCACAACTCAAATGTCTGTCTGGCTATCTGTTTATCTCCACTCTCCTTTTGTTTGTCTTGTTTCTATCTCTCCCCCTCTGTCTCTGTTTCACTGTGAAACAAGCTGACATCCTTCAATGAGATTCAAACAATGCTTTGTAGACAAATATGTTTGTGCTAATGTGCGTGTCGAGTGTGTGCTTGAATGCGATAAAGGATGTGTATGATGATGACTATGCGTGAGTGTGTGTAGTGATGGGACGATTGATACCGGAGCTCCGATGCAGTTTTCAAAGCACTACTGATCTGATACAATGTACCGATGCTCATTTCAAAGTAATATTATCACGTGATCAATTACGTCCGAAGCTTCGTTTGATCAAACCGTGTGTTGCAAAATGTGAGATCCCACTGATTTCACCGTGGTTCTGGTGCTTACTTCGATTCCAAGTTGCTTTCACACTCCGACCTCTACTGGACACCATACTGTATTAGAAATCAAGTTAGGATTTGTTCAAATTACTGCACTGAACAGTATTACAGCAGGTAGAGTCGGGAACACTCAGAGAAGACAGGGTATGGGGTTGAGTCCCGGGGAAGGCACTCTATATCGGAGATAGTTTTATGTGAAACCACACTTTCTTCACATTGTTGTTGAAATCATTTATTTTATTTAGTATAGTATAAACTTCAGTTTTAAGCATCCTAAATAATGCCATAATATTCGTTTTTCAAAAATAGTCAACTTAAAGGCAATTTTTTTTATCATTATGTAAGTTGCAAACCTGTTATTCTAACTGATTGTAGGCTATTAACACCCGCAAATAAACACTGCGCCACAGAGTTTGATGAATATTGTGGGGAAAACACTTCTACGTCAACATCAAATGCCGATATTTATTGATGACCAGCAGATGTCACTAATGTGCATTGTGTTAAAAGCTCAGAGTAATTCATTGTTTTTCGGCACAATTTGGTGAAAGCCCGAAAGGCTTCAGAAAGACTTGATTTCCTATCACTATGTGTGTGTGTCTGTGTGCATATGTGTAAGAAAAAGTGTGTGTGTGTGTGTGTGTGTGTGTGTTTGAGTGAGAGTGAGAGAGCTTTATCTTGGCCAGGTCGCAGTTGTAAATGAGAACTTGTTCACAACTGGCTCACCTGGTTAAATAAAGGTGAAATAAAAAAACAAAAATTAAAAAGAGAGCGAGAGAGAAGGGTTTCCGTTTGCCGGTTATTGATGGCTTTTGGTGGATAAAAAAAATTAACATAACAAAATTTTGTGACATCTTTGTTCGTTTTGGTGTTCGTCAGCATTCGGCAGGTTTTTATTTCATCTGTTCGAGCACACACATTTTTTGGGGAGGCAAGCCGAATTTCGGTAGACAAAGTCTACGCCCCTTCATCAGTGATTGGTCAACAGTAGGGATTTTTCAATTAAGTGTTTGTTGTCATTCAAAGACAGACGACTAGTTTTCATGCAAATTTTTTCACTGGAGAGATACTGCACTAAACATCTTAGTTAGATGTAACATTTTGCCAATATGACCTCCTCGGCAAAATTGACAAAAGTAATGACAGATTTCTTGATTTATCTTGACTATTTTGAGGAAGTGTTACTGTATGTTGTTGCGTACGGCATCTCAAGAGGGACAAACAGTAATATAACCAAATGTATTTTTAAGGGAGTATGTGAGGCACAGACGTTCGCTTCGCCTAGCCGAGTTCTGGTAGGAGCAATCCCAACCTAGTATTCGGACACCTTTAGTGTGTAGCCCAAACCGTTCTGACTCTCCAGACAGAAGTTTGAACATTGACTTCAGACAAGTCCCATGATGCTTGTGGGAGTAGTGCAGCAAAACGGAGCACTCTCTCGTGTTCGTGAGAATTTCATCTTTCCATAGTTGGATTGGCTTGATGGGCACTTCTTATGTACCATACGATCAAGATGCTCCCACAACAGCTCAATAGGGTTGAGATCAGGTGACTGTGCTGGCCACTCCATTATAGACAGAATACCAGCTGACTGCTTCTTCCCTAAATAGTTATTGCATAGTTTGGAGCTGTGCTTTGGGTCATTGTCCTGTTGTAGGAGGAAATTGGCTCCAATCAAGCGCCATCCACAGGGTATGGCATGGCGTTGCAAAATGGAGTGATAGCCTTCCTTCTTCAAGATCCCTTTTACCCTGTACAAATCTCCCACTTTACCACCACCAAAGCACCCCCAGACCATCACATTGCCTCCACCATGCTTGACAGATGGCATCAAGCACTCCTCCAGCATCTTATCAAATGTTCTTCTTTGTCATCCGAACACCTCAAACTTTGATTCGTCTGTCCATATCACTTTTTTTCCAATCTTCCTCTGTCCAGTGTCTTTGTTCTTTTGCCCACCTTAATATTTTCTTTTTGTTGGCCAGTCTGAGATATGGCTTTTTCTTTTCAACTCTGCCTAGAAGGTCAGCATCCCGGAGTCGCCTCTTCACTGTTGACGTTGAGACTGGTGTTTTGCTGTTACTATTTAATGAAGCTGCCAGTTCAAGACCTGTGAGGCATCTGTTTCTCAAACTAGACACTCTAATATACAGTGCCTTGCAAAAGTATTAATCCCCTTTGCCGTTTTTCCTATTTTGTTGCATTACAACCTGTAATTTAAATGGATTTTTATTTGGATTTCATGAAATGGACAAACACAAAATAGACCAAATTGGTGAAGTGAAATGAAAAAAAATTACTTGTTGCAAAGAATTCTAAAAAATAAATAATGGAAAAGTGGTGCGTGCATATGTATTCACCCCCTTTGCAATGAAGCCCCTAAATAAGATCTGGTGCAACCAATTACCTTCAGAAGTCACATAATTAGTTAAATAAAGTCCACTTGTGTGCAATCTAAGTGTCACATGATCTCAGTATATATACACCTGTTTTGAAAGGCCCCAGAGTCTGCAACACCACTAAGCAAGGGGCACAACCAAGCAAGCAGCATCATGAAGACCAAGGAGCTCTCCAAACAGGTCAGGGACAAAGTTGTGGAGAAGTACAGATCAGGGTTGGGTTATAAAAAAAGATCAGAAACTAAAACATACCACCGAGCACCATTAAATCCATTATTAAAAAATTGAAAGAATATAGCACCAAAACAAACCTGCCAAGAGAGGGCCGCCCACCAAAACTCACGGACCATGCAAGGAGGGCATTAATCAGAGAGGCAACAAAGAGACCAAAGATAACCCTGAAGGAGCTGCAAAGCTCCACAATGGAGATTGGAGTATCTGTCCATAGGACCACTTTAAGCCGTACACTCCACAGAGCTGGGCTTTATGGAAGAGTGGCCAGAAAAAAGCCATTGCTTAAAGAAAGAAATAAGTACATACCTTTGGTGTTTGCCAAAAGGCATGTGGGAGACTCCCCAAACATATGAAAGAAGGTACTCTGGTCAGATGAGACTAAAATTGAGCTTTTTGGCCATCAAGGAAAACGCTATGTCTGGCGCAATCCCAACACCTCTCATCACCCCGAGAACACCATCACCACAGTGAAGCATGGTGGTGGCAGCATCATGCTGTGGGGATGTTTTTCATCGGCAGGGACTGGGAAACTGGTCAGAATTGAAGGAATGATGGATGGTGCTAAATACAGGGAAATTGTTGAGGGAAACCTGTTTCAGTCTACCAGAGATTTGAGACTGGGACGGAGGTTCACCTTCCAGCAGGACAATGACCCTAAGCATACTGGTAAAGCAACACTCGAGTGGTTTGAGGGGAAACATTTAAATGTCTTGGAATGGCCTAGTCAAAGCCCAGACCTCAATCCAATTGAAAATCTGTGGTATGACTTAAAGATTGCTATACACCAGTGGAACCCATCCAACTTGAAGGAGCTGGAGCAGTTTTGTCTTGAAGATAGACATGCACGCTCAAGTTTTCAGTTTTTTTGTCTTATTTCTTGTTTGTTTCACAATAAATAATATTTTGCATCTTCAAAGTGGTAGGCATGTTGTGTAAATCAAATGATACAAATCTCCCAAAAATCAATTTTAATTCCAGGTTGTAAGGCAACAAATTAGGAAAAATGCCAAAGGGGGTGAATACTTTCGCAAGCCACTGTATTTGTCCTCTTGCTCAGTTGTTCACCGGGTCCTCCCACTCCTCTTTCTATTTTGGTTTTCAAATGATCAATTCGCTTTTTTAAATGATAAACTTGGATTAGCAAACACAACGTGCCAATGGAACAGAGGACTGATAATTGCTGATAATGGGCCTCTGTACGCCTATGTAGATATTCCATAAATAATCAGCCGTTTCCAGCTACAATAGCCATTTACAACATTAACAATGTCTACACTGTATTTCTGATCAAAAGTTATTTTAATGGACCAAAAAATTGTTTGGCTATTCGCTCCTCCTGGGCATGCTGCTTGGTCCTCGTTTGGTGGGATCTTCTGTCACGTTTCGTTCATAAACGGGACGGACCAAGGCGCAGCGTGATATGCATACATGTTTATTTGAACCGAATAAACAACGACAAAAACAACAAACTAACGACACGTGAAGTCCAAGGTACACAAACAACATACCTCACACGGAACAAGATCCCACCACCCACTAGTGCCAATAGGCTGCCTAAGTATGGTCCCCAATCAGAGACAACGAGCGACAGCTGCCTCTGATTGGGTACCACACCGGCCAACATAGATCTATGCATACTAGATCCTACAACATAAAACAAACACAACAAGGAATATACACACCCTGACTCAACATATAAGCGTCCCCTGAGTCAGGACGTGACATCCACGAATGAGAAAGGTATATCTAGAGAGCCGTAAACCCGCTGGCCTACCCATTTTTTTACACTACTACTGGTCAGCAAATATATCTAAATGTGTTTATTGCGTTTCTACATTTAAAAACAAGGATGCTCCAACTTGGGCCATCATGGAGTTACAGTCAAGCCTTCCAACTTCTCCTGTCTCGCTCCTGTGCTCCCCACTGCAATTGAACCTTGGCACCCATGTTTTGAATGATGGCACCGGAGGGGATGGCTGCCATTTTACGGGTTCCTAATCAACTGTGCTATTTTGTTAGTTTTTTTGCATTGTTTGTAACTTATTTTGTACATAAAGTTGCTGCTACCGTCTCTTATGACCGAAAAGAGCTTCTGGACATCAGAACAGCGATTACTCACCTCGAACTGGATGAAGATTTTGTCTTTAACGAGTCCGATGCGAAGGATATACTGCTTCCTGGAGACCAGGCCCAAATCCCGTCATTCGCGTGAAGAAAAGACGGAGATACAGGGGGCGAAGGTCGGGGTGCCTTGTGAGGATTCGTAGGCAAGTGATTAAATCGCCACTACCATTGGCCGATGTGCAATCACTGGAAAACAAACTGAATGATCTACGATCGAGACTATCCTACCAACGGGACATTCAAAACTGTAATATCTTATGTTTCAACGAGTTATGGCTGAACGACACACGGATAATATAGAGCTGGCTGGGTTTTCCGTGCATCGGCAGGACAGAGCAGCTACGTCTGGTAAGACGAGGGGCGATGGTGTGTGTCTATTTGTCAATAACAGCTGTTGCGCAATGTCTAATATTAAAGAAGTCTCGAGGTATTGCTCGCCTGAGGTAGAGTACTTCATGATAAACTGTAGACCACACTATCTATCAAGAGAGTTCTCATCTATGTTATTCGTAGCCATCTATTTACCAACACAAACCGATGCTGGCACTAAGACCGCACTCAACGAGCTGTATAAGGCCATAACAAACAAGAAAATGTTCATCCAGAAGCGGTGCTCCTAGTGGCCGGAGACTTTAATGCAGGCAAACTTAAATCCATTTCACCTCATTTCTACCAGCATGGACAAAAGGAACACCTATGTGAGAATGCTGTTCGTTGACTACAGCTCAGCGTTCAACACCATAGTGCCCACAAAGCTCATCACTAAGCTAAGGACCCTGGGACTAAACACCTACCTCTGCAACTGGATCCTGGACTTCCTGACGGGCCGCCCCCAGGTGGTAAGGGTAGGCAACAACACATCTGCCACACTGATCCTCAACACCGGGGTCCCTCAGGGGTGTGTGCTTAGTCCCCTCCTGTACTCCCTGTTCACCCATGACTTTGTGGCCAAGCACGACTCCAACACCATCATTAAGTTTGCTGACGACACAACAGTGGTAGGCCTGATCACCGACAATGATGAGGCAGCCTATAGGGAGGAGGTCAGAGACCTGGCAGTGTGGTGCCAGGACAACAACCTCTCCCTTAATGTAAGCAAGACAAAGGAGATGATCGTGGACTACAGGAAAAGGAGGGCCGAACAGGCCCCCATTAACATTGACAGGGCTGTAGTGGAGTGGGTCGAGAGTTTCAAGTTTCTTGGTGTCCACATCACCAACAATCTATCATGGTCCAAACACACCAAGACAGTCATGAAGAGGGCACAACAACACCTTTTCCCCCTCAGGAGACCCCAGATCCTCAAAAAGTTATACAGCTGCACCATCGGGAGCATCCTGACCTGGTATGGCAACTGCTCGGCATCTGACCGTTAGGCACTATAGAGGGTAGTGCGTATGGCCCAGTACATCACTGGGGCCAAGCTTCCTGCCATCCAGGACCTATATACTAGGCGGAGGAAGGCCCAAAAAATTGTCAAAGACTCCAGTCACCCAAGTCATAGACTGTTCTCTGTGCTACCGCACGGCAAGCGGTACTGGAGCGCCAAGTCTAGGTCCAAAAGGCTCCTTAACAGCTTCTACCCCCCAAGCCATAAGACTGCTGAACAATTAATCAAATGGCCGCCCTGACTATTTACATCAACATTTGATTTGATTTGATTGTCAAGAACTCCCTTAAAATCTGGTCCCAATTCCGAAATCACTTTTGCCATTAAACAAGCAAGCTGCTTCTCTCCATTAACATCTAATCATCTCTTCCCAGCGTTGCAGATTGACACAGCATTCCAGTTTTTACATAGGAATGGTCGTGTTTTTTTGTGACCTATTTATTGATAACACATTCGTCTCATTCGATACTCTGAGGGTTGACCATAATATTCCCAATACCCACTTTTTTCGATACCTGTAAACTCGCAGCTTTGCCAAAAAACATTTCCCTTCATTTCCACTAGAGCCTACTAAGTGTCCAGTCGAGAGGTGCTTAGATCTTAACCCGTATCTGAACAATCTCCAGATTAAATGACTTAATACAGAACATGAATCTGCCTTCCTTGGCAAATACAAACTCTGCATGGTAGCAAGATATGAGTGGCGAGCTACCTGATAACATATGGCAACAGAGTATTGAGAGTATTCACACCTCATAATTTTGCTTAAGGCATGGGCTCATTCAGTTCAAGGTTTTGCACCGTCTCCATTACTCAAATTACAGATTGGCAAAAATATATACAAATGTTGACCCCAAGTGTTTGAGATAACACCAGAGTCCAGCGACTGTGGGACACATGTTTTGGTCATGCCAATCTTTGACTGGCTTCTGGGACCCCATTTTTGAGGCATTCTCACATATGTGTAATACAACTTTTAGCTCCAACCCGTTCACTGCCATTTTTGGGGTACTTCCCCTAGACCAGAATGCTACCACGCATCAAGCGAATGCGATAGCATTTGCCTCGCTGCTAGCTCGCCGCCTTGTCCTCTTGACTGGTTGCATCACCGCCTGGTATGGCAACTGCTTGGCCTCCGACCGCAAGGCACTACAGAGGGTAGTGCGTACGGCCCAGTACATCACTGGGGCCAAGCTTCCTGCCATCCAGGACCTCTATACCAGGCGGTGTCAGAGGAAGGCCCTCAAAATTGTCAAAGACTCCAGCCACCCTAGTCATAGACTGTTCTCTCTGCTACCGCACGGCAAGCGGTACCGGAGTGCCAAGTCTAGGTCCAAAAGACTTCTCAACAGCTTCTGCCCCCAAGCCATAAGACCCCTGAACAGCTAATCATGGCTACCCGGACTATTTGCACTGCACCCCCACCCCATCCTTTTTAGGCTGCTGCTACTCTGTTAATTATTTATGCATAGTCACTTTAACTCTACCCACATGTACATATTACCTCAACTACCTCAACTAGCCGGTGCCCCTGCACATTGACTCTGCAACGGTACCCCCCTGTATATATAGCCTCCCTACTGTTATTTTATTTTACTTCTGCTCTTTTTTTTCTCAACACTTTTTTTGTTGTTGTTTTATTTTAACTTTTTTTGTTAAAAATAAATGCACTGTTGGTTAAGGGCTGTAAGTAAGCATTTCACTGTGATGTCTGCACCTGTTGTATTCGGCGCATGTGACCAATAAAATTTGATTTGATTTGATTTCACTGGAAGTCCTGAGTTGGGATTTCGGTTCCTGCTCGCTAGCACCACTCCCGATACTAGCGAGCCCTCCTGTTTCCCGGCTTCTCAGGGCATATGTTGCAGTGGTGACCTGCCTGGCCGCAGTACAGGCAACGTCCCTGGCACAGACGCCTCTGCCTCTCCATCCTGGACAAGCGCGCTGCTCCCAGCTGCATAGCCTCCTCCTGAGGCGTCTCCTCCGGGTTGATTTAAAGCAATTACTTTAGAATGCATTAGCTCTCTCTCTCTTTCTCTCTCTCTCTCTCTCTCTCTCTCTCTCTCTCTCTCATGAACACTCCATCAGAAGGTGTCTTTGTACAATGAACATTTCTCCTTACCTTTCTATATAATCATAATTACCTGCCACTGTTCTGTTCTTCTGTCTAACTAGAGCAGAATCAAATTAATCTATTCAGAGCTTAATAAGTCAAATCCCTTTGGTAACGTCATTTGTGCCTTATGTCACGTGAAATTAAGAAGGCGGGAACAGTACGTTCAAATAACTCTTGGGGCGAAATTACCTGACGCTGGCATTGCAACAGGAGTCTAAATTTGATTTGTTTCTAATTTATGTTTTGTAACCTATCATTACTATATAGCTCACCTGTGAGTTCGTGATAATCCTTTGGAGACCCATTATACGTTTAAGAAATACATGGTTTGGTGTTTGTATTGCTATGGGCAATGGAAAGGAATGTTATTATGAATTTCAATGAACCACCCAGTTTATAAATAAATGTTTTGCATTCATGCTAATTTAGCAAGTTACTACACCACACAACCCACTGGGCACAGACGTCAATTCAACGTATATTCCACATTAGTTCAATGTAATTTTATTGAAATTACATGTAAACAAGGTTGATTCAACCAGTGTGTCCCCAGTGGGAAGTTTCTACACTACACCACCTGTATGTAATGCTATGCAATTATAGCTGTTGTGCATTTTGAAAAGATTGTCATAAGAAGCCATGGGCTGCAGTGAATGGGTTTCACGTATCATTATGCACTTCTGGTTCATGAAGACAAATGCAATCATAATGCCAACTAGCTTTCCCCCAAATATAGGTTGTTTTCAATAACGTAATAATTATTTGACCCCATCATTCCATGACCCCTTTCTCTCTCATTATTGGTGACCATTAATTGTGGGCTCTGCTTGTCAAGCAGCTGAAGGATGAATTTGCATATGTAAATGTGTTAGAAAAAACATCTGCAAGCTAGATTCATTTTTCAATTGCCTACACCAACAGTGTGGTATGTTGTGTAAATCCATATTTACATAAATATTCAGACCCTTTGCTATGAGACTCAAAATTGAGCTCAGGTGCATCCTGTTTCCATTGATCACCCTTGAGATGTTTCTACAACTTGATTGGAGTCCACCTGTAGTAAATTCAATTGATTGGACATGATTTGGAAAGGCACACACCAGTCTATATAAGTTCCCACAGTTGACAGTGCATGTCAGAGCAAAAACCAAGCCATGAGATCGAAGGAATTGTCCATAGAGCGCCGAGACACGATTGTGTTGAGGCAAAGATCTGAGGAAGGCTACCCCCCCAAAAAATGAAATTTCTGAATTTCCCTACGGTGAAGCATGGTGATGGCAGCATCATGCTGTGGGGATGTTTTTCAGCGGCAGAGACTGGGAGACTAGTCAGGATTGAGGGAAGATGAACAGAGCAAAGTACAGAGAGATCCTTGATGAAAACCTCCTCCAGATCGTTCAGGACCTCAGACTGGGGCGACGGTTCACCTTCCAACAGGACAATGACCCTAAGCACACAGCCAAGACAACACAGGAGTGGCTTCGGGACAAGTCTCTGAATGTCATTGAGTGGCCCAGCCAGAGCCCGGACTTGAACCCGATCAAACATCTCTGGAGAGACCTGAAAATAGCTGTGCAGCAACGCTGCCCATCCAACCTTACAGAGCTTGAGAGGATCTGCAGAGAAGAATGGGAGAAACTCCCCAAATACAGGTGTGCCAAGCTCGTAGCGTCATATCCAAGAAGACTCAAGGCTGTAATCGCTGCCAAAGATACTTCAACAAAGTACTGAATAAAGGGTCTGAATACTTATGTAAATGTAATATTTCAGTATTCTTTTAATATTCATTTGCAAAAATATCTAAAAACCTGTTTTTGCTTTGTCATTATGGGGTATTGTGTCTAGATTGATGAGGGAAAAAAACAATTTAAACCATTTTACAATAAGGCTGTAACGTAACAAAATGTGGAAAAAGTGAAGGGGTCTAAATACTTTCTGAATGCACTGTATATAGCTACATGCCAAATTGATGATGCTGTTTAGGCTACTCACACGTATCCGAAATAGCAGGATCATTGAAGGTAATGTTTTCTGATGAAAAGCATGCAGATACTTGCTATATAACGCTGATTATAGAGCTAAATGTTTTGCATGGAATAATTCTGACTGTACTCTTCAGGTGGTGATCATTTTACAACCAAATAATGGTACAATTGACTTGGCAATCCCTTGCAGTTTTTAATAGATTTAGCAGAGTAGGGGGTGTCCTTGCCTGACATGTTCTGATACCCTATAGTGACGTTTATTGATAACAACCTATACAGTATGGAATTATTAGAAGGAACATTCTAGGAACCATAACTTGTTAGCTGGTACACCCCCCAAAAATGTTGGGTTAAAAACAAAACAATTTGGGTTATTTGGTAGCCCAGTGCTGGGTAAATATTGGACAGAACACATGCTGGGTTATTTTGACCCAGACAGTTGGGTTGTGTGAATAACCCAACATGTTGGGTTATTTGGATTACCCGAACATGGGTTAATTTAACCAGAAATGGGGATTTTTGTTACCGAGTGGCTGTAGTTAGGGGGCGGCAGGTAGCTTAGTGGTTAAGAGCGTTGTGCCAGTAACCGAAACGTCGCTGG
This sequence comes from Coregonus lavaretus, assembly GCF_964263955.1. Classification (NCBI taxonomy): domain Eukaryota; kingdom Metazoa; phylum Chordata; class Actinopteri; order Salmoniformes; family Salmonidae; genus Coregonus; species Coregonus lavaretus. Next base: position 75,276,383 of record NC_139988.1, on the reverse strand, counting down.
TTCTAATCCCCGAGCCGACTAGGTGAAAAATCTGTCGATGTGCCCTTGAGCAAGGCACTTAACCCTAATTGCTCCTGTAAGTCGCTCTGGATAAGAGCGTCTGCTAAATGACTAAAATGTAAATGTAGTTACAGATTTTCTGGAAACTCGATTTGCCGTGACTGAAGATACTGAGATTTCTGTGCATCTGCAGGAATTTTTTTCACATAGCTGCTGCCCACTCCGTTGCCTACGTAGCTGCTGCTCAGCGCTCTGCTGCCGCTTCCCCTTCTTTGATTGGCCTTTGTCTGGTGTAGCCTACAAACTTCATGTTGTACACAAAGGATATGGTCGACATGTTTGAAACTGTATTCCATGCTTCAGTAGGCTATTAAGCATAAACGTGATTCCGTGTTCTTTTTTCAGGAGGGGAGTTAGGCTACATGCAGCTATTTACATGTTGTACACAAAAGACATGATCAACATGTTCGTACAACTCACAACTTTTGTTGTTGTTGCCCCAATGCAAAACTCAAGTGGGGAGTTACATACAGCTATCTAGGCAGCATATCAAACACACACAGTCTAATTAGTGATTTAATGTTCTATTTTCATCATCGCAAACATTGGCTAAGCAGGAGGCAGAAGTGTTCTTTTTCAGCATCTTTGGAGCGTGGCTACAATATTTTTTACTTTTGTCATTTAGCAGACTTATAGGAGCAATTAGGGTTAAGTGCCTTGCTCAAGGGCACATCAACAGATTTTTCACCTAGTCGGCTGGAGGATTAGAACCAGTGTCCTTTCAGTTAGTGGCCCAACCCTATTAACCGCTAGGCTACCTGCTGCGCGATATGGCAGCAACTACAAAGATTAGCCTATATCATTACACAAAATGCAGATTGTTTTTGCTCCAATGCAATGTGTATGGACTGTATCCTGCTTGTGCAACTGCAATATCCGTTACAACAGACAGAAAAGTTTGTAGCCGTCTTAATGGCCTTGAATGTTCATACAAATCCCCACAGGGTTTATACTTCAGCTGTTCAGAAATATGAGGCAGATACATAGGCTACATCATCATGGATCTGAAGAGGGTGAGTAAAGAGAGAAACGTGTAGGGAGGTGTTTGTGAGCAGCAGCTACTTAGAAACAATTTGAGCGTATAATAACACATGCGCTGTGATTCCTGAGGGGTGGGTGTTGACCCAGCAGCTGGTCTTTTTTAAATGGAATCCATACACTGTAAAGGGGTTACCATGAATTTGACAGTAATTTACAGGCAGCTCGGTGGCAAGTAAAATTCTGAATTTAATATTACAGTACACCTACTGTAATATACATATGCTATAAAAGAATGTGTAATGTGGCAGACCAGGGGGTTTGATCAAGAAGTTTACACAGATCAGACACAAGTGTGATACCTCAGTTTCAAGGGTGTTCATTTCAAACAATAAAGAAAAAGAAAAGAAACCGGTCTCCTCCAGGAGACCTCTTCCGGGTTACCGCCTTCTGGGCTCCGTGGAATGCTGTCTCCTCTGGGGTAGAACACCATCCTTGGTCTTGAAGGTAAGTTCTCATCTCAGAGTCCTATGTGTTGATCTTCAGTTCTTTGGAGGGTCCGATGAAGTTCGTGCCATGATCTGTGGAGTTGCATCGCAGGTCCTCGGATAGAGAAGAATCTTCACAAAGCGTTGATGAAGCTGGGGGTAGACATAGACTCAATCACCTCTGTGTACTGCTCTTGTACTCATGCAGGAGAACATGATGGCCCAGCGTTTACTCTCTGGTGAAGTGACGACCCTGGTGTGCAACTTGCTCGTGGTAGTATTTTACCAACAGAGTGGCGATGAGGTGGTTCTTGGGGATGATGAGGTGGTATTTCTCTTCCCACGTCATATCAGCTGCTGACGTGCGGCCTCCGATTTTCATGAACTCCATCTTCATCAATGGTGGGGTTCAGCTTCTTGAGCTGTGTTTGGTGACTTCTTCTCTTTTGGTAAGGCACTTGATTTCTTCTTTGAATAGTTCTTGCTGTACGCATCTAATGATGGTGGTTTTGGCTTGTGCAAAATGGTTTCTGTTGCACTTCTCACTGTTAGGAGCCCTGGAGAAGGATTTGGCCAGGTGTATGAGCTTTGCTGTTGCTCGGGTGAGCGATTTCCAGCTGGAGAATAGTTCAAACCTGTGTGAGTCAAGCTGACTTAGTGAAGGTTGTGATTTCTGTATCGGTATCTGGTCTGATAAGATCAAAAGTCTTTGACTGAGTAGTCTCATCTGTCTCTGTTCTTGTCAGGAAGGTTAGACTTAAGGACCAGTTGGTGAGCTTGAGGGCAGCTGCTGGCACAGGCCTAGTTCCATGATCTGTTGGATTTCTGTCCGTACTGACGTGGTGCCACTGGTTTGGGTGTCTGGACTTTCTGATACGTGTAACTCTGTTTAACACGTAGACGTAAAATCTTCTGGACGCGTTGTGAATATATCCTAGCACAGTCTTGCTATCTATGTAGAACTTCACTGCATGAATCTCAATTTCCATTTCATTGTCTGCCATCAGGTCTGCCATCTCAACTGCTAAGACAGCGGCACAAAGCTCTAGGGGTGGAACAGTGTGAGCAGGACGTGGAGCAAGTTTGGACTTTCCCATGATGAACCCAACGTGACTTTGTCCCTCGATGTCGACCACTCTGAGGTAGGCTACAGATGATATGGCCATAGTTACCTCTGCTGCGTGAATGACAAGGACACAGGGACATAGGGCCTTTGGATGGCGAGCTGTTCAAGTTCCATCAATGAGTCTTTCCACAGCTTCCACTGAGTTTCTTTCTCTTCTGGGAGTGGTGTGTCCCAATCACATTGTTCATGTTCATTAGAGCCTTGCCTTGCATAGTGATAGGTGTTACGAACCCTAGGGGGTCATACAGGCTGTTGACCGTGGACAGGACACTTCTTCTTGTGAGCGGCTTCTCTTCTCGGGATACTCGGAATGTGAAGCCGTCTGTTTCCAGATTCAAACTAAGCCCTAGGCTTCGCTGAAGTGGTAGCAGATCTAATCCTAGATCCAGGTCCTTGAGTTCTTTCATCCACCTGCACCTTCATCCTGTATTCTGTGATATCTTTGTTGAGGTCATTGTCTTCATACCACAGGAACCTCCGGTAGTAGCGGTGGTCTTCGTGGACAACGAAGCAGTAGAACATCGGTTGCACATCTGCTTTGACTGCAATAAGTAATTTTCGGAATCGGATGAGGACTCCGAGGAGTGTGTTATTCAGGTCTGGTCCACTGAGGAGGACATCATTGAGGGAGATGCCTTCATGCTTGGCACTGGAGACAAATACTATTCGTATCTGACCTGGTTTCTGGGGATGATACACACCAAAGATCGGTAAGTACCAACACTCGTTTTCCCTACAATGGTAGTGCTTTTTCAGCTTGATCATTGTCGAAAATCTTCTCCATGAAGTCACGGAAGTGTTCTTTCATGTCCAGCTTTCTTTCCAGAGTATGTTGCAGTGAAGTGAGTCGTTTCACTGCTTGTCCTCTGTTGTTAGGGCGGCGACACCGGGGTGAACGGAAGGTAGGGGAGATACCCAGTTGTTCGACTCGCAATAACAGCTAAAATAAGCAAAGAGAAATGACAGTCTATCATTACTTTAAGACATGAAGGTCAGTCAATACGGAAAATTTCAAGAACTTTAAAAGTTTCTTAAGTGCAGTCACAAAAACCATCAAGCGCTATGATGAAACTGGCTCTCATGAGGACCGCCACAGGAAAGGAAGACCTAGAGTTACCTCTGCTGCAGAGGATAAATTCATTAGAGTTAACTACACAGACTGCAGCCCAAAATAAATGCTTCACAGAGTTCAAGTAACATACACATCTCAAAATCAACTGTTCAGAGGAGACTGTGTGAATCAGGCCTTCATGGTCAAATTGCTGCAAATAAACTACTACTAAAGGAGACCAATAATAAGAAGAGACTTGCTTGGGCCAAGAAACACGAGCAACGGACATTAGACCGGTGGAAATCTGTCCTTTGGTCTGATGAGTCCAAATTTGAGATTTTGGTTCCAACCGCCATGTCTTTGTGAGACGCAGAGTAGGTGAACGGATGATCTCCGCATGTGTGGTTCCAACCGTGAAGCATGGAGGAGGAGGTGTGATGGTGTGGGGGTGCTTTGCTGGTGACACTGTCTGTGATTTATTTAGAATTTAAGGCACACTTAACCAGCATGGCTACCACAGCATTCTGCAGCGATATGCCATCACATCTGGTTTGAGCTTAGTGGGACTATCATTTGTTTTTCAACAGGACAATGACCCAAAACACACCTCCGGGCTGTGTAAGGGCTATTTGACCAAGGAGAGTGATGGAGTGCTGCATCAGATGACCTGGCCTCCACAATCACCTGACCTCAACCCAATTGAGATGGTTTGGGATGAGTTGGACCGCAGAGTGAAGGAAAAGCAGCCAACAAGTGCTCAGCATATGTGGGAACTCCTTCAAGTCTGTTGGAAAAGCATTCCTCATGAACCTGGTTGAGAGAATGCCAAGAGTGTGTAAAGCTGTCATCAAGGCAAAGGGTGACTACTTTGAAGAATCTAAAATCAAAAAAATATTTTGATTTGTTTAACACTTTTTGGGTTAATATGTGATTCCATATGTGTTATTTCATAGTTTTGATGTCTTCACTATTATTCTACAATGTAGAAAATAGTAAAAAATAAAGAAACACTGGTACTGTAGTTGCATGCTCTCCTGCCGGATGTCTCCACTACTCCTGAACATGTCTTCAGAGTGTATGGAACGGAACGCCTCTGACTGCAAAGAGGTTGAATAACTCGGTTCTTGCTAAAAACGTGTTACTTTCTTTGTCTAAGACAGCGTACATTCTGACTGCCTTCTCTCTGTGGCCTGCGGGATACACTTTGACTAAGCATATCTTGGAGCATGTTCTTGAGCTGACTGCATCTCCACAGATCTCAGTGCACTTTGAGGTTACTGCAGGTGTTGCAATCTCCTTTTGCTGAACACCATGAGTTCTCTGTTCTCCATGGGGCTGGCCCCGGATGCAGCGCGGACGGATGTCTGTCACTGTTGCATTCTTTGCACAGCACCACTTTCCCACAGTCTTTTGCAAGAAGACTGGTTGAAGCACTGCATACAGTGGGGGAAAAAGTATTTAGTCAGCCACCAATTGTGCAAGTTCTCCCACTTAAAAAGATGAGAGAGGCCTGCAATTTTCATCATAGGTACACTTCAACTATGACAGACAAATTGAGATTTTTTTTCTCCAGAAAATCACATTGTAGGATTTTTTATGAATTTATTTGCAAATTATGGTGGAAAATAAGTATTTGGTCACCTACAAACAAGCAAGATTTCTGGCCCTCACAGACCTGTAACTTATTCTTTAAGAGGCTCCTCTGTCCTCCACTCATTACCTGTATTAATGGCACCTGTTTGAACTTGTTATCAGTATAAAAGACACCTGTCCACAACCTCAAACAGTCACACTCCAAACTCCACTATGGCCAAGACCAAAGAGCTGTCAAAGGACACCAGAAACAAAATTGTAGACCTGCACCAGGCTGGGAAGACTGAATCTGCAATAGGTAAGCAGCTTGGTTTGAAGAAATCAACTGTGGGAGCAATTATTAGGAAATGGAAGACATACAAGACCACTGATAATCTCCCTCGATCTGGGGCTCCACGCAAGATCTCACCCCGTGGGGTCAAAATGATCACAAGAACGATGTGCAAAAATCCCAGAACCACACGGGGGGACCTAGTGAATGACCTGCAGAGAGCTGGGACCAAAGTAACAAAGCCTACCATCAGTAACACACTACGCCGCCAGGGACTCAAATCCTGCAGTGCCAGATGTGTCCCCCTGCTTAAGCCAGTACATGTCCAGGCCCGTCTGAAGTTTGCTAGAGTGCATTTGGATGAGCCAGAAGAGGATTGGGAGAATGTCATATGGTCAGATGAAACCAAAATAGAACTTTTTGGTAAAAACTCAACTCGTCGTGTTTGGAGGACAAAGAATGCTGAGTTGCATCCAAAGAACACCATACCTACTGTGAAGCATGGGGGTGGAAACATCATGCTTTGGGGCTGTTTTTCTGCAAAGGGACCAGGGCGACTGATCCGTGTAAAGGAAAGAATGAATGGGGCCATGTATCGTGAGATTTTGAGTGAAAACCTCCTTCCATCAGCAAGGGCATTAAAGATTAAACGTGGCTGGGTCTTTCAGCATGACAATGATCCCAAACACACCGCCCGGGCAACGAAGGAGTGGCTTCGTAAGAAGCATTTCAAGGTCCTGGAGTGGCCTTGCCAGTCTCCAGATCTCAACCCCATAGAAAATCTTTGGAGGGAGTTGAAAGTCTGTGTTGCCCAGCGACAGCCCCAAAACATCACTGCTCTAGAGGAGATCTGCATGGAGGAATGGGCCAAAATACCAGCAACAGTGTGTGAAAACCTTGTGAAGACTTACAGAAAACGTTTGACCTGTGTCATTGCCAACAAAGGGTATATAACAAAGTATTGAGAAACTTTTGTTATTGACCAAATACTTATTTTCCAACATAATTTGCAAATAAATTCATTAAAAATCCTACAATGTGATTTTCTGGATATTTTTTTCTCATTTTGTCTGTCATAGTTGACGTGTACCTATGATGAAAATTACAGGCCTCTCATCTTTTTAAGTGGGAGAATTGCACAATTGGTGGCTGACTAAATACTTTTTTCCCCCACTGTATGTAACAAATGTGGTTGTCCTTGAGATAAAACTAACGCTCATCTAGTGTTTTGCTCCTGAAGCTGCAGCATTTTCTCAGCGGTTGAAGCTGGCTGTGCAGCGGACACTGTTTTTTCTGGGTCCTCAACTTCCTTCCCTGATGGACTAGCCTGGTTGCCTTCAGACTCAGATTAGACTTTTGTCTTCCTTACGAACACTGGTGTTCTGTGTTCTTTGTTGTCCTTCGCAGGTGGTTTATCAGTCTTACTGGAGCTGGAGCCTCCTGTGTTCAAGAAGGCGAAGCTTGGATCGTTGCGTATCTTCGTTTGGTTTAGGATGAACTTGGCAAAGAAGGAAAAAGTTGGGAATGCAACCCGATGATCTTCCTTGTATTTTTACGCTTGCGAGATCAATCTTTCTTGTAGGCTGTAGGGAAGATTCTTTATGATATGATTGACTGCGAGCTGTGTCCAGATACGAGAGACCTGTCAGGTGTCCACCAGCTTTAGCTGCCTCCAGCTCTAGAATCATGTCCCTAAGCTCTCTCAACTTTTGGTTGTATTTGTTTGCTATCCTAGGAATATCTTCAATTTTCTTCAGAAGTGCGTTGTTGATTACTTCAGTTGAACCATAGCAGTCTTCAAGTCTCTGCCATACCATTGTGAGCCCTGTGTTGTGGACATGCACCGATCTGATTCTCTTGGCCTGCTCAGATGACTCGGGCCCGAGCCATTGGGAGAGTAGGTCCAGTTCTTCTCTGGCTGTCAGATTTAAGTTTTGGGTACTGCTAAGAAAGGATGATTTCCAGGCCCAATAGTTTTCTGGGTGGTCATCAAACTTCAGAAGGCCAGAATTCCCCATTTCACGACGTATCAGGTACTTGGTTACATCTGTAGCTCCTGACGTATCGGGTGAGTCCTGTCTAGGTGAATCTTCTCTGGGGGCAGCCACAGTGTTTGACTGTGGATGGCGAGACAGCAGGTGGGCTTGGTTGGACCCTCTCTTGTTATGTGATTGTTCCCCTACAATGATAATCTCTCCTATGTAGCCTATAATGGTGTTCTGAAGTGGAGAGTTTATGTCATGGTTCTTCTGGTTTCCTGTGGGACTGACAGGTAGGTCTCTTCTTGACTTTTCACATCGGAGGTCTGGTTCTGTATTGAAGCTTCTGGCTGTATCAATGTTGACCGCTGCTAACTGGACCTTCGATAGTCTCTATGGCTTTGTGTCACAAGGTGGTTGAGCAGTGTACATGGTTGCGTGTGACTGTACATACTCACAGGTGCATTGAGTTGCGCTGAGAGGTGTCATCTGGGTTTCTATCAGACGGCGTAGCTATCTGTTTTCATGATTGGCAGCCGCTTCGAGAACCGCAGCTATGGCTGCTGTGGTAGCTTTCTCCTGCTTGAGAATATGTAAGTGTGCCTTTACTTAAGCTTTTCTTCTAGCTACTTCAGCTGTAACCCTATGATGCTCTTCTTCTATGCAGCCTTGTTCTCTTGTCATGTCAGCTTCCCATATTGCATAGGAAGTCAGTGCACGTGCAGCCTCTGCTTTTGCACAAGTCCTGGTGGCTGCAGTACTAGCTGATGACAGGTTAGAGTGTCTCGAATGTCTAGAACTATTGTGCTTAGATCTGGCTAATGTCAGATCAGATTTATTAGAGTCTCTAGAGCTTGAGCACAGTGACTTGGTCCCCAGCATGTTGAATGTGCTGTCCTCTGCGTCTGGATGCTGAAGGATGTCTGGTGTGTTACCTTGATCCCCTGGTTGTTGCATAATGAGCCGGGATACCTCTCTGTAGAGTCTGATGGCTGAAGAGGCTGGATGGCAACATGTAGAAGGGATCCACTCTTCCTTTGGCTGGGCCCTCTTTATAGTCAGTCTTTTTACTGTTCTGCTCTCACGATATGTGTAAGTATAAAGCTTGGCAGACAGCTTACAACTCCCAATAAAGACTTTTGAGGAAGGAGTATTGTTTTGAATCTTTAGTGAGATATATATATATTTTTAAATACTTATCTTTATCCAAGGCCTAGTAAGTAAGTAAGAAAGATGAAGCTCATCTGTATGTTGCCGTTCTTCAGATTGCTTGTAATGGGAATGAGCTCTGAACAGGAAGCTAGCTGATTTAAAGCTACAGTACCCAAGTTCTATTCAGAGTAGAGCAATAGAGCGCTATAATACTATCTACAGATAGACATACATTTACCAGAACAAATATCGTAAACTGTACTGTATTATACTGTAAAAAAAAAAGTAAATGCTACCGTAATCGGAAAGAATGAATGGATGAATGAAATTCATTGAGGGGATTATTATTTTTATTTTTTTTTACAGTATTTTACTGTAGTTACAAGGGATTGGTGCAAGCAGGTTGATTGCTAGGTAGAGTATTATCACATTACACCATATTAATGAATATTTGGTGTTACACATCACTTGCACTTCTAGAGTGCAAGGTTTCCAAACTGCCAGCAACTACAGGGCATAAGGAAAAAAAAGGACAGGGCAAAATGCACAACCATTTAAGGTTTAAGACTAGCTGCCACTCCAATCTGTCCCCTATACATTTTATATTGATGGGGCACTATAACCACATAGGAGTTAAATTGGTACAGCATTCTCACTCACGGGTGAAACAAAAAAAGTGAGGGAAAAAAGTATTTGATCCCCTGCTGATTTTGTACGTATGCCCACTGACAAAGAAATGATCAGTCTATAATTTTAATGGTAGGTTTATTTGAACAGTGAGAGACAGAATAACAACAACAAAAATCCAGAAAAACGCATGTAAAAAATGTTCTAAATTGATTTGCATTTTAATGAGGGAAATAAGTATTTGACCCCCTCTCAATCAGAAAGATTTCTGGCTCCAAGGTGTCATTTATACAGGTAACGAGCTGAGATTTGGAGCACACTCTTAAAGGGAGTGCTCCTAATCTCAGTTTGTTACCTGTATAAAAGACACCTGTCCACAGAAGCAATCAATCAATCAGATTCCAAACTCTCCACCATGGCCAAGACCAAAGAGCTCTCCAAGGATGTCAGGGACAAGATTGTAGACCTACACAAGGCTGGAATGGGCTACAAGACCATCGCCAAGCAGCTTGGTGAGAAGGTGACAACAGTTGGTGCGATTATTTGCAAATGGAAGAAACACAAAATAACTGTCAATCTCCCTCGGCCTGGGGCTCCAAACAAGATCTCACCTCGTGGAGTTGCAATGATCATGAGAATGGTGAGGAATCAGCACCGAACTACATGGGAGGATCTTGTCAATGATCTCAAGGCAGCTGGGACCATAGTCACCAAGAAAACAATTGGTAACACACTACGCCGTGAAGGACTGACATCCTGCAGCGCTCGCAAGGTCCCCCTGCTCAAGAAAGCACATATACAGGGCCGTCTGAAGTTTGACAATGAACATCTGAATGATTCAAAGGAGAACTGGGTGAAAGTGTTGTGGTCAGCTGAGACCAAAATCGAGCTCTTTGACATCAACTCAACTCGCCATGTTTGGAGGAGGAGGAATGCTGCCTATGACCCCAAGAACACCATCCCCACCGTCAAACATGGAGGTGGAAACATTATGCTTTGGGGGTGTTTTTCTGCTAAGGGGACAGGACAACTTCACAGCATCAAAGGGACGATGGACGGGGCCATGTACTGTCAAATCTTGGGTGAGAACCTCCTTCCCTCAGCCAGGGCATTGAAAATGGGTAGTGGATGGGTATTCCAGCATGACAATGACCCAAAACACACAGCCAAGGCAACAAAGGAGTGGCTCAAGAAGAAGCACATTAAGATCCTGGAGTAGCCTAGCCTGTCTCCAGACCTTAATCCCATAGAAAATCTGTGGAGGGAGCTGAAGGTTCGAGTTGCCAAACGTCAGCCTCGAAACCTTAATGACTTGGAGAAGATCTGCAAAGAGGAGTGGAACAAAATCCCTCCTGAGATGTGTGCAAACCTGGTGGCCAAGTACAAGAAATGTCTGACCTCTGTGATTGCCAACAAGGGTTTTGCCACCAAGTACTAAGTCATGTTTTGCAGAGGGTTCAAATACTTATTTCCCTCATTAAAATGAAAATCAATTTATAAAATGTATGACATGCATTTTTCTGGATTTTTTTGTTGTTGTTCTGTCTCTCACTGTTCAAATAAACCTACCATTAAAATTATAGACTGATCATTTCTTTGTCAGTGGGCAAACATACAAAATCATTAGGGGATCAAATACTTTTTTCCCTCACTGTATGTGGATGACATTAAAGGCCTTCTCCCTCTGCTCGTGTTCTGATAACTGACCTGGCTGTTTTCCCATCTGTGCTCTCCCAGCCTTGTGATGTGTGACAGAACACAAAAGGTGCACCGCTATGGCGCTCCAAGGTTCGTGGCAGCCATCTGCAATTAATGTCTCTGGATGATCTAACAATACAAAGGGTTTCCATCGTTGCCTGTGTGGTAATGGGTCGGCCGGTGCCCACTCTTCGCCAAATGCGAAGCCTTTCGGGTCAGCCGTGTGCCCTCCGCCCTCCCCCTCTGAAAAGCTAGCACATTATGGAGTTTTAAAAATTGTTTAATGTAAAGACGGAGGACGACACATTTTGTACGCAACATTTAGGATGCTAACATTTTGCCTGAACTACGTTAATCTTGTCAGAGACATTCTGGAAGATTGGGCTCGGAACGTTGCAAACGCTAATTTGCTCTGAGGGACACATAACGGAAATAATGCACTCTCTCACACACTGGCACTCTCCAATACTAACTCACACATGTACAGACCATGTACACTGAATGTACTAAACAGTATGTTCACCGGATCTTTCCATAGAATGACCAGACGAATCCAAGTGAAAGCTATGATCCCTTTTTGATGTCACTTATTAAATCCACTTCAATGAGTTTAGATGAAGGGGAGGAGAGCCTTGAGACAATTGAGATATGGATTGTGTATTTGTGCCATTCAGAGGGTGAATGGGCAAGACAAATTATTTAAGTGCCTTTGAACAGGTGCCAGGCGCACCACTGCTGGGTTGTTCATGCTCAACAGTTTCCCGTGTCTATCAAGAATGGTCCACCACCCAAAGGACATTCAGCCAACTTGACACTAGGGCTGTGGCGGTGACCGTATTACCGCCACACCAGCAGTCACGAGTCATGTGGTCCTCTGTAGCTCAGCTGGTAGAGCACGGCGCTTGTAACGCCAAGGTAGTGGGTTCGATCCCCGGGACCACCCATACACACAAAAAATGTATGCACGCATGACTGTAAGTCGCTTTGGATAAAAGCGTCTGCTAAATGGCATATTATTATTATTATTATCATGAAGGCAGTCAAATTCTATGTGACCGTTTAGTCATGGTAATTAGGCTTCTCCAAGCTCTGATGCTGCTGCTGGTCATTAGTAGCCTACCAAACTTCCTAATTGCCTGGTACTCAGCACTCTATTGTCCCTCTAATCACTCTGACATCAATGCAAATGTATCGAAAATCTAATTGAACACTTCAGAAGAGCCCATGAGCTCATGTTGCGCAACATTAGCTCAATTGGTAGAGCATGGCGCTTGTAATGCCAGGGTAGTGGGTTCGATCCCTGGAACCACCCATACGTAAAAATGTATGCACACATGACTGTAAGTCGCTTTGGACAAAAGCGTCTGTAAATGGCATATTATTATTTCTATAAGCTATGCAATTGCGCAAGAAAACAGAGTGATGGCCTCTACTAAAAAGAAGATGATCCCATCAGCTTTCTATAGGTAGGCCTACTATATTTATTTCACAACTTTCCTAATATTAAGCCTACCTGGCTGGCATGAAAATGAACCAAGGGAAAAACGACCTCCATTCAATATTTAAGTGCATCGATGACATGTCTCCTGAGTGGCGCAGTGGTCTAAGGCACTGTATCGCAGTGTTAACTGTGCCACTAGAGATCCTGGTTCGAATCCAGGCTCTGTCGCAGCCGGCCGCGACCGGGAGACTCATGGGCGGCGCACAATTGGCCCAGCGTCGTCCAGGGTAGGGGAGGGAATGGCCGGCAGGGATGTAGCTCAGTTGATAGAGCATGGCGTTTGCAACGCCAGGGTTGTGGGTTTGATTCCCACGGGGGGCCAGTATAAAAAAAAGATGTATTCACTAACTGTAAGTCGCTCTGGATAAGAGCGTCTGCTAAATGACGTAAATGTATGTATTTTTTCCAGCTGCCCCTGTTTCGATACAGGTGCATGATAATGGTCCATTCTAAATCAAAACAAATGTCACACATATATTATTTAGATTAAATCAAGAATAATCTGATGGGTGACAATATTAGCCTATCACTTGTGAATTATATATTATCACTTGTGAATGATGCCCAGCATAAGAAACAAAGACTTTTTTTTTGCGACTTTTTCGAATCATAGTCGCACACCTCATGTAGCCTAGCCCATAGGCCTATCTGTTTTAATAAGGTTTGTATCACAACTAAAGTTTGCCAAATAACTTCTTAAAATTAAGCACATTAATCCGCTTTACAAGGGGTATAGAGCCTAACTAGCATACATAAATAGCGCGTGAGTTTCAAGTTTGGGGAAGATAATTTTCACCATAAAAATGCACCTTAATAATAAAAGCATTACATGCATAATTGCATTTGTGGTCACTTTTGATAATGGTGTTTTCCGCTAATGGAACATTTGCGCTTATAGCCTAATGCCATGTGCAAAAAGATGGGTGTTAACGGCAAAACGAGGGGAATTCAATTATAATTAAATCAACAGCAATTCACAGCTGTCCCTAGGTTAACAAATAACCTTTATTCAGACAATTCACAGATAGATGAATCAGAAAATGTTGTATTTACAGCAAGTTAAATAAATATACATCACTGTACAAAAAGGACACACATAAATCTATAAAGTTGACAGTATTTCTCCGGTGCCAATTCTCTTCTAATTACACTATATATACAAAAGTATGTGGACACCCCATTAAATTAGTGGAATCGGCTATTTCAGTCACACCGTTGCTGACAGGTTTATAAAATCTAGCACACAGCCATGCAATCTCCATAGACAAACATTGGCAGTAGAATGGCCCTACTGAAGAGCTCAGTGACTTTCAACGTGGCACCGTCATAAGATGCTACCTTTCCAACAAGTCAGTTCGTCTAATTTCTGCCCGGCTAGAGTGGTCAACTATAAGTGCTGTTATTGTGAAGTAGAAACGTGTCGGAGCAACAACGGCTCAGCCGCGAAGTGGTAGGCCACACAAGCTCACAGAATGGGACTGTCGACTGCTGAAGCGCGTAGTGCGTAAAAATCATCTTCTTCGGTTGCAACACTCACTACCGAGTTCCAAGTTGCCTCTGGAAGCAACGTCAGCACAATAACTGTTCGTCGGGAGCTTCATGAAATGGGTTTCCATGGCTGAGCAACCACACACAAGCCTAAGATCACCATGCGCAATGCCAAGTGTTGGCTGGAGTGGTGTAATGCTCGCCGCCATTGGAGCAGTGGAAATGTGTTCTCTGGAGTGATGAATCACGCTTCACCATCTGGCAGTCCGACAGACGAATCTGGGTTTGGCAGATGGCAAGAGAACTGCCCCAATGCATAGTGGCAACTGTAATGTTTGGTGGAGGAGGAATAATGGTCTGGGGCTGTTTTTAATGGTTCAGGCAAGGCCCCTTAGTTCCAGTGAAGGGAAATCTTAATGCTACAGCATACAATGACATTCTAGACGATTCTGTGCTTCCAAGATTTGTGGCAACAGTTTGGGGAAGGCCATTTCCTGTTTCAGCATGGCAATGCCCCCTTACACAAAACAAGGTCCATACAGAAATGGTTTGTCGAAGATCGGTGTGGAAAAACTTGACTGGCCTGCACAGAGCCCTGACCTCAACCCCATCGAACACCTTTGGGATGAATTGGAATGCCGACGGCGAGCTTAATCGCCCAACATCAGTGCCCGACCTCACTAATGCTCTTGTGGCTGAATGGAAGCATGTCCCCGCAGCAATGTTCCAACATCTAATCGAAAGCCTTCCCAGAAGAGTGGAGGCTGCAAAGGGGGGACAGCAAAGGGGGGACACACTCCATATCAATGCCCATGATTTTGGAATGAGATGTTCAACGAGCAGGTGTCCACATACTTTTGGTCATGTAGTCTAGCTTCCCACCTATACATTCTCCACAATGGACCATTTTTCATCTCCAAATATTCAATCCATTCTAAAAAATTTTTTAAGGGATTTTGTTTCTCTCAGCCTAAAGTCTTCATTGGTTTTGTATTCCACTAAGGCTGTCATTTGGGTGATATCTTAGCCGTGTTCAACCCAAAATGTTTTCTAGAAGCATACTTCATGTATGTCAATTAGCAAGAGTCCCCACTTTAAATCTTCAACATACATCTAACTTATAGTTATTACTATTATTTGGCACGCTACTCCTCTTACACAATTTAAGCTAGAAACGTAATTCAAACTTTAATATGAGTAGACGGTCCGCATAAAAAATCTTGTATACAACTTTTTGATGTCTTTTCTACTTTTTCAACTATTAAGCTTTTTGTGCTTCTTTTTGTCATCCATCCACTTTCGTGGCATATCCTCAACATTTGTGTGGGTGAAAGTGCAGTATTTATTCAGTTTCATGGCAAAAACGTTTGTTACCATGTTTCTCACACTGCCTTTAGCCATGGAGGGAGCAGGGTTGCCAAGGAAACTGTTGCCTAGCAACATGTGCCTCGGAGGGAGACAACGTCTTCATTGCTCGACAAATTCCCATGATTTGTTTCGGACCGAACAGCTAGAGCTAAGATTCCGAATGCTTCCCAGTCTGGACGACCTAGAGAAGGGCGGGCTGTACGTTGATCCTGCTGCTCTGATTGGATCGACCGAAGCTGTCTCCATTCACTCATTTCATATTTCACCCGATAACTTCTCATCGCCTTTCATTCAGTTTTCACACGCAACAACTGTAGTTTACACTGTGACCACAACCACACACACATAAGGTACTATATGGAATCAATTCCCATCAAAATCCGTCAGTTTATGCTAGAGATAAACTATTATGTCCACCATGGAAAGGGGAGAGGTGTTCTCCGTTTTGCTCTAGGAGCCCCACAAGTGTCACGGGACTAGTCTAAATGTAACCGTTACTGGTTTAAAAAAAACTAATGGAAGTATGAAGGTAGTTTGTTCCTACCCAAAAAAGGGGTCAAATATGTGTAAAAAGTATTTTTATTTCTCCTAGATTTATGACAGACACTTCAAAAACGTGTTTCTTATGATTTTTTTTTTGCTATTAATAAATATGTTGTTCAATGCGTTTCTATGGGTTTTAGTAGTAAAGGACAAAATCAATATTTTATAAAAATAAAATATATACACTACCATTCAAAAGTTTGGGGTCAAGTTTAAAATAACATCAAATTGATCAGAAATACAGTGTAGACATTGTTAATGTTGTGAATGGGTATTGTAGCTGGAAACAGCTGTTTTTTATGGAATATCTTCATAGGCGTACAGAGGCCCATTTTCAGCAACCATCAGTCCTGTGTTCCAATGGCACGTTGTGTTTGCTAATCCAAGTTTATCATTTTAAAAGGCTAATTGATCATTAGCAAACCCTTTTGCAATTATGTTAGCACAGCTGAAAACTGTTGCACTGATTAAAGAAGCAATAAAACTGGCCTTCTTGAGACTAGTTGAGTATCTGGAGCATCAGCAATTGTGGGTTCGATTACAGCATCAAAATGGCCAGAAACAAAGAACTTTCTTCTGAAACTCGTCAGTCTATTCTTGTTCTGAGAAATGAAGACTATTCCAACTCGAACCTTCAGCTCCCTCCACAGATTTTCTATGGGATTAAGGTCTGGAGACTGGCTAGGCCACTCCAGGACCTTAATGTGCTTCTTCTTGTGCCACTCCTTTGTTGCCTTGGCCGTGTTTTGAGTCATTGTCATGCTGGAATACCCATCCACGACCCATTTTCAATGCCCTGGCTGAGGGAAGGAGGTTCTCACCCAAGATTTGACGGTACATGGCCCCGTCCATCGTCCCTTTGATGCGGTGAAGTTGTCCTGTCCCCTTAGCAGAAAAACACCCCCAAAGCATAATGTTTCCACCTCCATGTTTGACGGTGGGGATGGTGTTCTTGGGGTCATAGGCAGCATTCCTCCTCCTCCAAACATGGTGAGTTGAGTTGATGCCAAGAGGTCTCATCTGACCACAACACTTTCACCCAGTTCTCCTCTGAATTATTCAGATGTTCATTGGCAAACTTCAGACGGGCCTGTATATGTGCTTTCTTGAGCAGGGGGACCTTGCGGGCGCTGCAGGATTTCAGTCCTTGACGGCGTAGTGTGTTACCAATTGTTTTCTTGGTGACTATGGTCCCAGCTGCCTTGAAATCATTGACAAGATCCTCCCGTGTAGTTCTGCGCTGATTCCTCACCGTTCTCATAATCATTGCAACTCCACGAGGTGAGATCTTGCATGGAGCCCCAGGCCGAGGGAGATTGACAGTTATTTTGTGTTTCTTCCATTTGCAAATAATCGCACCAACTGTTGTCACCTTCTCACCAAGCTGCTTGGCGATGGTCTTGTAGCCCATTCCAGCCTTGTGTAGGTCTACAATCTTGTCCCTGACATCCTGGGAGAGCTCTTTGGTCTTGGCCATGGTGGAGAGTTTGGAATCTGATTGATTGATTGCGTCTGTGGACAGTTGTCTTTTATACAGGTAACAAGCTGAGATTAGGAGCACTCCCTTTAAGAGTGTGCTCCTAATCTCAGCTCGTTACCTGTATAAAAGACACCTGGGAGCCAGAAATCTTCCTGATTGAGAGGGGGTCAAATACTTATTTCCCTCATTAAAATGCAAATCAATTTATAACATTTTTGACATGCGTTTTTCTGGATTTTTTTGTTGTTATTCTGTCTCTCACTGTTCAAATAAACCTACCATTAAAATTATAGACTGATAATTTCTTTGTCAGTGGGCAAACGTACAAAATCAGCAGGGGATCAAATACTTTTTTCCCTCACAGTAAATGATCCATAATATGACAATCTTAAAACAATCACATATGTCAGTTTAGCACCCCCCTACAGACCACAATTACTGACCACATCCACACAACTACTGATCACAACCACACAACTGCTGACCACAACTACTGACCACAAGAAATCAAATCAAATTATATTTGTCACATTCGCTGAATACATCAGGAGTAGACCTTACTGTAAAATGCTTACTTACCAACAATGCAGTTTTAAGAAAAATAACATTAAAGAAAATATTTACTAAATAAACTAAAGAAAAAAAAAGTAATAAAATAAAATAACAATAACGAGGCTATATACAGGGGGTACCAGTACCGAGTCAATGTCTGTGGGTACAGGTTAGTCGAGGTAATTTAGGTAATATGTACATGTAGGTAGGGGTAAAGTGACTATGTCTAGATAATAACCAGTGAGTAGCAGCAGTGTAAAAAAAGGGGGGTGGGGGGTTAATGCAGATAGTCCGGGTAGCCATTTGATTGACTGTTCAGAAGTCTTATTGCTTGGGGGTAGAAGCTGTTAAGGAGCCTTTTGGATCTAGACAGGAAGCTTGGCACCAGTGATGTACTGGGCCGTACGCACTACCCTTTGTAGCGCCTTGCTGTCAGATGGCGAGCAGTTGCCATACCAGGCAGTGATGCAACCAGTCAGGATTCTCTCGATGATGCAGCTGTATAACTTTTTGAGGATCTGAGGACCCATGCCAAATCTTTTCAGTCTCCTGAGGGGGAATAGGCATTGTTGTGCCCTCTTCATAACTGTCTTGGTGTGTTTGGACCATGATAGTTTGTTGGTGACGTAGACACTACCTGCTCCACTGCAGCCCCGTTGATGTGAATGGGGGCGTGCTCGGCCCTCCTTTTCCTATTGTCCACGATCAGCTCCTTTGTCTTGATCACGTTGAGGGAGAGGTTATTGTCCTGGCACCACACTGCCAGGTCTGTAACCTCCTCCCTATAGGCTGCCTCATCATTGTCGGTGATCAGGCCTACCACCGGTGAGTCGTCTGAAAACTTAAGGATTGTGTTGGAGTCGTGTTTGGCCACACAGTCGTGGGTGAACAGGGAGTACAGGAGGGGACTAAGAACTCCAAGTTAAGCATGCACCTCTTAGGGGTCCCCCGTGTTGAGGATCAGCGTGGCAGATGTGTTGTTGCCTACCCTTACCACCTGGAGGCAGACCGTCAGGAAGACCAGTATCCAGTTGCAGAGGGAGTTGTTTAGTCCCAGGGTCCTTAGCTTAGTGATGAGCTTTGAGGGCACTACGGTGTTGAACGCTGAGCTGTAGTCAATGAACAGCATTCTCACGTAGGTGTTCATTTTGTCCATGTGGGAAAGGGCAGTGTGGAGTGTAATAGAGATTGCGTCATCTGTTGGGGCGGTAATCGAATTGGAGTGGGTCTAGGGTTTCTGGGATGATGGTGTTGATGTGAGCCATGATCAGCCTTTCAAAGCACTTCATCGCTACAGACGTGAGTGCTACGGGTCGGTAGTCATTGAGGCAGGTTAACTTGGATTTCTTGGGCACAGGGACTATGGTGGTCTGCTTGAAACATGTAGGTATTCCAGACTCGATCAGGGACAGGTTGAAAATGTCAATGAAGACACTTGGCAGTTGGTCAGCGTATTAACTGATTTGATTACACGTCCTGCTAATCCGTCTGGCCCTGCGGCCATGTGAATGTTGACCTGTTTAAAGGTCTTACTCACATCAGCTACGGAGACTGTGATCACACAGTCATCCGGAACAGCTGGTGCTCTCATGCATGTTTCAGTGTTGCTTGCCTCGAAGCGCGCATAGAAGTCATTTAGCTCGTCTGGTAGGCTTGTGTCACTGGGCAGCTCGCGGCTGGAATTCTCTTTGTAGTCCGTAATAGTTTGCAAGCCTTGTCACATCCGACGAGCTTCAGAGCCGGTGTAGTAGGATTCAATCTTAGTCCTGTATTGATGCTTTGCCTGTTTGATGGTTCATCGGAGGGCATAGCGGGATATCTTATAAGCGTCCGTAATCCATAGCTTCTGGTTGGGGTATGTATTTACGATCACTGTAGGGACGACATCATTGATGCACTTATTGATGAAGTCGTTGATTGAATCCCGGAACATATTCCAGTCTGTGCTAGCAAAACAGTTCTGTGGCTTAGCATTTGCGTCATCGGATCACTTCTGTATTGAGGGAGTCACTGGTACTTCCTGCTTTAGTTTTTGCTTGTAAGCAGGAATCAGGATGATATAATTATGGTCAGATTTGCCAAATGGAGGGCGAGGGAGAGCTTTGTGTGGAGTAAAGGTCGTCTACAGTTTTTTTTCCTCTGGTTGCACATATGACATGCTGGTACAAATTAGGTAAACCGGATTAAAGTTTGCCTGCATTGAAGTCCCCGGTCACTAGGAGCGCCGCCTCTGCATGAGCATTTTCTTGTTTGCTTATGGCCTTATACAGTTCGTTGAATGCGGTCTTAGTGTCAGCATTGGTTTGTGGTGGTAAATAGACAGCAACTAAAAATATAGATGAAAACTCTGTTGGTAAATACTGTGGTCTACAGCTTATCGTGAGGTACTCTACCTCAGGTAAGCAAAACCTTGAGACTTCTTTAATATTAGATTTTGCGCACCAGCTGTTATTGATGAATAGACACATACCACCACCCTTCATCTTACCGGAGGTAGCTGTTCTGTCTTGCAAATGTACTAAAAACCCAGCCAACTGTATATTATCTTTCGTCGTTCAGCCACGACTCGGTTAAACATAAGATATTACAGTTTTTAATGTGACATGGTAGGATAGTCTTAAACTGAGCTCATCCTGTTTATTCTCCAATGATTGCACGTTGGCCAATAGGACGGATGATAGAGGTGGGTTACCCACTCGCCGACTAATTCACACAAGGCACCCGGATCTGCGCCCCCTGTATTGGCATCTCCTCTTCATGCGAATGACGGGGATTTGGGCCTGGTCCGGAAGCAGCAGTAAATCCTTTGCGTTCGACTTGTTAAAGATAAAATCTTCGTCCAGTTCCAGTATTCGCTGTTCTGATATCCAGAAGCTCTTTTCGGTCATAAGAAACGGTGGCAGAAACATTATGTACAAACTAAATTACAAACAACGCAAAAAAACACACAAAATAGCACAATTGGTTAGGAGCCCATAAAACGGCAGCCATCCCCTCCGGCGCCATTACTCAACAAAACAACTACAGACCATAACTACTGACCACAACCACACAACTACTGACCACAACTAGTGACCACTACTGACCAAAACTACTGACCACAACTACCGACCACTACTGACCACACCCACAAAACTACTGCCCACAACGATACAACTAGTGACCACACAACTAGTGAACAACACAACTATTGGCCACAACCTCACAACTGCTGACTACAAATACTGACCACTACTACTGACTACAACTACTGACCACAACTACTGAACCACACAATTACTGACTACAACTAATGACCAAAACTACAGACCCCAACCACAGAACTACTGACAACAACTACTGAAGTACACAATTACTGACCACAACTACTGACCACAACCACACAACTACTGCCCACAACCACACATCTACTGACCACAACCACACAACTACTGACTACAACTACTGACAACTATTGACTACACATATTGATCACAACTACTGACCACAACTACTGACCATAACTACTGACCACAATCACTAACCACAACTACTGACCACAATTACTGTCCACAACCACACAACTACTGCCCACGACCATACAACTAGTGACCAAAAAACTACTGAACCGCACATCTATTTACCGCAAATACTGACCACTACTGACCACTGAACCACACAACTACTTACCACTGTAGTTTAGACTCTAACCGCAACCACACTCTGTTCTGGATAGAACAAAAAGGTTATATTGCTTGCTTCACATATGGCACCCAAAAAGGTTCAAGATAGAACTATTTTGTAGGGTTATTTGATCAGAAACCAAGGGGTTCTTCTTCTCTGAACCAAAATGTGTTCCATATAGAACCCTTGGTTTCCATATAGGGTTCTATATGGAACCAATTTCGGTTTTATATAGGACCTTAAGGGGTGCCATACACGAAGCAAGCATATAACCATTTCTGGGTCTTTCCAGAATGTTGTTTTCTAAGACTGCACCTAACTACTGACCACAACCATACAACTACTGACCACACAACTACTGACCACAACTCCTGACCAAAAGTACTGACCACAACAACACAATTATTGACCACAACTACTGACCACACCTACCGAACCACACAACTACTAACCAAAACTACTGACCACAATCATTGACCACAACTACTGACCACACCTACTGCCCACGACAACACAACTAGTGACAACACAACTAATGAACCACACAACTACTGAACACAACCACACAACTACAGACTACAAAAAACTGACCACTATCACTCAACTACTGACAACAACTACGGACCATAACTACTGACCACAACTACTAACCACAACCACACAACTACTGCCCACAACCAAACAACAAGTGACCACACAACTACTGAACTGCACAAATACTGACCACAACTAGGGCTGTTGTGGTGACCGTATTACCGTCACACCGGCGGTCACGAGTCATGAAGGCTGTCAAATTTTACATTACCATTTAGTCACGGTAATTAGGCTTCTCCAAGCTCTGATGCTGCTGCTGGTCATTAGTAACCTACCAAACTTGCTAACTGCCTGGTACTCAGCACTCTATTGTCCCTCTAATCACTCTGACATCAATGAAAATGTCTTCGAAAATCTAATCAAACACTTCATGAGAGCCCATAAGCTCATGTTGCGCAACATTTATATAAGCTATGCAATTGCGAAAGAAAACAGAGTGATGGCCACTAATAAAAAGAGGAGGATCCCATCAGCTTTCTATAGGCTAGGCCTACCATATTCATTTCACAACTTTCCTAATATTAAGCACATTGCTTATATTTACAGCAGGAGTATAGCCTAGCTGGCTGGCATGAAGATAAACCATCCTCCATTCGCTATTTAAGTGCATAGATGACATGTATTTTCTCCCGCTGCCCCTGTTTCGATACAGGTGCATGATAATGGTCCATTCCAAATCAAAACACATTTTTGTGCGACTTGTTCAAATCATAGTCGCACACTCATGTAGCCTAGCCCATAGGCCTATATGTTTTAATAAGGTTTGTATCATAACTAAAGTGGGCAAATAACTTCTTAAAATTAAGCACATTAATCCGCTTTACAAGGGGTGTAGAGCCTAACTGGCATTTATAAGCAGTGTGTGAGTTTCAAGATTGGGGAAGATAATGTTCAACCATACAAATGCACCTTTAAAATAAAAGCATTACATGCATAATTGCATTTGCGGTCAGTTTTGATAATGGTGTTTTCTGCTAATGGAACATTCACGCTTATAGTCTACTAACATGTGCGCATTGCTGCGCTTATTATGTGAAGAAATAGCCTAATAGTTTATCAACATTTTAAGCTAAATGTTCTGATCTGTTGCGTCAGCCACATTGCATAAAAAATGTTTTTTAATGCTAGTGGTTGTATTAATGTGGGATCTATCGCATCCCACAACTGTCACAGACTATGTTTGAAATGTGTATTTATTGCACAGAATAGAATAGGTTGACTTTTATACTAAGGGGGATAGTAGATTGACATAGGCTAGTGCTTTTGCTGTTCGTTAGGCCAACACATCTTGTTGGCTGACGAAAAGTAAATGTGGACAGTTCTTCCAATATATTCAATATGCACCTCGGAATTGGATAAGGACGCGCAGTTGAGTCCCCGATGTGTCTGTCTTAACTTGTAGCCTATAAATAAGACGAGATCACATGAGGGACAACCTTGTGAGTGAGAGACGCTTCGGATTGCGCAGCACACTCAGGGAGAAGGGCACAATGCAGCACTCCGGGCCGCAAAAGGCATGGATTCTTTTATGGTACATTACGGCCACAAAGGGGATTCCGCCATGATATTAGAGGCATTATCAAGTGCTTGTCAAATTGTGAATGAGAGACTATTGGAGTGTGTACAGCCTGCGCAAAAAACAAAGCAGAGCTCATGGCGTTCAAGCGACTTTCTTCAAATCATCATTAGAGTCTCATGTACAATGTATTAAAAATCAAAACATATAGCCCAATGTTTGTAGAACAACTAAAGTTACATTAATAACTCTAAATTAAGCATATAGGAGAACCTAATGTATTTCTTTGTTAACCGCTCAACACAGAATAGCCACGTGCGCACTCCCTCAAATCGTTTTGAGAAAATATTTATATTTTATTCAGCTTTGTTCAATTGCATTCTTCATACTATAAAATAATACAAAATAATGCCACAGAATTAAAAGCCAATCTTTCCTGCTAAATGAACTAGTGTAGCCCACAACCATTTGGCATAGCCACATCAGGACCAAATATAAGGACAACTCAGAATATGCTATTATTTTCTTCTGAAATAGACTACATTTTCTTCACATCATGCTTCTTTAGACCTGTCTGAAATGAATAAAGGATTTATTGTGAAGGTGTGGGCTATATTACATGGATATATTAGACTTTTTAAAAATTGCTTGTAGGCTATGTGTGGAAGCCAGGTGATGCTAAATGTGTTTATGTTAATTAACGGTCAGTTACCGTGAGACCGACAGTTATTTGCTTGACAATCATCGGCTGACAAAATTTCGTGACCACCACAGCCCTAACGACAACCACACAACTACTGCTCACAACCACATAACTAGTGACCACAGAACTACTGAACCACACAAACACTGACCACAGCCAAACAACTACTGACTACAAATACTGACCACAATTATTGACCACAACCACACAACTACTTACCAGTACTGACCACAACTACTGACCAAAACCACAGACCAAATCTACTCACTACAACTACTGACTGCAACTTAAAAACTACTGACCACAACTACTGACCACAATCACTGATCAAAAGTACTAAAAAACACTACTGACCAAAAACACACAACTACTGCTCACAACCACAGAACTAGTGGTCATACACCTACTGAACAACACATCTACTGACCACAACCACACAACAAATGACCACAATTACTGACCAACTACCACACAACTACTGACCACAACTACTGACCACAAGTACAGACCATAACTCCTGACCAAAACTACTGACCGTAACTACTGAACACAACTCCTGACCACAACTACTGACTACAACCACAAAACTCCTGATAGAAAATACTGACCGCAACTACTGAACACAAGCCCTGACCACAACTACTAAAAACAACCTAACAACTACTGACCACAACTAATGACCACAACCACACAACTACTGACCAAAACTACTGACAACAAGTAATAGCCCTTAAACACTAAACTACTGACCACAACTATTGACCATACAACTAATGAACCACATAACTACTGAACACAACTACTGACCACAACCACATAACTACGGACCACAACCACGCAATTACTGACCACACAACTACTGACAACAACTACTGACCACAACGACTGACCTAACCGACTGACCACAACCACAAAACGACTGACCACAACCACTCAACTACTGACCACAATGACTGACCACAATCACACAGCTGCTGACCACAAAAACTTAACCACACAAGTACTGACCACAACTACTGAATACAATTACTAACCACACAACTACTGACCACACAACTACTGACCAAAACTACTACACACAAACCCTGACCACAACTGCTGACCACAACCCAACACCTACTTTCCACAACTACTTACACAACAACACAACTCCTGACCTCAACATCTGACCACATCTATTGAGCACAACTCAACACCACAACTGCTGACCACAAACACTGACCATAACCATACAACTACTGATCACAACTAATGTCCACAACTACTTACCATAACCAACAACTACTGACCAGAACCACATAACTTCTGACAACATAACAACTGACCACAAGTACTGCACACAACTCCTGACTACAACTACTGACCTAAACCATACAACTACTAACGACAACCACACAGCTACTAAACACAACTAATGACCACAACTACTGACCACAAACACACAACTGCTGAACACATTAACTACCACAACCACTGACCATACCTACTGACCACTACTACACAACTAATTACCACAATTACTGATCACAACCACAAGACTTCTGACCACAACTACAGAACTACTGACCACAAAACTTCTGACCACAACTACAGAACTACTGACCACACAATAACTGACCACAACTACTGACCACAACCACACAATAACTAACCTACTGACAACTACTGACTACAACTACTGACAACAACGACTTACTACAACTACTGACTACAACTACTGTCCACAACTACTGACCACTATCAATTACCACAACTACTGACCACAGCTACTGACCACAACTACTTACAACAACCACACAACTAATGAACCACACAACTACATACCACAACCACATAACTACTAACCACAATTACTGACTAAAATCACACAACTACTGAACACAACCGCAGAACTACTGACAACAAAACTACTGAAAAAAACTACTAACCACAACGACACAAATACAGACCATAACTACTGAACACAACTACTGAACTTCACAACTACCGACCACAACTGACTGCAACTACTGCCCACAACTACTGACCAAAACCACACAACTACTGCCTGCAACAACACAACTAGTGACCACACAACTACTAAACACCACAAACACTGACCACAGCCACAAAACTACTGATTAAATATACTGCCCACAATTACTGAACACAACCAGACAACTAATTACCACGACTGACTACAACCAATGACCACAAATACTGAACACAACCACTGACTAGAACTACTGACCAGAACTTCTGACAACAACCACTTAACTACTGACCACATCTACTGACTGAAACTACTGACCACAACCACACAACTACTGACCACAACTACTAACTACAACCAGACACCAACTAACCACAACTAATTACCACAACTACTGACCACAAACACACAACTCTGACAACTACTGACCACAACTACTGACCACAACTACTGACCACAACCATACAACTACTAAACACAAGTAATGACCACGACTACTGCCCATCAAACGACTGACCATAACTACTGACCACAGCAACATAACTACAGTGTCTGTATAAGTATTCCATCTGCTCCCCCATGTCTTTGTGTATTATTTTTACTTTGTGGAGGTATCGCTAGCTCGGTTGAGCATTTTTGTTATTTTATCACCGGGAATATTTACCTGTGTATGTCTAGTTCCCAGTACGCATTTAAGTCGCACTGGGATTGTGTTTACACATTGCTGTGGACTACCTTATTGGGCTGAATAAATCATATTCCTTCTTCACACTCCTGTGCCTGACTCCATCCATCCCATTGATACCATGTTGCAGTAAATATGCAGTCACACGATGCTGTGTGGTCCTTCACAGTTTATAAGACTACATATGAAATAAGTTAACAGGGGTGGTGAAAGTGCACGGTGATGAGCTTGATGCTCATTTCCAACAACTATCAAGGGTCTTAATTTTATGCTGGTGACTTGATGATCTGTGTTTGGCTGCCAATTGACAAATAAAGATTATCTTGTTCTTTCCATATAGCCTCATCATGTACAGTAGCCTACCCTCTGTGCTGTATTTGCACTGTAAAATAAATCCTGTTGTTTTCACGGTAACTTACTGGCAGCCAGTTATCTGTAAGTTACTGTAAAAAAGGTACAGCATGTTACCGTAAATTCCGAAAACTATCCTGGTTTAAAGTTTACAGTAATTTACTGTTAAACCAATGTTTCTTTGGGAACACATAGAGCTTTTTATGTGCATTACGTCATTACGCAGCTTTTAATTCACAAGAAGCCAATGCTGGTAAAATGTGCATATTTCTTTGTGCAAATATAAAAATATTTGCTTGAAAATATTTCGACAAATTGATGGAAGCCTAGCTACTGATACAAAAAAATCTATGGAATTAAGAGGTTTTGGTGGGAAGTCAGGTTTCAAGTCAGGTTTCAGGTTTAAAAATATATAATAATCTTATTTGAAACGATACATTTCAACATTTTAAAACCATATATGGCAAATGTATGTGTTTTGGTATTATATTGATAGAATAATAGCGTTTGGAAATAATCATTTGCATATACACAACGACATAATTTAAAGACCATAAGTGGAGGATGATTAAATATGAGTTTCAGTTGTATGTCAGTGTCAACAATGTACCAGTGCTTCCTGATAATGTCCTTAAATGCCTTCACCAAAGGTGAGTATTGGGAGAAGCATGAGGGGGCACGTTCTGCTTTTTCTTTTACATTTGGTTGAAGGCTTTCCAACTCTGTTAGCCCTTCAAAATGATCATTGGCATGTTTGACCCAATTGTCTTTGTACCCCCTTTCCTTAAAC
This sequence comes from Coregonus lavaretus, assembly GCF_964263955.1. Classification (NCBI taxonomy): domain Eukaryota; kingdom Metazoa; phylum Chordata; class Actinopteri; order Salmoniformes; family Salmonidae; genus Coregonus; species Coregonus lavaretus. The sequence goes on along the minus strand of NC_139988.1, from coordinate 75,248,154 downwards.
CTTTGTGTGGTTCTGTTTCATTAGAACCACACATCAGAGCTACAGTGCATCAGAGCTACAGTGCCTTCAGAAAGTATTCACAATCCTTTACCTTTTCCACATTTTGTTGTGTTACAGACTGAATTTAAAATGAATTAAATTGAGATTATTTTTCCCTGTCCTACACAAAATACCCCAAAATGTCAAAGTGGAATTAGGTTTTTAGAAATGTTGACAAATTCATTCAAATGAAAAGCTGAAATGTCATGAGGCAATACATTTTCAACCCCCATTGTTATGGAAGCCTAAATAAGCTCAGGAGTAAAGATTTGCTTAACAAGCCACATAATAAGTTGCATTTACTCACTCTACATGCAATAATAGTTTGTAAGATGATTTTTGAATGACTACCTCATCTCTGTACCCCACACATACAGTGAGGGAAAAAGTATTTGATCCCCTGCTGATTTTGTATGTTTGCCCACTGACAAAGAAATGATCTGTATATGATCACATATACAGGCCTGTCTGAAGTTTGCCAATGAACATCTGAATGATTCAGAGGAGAACTGGGTGAAAGTGTTGTGGTCAGATGAGACCAAAATCGAGCTCTTTGGCATCAATTCAACTCACCGTGTTTGGAGGAGGAGGAATGCTGCCTATGACCCCAAGAACACCATCCCCACCATCAAACATGGAGGTGGAAACATTATGCTTTGGGGGTGTTTTTCTGCTAAGGGGACAGGACAACTTCACTGCATCAAAGGGACGATGGACGGGCCATGTACCGTCAAATCTTGGGTGAGAACCTCCTTCCCTCAGCCAGGGCATTGAAAATGGGTCGTGGATGGGTATTCCAGCATGACAATGACCCAAAACACACAGCCAAGGCAACAAAGGAGTGGCTCAAGAAGAAGCACATTAAGGTCCTGGAGTGGCCTAGCCAGTCTCCAGACCTTAATCCCATAGAAAATCTGTGGAGGAAGCTGAAGGTTCGAGTTGCCAAACGTCAGCCTCGAAACCTTAATGACTTGGAGAAGATCTGCAAAGAGGAGTGGGACAAAATCCCTCCTGAGATGTGTGCAAATCTGGTGGCCAACTACAAGAAACGTCTGATCTCTGTGATTGCCAACAAGGGTTTTGCCACCAAGTACTAAGTAATGTTTTGTAGAGGGGTCAAATACTTATTTCCCTCATTAAAATGCAAATCAATTCATAACATTTTTGACATGCATTTTTCTGGATTTTTGTTGTTGTTATTCTGTCTCTCACTGTTCAAATAAACCTACCATTAAAATTATAGACTGAGCATGTCTTTGTCAGCGGTCAAACGTACAAAATCAGCAGGGGATCAAATAGTTTTTTCCCTCACTGTACAATCATCTGTAATGTCCCTCAGTCGAGCAGTGAATTTTAAACACAGATTCAACCAAAAAGACCACGGAGGTCTTCAAATGCCTCGGAAAGAAGGGCACCTATTGGTAGATGGGTAAAAATAAATAAAATAACAGACAGTGAATATCCCTTTGAGCATGGTAAAATTATTCATTCATGCCAAGAGTGTGCAAAGCTGTCATCAAGGCAAAGGGTGGCTACTTTGAAGAATCTAAAATATGAAATATATTTTGATTTGTTTAACACTTTTTTGTTTTTGGTTACTACATGATTCCATATGTGTTATTTCATAGTCTTCACTATTATTCTACAATGGAGAAAATAGTAAAAATTAAGAAAAACCCTGGAATGAGTAGGCATGTCCAAACTTTTGACTGGTACTGTATGTAAATGATATATTTCTGTATTTAATTTTCAATACATTTGTAATTTTTTTTTTGAAAAAACATGTTTTCACTTGGTCATTATGTGGTGTTGTGTGTAGATGGGTGAGAAAACAAATATATTTAATCCATATTGAATTCAGTCTGTAACACAACAACATGTGGAATAAGTCGAGGGGTATGAATACTTTCTGCATTTGGGACACAAACATGGTCTTCCAAGGTTAGCATTAATTCACGCAAGAGCATTCGTCACAGCAGATAATCAAGGGTTCACACCCCACAATGATTAGTGTGAACAACTCGACATAATGAATACAATCCTGCATAGTCTTGCAAGGTCAGAGCTTACACATTCACCACAGAGAATAGTCAGGCGTGTGTTGTCTCACCTCGAGATGTGCACCAAAAATACTGACTGGCACTGATATGACATCTGCTCATTGTGCTCTTGAGGAGCGTGTATGTTCACATACCCGCCTGTCAGGAAGGAAGAACAGATATGAAATTGTTTCAGAGAGACTCCATTGATGCTTACTGTTTGTTGTAGTAGGGCATGGCAGTGGTATAATGGCTCTGATTCCTCTTATTTTTCTGCCAATACCTTTCATTTTCCCTCCAAACAGCAGCCCTCTCGGAGCCCAGAAGAATATCCCACTTTAAAAGAGGAATTCTGCCAACCTGTGCTGCTATTGCATTATTCTGTACACCTTTCTCATCCAAGGATTGGGTGGGAGGTGGTGGGAGGAGCAGAAAAAGACAACCTTTTCTATCAAATCTTAATGACAGGGCAAGGTCACAGCCATATTTCACCAGCATTGGGATTATCAGTGAGTTGTGCAAAGCCTCCACCGTAGTCTGCCTTGCTTATATATTCAGAGAAAGGTGCCTCAGCAGCAACAGCAGCAACAGACAGGGAAGAATAACACTATCATTCAGGTAGAATGCATCGCACCACAAGGGCCCTTCGTTGCATGCTGTCAGACCCAGGGGCATGTTGCTCATTGAATCAGAACAGTAAGAGATGCATATCTTTTTTCTTATTTTTTTCCAAGGAGGGTTATTTAGACAGTAAAAAAAAACTGGTGGGGATTGAACAAACCCTCGGGGTTGTAACATGTGTGCATATTGCTGGGAGTGTTACCACTAGGCTATGCAAGCACCACAGACATGCTTTTCTTTAATCTGTGTCGACGAAGAGGAGCTGGAGCTTCTATTGCCATGCAAAACCCACCAAGAGAGCCAGTGAGCAAGTGACATTGATGACAAGAAACTGAAGCTAGAAACTGATCCTAGACCTGCTAAGAGGCATCACCTTTTTCTAGACTGACTCATTCCCTTTTACACCATCACTAGTTAGTGAGCGGAGCTATGGCTTATGTTCCATGATGATGCGGAACACTGTAGATGAGTGGACAGAGGGAGATTGACAGTTCTAAGTAGAGCTCTCAAGAAGAGTTTGCACTCTTTCGAACAAACAAGAAATCCCCGGTGTCTAAGCGTAGGGGAAATCTCCCTCAGCCCCGGATCAATCAAATTACATAAACCCTTGTCATTGCCTGTCATCCATCATTATATAATGACATACTACTCTTGGCAGGCCCTCTCCCTCTCTTTGGGACTCTCTCTCTGGGTATGAAAATGCAGTGATACGCCTGCTGATGCAATGTGGAGTGCGAGACATGACTTAAAATGCAGGCCTTGACGCTATTGAATACAAAGATAGGGGCATTTATAATGAACCCTATGACTTAAGCCTTGGCTTTATGCCAAGGTTCCAATAACATTGTTTATGCCTACAGTATTTTTTCGATGCACTGTGTCACATTGCTTTTTAATCCAAGTCAATTTTAGTCCCGTCTACCATAGTCAAGTTTCAGTTAAACTTTACTTGAACTGTCCGTCCTGAGGCCCACTTACAGTAATGTTGTCATTATAATGACATAATCATTGCAGAAGGCGTGTTTGCAGAGGGGTGTGGTTTACATAGCTATCTACATTCTAAAAATGCTGGGTTAAAAACAACCCAATTGGGTTATTTGGTAACCCAGCTCTGGGTAAATATTGGACAGAACACACGCTGGGTTATTTTGACCCAGCTAGTTGGGTTGTATGAATAACCCAACAAATTGTGTTGTTGGGATTACCCAAACATGGGTTAATTTAACCATCAGTTAAATGTTTTACTCTCATGCTGTTTTGACCTAGCAGCTGGTTCTTTTTTAATGTAATCCAGAAAAACGCATGTCAAAAATGTTATAAATTGATTTGCATTTTAATGAGGGAAATAAGTATTTGACCCCTCCGCAAAACATGACTTAGTACTTGGTGGCAAAACCCTTCTTGGCAATCACAGAGGTCAGATGTTTCTTGTAGTTGGCCACCAGGTTTGCACACATCTCAGGAGGGATTTTGTCCCACACCTCTTTGCAGATCTTCTCCAAGTCATTAAGGTTTCGAACCTGACGTTTGGCAACTCGAACCTTCAGCTCCCTCCACAGATTTTCTATGGGATTAAGGTCTGGAGACTAGCTAGGCCACTCCAGGACCTTAATGTGCTTCTTCTTGAGCCACTCCTTTCTTGCCTTGGCCGTGTGTTTTGGGTCATTGTCATGCTGGAATACCCATCAACGACCCATTTTCAATGCCCTGGCTGAGGGAAGGAGGTTCTCACCCAAGATTTGACAGTACATGGCGCCGTTCATCGTCCCTTTGATGCGGTGAAGTGGTCCTGTCCCCTTAGCAGAAAAACACCCCCAAAGCATAATGTTTCCACCTCCATGTTTGATGGTGGGGATGGTGTTCTTGGGGTCATAGGCAGCATTCCTCCTCCTCCAAACACGGCGAGTTGAGTTGATGCCAAAGAGCTCGATTTTGGTCTCATCTGACCACAACACTTTCACCCAGTTCTCCTCTGAATCATTCAGATGTTCATTGGCAAACTTCAGATGGGCTTGTATATGTGCTTTCTTGAGCAGGGGGACCTTGCGGGCGCTGCAGGATTTCAGTCCTTCACGGCATAGTGTGTTACCAATTGTTTTCTTGGTGACTATGGTCACCGCTGCCTTGAAATCATTGACAAGATCCAACCGTGTAGTTCTGGGCTGATTCCTCACTGTTCTCATGATCATTGCAACTCCACGAGGTGAGATCTTGCATGGAGCCCCAGGCCGAGGGAGATTGGCAGTTCTTTTGTATTTCTTCCATTTGCGAATAATCGCACCAAACTGTTGTCACCTTCTCACCAAGCTGCTTGGCGATGGTCTTGTAGCCCATTCCAGCCTTGTGTAGGTCTACAATCTTGTCCCTGACATCCTTGGAGAGCTCTTTGGTCTTGGCCATGGTGGAGAGTTTGGAATCTGATTGATTGATTGCTTCTGTGGACAGGTGTCTTTTATACAGGTAACAAACTGAGATTAGGAGCACTCCTTTTAAGAGTGTGCTCCTAATCTCAGCTCATTACCTGTATAAAAGACACCTGGGAGCTAGAAATCTTTCTGATTGAGAGGGGGTCAAATACTTATTTCCCTCATTAAAATGCAAATCAATTTATAACATTTTTGACATGCGTTTTTCTGGACTGTTTTGTTGTTATTCTGTCTCTCACTGTTCAAATAAACCTACCAATAAAATTATAGACTGATCATTTCTTTGTCAGTGGGCAAACGTACAAAATCAGCAGGGGATCAAATACTTTTTTCCCTCACTGTATACCAACATTAAATCAAAATGTATTGGTCACATACACAGATTCGCATATGTTATAGCAGTTGCAGCGAAATGTTTATGTTACTAGCTCCTAACAATGCAGCAAAATGTCCAACAGGTTCACAATCAATTTTAAAAACTGAAAGACCAATAAGATATCAAACTTGAGGAACTCATATACTAGTATAAGCCTCATTAAACCTATAAAAGTGTCAGTGTTCAACCATTTCATGTAAAGACAAAACACCAGAACAGATGAACCGGAATGACATTTACTCTCTTGGGTGGCCAAAAATAACTATTTGAAAGCCACGCCCCTACTAAGCCAAGCCTCCAGTCTGGGTCATATCTCAATAAACCAGCATCAATAACCCAGCTTCATCAACCCAACCTTGCACTTTTGAAAGAAAACAACCCAACTATGTGACCCAATGCCTGCAACTCAGCAGTTGGGTCATCCAAACAACCCAGCATTTTTTAGAGTGTACCATACGTCTCCTCGTAATTGTCCATTAGTGTAAGTCTGAGTAATAATCATGTCTCAATTTGACTCTGAGTAATGACTGCTTGAATGTCTGTTAACCTAGGGGCCATCTAGACAAGAGCTTGGCTGGTTGGTTTGTCACTGAATGAGTGCATCTCAATCACTTCCTTTCCTTGTGTCCTGTCCTCCATGATCACTGATTGGACATGGCCAAAGAGGTAAAATAAATATGTTGAAAGCCTACCCAATCCTTTCCCCTGTTTGTGGTTATGAGGGCAAAGAAACAAGGAAAGGAAGCCATGAAATAGTAACGTGCATGCCCTGCCCACCTCATTCCATTATTCCCTGTTTTTGTGAAGTGTAAATTCGCTTGTCACATAATTGTTGCTCAATCTATTTATTTCAAAAGAAAAGCAATGCACATTTCAACTCGTGCTTGAACAAAGCACATTTTCCCGTTGATTTTACAATCGCGCAAATGTCTGCTATGCCCTCTCAAATACATACCAGTCCCCTTCAAAATGTCAACAATGGCACCTGGTTTTAGATTTGGTTTTTTATGCACCAAGATAATATTTATACCACAACACAGATGAGAAAGCAATTGTTAAGTGGGTGTTCGTTTTTTTCCACAGTTTAAAAAAGTTGTATTAATTTGAAATGTTTACAATGTACCTCAGCCACAGTGGAAGCCCCTTCCGAAAAATGAACAACCAAATCTCGTAAATAGGGTGTTTGATCTTGCACACAACATAACATATTTGTGTGTTGGTAAATTCTAGAGCAGAGCGTTTAGATTATACAACAGGTGGGTATAATTTTCTTAAACATATTCTCCACCTAATGTTGAATATGCAAGAGGAAGTACAGAGATATCCTTGATGAAAACCTGCTCCAGAGCGCACAGGACCTCAGACCGGGGCAAAGGTTCACCTTCCAACAGGATAACGACCCTAAGCACACAGCCAAGACAATGCAGGAGTGGCTTCGGGACAAGTCTCTGAATGTCCTTGAGTGGCCCAGCCAGAGCCCGTACTTGAACCCGGTCAAAGATCTCGGAGAGACCTGAAAATAGCTGTGCAGCGACAATCCCCATCCAACCTGACAGCGCTTGAGAGGATCTACAGAGAAGAATGGCAGAAACTCCCCAAATACAGTCATACCCAAGAAGACTTGAGGCTGTAATCGCTGCCAAAGGTGCTTCAACAAAGTACTGAGTTAAGGGACTGAATACTTATGTATATGTGATATTGAAGTTTTTTTATTTTCAATACATTTGCAAAAATGTCTAAAAAACAGTTTTTGCTTTGTCATTATGGGGTATTGTGTGTAGGTTGGTGAGAGATAAAAAAATATATATAATCAATTTTAGTAAGGCTCTAACAAAACAAAATGTGGAAAAAGTCAAGGGATCTGAATACTGTCCGAATTCGATGTATATAAACATTACATTGCCAAAAGTATGTGGACATCCCTTCAAATTAATGGATTTTGGTATTTCATCCACACCCGTTGCTGACAAGTGTATAAAATTGAGCACACAGCCATGCAATCTCAATACAATAAACATTGGCAGTAGAATGGCCCGTCCACTTTTCCAACAAGTCAGTTTATCAAATTTCTGCCCTGCTAGAGCTTCCCCAGTCAAATGTAAGTGCTGTTATTCTGAAGTGGAAACGTCTAGGAGCAACAATGGCTCAGCCGCGAAGTTGTAGGCCACACAAGGTCACAGAATGGGACAGGCGAGTGCTGAAGCGTGTAGTGCGTAACAATTGTCTGTCCTCAGTTGCAACACTCACTATCGAGTTCCAAGCTGCCTCTGGAAGCAACGTCAGCACAAGAACTGTTAGTCCGGAGCTTCATGAAATGGGTTTCCATGGCCGAGCAGCCACACACAAGCTTAAGATCTCCATGCGCATTGCCAAGCGTCGACTGGAGTGGTGTAAAGCTCGCCGCCATTGGACTCTGGAGCAGTGGAAAAGCGTTCTATGGAGTGATTAATCAAGCTTCACCATCTGGCAGTCCGACAGACAAATCTGGGTTTGGCGGACTGCCAGATATCTGCCCGAACGCAGAGTGCCAACTGTAAAGTTCGGTGGAGGAGGAATAATGGTCTGGGGCTGTTTTTCATGGTTCGGGTTAGGCCCCTTAGTTCCACTGAAGGGAAATCTTAACACTGCAGCATGACATTCTAGATGATTCTGTGCTTCCAACGTTGTGGCAATAGTTTGGGGAAGGCTCTTTCCTGTTTCAGCATGACAATGCCCCCGTGCACAAAGCGAGGTCCATACAGAAATGCTTTGTCGAGATCGGTGTGGAAGAACTTGATTGACCTGCACAGAGCCCTGACCTCAACCCCATCGAACACCTTTGGGATGAATTGGAACGCAGACTGCGCTGAATGGAAGCATTTACTTGAAAGCCTTCCCAGAAGAGTGGATGCTGTTATAGCAGCAAAGGAGTGACCAACTCCATATCCATGGCCATGATTTTGGAATGAGATAATCGACGAGCAGGTGTCCAGATACTTTTGGTCATGTAGTGTACATATCAGTACATACTGTAAACACAACAAGTAGGTGACATGGGGAGAGGCGTTGTGCAGTGGGATGTTGCTTTATATATTTTTTTGAAACCAGGTTTACTGTTCACTATATAAGATGGAAGGGAGTTTCATTCACTCATGGCTGTATAATTCTGTACATTTCCTTGAATTTTTTCTGGACCTGGGGACTGTGAAAGACCCCTGGTGGCATGTCTGGTGGGGTAAGTGTGTGTCAGTGCTGTGTATAAGTTGACTAGGCAAACAATTAGGAATTTCCAACACATTAATGTTTCTTATAAAAACAAGAAGTGACAACAAGTTCCACAACTCTTAGCCAAGAGAGACTGGCATGCATAGTATTACTATTAGCCCTCTGATTACAATGAAGAGCAAGACGTGTGGGGCTGTTCTGGGCCCGCTGCAGCGTAACTAGGTCTTTCTTTTTAGCACTTGACCATATGACTGGACAATAATCAAGATAATCAATATAGTTATCACATGCTAAGGTCAAACATTGACATTTTTGTAGCTTCAATGAGGCTTATAGAAGTGTATGAGTTTCCTAAAAGCTTATGTAAATCCTAACATGAACAGGAATGACATTTACTCTCATGGGTAGTAATAGTAATTTTTTAACGGTCCCTTAAGGCTTCCGCATGCTTCGGTTCGGCTGGCGCCTAGCTGAACTGAACGAGTGTGCTCGCATATCTTTGAATATCGCTTGAAAAGATCTTTGCTTGAATTACGAGAAAATAGAGGCAATAGTACTGTTTTTCCATCTTGAGAGGCCGTAGTCAGAATTAATCTAAGATAACTCAAGAAATCTGTCACGTTTTATCCTAGGAGATCTTAGTCACGCAATTTTACATCTAACTAGGATGTTTGGTGCAGTATTTCTTAAGTGAATGACAACAAATACTTAATTGAAGAATCCCTACTGTTGACCATTCACTGACTTTGGCTTCCGAACTTCGGCTTGCCTCGAGAAAAAATGCAGTGTGCACGAACAGCTGAAAAAACCTGTGTCGATGGCCAAAACAAACATAAACGGCACAAAATGTCATCATAATATAATCACGAACTGTTCCGAACTGTTTCGGATGGGAAGCATGCGGATGACTTTAGAGGAAAGTAAAGACCAGTAGTGGTGGCCCTCTGGGCAGAACGTTTTTTGCATACATATTCAAGGCCCTGTGTAGCTCAGTTGGTAGAGCATGGCATTTGCGACGCCAGGGTTGTGGGTTAGATTCCCACGGGGGGCCAATATGAAAAATGTATGCACTCACTAACTGTAAGTCGCTCTGGATAAGAGCGTCTGCTAAATTACTAAAAATGTAAAATGTATCTGCTTTTCACAATGCACAATCATATATGGATGTGGCTGTAAATACTCGTGATCCTCCAGCCAGTGTGCTTCAATAGGACAAAGTTGAAAGAGTCATTATGTACAATAATTTGAAATTATGGTGTCGTGCACAATGAAATACCTGGTTTGTATATAACAGTATATTCCACTCATTATCTAAATTTCATTAATACACAGTAAGCTGATGATTGTTGTCAAGTGGAGAGACAGTTGACAAGTCACATAGAAAAGGTGATCTTGTATAATGTTGCATCATTGCATGAGGTAGAAATGGCATATACATACTGTGCTACACTACACAAACACTATTTTACTGTAGCCTATTGCTTTACAATACCCATATTTATGAGGATTTGTTCTATTTATGTACTGTATAAGGATACTGAACCTGTAAGACATATTTCTCAACATGCTCACAACCTTACTTGGATTCAAATGATAAAAAATGTGGTTTGCAGTAAACTTGAAAAAGTGGAGCATGTCAAGTTCTAGCCAAATACTAGATGGAAAAGTATTTTTACCTTCTACTATTCCTTCAATTCAGCACTTCAAAAAGATCTGTTTTGAAAATGATATCTTGTATTTTTTGCTATTGGATCTAAATATTAGTTAAAATGACTAAACATTATGTGATGAATTGGTGACTTAACAAAATGTTTTCATGGATTTAAAAATATATATATTTTGCATGAATGACTCAGGGGTGAAAGATGCTTTCAACTCCAATGAATGAACAATCAAAGGCATTACAAGTGTTATCAGTTTAGAATGTTGTACTTTGATCGGAAAAATGCACCAAAGTCACAGAAAAAAACAAATATAATGTCATAATTTCCTTTTTATCTTAATCTACTCTACCAATTAAATATCATGGCTAGATGTCTATAACTCCAGTTATGGAGAAATAGGGTGAGCAGGCTTTTGTTCCTGCTCAACACTGACACATCCAATTCAGCAACTTATCATGCAATTAGACTGGACAAGACTAGTTGAAATTGGTGTGTTAGTGCTAGGCTGGAACAAAAGCCTGCACACCCTGTTGGAGACCGGTGTGCTACATCATCTGTCTAAATGTATAATGTAAACCTTCATGCTTCCGCTGCCTTTCAACTCCCAGTCATGTGGCATCGCAATTGAGCACCACTCATGGCCCGATTGCGACACTTTCCTACTCCTGAGACCCATAGCACACCGGCTATCAAACTCAGCCACAGTCAAACAGCGCCCAGGTTAACCGACCCAGCTCACTCACTACTGCGAAATTACATCATTGTGAGATTAGTGCCTCATATAGGCTGTCATGGGTATTTCTCATAGGTAATACGGCTGCTCGCAAATCCTAATTACGTTCCCTGTCTTATTGCGTGGGGGAGAGATGGTGGCTGGCATAATTTCTCCCATATAGCATGGCCCACTGCAATCTTAGAAACAAGGGTTCGAAAAGGGTTCTTCGGCTGTCTCCATAGGAGAACCCTTTTTGGCTCCAGGAAGAACCCTTTTGGGTTCCACGTAGAACCCTTTTAGGTTCCACATAGAATCCTCTGTGGAAAGGGTCCTACATGGAACCCAAAAGGGTTCAATGTGGAACCAAAAGGGTTCTACCTGGAACAAAAAAAGGTTATTCAAAGATTTCTCCTATGGGGACAGCTGAAGTACCCTTTTAGGTTCTAGATAGCTCCTTTTTTCTAAGAGTGTGGTTCCGCAGCGGCTCCGAGCCTGGCGAACACTTCCCTCTTTCAGGACGGATGAGTTGAGGAGCGATAGCCACATGGATTAGTGGAGCTGTCAAGGTCTGATGGCGTGGTGACAATTTAATCGCAGAACTGGTTCCTCGCAGAAAGAAGGGGGAAGAGAAGCGCAGAAGAAAAAAAAGTGAAGGTGTCTTCATTAATCAGTGGAGGACCATCCTCCTCAGTGAATTTCATAAAAATAAAAATAGTTAAACATTGAAAAAGTTGTCCTTTTTAGATAAAACTATACTAAATATATTCACGTCACCAAATAATTGATTATAACACACTGTTTTGCAATGAAGGTCTACAGTAGCCTCAACAGCACTCTGTAGGGTAGCACCATGGTGTAGCCGGAGGACAGCTAGCTTCCGTCCTCCTCTTGGTACATTGACTTCAATACAAAACCTAGGAGGCGCTTGGTTCTCACCCCCTTCCATAGACTTACACAGTAATTACGACAACTTCCAGAGGACGTCCTCCAAGCTATCAGAGCTCTTGCAGCATGAACTGACATGTTGTCCACCCAATCAAAGGATCAGAGAATGAATCTAGTACGGAAAGCATAAGCTACAGCTAGCTAGCACTGCAGTGCATAAAATGTGGTGAATAGTTGACTCAAAGAGAGAGAAAGACAATAGTTAAACAATTTTCAGAAAAAGAATTTATTCACAAATGAAGGAGAGGCAAGAGAGAGAGATCTCTTTTTTTTCACTTTAGTTTTACTTACTTAGCTAGCAAATGCAGCTGGCTAGTTTAGTTACGCAAACACCCGGCTCAAACAGAGGGATGCTATATTAGCTAGCTTGCTATGACTATCCAACACAACACTGGAACTCTTCCAAGTCAAGGTAAGCTTTTGGTTTTATTAATTTATTGCCACCGGGGCTAACTGCTTACTGACTATACACTGTAACGTTACTGCGTGATTGTAGCGGGTTTACTAACGCATTAGTTCTATTAGCTATGTTGGCTAGGACGTTACTTTAGCTAATATGGGGACAACGATGTAGGCTGTGTGTATCGTTTATGATATGGTTTGGAAAGGTTTTTTAGACTGGTCACATACAGCTGATGTGTTGTTCATTGAAGTCCACCAACGAAGGGAAAAGGTGAGAGGAGGAGAGTGCATAGAGGCTAGAATGAATACAACGTGGCTGCTACATATGAAAGTGAGCTGTGTTTATGCGTGATCAGGAGTGTATTCATTCCGCCTGATTCTGTTGAAAAACTTTTCTTAAACGGAAGCAAACAAAACGTGGATAAAAATACCTGAATTTGTCCAATAGAAACTCTTGTTTGCAACTGTTGGACTAATGATTACACCCTAGATAAGCTAGATGCAGGCAAGAGTGTGCAAGGCGGTATTGAATGTGTCACTGTCTGTCTATGTGTCACTGTCATCAAAAAACGTCCTCCCTCATCATAAACGGCACTGACCGCCACTGTCATTAATATAATTCATTTTGTCATATCAGATCCTGTTAAAACTGCTGTCAAGGGCTCCTGGATCCCTCTGTGTGAGTTTGTGTGTGTGTGTGTGTGTGTGTATTGGCCAACAGAATCGTATACCCATTTGTCTCTGCACAGTAGATTTCAGTGTGTTCATTGGAATAGCATCATAGTGCTCACCCCAAAAACATAAGATCAAAATGAATTGACAGTGTGCTGTATTGAAAGCACAATCCCATACAGCACTGCTGTTTCCTGTAGGTGTCAGTATATTCAGTTAGAATTCCTCATGAATTCAATGAGAAGATGGAAATATATAGAAATAGACAGATGTGATTATTAAGAATGTTCCGTTATGGTGCCCTAATACACTTTGTCATCATTGCTCATGAATCAATCGAATATGCATATTTTCAATCTATTATTTAAGCTGAGACTTATTCATTTAAATTATGTTGGTTTTATTTTCATGATGTGCAATTTATCACATATAAAAGCAGACATTATTGTATAACAGAATAGAGACATGTTTCAAAATCAAAGAGTGCATTGCTCCATGAAAGGCGAGTTACGTAAAACAGCAAGCACCGTTTTAATGTTGAATACTGAGACTTTTGTTAGCATGTCGTGGCATGCTTGTGTGTATGTGTATATGTGTGTGCGTGCGCGTTCGTGTTTTCTGTTGTTGGTCTGACAGCCTAATGAGAAGAGAGAGGTTACCATAGCAATGGTAAGGAAAGAGCTACCTTAAGCTGCTCTGTGTCTTGAGGATTTCACACATAAACCGAGAACCGTAAACCCATGGTCCCATGTAGCTTAGTTGGTAGAGCATGGCGCCAGGGTTGTGGGTTTGATTCCCATGGGGGACCAGTACAAAAAAGTATTAAAATGTATGCACTCACAACTGTAAGTCACTCTGGATAAGAGCGTCTGCTAAATGACTAAAAAGTCAAATCTAAATGTAAACTCCTCATATTTAACACAACGAAAGCAAGCCATTAGAGTGAGCCAGACAACCTAGGAGGCAGAGGGAGGGATCTCTTGCAAGATTATTTTGCATGCAATCCCAATGAATGTCTGTCGCGTCAACGTAATACCTTCCCCCAACCACCTGACTGGTCAATTATTCAATTGTTGTCAGTTATTACGAGCACACCAGACATTATAGTGACGTCTTTAGACATTCTCAAATCCTTAATATGGTAATCACAACACACTGACTCCCTTCCTGTTCTCTACGGTGTCCATATTAGGACAGGCTCAACCTCACAAGGAGTAGTGTCATTGTGAGACTGACACAACTACTTGTAAGGCTGAGACTGTCCTAATATGGACATCATAGTTGACAGCTGTACAATACAAGATAACCCTTTGGTGATATAATTTCTAATACAGTATGTGTATCGACCAATATCGGCACCTTCTCATCTAAAGCCAGCGTAGGACGGCATAAAGTTACAATGGGTTCTTTTCATCTACCTGTTCCGTCAAACTCATTATGTGGGTGTCAGGGAACAAGATCAGTTATCAAATTATGCCTCTGAACTAGGGCTGTGGGGGTCATAACATTTTGTCAGCTGGTTATTGTCATTCAAAAGAATGCCGGTCTCACAGTAACTGACCATTAACATAAACACGTTTAGCTTCTCCAGGCCTCCACGCATACAAGCCGCATACAAGCGCTGATACGCGCCTTTGGAACATCTACATTTAAAAAAGTTGAATAAATAAACTGAATATACACCATCACAATAAATCCATTATTTATTTTAGGCAGGTCTAAAGAAACATTATGATATGAAGAAAATGTATTTCAGAAGAACAAAACATGAGTTGGATTATTGTATGTTATCTGGCTATGCGTCATGCCATAGGCTGTAGACTTCCCGTGCCATTATTTTATATTATACAGTGAGGGAAAAAAAGTATTTGATCCCCTGCTGCTTTTGTACGTTTGCCCACTGACAAAGACATGATCAGTCTATAATTTTAATGGTAGGTTAATTTGAACAGTGAAAGACAGAATAACAACAAAAAAATCCTGAAAAACTCATGTCAAAAATGTTATAAATTGATTTGCATTTTAATGAGGGAAATAAGTATTTGACCCCTCTGCAAAACATGACTTAGTACTTGGTGGCAAAACCCTTGTTGGCAATCACAGAGGTCAGACGTTTCTTGTAGTTGGCCACCAGGTTTGCACACATCTCAGGAGGGATTTTGTCCCACTCCTCTTTGCAGATCTTCTCCAAGTCATTAAGGTTTCGAGCCTGACGTTTGGCAACTCGAACCTTCAGCTCCCTCCACAGATTGTCTATGGGATTAAGGTCTGGAGACTGGCTAGGCCACTCCAGGACCTTCATGTTGCCTTGGCCGTGTGTTTTGGGTCATTGTCATGCTGGAATACCCATCCACGACCCATTTCCCATTTTCAATGCCCTGGCTGAGGGAAGGAGGTTCTCACCCAAGATTTGACAGTACATCGTCCCTTTGATGCTGTGAAGTTGTCCTGTCCCCTTAGCAGAAAAACACCCCCAAAGCATAATGTTTCCACCTCCATGTTTGACGGTGGGGATGGTGTTCTTGGGGTCATAGGCAGCATTCCTCCTCCTCCAAACACGGCGAGTTGAGTTGATGACAAAGAGCTCGATTTTGGTCTCATCTGACCACAACAATTTCACCCAGTTCTCCTCTGAATCATTCAGATGTTCATTGGCAATCTTCAGACGGGCCTGTATATGTGCTTTCTTGAGCAGGGGGACCTTGCGGGCGCTGCAGGATTTCAGTCCTTCATGGTATAGTGTTTTACCAATTGTTTTCTTGGTGACTATGCCTTGAGATCATTGACAAGATCCTCCCGTGTAGTTCTGGGCTGATTCCTCACCGTTCTCATGATTATTGCAACTCCACGAGGTGAGATCTTGCATGGAGCCCCAGGCCGAGGGAGATTGACAGTTCTTTTGTGTTTCTTCCATTTGCAAATAATCGCACCAACTGTTGTCACCTTCTCACCAAGCTGCTTGGCGATGGTCTTGTAGCCCATTCCAGCCTTGTGTAGGTCTACAATCTTGTCCGTGACATCCTTGGAGAGCTCTTTGGTCTTGGCCATGGTGGAGAGTTTGGAATCTGATTGATTGATTGCTTCTGTGGATAGGTGTCTTTTATACAGGTAACAAGCTGAGATTAGGAGCACTCCCTTTAAGAGTGTGCTCCTAATCTCAGCTCGTTACCTCTATAAAAGACACTGGGGAGCCAGAAATCTTTCTGATTGAGAGGGGGTCAAATACTTACAGTGGGGGAAAAAAGTATTTAGTCAGCCACCAATTGTGCATGTTCTCCCACTTAAAAAGATGAGAGAGGCCTGTAATTTTCATCATAGGTACACGTCAACTATGACAGACAAATTGAGAAAGAAAATTCCAGAAATTCACATTGTAGGATTTTTAATGAATTTATTTGCAAATTATGGTGGAAAATAAGTATTTGGTCACCTACAAACAAGCAAGATTTCTGGCTCTCACAGACCTGTAACTTCTTCTTTAAGAGGCTCCTCTGTCCTCCACTCGTTACTTGTATTAATGCCACCTGTTTGAACTTGTTATCAGTATAAAAGACACCTGTCCACAACTTCAAACAGTCACACTCCAAACTCCATTATGGCCAAGACCAACGAGCTGTCAAAGGACACCAGAAACAAAATTGTAGACCTGCACCAGGCTGGGAAGACTGAATCTGCAATAGGTAGGCAGGTTGGTTTGAAGAAATCAACTTCAAAATAATCACAAGAACGGTGAGCAAAAATCCCAGAACCACACGGGGGGACCTAGTGAATGACCTGCAGAGAGCTGGGACCAAAGTAACAAAGCCTACCATCAGTAACACACTACGCCGCCAGGGACTCAAATACTGCAGTGCCAGACGTGTCCCCCTGCTTAAGCCAGTACATGTCCAGGCCTGTCTGATGTTTGCTAGAGTGCATTTGGTTGATCCAGAAGAGGATTGGGAGAATGTCATATAGTCAGATGAAACCAAAATATAACTTTTTGGTAAAAACTCAACTCGTTGTGTTTGGAGGACAAAGAATGCTGAGTTGCATCCAAAGAACACCATACCTACTGTGAAGCATGGGGGTAGAAACATCATGCTTTGGGGCTGTTTTTCTGCAAAGGGACCAGGACGACTGATCCGTGTAAAGGAAAGAATGAATGGGGCCATGTATCGTGAGATTTTGAGTGAAAACCTCCTTCCATCAGCAAGGGCATTGAAGATGAAACGTGGCTGGGTCTTTCAGCATGACAATGATCCCAAACACACTGCCCGGGCAACGAAGGAGTGGCTTCGTAAGAAGCATTTCAAGGTCCTGGAGTGGCCTAGCCAGTCTCCAGATCTCAACCCCATAGAAAATCTTTGGAGGGAGTTGAAAGTCCGTGTTGCCCAGTGACAGCCCCAAAACATCACTGCTCTAGAGGAGATCTGCATGGAGGAATGGGCCAAAATACCAGCAACAGTGTGTGAAAACCTTGTGAAGACTTACAGAAAACGTTTGACCTGTGTCATTGCCAACAAAGGGTATATAACAAAGTATTGAGAAACTTTTGTTATTGACCAAATACTTATTTTCCACCATAACTTGCAAATAAATTCATTAAAATCCTACAATGTGATTTTCTGGATATTTTTTTCTCATTTTGTCTGTCATAGTTGACGTGTACCTATGATGAAAATTACAGGCCTCTCTCATCTTTTTAAGTGGGAGAACTTGCACAATTGGTGGCAGACTAAATACTTTTTTCCCCAACTGTATTTCCCTCATTAAAATGCAAATCAATTCAGAACATTTTTGACATGCGTTTTTCTGGATTGTTTTGTTGTTATTCTGTCTCTCACTGTTCAAATAAACCTACCATTAAAATTATAGACTGATCATTTCTTTGTCAGTGGGCAAACGTACAAAATCAGCAGGGGATCAAATACTTTTTTCCCTCACTGTATGATTTTATAGTAAGAAGAATATAATTGAATTTAGCTGAATAAAATAGAAAGGATATTTTTCCCATTCTAGAGCGAGTGCGCAAATGAAGTGGCTATGTTGAGCGTAAAAGTGATTATTTGAAACAGGTCCTATACGCTAATTTAGAGCTATTTAGCAAATTTAGTTGTGAATGATACAATCCATAGTATGCCTTAGAAATCAAAATATATATGGGCTGTGACTTTAGGCTATTGATGATTTGAGAAAGTTGCAAAAAAAGCTTACGCTCTGTTCCTTGCCTCAGGCTACACATGCTGTTGTCTCATCAAGTGATCATATTTTCACCCATCAGACTCTTCTCAATTTAATCTTGTCTTTACTAATATGTAAAATAAAAAAATACATGTAATCTGTATACACTCGAATAGCGAATGGAGGCCACATTCCTGCCGGTTAGTTTCACTTATGTTGGGTAGGCTACTCCGTTTATTTCGCCTGGCAACAGGTGATATTCCGCCCAAACTCTGTATGCCATGGGCTCTCCAACCCTGTTCCTGCAGCTACCCAGTGCTTCATTTGGGAAACCAAGTGAAATCTGTTTGGGAACATCTATAGTAATGTTCACATATTTCATTAAACTGTTGACAGCCCCTCTCTCTGTGCACTGGAGAAAGGAATGAAGGAGAGAGGGGAGGTGATGGAAACGCACAGTGGTGAGATATTATGTAGCTAAAGGTAATGTGTCAGCATATGAATTATGAAAATATAAAAAATGCCCTATTACTAGGCTATTCAAAACCATATACAAATTCACTATAATTGTAGGCTAACTCTGAATTTGTTTAATTTAGGCTAGACCAGTTATTTATCAAAGATATCGTAAATCAGTATTTTTTTTCAGTTTTTCTGTCATGTGTAATATGCGGTAGGCTATGTATTGTATAATGGCACAATCATTATTTTAATACAGCATATTTTTTCGGGCTTGGCCTCATATATAGGTGATTAATTATCACCTTAGAAAGCACTGTCCATTTTGTTGTGTTAGGCTTTGAAACAACATCCACAATAACCATGTTTTCCAAAAAATAAAGTATTGCCTTTCATCTAACCCCACACGGGGTCGGAGAAAACAAGAGAAAAGGTCGATATTGGCATCTTATTGGACTTATATTTGATTCAATCCGTATATGGTCATCAGAGATGCTTGGATGCGGCCAAACTGTGATTGGTGGAAGACATATCGAGTGATAGGCACCGGCACGTTTCACCATCATCTTCCCAACCTCTTTACTTTTATTTCCAACAGCAGGAATTCACAACGATAATAGTACAACAGTGGAGCTCCGGTACGCGAGCAAGCCGCTATTATACCACCACGGTCCAGTGTATTTAGAACCAAAATATGATATTTTTCTCATTTACTATCCAGTTCTTCAGAGAAACAACCATTCAATAGAAGCTCTTGAGAGAAACCTGTAATCATTGCTTCAGAACACTGGCACTTGCGTGGGCTAGTGGGCTAGTCCTCGGGTTAAGTACCCCCTGTCCTTCCTCTATACCACGTATCCCTTAGTTTAATTATACCCATGAGTGTGGTTGGAGAGATGGTCTGTCACAAAAGTGGAATGTTTCGTGCAACCGCACCAGTCATCATGGTGGAACTCGGGGCACAGCTCCAGTCTATCCCTCATCAATTACGTTAACTAGGTTCAGCTGTGAAACTAGCAGGTTCTGTATTGTTGTAGCTGAATAGAAGAGACCCAGTATGCAAATTACGTTGAAAATCATCTAAAATACGTACTTTCCAGACGTTGATGTTAGATTAATTTTAGGTTCTGAATGAAAGGTAAAAATGTGTCTTTTCTGGACGTTTAAAAGGTGTCTTTTCCAAACGTTGACAATGTGTTTTTTCCAGACGTTGAAAATATGTATTTTCCGGAAGTTGAAATCAGGTTCATTTTCAGTTCTGAATGAAAGTTTAAACATAATGTTTGAACATAAAACTGGCAACGATGATGTTCAAAGTCATCCAGCCTATAGAATAAACCAACAGACCACTTCAACTACAATCACATTCTCAGTAACGGTTACAGATTTTTTTTTCTTGCTATGATTGTGATATGTTGTTGTTTATATACCATAGTTGAATGATAAGGATAAGAGCATCTGCTGAATGGCCAAAATGTAAAACAAACACTTGCGAAGCATGCTGGGTATTATTCGAATGAGCTCCGCCCCCAAACAAGTATGGTCCAGACCAGACCAAATCTGAATGAATCATAGATGTCTAGGCTATGTTTCACAAGTTTGAACAGCACAGTACAGCACGGCACAGTTCAGTACAATAGAGTACAATACAGTACAGTTTAGTTCAGCACTAGAGTAAAGGAGGGTACAATACAGTACATTATACTGTGGTCCTCTGTAGCTCAGCTGGTAGAGCAAGGCGCTTGTAACGCCAAGGTAGTGGGTTCGATCCCCGGGACCACCCATACACAAAAATGTATGCACGCACGACTGTAAGTCGCTTTGGATAAAAGCGTCTGCTAAATGGCATATTATTTAATTTTTATTTTATACTGTACTATACTGTACTATACTAATCTATACTTTATTGTACGGTAATGTACTGTACTCTGCTGTGCTCTACTGCACTGTATTGTGCTGTCCAAACTTGTGAATCATAGACGTCTAAGTTTGGGCCAAATCAAGGCCGGACCGGACAAAATCTGAACCAATTATAGACAAAAATCTACGTCTGTGGACCGGACTGCACCCAAAAAAGAAGATGGCCGGTCCGGACAGGACCAAAACAAGATGTCCAAAAGACCGGTCCGTGCTTAGTGGAGAAGAGAAGCGAAGAGGAGAGCAGAGAATAGGGGGGGAACGTACCTCAATCCAGGGATGGAATATGTCGCTGTACTCCTAATTATCCCGAAATTTTGAATGGTGAATCAAGACGATTGGAATTCTGCTACTTTTTATTTAAATGGCTGTTTTCGCCAGCATGCTATGCTAGCTAATGCTACAGCAGCCCATTGGATTCCATGAAAATGTGATGCCTAGCATTGGGGTGAGTAGCCACCGGAAGTGTTGTCGAATCCAATGGGTTGCTTTAGAATTAGCAAGCCTAGCATGCTGACAAAAATGGCAGTTTAACCCTCTAATGCACATCATTGCCCTTAGGCAACAGAAAACCTTTTTGCCCCCATATAATTATACTTATTTTTTTTTATTCTACACATGACAATATGCAATGACATGTAACAATCCTGTAAACAATCCAATGAGGTACAGAAGTTGGTATGATGTATCAATTGGGGTAGGGACCTTCTTTCAGGAATCAGCGCGATGTGAGTGCATGGTGTGAGTGAAAGATAAGATACATTTAATTATTTTGCATGTTTAAATAAAAAATATGTACTTGTGTAGGAATCTCTAAAGAAGCATATTTGATAGGTTTTGAAGATATTTAGTTTCTATACATATTTTTTAAAATATAGTTTTATTTTTGTTGCCTTAGGGCAGCGTTGTGCAGTTAGGTTACTTGTCAGGGCAATATCATGGACCCCAGAAGCTGTATTTTCTTATGAAAAGAGTGCTTGTTTCTACTATATTTGACTTAATAAATGTTCTGAAAATATCTGATTTTCCTTGGTGTTTTAGTACCCTTATGGAACAGCATTGCCCTGAGGCAACAAAAGAAGCATCTGGGTGTGGGGGGTAGAAGTTACATATTTATTATTGCTACATTATCAGAAAACTTAAATCTTCCAAATATTGTTTTTGAAAAAAAAATATGTGTGCAGTAGAGGGTTAACTAAAAACTAGCAGTATTTCAATCTTCTCAATGCATCATTTTGTATAATGGGATAATTATGAGTACATCTCCCTCTCCCATCCCTGAATTGAGGTACCTTTTCCAACTCATCTCTCGTGCCTGCTCCATGGTGTCCTGATCAAGGCAGCCTGCCATTCAGACCTTACAGGGAATATGTAGTTACAGCAACCGTAAGGTCTGAATCTTCAGGCTAGGACAAGTTAGACACAGTGAACTTATACAGACACAGACACTAGACTGGACAATAGAACGAGTCAAATTTCACCCAAGGCTGAAAAACGGCCAAAGAACGTTGATTGAGATGGAACACTAGGTCAAGGCCATAGCAAATGAATTGAAACGAACCTTCGCTGAGCCTCTTTTGAATGGAATGATCCTTAGAATAAAATTTTCCCTAAATGCCACCAAAAAATGTAGACCTTTTCATTTTACTACTACAATCTGTTCTTAGGACGAAACTGAAAAATAACAACTCATGTAGAAAGTAAACATCCACACCTCAATGGTGCCAAGTGTGCTTATGTCTGCATAACGAGGAAGTAGGAAAAAAATGGCAACTTCTGACTATTTCTGGTCTAGCGATCGATGACAACGGAGTACGCTGCCCAGCCTTACGTAACAGTACACAACTCAGACATAAACCCAGGTGGATAACATCTTGGGCTGGTTGCTATTAGCCAAGAGGCCAGCCCCTTTTCTCAGACAAGTAGTTCCTGTCAAGAAAACAGTGTCAAGAGACCCTCGATTTGACGATCTGTCTGGTGAATACAAACCGGAGATCTTTGAGAAAACCTACAGATTCATCAACGACATCAAACAGCGCGAGAGAGATGTAGTGCAGAAGAAGCTCAAGAAACCATTAATGAGCAACCAGAAGAAGGAGAAACTTCAGTTCCTGTTGAAAAGGATGGAGAACCAGGAGCGGGCCCGGAAGAGCCGGGAACAGCAGTGTGAGAAGGAGCTAGAGTTCAAGAGGAAACAGAGAGAGATGGCGGGCCAGGGACTGAAGCCTTTCTTCCTCAAGAAATCCGGCAAGAAGAAGCTGGAGCTGGCGGAGAAGTACAGCGAACTGAAGAAGAGCGGCAAGCTGGAAAACTTCCTCAGCAAGAAGAGGAAGAGGAATGCTGGCAAAGACCGTAGGAAGCTGCCTTTCCAGCAGAAGTGACCGTCCTGATTGGGACATTTTGGCTTCAAAAACTGGCCCAGGAACAGTCTTGCGGTTTTATTTGTCCTGATGATGATGATGCAACATTTTGGCCTCAGAAGCTGTCCCAGGAACAGTTTACACAGCTTTGTTTTTTACTAAGGGTCAATCAACCAAGGGCCACTCTTCTAACTTGAGATGCATGTGAGTAACTTGAACTTTGGTCTGAAATCCCCTTAACAATGTAATGTAAATACATTTTAAAATGTAAATAAAGTATGATTTATGTGAGAGTCCAAGATGCAGTATGAAAAATGTATGCACCCACTAACTGTAAGTCGCTCTGGATAAGAGCGTCTGCTAAATGACTAAAATGTAAAATAATTAGAAAGAGGAGATTATCCTGATTAAAATGATGTCCTACTTGAAAAAATCAAAATATACACATTGCGAGATATTTGCCGAAATATACCGGCATGCCTCTCCATAGGAAAACAATGGGGGGAGCTCAGCATTCCAACGGCAAAAAGTATTTTGGGACTAGCGTTTGATGACAACGGAGTATACACATTGCGAGATATTTGGCAAAATAGATATACATGTCTACGTAGAATGTTCCCATAGGGAAACAATGGGGCAGTCTCAGAGTTCCAACAATAATGTATACTTTCTTACATTTTAAATGCTAGCTTTTGATGACAACGGAGTACGCTGCCTAGCCTTACATAATTAGAAAGAGGAGAATATCCTGATTAAAATGGTGTCTGACTTGAAACAATCAAAATATACACATTGCGAGATATTTTGTGAAATAAACAGACATACCTATATTTCCCCTATAGGAAACAATGGGAATACCTCAGAGTTCCATGAGTATTTTTTTGTTGTTGTTGACGTTATAACTACCAGCAATTGGTAACAGCATTGTAAGCTGCCCAAACGTACTTAATTAGAAATAACAGGTTATCCTGATTTAAAATGGTGTAGAACTTCAAACCATTAAAATACATACATTTAGAGATATTTGGCGAAATAGATAGACATGTCCCTATTTTCCCAAAACAGTGACAGTCTGAAAGATCTAAGAGCAGTCATTTATTTAACCAGCTTACCATTTATCTGCTGTTATTTGCCAGTTTTTTGTGTTAGAAATGTTGTGGTTGGAACTAGGCCTCTATGTGAAAGCATGGCAATAACTTACTAACTATTCACAGATTTACTTCTCTGATGAATTGGCAGGCAGGCAGACAATTCGGAGTAATTAATACTTCAGTAACGATATACACTTTATTCAGTGACCTTAGGTATAGAAACTTTGACGGTCTGATCAGATTGTTAAAGAAAATGATTGAACTGCAATTACTAAATAATTCCAATATATGGCAGCATAAGACCACAAATGAAATTTCAGAAAATCAGTTCTCCCCCTGGATACACCACTCCCCCAACCCCCTTCCCTTCACAGGAAAACTCCTGTGTGCACTTTTTTCTGTCCCTAATGCAAGAGGAAGGACTGAAAAAGCATTTAACAGATTACTGTGAAGTAATATAATGATGATTCCTGTTTATTATTACCTGTTTTTATACTCATGTTTTGAAATTATACTTCATTACTATAACGATTATCAATAAGCCTGAACATTAATTCAGTCACCTCTGGTCGACAAAAACGTATTTTCCTAGTACACTCAATGTCAAATTTATCAACCAGCATCAAGCCGCTCTGCCTTCTCGCACAAGTAGCCAACTCAACAAGCTCCACCAAAAGCTTGTGCTGTCAGCAGCAGCGATCACTCTGTCTTCTCGCCCAAGCAAAGGGCATGTTGAGGTAAATTTGTAAACTGCGAGGGTTGCATGATGTAATTTATTCGCAGGCTGTTGAAGATGTAGTCGTTTGTGTTTTCTATTAGTGTTACATGAGATGTTAAGATGACTATATAATGCATGTAAACTAGAGTTGAGGTTAGAGCATCTGACTAGTGATTATTTGGCAGAGGTTCAATACCTACTATGGTTATTTTTTCATTTTTGCTCTCCCAAAAGCAACACAGGCCTAATACGATATATATATATATATATATATATATATATATATATATATATATATATATATATATATATATATATATATATATGATATATAACTGTAAAGAAATGAGTAACCATTTTAGAAGATCATGGGACATATAGTCTTTGGTTGCATGCTATTTTATGTCAATCATATTGCTGCTATAGCCTATCACTGATGCTTCGTGGTCTTATGCTTCCATCTATTGGAAATATTTAGCAATTAAAAGTTACTCATTCACATAAAGACATTGGTGAGGCAGCTGAGAAATAAAGTGTATCCAATTGCTGGACTTGTTTTACCAGTCAGGTTTAGGGTTAGGTTTAGGGTTACTGTTAAGGTTAGGGTTACCATTACAGCTGTAGGTGCATTGTGTTACCAGTCAGTGTTAGGGTTAGGGTTACAGTTAGGGTTAGGGTTACCATTACAGCTGTAAGTGAGTTGTGTTACCAGTCAGGGTTACAGTTAGTGTTAGGGTTAGAATTACCGTGACCATTACAGCTATAGGTGCATTGTGTTACAAGTCAGGGTTAGGGTTAGGAAAATGGTGACCATTACAGCTATAGGTGCGTTGTGTTACAAGTCAGGGTTAGAGTTAGGGTTAGGATTAGAAAAATGGTGACCATTACAGTTATAGGTGCATTGTGTTTACCAGTCAGGGTTGGGTTAGGGTTAAGGCTAAAATAGTATGGGTTTATAGCTCTCTTGCTCCTCCCTGTGGGTACTATATAACTCATTCGCAAAACTTGCTAGGCTCATAATCTGAGGTAGCAACTGCGTCAGATCTACAAATCAATGAGCTAGACCTATCCATTTGGTTTGCAACTCAGTGAACCTGCGCAGCATTCGCTCAATTCGATGCCTACGAACAAACAGATATCGACGCATCTCAAATTACCCAGCAGCCATTTTCAAACAACAAATCGTCAAAAATAAAGGTAATTTCTTAAATAAAAAACGTATTCTGGCTGTTTAAATCGGCCACATCTAGAAAAAGAGGACAGAGACATGCGTTTTGTTCAGGTGTACACCTTTTTCTGAAAATAAATATGGTTAACCATGACCAGAAAATGTTTAACGTTTGATGGGTACACGCCAGCCATCTTTAGCAGTGTGGGTCACAACAATGTGTTCCCAGGTGAACGTGCTCATGAAGTAGCTGTAACTTTGTTAATAACAAATTACCTGAGGTATGCCTCCGCGTTCAACTTGGGCAGATCTCATTGCCAACAACAGCGAAGCAGGCATTGTGACGTAGAACAATGGGCCGGGAATAGAACCTTCGGAAGGGGAGTTGGTGTCACGGTGCTCAATTGAACTAATAGGAGCTGGCAGGGTGAAAAATGCCCTAAAATAAGGCCTGTTTTTTCACGATTACTTCAAAATTATGGGAAGCAGTTGGGACATATGGTAATATTATGAAACTGGGCTCCACGGCGGATGCAATGAACTAGTTTTTTTCCGGAAAAAGTGTTGTTAAAAATGTGTCTAGCCTACAGACACGCACACACACAGAGACTCACCTGCAGTGTCTGTGCACTCCTGCTACTGTCTCAATGATGGAGCACTCGCCCTCGTTGAGGCAGAAGGCTAGGTCCTTGTCATCAATGCAAGGCTTGAAGACCTCCAAACGCAGACTAGGGGATGTGGGGGCCACTGTGAGAGAGAGAGAGAGAGAGAGAGAGAGAGAGAGAGAGAGAGAGAGAGAGAGAGAGAGAGAGAGAGAGAGAGAGAGAGAGAGAGAGAGAGAGAGAGAGAGAGAGAGAGAGAGAGAGTCATGCAGACGAACAGCTCCTGACTTCTTATAACTTTCTGGTTGTTAAGAGAGATTAACAAAATAAAATTAGCAACAAATATATAGGTAATCAAACTGTACAACTGAAGATCAACACAGGAGGAAAAGATCGACAGAGTGTGAGTTAAAAGACCAATCTTAATCGTGCTAGGTAGCCAAATTCGAATTTGTCAGCTAGCTCAGGTCTAGCTCCAACTTTACTTGTGGTAACCATAGCAACATGGCCACTGAGGCAGCGCTAGCAGCGCTAGCAGCGCCAGCAGCAGCAGAGACTGAGAGACTTTCCCCCCCCTTTTTTGAATTTCCAGCAGAAATCAAATCAGAGAAGGGAAGAATCAACTTTAAATACAGAATTCTGAGGGAGAACCCAGAAACGTTGTTTTCCGACTGCTCACACAACAGGACTGTTATAAACCTGTTATTTTACACAGACCACACAACTGCCTGGCATACAGATGTAACCAGGCATTTCAGGTAAGGCATCTACAAGAGAAGGCAAATCCACATGTTTGAGGACAGCGAAAAGGACCAGGAAAACAGGTTTCTGATGGTAACATGTACCAGAACGACACTGTCATGGTCCAGGGCAGTGAGGCTGCACTCAGCTCTTTTGTGCAGGACTTCTCCACCCTAAGGAAGATAGCAAAAATCAAAAAGGACAAGGACAGCACCCCGACCTCTCCCCTCACCTCAGGCACTCCAACAGCAGGAGCCCAGGCCCAGGCCCACACAACAGGTCTGTCCTCCCCCCTGCCTGCCTACGACCACCAGAGCCAAGACTACACTACCATCAGCCTGCTGAGAGACAGGCTGGTTCTGTTAGAGGTATGGGTTACTGAGCTAAAGGAGCAGCCCCCCAGCTACACCACCTACAGCCCAGACACAGAGCTTCTACAGGACCAGATCAACCAGTGCAGGACCCAGCTGAAGAACTCTGACCAGGAGCCTTATCACAGCGCTTGAGGAGGTAAAGGCCACAATGAGGAGAGAGCTAGTGCAGGTAAAGGAGGAGATGGCAAAGGAGTTGTCTGTCATCAAGAGGGTGCTGCAGCATAGAGAACAGACTGTAGAGACCCCTAGAGAGAAGCTGCAGCCCCTTACCACTCCTAACACCCCCACTGATCCACCCTCACCCACAACCCCCCAGACTGGACCGGGCCTAGCCTACTACCTCGCACCAGACCACCACCTCTACCAGAACAGAGAGGAAGCCCCCCGGCCCAGACCTGGCCCCCCTCCACTCCACAGGGCCCAACAGCAGGAGGTCTCAGCTACGTGGAGGTCCTCAGAGGACAGGCGAACCCTGTAGGATTGAGTGAGATTAAACAGCTCCTCCAATACATCTGCTATAAACTGCACTAAACGCGCACACACATACACAGACATACACACACACCTATTGTACTAAAAGTTTACTTCTTCAATTAATAGGAATATATATATATATATATAACAGAACAAATGTTTGCTGTTATCCTGTTTATCTCACGCTTAACAACTTAGTAGTTAGTAGTTACTGTATTTTTGACTGTGCTGTTCTTTCTTTTAGCAACATGAAATCGCTATCAGTTACCATGAGGAACATTCAGGGCCTAAACTCATCAACTTTTGGACTGAAGAGTTTAGCACTGGAGTAAAAAAAAAATCTTAAAGATGTTGACGTCATCATTCTGCAGGACACATGGTGTAAGGCAGACATTGTCACTCACTGTCCCACAGGCTACAGAGAGGTAATTGTGCCGTCACAGAAACACAGCTCTGTCAATAGAGGCAGAGACTCTGGAGGATTGATCCGAACTACAAAATCTAATTGATCCCCTCAAAATGGGTAAATATCACATTTGGTTAAAACTGAAAAAATAACTTTTACTGACAGAAAAATATTTGTTCCTTTGCGCAATATATACCCCCCCCCCCCCCCCCCCCCAGAAGGGATCTGTTGCAGCTCTGTCGAAGCAGGGTTTGTACTTTGTCAATGGTAGGACTCTTTTGGGAGATTCACCTATTGCTCACCTCTTGGCCACAGCACAGTAGACTATATGATTACAGACATTGACTCTTTCTCTCTCAGCTCATTCACCGTCAAGCCACTAACACCTCTGTCTGATCAAAGCCAAATTACGTCGTTCCTCAAAAGAACAGACATGGAAACAACCACACATTCACAGCCCAGTAAGCTGTACAACATCAGCAATTCATACAGATGGGCCCAAAACAGCACAGAAGAATACCAGAAAGCAACTAGTAACCAAAATATCCAAACACTTTTAGATAACTTTCTGGATACCACTTTCACTCACAGTAAAGAAGGCATCAATCTAGCAGTAAAAAACATGAACTATATATTCAGGCAAACGGCAAAAGAAGCACAACTGAAGTTTTTAAAAAACAAAACAAAAAAGACCACAGATGACAACTTGTTTGATTGTAAAATTATAAGGAAAAAACTTGGAACACTATCAAACCAAAAGCACAGAGACCCAAATAATGGTGAATTATGCCTTCATTACTATGAGACTTTAAAACTCTATAAACATACAGTCATGGACAAAGGTTTTGAGAATGACACAAATATTAATTTTCACAAAGTCTGCTGCCTCAGTTTTTATGATGGCAATTTGCATATACTCCAGAATGTTATGAAGAGTGATCAGATTAATTGAAATTAATTGCAAAGTCCCTCTTTGCCATGAAAATGAACTTAATCCCCAAAAAACATTTCCACTGCGTTTCAGCCCTGCCACAAAAGGACCAGCTGACATCATGTCAGTGATTATCTCGCTAACACAGGTGAGAGTGTTGACGAGGACAAGGCTGGAGATGACTATGTCATGCTGATTGAGTTAGAATAACAGACTGGAAACTTTAAAAGGAGGGTGGTGCTTGAAATCATTGTTCTTCCCCTGTTATACCATGGTTACCTGCAAGGAAACATGTGCCGTCATCATTGCTTTGCACAAAAAGTGCTTCACAGGCAAGGATATTGCTGCTAGTAAGATTGCACCTAAATCAATCATTTATCGGATCATCAAAACTTCAAGGAGAGAGGTTCAATTGTTGTGAAGAAGGCTTCAGGGTGCCCAAGAAAGTCCAGCAAGCACCAGGACCGTCTCCTAAAGTTGATTCAGCTGCGGGATCGGGGCACCACCAGTGCAGAGCTTGCTCAGGAATGGCAGCAGGCAGTTGTGAGTGCATCTGCACGCACAGTGAGGCGCAGACTTTTGGAGGATGGCCTGGTGTCAAGAAAGGCAGCGAGGAAGTCACTTCTCTCCAGGAAAAACATTAGGGACAGACTGATATTGTGCAAAAGGTACAGGGATTGGACTGCTGAGGACTGGGGTAAAGTCATTTTCTCTGATGAATCCCCTTTCCGATTGTTTGGGGCATCCGGAAAAAAGCTTGTCCGGAAAAGACAAGGTGAGCGCTACCATCAGTCCTGTGTCATGCCAACAGTAAAGCATCCTGAGACCATTCATGTGTGGGGTTGCTTCTCAGCCAAGGGAGTGGGCTCACTCACAATTGTGCCTAAGAACACAGCCATGAATAAAGAATGGTACCAACACATCCTCCGAGAGCAACTTCTCCCAACCATCCAAGAACAGTTTGGTGACGAACAATGCCTTTTCCAGCATGATGGAGCACCTTGCCATAAGGCAAAAATGATAACTAAGTGGCTCTAAATTTTGGGTCCATGGCCAGGAAACTCCCCAGACCTTAATCCCATTGAGAATTTGTGGTCAATCCTCAAGAGGCGGGTGGACAAAAAAATTCTGACAAACTCCAAGCATTGATTATGCAAGAATGGGCTGCCATCAGTCAGGATGTGGCCCAGATGTTAATTGACAGCATGCCAGGGCGGATTGCAGAGGTCTTGAAAAAGAAGGGTCAACACTGCAAATATTGACTCTTTCCATAAACTTAATGTAATTGTCAATAAAAACCTTTGACACTTATGGAATGCTTGTAATTATACTTCAGTATACCATAGTAACATCTGACAAAAATATCTAAAAACACTGAAGCAGCAAACTTTGTGAAGACCAATACTTGTGTCATTCTCAAAACTTTTGACCACGACTGTACACTCAGAACCAAAAAAGCATAGTACAACAGCAAGCGGCTGGCACTAATTGAGGAGTCCATAAACACAAACAACTTCTGGCAAAATTGGAAAAAAACGAAAGAAAATAAAAACAAGAGGAATTAGCGATACAAAATGGTGACATATGGACAACCCATTTTAAAACACTCTACAACACCGTTCAAATTGACACAAACACAGAACAATGCCAAATTCATGAGAAGTTTAATGGATTAGAAAAAGCTTTAAAGGACAATCAACATCCATTGGACTCCCCAGTTACTGACCAGGAGCTCTATAAGAAACTTCAGGCCCTGAAATTAAAAAAAGCATGCGGACCTGATGGCATCCTAAATGAGATGCTCAAATTCACTAGTGCAAAATGTCAATTTAATCCTTAGTGTAGGTTATTTCCCTGACATCTGAAATCAAGGACTCTTAACCCCAATCTTTAAGAACGGAGACAAATATGACCCTGTCACGAATGTCAGTGAAATGCGGTGGAAGAAGTCAGGCGCAGGACACAGAACTCTCGGAAACGTACTTTACTCAGAATGCAAAGAACACGAAACAGAATAACTCCACACAGGGAGGAACTAACCCGCTCACCAACGACACACGTCACAAAGAAACAATCACACACAAAATCCAAATGAGAGACAGGGGTAAATATAGGGCATACAATCAAACATAATGGGGAACAGGTGTAAACAATACAGACTAAACTAGACAAACACCGAAACATCGATCGGCAGCAGCTAGTACTCCGGGGACGACGAACGCCAAAGCCTGCCCGAGCAAGGAGGAGGAGCACCCTCGGCAGAATCCGTGACAGTACCCCCCCTTGACGCGCGGCTCCAGCCGTGCGCCAACCCCGGCCTCGGGGACGGCCAGTAGGACGCGGAGCAGGGCGAGTCGGATGACTCCGGTGGAAATCCCTCAACAGGGAGGGATCTAGGATGTTCCTCCTAGGGACCCAGCACCGTTCCTCCGGACCGTACCCCTCCCACTCCACGAGATACTGCAGACCCCCCATCCGACGCCTCGAATCCACGATGGAACGGACTGAGTACGCCGGAGCTAGTGGGAGCGGAGGAGCCTCTCGTATCTCATTCTCCTGGAGTGGACCAGCTACCACCGGCCTGAGGAGAGACACATGGAACGAGGGGTTAATGCGGTAATTAATGGGCAGTTGTAACCTATAACATACCTTGTTCAATCTCCTCAGGACTTTAAATGGCACCACAAACCGCCGACCCAGCTTCCGGCAGGGCAGGCGAAGGGGCAGGTTTCGGGTCGAGAGCCAGACCCGATCTCCCGGTGCATAAACCGGACCCTCACTGCGGTGGCGATCGGCGCTCACCTTTTGCCGTCTGATCGCCCGCTGCAGATGGACATGCGCAGCGTTCCATGTCTCCTCCGAGCGCCAAAACCACTCATCCACCGCAGGAGCTTCGATCTGGCTCTGATGCCAGGGTGCCGGAACCGGCTGATAACCCAACACACACTGAAAAGGCGTAAGATTAGTGGAGGAGTGGCGGAGTGAGTTTTGGGCTATCTCTGCCCAGGGGATATACCCCGACCACTCCTCCTGCCGGTCCTGGCAATAGGACCTCAGAAACCTACCCACATCCTGGTTTACTCTCTCCACCTGCCCATTACTCTCAGGGTGAAAACCAGAGGTAAGGCTAATCGAGACCCCCAAACGTTCCATAAACACCCTCCAAACTCTAGAGGTGAACTGGGGACCCCAATCAGACACTATATCCTCAGGCACCCCGTAGTGCCGGAAAACGTGAGTAAACAGGGCGTCGGCCGTTTGTAGGGCTGTAGGTAGACCTGGCATAGGAATGAGACGGCAGGCCTTAGAAAACCGATCCACAACGACCAAGATCGTGGTATTCCCCTGGGAGGGGGGAAGGTCCGTGACAAAATCCACTGACAGGTGAGACCACGGCCGTTGTGGAACGGGTAGAGGTTGTAACTTCCCTCTGGGCAGGTGTCTAGGCTCCTTATACTGGGCGCACACCGAGCAGGAAGAAACGTAAACCCTCACATCCCTAGCTAAGGTGGGCCACCAGTACTTCCCGCTAAGGCAGTGCACCGTCCGACCAATACCAGGATGACCATAGGAGGGTGACGTGTGAGCCCAATATATCAGTCGATCACGTACCTCGAGCGGCACGTACCTCCGCCCCTCTGGACACTCTGGGAGAGTAGGGTCAGTACGTAACGCCCGCTCCATTTCCGCGTCGACCTCCCACACCACCGGTGCCACTAGACAAGACTCCGGAAGTATGGGAGTGGGCTCAATGGACCTCTCCTCTGTGTCATATCGTCAGGACAGGGCGTCTGCCTTAACGTTCTGTAACCCTGGGATATAAGTGAGCTTAAATACAAACCGGGCAAGAAACATGGCCCACCTAGCCTGACGAGGTTTCAGTCTCCTCGCTGCCAGGATGTACTCCAGGTTACGATGGTCAGTCAGAATGAGAAAAGGGTGTTTAGCCCCCTCAAGCCAATGTCTCCACACCTTCAGGGCTTGAACCACCATTAGCAGCTACCTGTCCCCCACGTCATAATTGCGTTCCGCCGGACTGAGCTTCTTAGAATAGAAAGCACATGGGCGGAGTTTTGGAGGCGTGCCCGAGCGCTGAGACAGTATAGCACCGATCCCTGCCTCGGACGCATCAATCTCAACTTGGAACGCCAAAGAGGGATCCGGATGTGCCAGCACCGGAACCGAGGTGAACAGGTCCTTCAAATGTCTAAACGCCCTGTCCGCCTCAGCCGACCACTGCAAACGCACCGGGCCCCTTTTAGCAGGGAGGTGATGGGAGCTGCTACCTGTCCAAAGCCCCGGATTAACCT
This sequence comes from Coregonus lavaretus, assembly GCF_964263955.1. Lineage (NCBI taxonomy): Eukaryota > Metazoa > Chordata > Actinopteri > Salmoniformes > Salmonidae > Coregonus > Coregonus lavaretus. The sequence goes on along the minus strand of NC_139988.1, from coordinate 75,214,337 downwards.
CCGGTAGTAATTGGCAAAACCCCAAAAACGCTGCACCTCCTTAACCGTAGTGGGAGTCTGCCAATTACGCACGGCTGAAACGCGGTCAATCTCCATCTCCACCCCTGACGCGGACAACCGATGTCCCAGGAAGGAGATGGACTCCTGGAAAAGCAGACATTTCTCCGCCTTCACATACAGGTCATGCTCCAACAGTCTACCCAGCACCTGACGTACCAGGGACACATGCTCGGTTCGTGTAGCGGAGTATATTAGAATGTCATCAATATACACCACTACCCCCTGTCCATGCAAATCCCGGAAAATCTCGTCCACAAATGATTGGAAGACTGAAGGAGCATTCATTAAACCGTATGGCATGACGAGGTACTCATAGTGACCCGAGGTGGTACTGAATGCTGTCTTCCACTCATCTCCTTCCCTAATGTGCACCAGGTTGTAAGCGCTCCTGAGATCCAATTTTGTGAAGAATCGCGCCCCGTGTAATGACTCCGTCATACTAGCAATCAGAGGGAGAGGATAGCTGTATTTAATAGTAATCTGATTGAGACCACGGTAATCAATACACGGGCGTAAACCCCCATCCTTCTTCTTCACAAAAAAGAAACTCGAAGACGCTGGGGAAGTGGGCGGCCGTATGTACCCCTGTCTCAAGGATTCGGTGACGTATGTCTCCATAGCTGCCGTCTCCTCCTGAGACAGAGGATACACATGACTACGAGGGAGCGCAGCGCCAACCTGGAGGTCTATCGCACAATCCCCCTGTCGATGAGGTGGTAATTGAGCCGCCTTCTTCTTACAGAAGGCGAGTGCCAAATCGGCATACTCAGGAGGAATGTGCATTGTGGGCATTTGGTTCGGACTTTCCACCGTCGTTGCCCCTACGGAAACACCTACACACCGCCCCACACACTGATCAGACCATTCCTTGAGAGCCCTCTGTTGCCATGAAATGTTGGGGTCATGAGATGTTAAACAGGGAAGCCCCAACACCACAGGAAACACAGGAGAGTCAATCAAATACAACTGTATAATCTCCTCATGGCCCTTCTGCGTCTTCATCTTAAGTGGCGCTGTGACCTCCCTAATCAATCCCGACCCCAAAGGACGGTATCTAGGGCATGGATGGGGAAGGGCACATCGACTGGTACAATAGGGATCCTTATATGTGAAATGGCGATCGATAAAATTCCCAGCTGCGCCTGAATCTACTAGCGCCTTATGCTGGGAGTGAGAAGAAACCTCTGGAAACACAACTTTAATACACATATGTACAACAGAGAGCTCTGGGTGAGTTGGGTGCTTACTCACCTGGAATGACTCATCAGTGCGTTGCCTACTGCCTCGATTCCTAGGAGACCCTCCCCAGCACCGAACCGCAATGTGTCCTCTGCGGCCACAGTTGGTGCAGGGGACGGCCTCTCTCCTGGTCTCCCTCCTAGTCTCCCTAGCACCAGCACCCCCAAGCTCCATAGGGCTCGGCTCGGAAGTGCTGGGGGATGGAATGGACGGCCCCAGCTCCGGATGTCCGCGGGTAGCCAACAGGGTATCTAGGCGAATCGACATGTCCACCAGCTGATCGAAGCTTAGGTTGGTGTCCCTGCAGGCCAACTCTCGACGAACGTCCTCCCTTAAGCTGCACCTGTAGTGGTCGATGAGGGCCCTCTCATTCCATCCCGCATTGGCAGCCAGAGTCCGGAAGTCCAGTGCAAACTCCTGAGCGCTCCTCTTCCCCTGTCTGAGGTGGAACAGACGCTCACCCGCCGCCTTCCCCTCTGGGGGATGATCGAACACCGCCCTGAAGCGGCGGGTGAACTCTGCATAGTTTACTGTAGCGGTGTCTATTCCCCCCCACTCGGCGTTGGCCCACTCCAGTGCCTTGCCGGACAGACAGGAGATGAGGGCGGACACGCTCTCGTATCCCGAGGGCGCCGGGTGGATGGTTGCTAGGTAGAGTTCCACTTGGAGCAGGAAACCCTGACACCTGGCTGCGGTGCCATCATAAGCCCTCAGGAGCGAGAGCCGAATCCCACTGGACTCCTGATGTGAAACGATGGGTATGGCTGATGGTGGTGGTATCGTTGGAGAAGGTGTGGGCAAACCTCCTCTTTCCCATCGCCTCAAGGTGTTAATCACCCCTTCCATGGCGGTACCAAGATCCTGGATCATAGCCGCCTGTTGTAAAACGCGCTCCTCCAGTGATCCCGTTGGCACCGCCGCTCCTGCTGACTCCATGTCGTGGTGTGTGATTCTGTCACGAATGTCAGTGAAAAAGCTTTAAAGGACAATCAACATCCATTGGACTCCCCAGTTACTGACCAGGAGCTCTATAAGAAACTTCAGGCCCTGAAATTAAAAAAAGCATGCGGACCTGATGGCATCCTAAATGAGATGCTCAAATTCACTAGTGCAAAATGACAATTTAATCCTTAGTGTAGGTTATTTCCCTGACATCTGAAATCAAGGACTCATAACCCCAATCTTTAAGAACAGAGACAAATATGACCCTGTCACGAATGTCAGTGAAATGCGGTGGAAGAAGTCAGGTGCAGGACACAGAACTCTCTGAAACGTACTTTACTCAGAATGCAAAGAACACGAAACAGAAAACCTCCACACAGGGAGGAACTAACCCGCTCACCAACGACACACGTCACAAAGAAACAATCACACACAAAATCCAAATGAGAGACAGGGGTAAATATTGGGCATACAATCAAACATAATGGGGAACAGGTGTAAACAATACAGACTAAACTAGACAAACACCGATCGGCAGCAGCTAGTACTCCGGGGACGACGAACGCCGAAGCCTGCCCGAGCAAGGAGGAGGAGCAGCCTCGGCAGAATCCGTGACAGACCCTAATTACAGAGCCATTTGTGTGAACAGTAACCTGGGGAAGGTTTTCTGTAGTATTATAAATGTAAGAGTTATAAACTTCCTTAATAAGCACAATGTCTTGAGTAAAAGCCTAATTGGATTTATACCAAAACATCGCACGACTGATCATATTTACACCCTACACACCCTGATAGATAAACATAATACAAAATAATACAAAAATGTACGCTTGCTTTATCGACTTCCAAAAAGCATTTGATTCTATTTGGCATACAGGACTGTTCTAAAAAGTTATTGAAAGTGGTGAAGGGGGTAAAAAATATGACATAATTACATAAACTGGCAATACAGTGGGGAAAAATAGTATTTAGTCAGCCACCAATTGTGCAAGTTCTCCCACTTAAAAAGATGAGAGAGGCCTGTAATTTTCATCATAGGTACACGTCAACTATGACAGACAAAATGAGAAAAAATATCCATAAAATCACATTGTAGGATTTTTAATGAATTTATTTGCAAATTATGGTGGAAAATAAGTATTTGGTCAATAACAAAACAAAAGTTTCTCAATACTTTGTTATATACCCTTTGTTGGCAATGACACAGGTCAAACGTTTTCTGTAAGTCTTCACAAGGTTTTCACACACTGTTGCTGGTATTTTGGCCCATTCCTCCATGCAGATCTCCTCTAGAGCAGTGATGTTTTGGGGCTGTCACTGGGCAACACGGACTTTCAACTCCCTCCAAAGATTTTCTATGGGGTTGAGATCTGGAGACTGGCTAGGCCACTCCAGGACCTTGAAATGCTTCTTACGAAGCCACTCCTTCGTTGCCCGGACGGTGTGTTTGGGATAATTGTCATGCTGAAAGACCCAGCCACGTTTCATCTTCAATGCCCTTGCTGATGGAAGGAGGTTTTCACTCAAAATCTCACGATACATGGCCCCATTCATTCTTTCCTTTACACGGATCAGTCGTCCTGGTCCCTTTGCAGAAAAACAGCCCCAAAGCATGATGTTTCCACCCCCATGCTTCACAGTAGGTATGGTGTTCTTTGGATGCAACTCAGCATTGTTTGTCCTCCAAACACGACGAGTTGAGTTTTTACCAAAAAGTTATATTTTGGTTTCATCTGACCATATGACATTCTCCCAATCCTCTTCTGGATCATCCAAATGCACTCTAGCAAACTTCAGACGGGCATGGACATGTACTGGCTTAAGCAGGGGGACACGTCTGGCACTGCAGGATTTGAGTCCCTGGCGGCGTAGTGTATTACTGATGGTAGGCTTTGTTACTTTGGTCCCAGCTCTCTGCAGGTCATTCACTAGGTCCCCCCGTGTGGTTCTGGGATTTTTGCTCACCGTTCTTGTAATCATTTTGACCCCACGGGGTGAGATCTTGCGTGGAGCCCCAGATCGAGGGAGATTATCAGTGGTCTTGTATGTCTTCCATTTCCTAATAATTGCTCCCACAGTTGATTTCTTCAAACCAAGCTGCTTACCTATTGCAGATTCAGTCTTCCCAGCCTGGTGCAGGTCTACAATTTTGTTTCTGGTGTCCTTTGACAGCTCTTTGGTCTTGGCCATAGTGGAGTTTGGAGTGTGACTGTTTGAGGTTGTGGACAGGTGTCTTTTATACTGATAACAAGTTCAAACAGGTGCCATTAATACAGGTAACGAGTGGAGGACAGAGGAGCCTCTTAAAGAAGAAGCTACAGGTCTGTGAGAGCCATAAATCTTGCTTGTTTGTAGTTGACCAAATACTTATTTTCCACCATAATTTGCAAATAAATTCATTAAAAATCCTACAAATGTGATTTTCTGGATTTTCTTTTCTCAATTTGTCTGTCATAGTTGACGTGTACCTATGATGAAAATTACAGGCCTCTCTCATCTTTTTAAGTGGGAGAACTTGCATAATTGGTGGCTGACTAAATACTTTTTTCCCCCACTGTATGTGCAGCATCAAAATTGGCAAGAAAATAATAGAATTCTTTAACCAGGGACGGGGCCTTCGCCAGGGTTGCAATCTGAGCCCTGTACTCTTCAATATTTGCATCAACGAATTGGCAACTATTCTAGAAAAATCCCCAGCCCCTGTGTTAGTCTCCACAATTCAGAGGTTAAATGCCTGCTCTTCGCAGATGACCTATGCCTGCTGTCACCCACAGCACATGGCCTACAGCAGAGCCTGGACCTGCTAGAGCAGTACTGCCAGACCTGGGCCCTGGCAGTAAACCCCAAGAATACTAAAATAATGATTTTCCAGAGAAGATCTCAGGGAATTAGACCAAAGTTCTCAATTGGTACAAAATATATAGAATACTGCTCATGCTACAATTACTTAGGTTTAAAAATAAGCTCAACTGAACACCTTAACGATGCAGTGAATGAACTGAGAGAGAAAGCACACAGGGCATTCTACGCCATTAAAAAACAAATTCAAATTGAAATACCTATTAAGATTGGGCTAAAACTAATTGAATGTGTCATTGAACCAATTGCACTTTATGGCAGCGAGGTGTGGGGTCCACTTGCAAAACAAGATTTCACCAAATGGGACAAACACCCCATTGAAACCCTGCATGCAGAGTTCTGTAAGATTCTCCTACATGTCCAGAGGAAAAGTACAAGCAATGCATGCAGGGCAGAATTAGGCCAATATCCACTAATAATAAAAACTCAGAAAATAGCAATTAAGTTTTGGAAAATACAGTGACCCCCTTTCATATCATTACCAAGCCCTGCAATGTCAAGTGCTGAGCAAAGATAAGAGTCCCCTCATCCAGCTGGTCCTGGGGCTGAGTTCAAAAACCTGTTCTACTAACACACTGAAGCCTCAGGACCAGAACATCCAATTAATCAGAATAAACCAAATTACATCACAGTCAACACAAAACTACGTTGCTTTTTGGGAAACACAAGCACAAGCACGAAATAAAATGCAGTGCCCTAAATCGACAGTACACCGTGGCTAACTATTTGACCATGGTTACCGATCAAAACCTTAGAAAAACCTTGACAAAGTACAGGCTCAGTGAGCACAGCCTTGCCATTGAGAAGGGTAGACCTCCCTGCAGAGGAAAGGCTGTGCAACCACTGCACCACAGCAGAACCTGAGACAGAGCTGCATTTCCTGACAAAATATCAAAAATATTAAACAATTAGAGAGTGTCATTTCCCCAAATTTGAAACAGTTTTTCAAGGTTTCAATGACCTCTCTGATGAGAATAGGCTACCTGTCCTGTTGGAGGAGGACGCAGAGAGCTGTGGGTTGGCAGCGCACTACATTGCATGTTGCCATAAGATGAGGGACAGTGTCTGACAGACCAACCAACCTGCACATGTCCTCTATATTGTTATTGTTCAATGGTTATTTTGACCCTTGGTTATTGTTGTTACTGTTGACAATATTGATTATTATTATTTTAATTATGTTAATAGTGTAAATATTCAAAGTAATCTTTGGCAATATGTACAGTGCATTGTTACGTCATGAGAGAGAGAGAGAGAGAGAGAGAGAGAGAGAGAGAGAGAGAGAGAGAGATGTGGTTACTGGGTGTCACAGAGAGACCATTATTGAAGAACCATTTTCTTTGGGTAACATATAAACTACCAAGAAAGAAAGACGACAGAGGGAGAGAGATGTGTCAAAATGACCTGAATTATTATTTGATTTGGCTTATTGCATAAACAGTAAGGATTTTTGAAGGTTTTGCCAAATATCTTGGCTCTATGATAATGGCCTGTATCATCCATCAAATTCATCATGGTATATTATTGGGGGGGTCAAATTGACCTGTTTCTAATATTTATGCGCCTGGTCATATCATCATGCCATAATATTATTACAAGCCTAGCGCATTGGCTGGTTTACTGCCCCCATACTTTAGGTTTAGCAACGCAATTGAATTACATCTTTGATACTTGTGTTGTTGTTGTCATGGGCCTTTTCTGTCCTGTCACCACAGCCATCATAGCATTACGCCTATCATATGTGCATCATTACTTTTACAGCAACCCGTGCTTCTGTTGACCAATCCCATGTGAGAAATAGATGCATTTCTAAATTAGAGAATCCCTTAGTTGTGCCATAATGTCCAGATCAATCTGTTGCTGTTGCTCCAGGGTATTGATTGATAAGTCTCAGGCCTTTTGTGAGGCCTTGAAAGATGACAGATCTGCTCGACACGAAAAGAGATGGGCGAACCTATAACTATTTTTATGAGTTTTTATAAACCTTTAACGGTATTTTTCATTAGTTACTAAAGTAATCACAGTTTTATTACACATGTATGAGAGCAACTTAGTGTTACCTAACTTTATTATTATAAAAAATAATAAATAGAGGAAGTTACCAATTATAACTTACTTATCACTGCATTTACAGTGCCTTCCCATATGCATTGATAACACATTAGAAGATTTGCTATCCTTATAACAGCCAATACATGCATGGTGAATGCCTGTCACTGGGCATTGGGCCAGTGGTTCAAAGGAAGTCTTACTGTACAACTTTTTTGCTTCTTTACACATTTGCAATGGCCTATGCCAAAATGGAAATATGGATGCCTTTGCATATTCAGCGGACCCAGGATTCTGTCCTGCTTGCATATCTAATTAAGCCTCGACATCCAAGACCTAATTCTTAGGATTTTAAAAAGACAGTGGACTACATACTCTGTATTATCAATTCAATAAACTCCCAAGGCATGGTGTTCAAAGGTTATCTATTTCAAGACTTTACTTCATGAATAGCAAATAGAACACAAAGCTCCCCATTGTATGAATGTCTAATGTGCTAATTGTCATGTTGTACCACAGAGACTCATTAGTTGAGCTACTCTAGACGTACAACAGGGTCGACCAACTAAACAAGAGACTTGCAAGCACTGATAGACCACAATAGACTGCTGTTTATTACAAGTAGGTCAGCAAAGTTCAGGTATTGCTCAAAACCTTTAGTCATTACAACCAGAAACTGGCTAGAAACCATTATGACGTAATTTCAACCAGTTTTGCCCAGTGTTGCCCACTGGGATCTGTCTGATCTTTAGCTGCAAAGGTTAGTTGCTATTGTGGTTTCTAGCCAGTTTCTGGTTGGAATGACGTAATTTCATCCAGTTTTGCACGCTGGGATGTGGTCCTAAACTTCTAGATTGATCTTGTTGCAATAAAGACCACAGAAACATGCAACCCCATTACTGTACTGTAACACCACCAACCACCAGCCACCATCCACTATCAAGCTTAATATTAAAATTAACAACAATCCCTTATAAATGGATGACCCTGGGTCCTCTTGAGGTGGGGGAAGCCTTTAACAAATTTATAAAGATGAAGATCGATGCTCCGAGATTTGAAGGAGCAATTAGGATCTGTCTTACTCTGGTGTCCAATCACTGACGAGTTTATTAACTCCAAAAGTGGTTGCCTCGGGGACACCCCCTCCACTACATGGCACACATAATAGCTTGGTACCAAATGGCACCCTATTTGTAACGTAGACGCAGGGAGTCAGGAAGCAAGTGCAGTTAGTGAGTTTAATTACGACGAACATGGAAAAATACAAAACAAGGTAAGCGTCAAACATGGAAACATAAACAATACAGCCTGAGGGGTGAATACAATGGAGTGCTAGATAAAGGGGGAGTAATCAGGGAAGTGATGAAGTCCAGGTGTGTCTGATGATGAGGTGCAGGAGTGCGTAATGATGTTTGCCAGGTCTGCGTAATGATGGGTTGCCAGGACCGGTGGTTAGTAGACCGGCGACGTCGAGCGCCGGAGAGGGGGAGCGGGAGTAGACGTGACACTATTCCCTGCATATTCTTAATATAGTGTACTCCTTTTGACCAGGGCCCATAGGGGGCCCATAGGGGCTCTTGTTTGGTGGTCACTGAGATTAGAATATTCCTTGTCTCCAGGCCTTGATCTATTTATTAATTTCAATTGCTGTTTAACTGGCAAATGTGTGGCAACAATTTTGGTTGTTGTTTTTCTTTAAGCTGTTCTCTTTCAAATATTTGTTTCGTTGTCTCACAATGGGATTCACTGATAGGTGGATTCACTACAGGAGCAACCAATCACACAACATCTGTCGGAGACAGACAGGTTAAGTTTTTAGTTTAGTTTATTTGGATCCCCATTAGCTGTGCTATTCGTCCTGTGTGGCAAATGATGTGAGCCTCTCCCTCCTTATAAGGCACCACTCGTCCTGCCCTCTGATTATTCTCTTCCTTGCGAATTTCATTACGCTCGTGAAGCTCTCCGCATCGTGACTTGATCCCTGTCTTCCTGCTTAACTGTTCAGGCGAACCGCAAGGTTAACACTGCCGAATATAAGACCTCAGCTCTCGTCTTTTTGTGTTGAACAACTGACCGAAATGAATAATTTTTTTGCTTTGTGTATTATTAGCTATTTTGCTTTTTATACTCACTAAGTCTGTGGTAGCTAGTGTCACACGGCTAGCTACTGAGACTTGGCTAGCTCTCGCCGCAAGACTTAGCTCACCCGGCTGGCTCGCGGCAAGGCCAGCTATACCACCAAACGCGGCAGGGAGAGGGCAACACGCTGTCACCAGGGTTTTCTGCACTGCGAAGTCCCCAGAGACCCCACAGTTTGGGTCTCCCAACAGAGGCCGACAGTGGGGGAAGCTGTCCTTCGCTACAGCCAAACTGAAGTCCCGACCAACTGATTCCCCTGAGTGTGAATTGGACCATTTTCCTCTCCTGTTAAGCATTCAAAATGTACTTTTGGGTGTCAGGGAAAATGTATGGAGTAAAAAGTACATTATTTTCTTTAGGAATGTAGTGGAGTAAAAGTAAAAGTCGTCAAAATATAAATAGTAAAGTAAAGTACAGATAACCCCAAAAGCTACTGTGTTTGATACATTTACATTTGAGTCATTTAGCAAACGCTCTTATCCGGAGCGACTTACAGTTTGTGCATTCATCTAAAGTTAACTAGTGTGAGTTCACGAAAGGCAATATTTTCTTCTTTTTTTTTTGGGGGGGGGGGGGGGGGGGGGGGGGGATTATTTAAGATACTCTTTGAAGAGGTAGGGTTTCAGATGTTTTCGGAAGATGGGCAGACACTCTGCTGTTCAAGCTTCAGGGGGAAGCTTGCTCCACCATTGGGGTGCCAGGACAGAGAAGAGCTTGCACTGTGCTGAGCGGGAGCTGCCCTAGGGGTGGTAGGCAAGTACCGTGGGCAAGTACCATAGGCAAGTACGGTGGTCTTATAGTGGATGCGAGCTTCAACTGTAAGTCAGTGGAGTGTCAGTGGGCAGCAGGTAGCTTAGTGGGTAAGAGCGTTGTGCCAGTAACCGAAAGGTCGCTGGTTCTAATCCCCTAGCCGACTAGGTGAAAAATCTGTCGATGTGCCCTTAAGCAAGGCACTTAACCCTAATTGCTCCTGTAAGTCGCTCTAGATAAGAGCGTCTGTTAAATGACGTAAATGTAAAATGAGTGTGCGGAGGAGCGGTGTGACATGGGAGAACTTGGGAAGGTTGAACACCAGTCGGGCTGCAGCATTCTGGATAAGTTACAGGTGTTTGACGGCACAAGCGGGGAGCTCAGCCAACAGCGAGTTGCAGTAGTCCAGATGGGAAATGACAAGTGCCTGGATTAGGACCTGCGCTGCTTCCTGTGTGAGGTAGGGTCATACTCTACGGGTGTTGCAGAGCATGAACCTGCAGGAGCAAGTCACTGCTTTAATGTTTGCAGAGGATGACAGGTGTTGTCCAGTGTCACGCCAAGGTTCTTTGCACTCTGGGCGGGGGACACCATGGAGTTGTCAACAGTGATGGAGAGGTCTTTGAGCGGGCAGGCCTTCCCCGGGAGGAAGAGCAGCTACATCTTGTCAAGGTACAGCTTGAGGTGGTGGGCCGACATTCAAGCTGAGATATCTGTCAGGCACGCAGAGATGCATGTTGCCACCTGGGTGTCGGAAGGTGGGAAGGAGAAAAATAGTTGAGTGTCATCCGTATAACAATGATAGGAGAGACCATGTGAGGATATGACGGAGCAGAGTGACTTGGTGTATAGAGAAAGAGGAGAGGGCCTAGAACTGAGCCCTAGGAGACACCGAATGTTGTTCGGGGGACGGATTTCACTAGTCGCAGGATTTCATATGGAGAGAGATGGTAGAAATAGGTCAAGGCATAGGGTAGTTCTGTGTGAGTGGGACCAGTGGATTCAATAGGCTGAGTAAATGAGGATCAGATGTCGTCAACTTTCTTTTCAAAGTGGTTGACAAAGTCGTCCGCAGAGAGGGAGGAGGGAGGAGACAGTGGAAAATAGTTTCCTAGGGTTAGAGGCAGAAGCTTGTTAGAGGCAGAAGCTAGAGTGCTATAAAGTGGCTTTCGCAGCAGATACAGAGGAATAGAAGGTAGAGAGGAGGGAGTGAAAGGATGATAGGTCCTTAGCTGCCCGCAGCATTGTTCTGTAAGCTCGCAATGAGTCACTCAGCCACGTAGCAGGAGGGGAGGGCCGAGCTGGCAGGAGGGGAGGGCCGAGTTGCGTGAGTATTATGTGTGCCAAACAGTTGCCGTTAAATTACAATATTATTCTTTTTTCTGACCATTTGGAACAGTGTAAACAACACTAAATAAATAAGCGTACCAGAGAGTCTGTTCTAACGGAGAAAAAAAAAATGAAGCCTTTATTACAGCAGTTTAAAAACAGTTGCATGCATTCGTGAATTGCATTTATTTATTGTTTAGGTTAATTATTCAAAGCTCCCTTTGTTATTTAATTTTAAAACTAAAACGCTTGATTGCATTTCAAAGCATGAATGTCTCGTATACTGTGTGATGGCATGAACTAATGAATGATTGATTGATTGATTGATACAGTAGCGTATATATTGAAATATAGGCCTAAGTAAGTTACGGTATTAAGACCTAACATGACGCGCTCTTAGGCCTACAGCTCAATGGTAGTTATACTAGGCTACTATACAAAGCCTACTAATGATAACGACATTACTTATTATTATAATTATGATCATAATAATAATTGTAATAATAACAATAAAAAGGAGATTTAAAAAAGGAGGGTATAGGAGCGAGAGCTGCATGCATATTATGTGTGACAAACAGCTGTTTTTGGATTACAATATTATTTTTCTGGCTGTTTGGAACAGTGTAAACAACACTAAATGAATTATAAGTTAAGCTTTTATTACAGCATAGCAAAGATTTAAAACAGCCAAATCTGGGAAATTGCTTTAATCAACATTTTGCCATTGCATGAGCCTTGGTGCTCACAGAATCAGTAGGCTATTAAACAAACACTCAAACCGGAAACAGAAGCCAGATCTGTCTTACTTCTGTAGATATATATGGATGATTTATAAAGCCAGGCACATTTAACAGTTACAGTGGTTTGCGAAAGTATTCACCCCCTTTGGCATTTTTCCTATTATGTTGCCTTACAACCTGGAATTAAAATGGATTTTTGGGGGGGTTGTATCATTTGATTTACACAACATGCCTACCACTTAGAAGATGCAAAATATTTTTTATTGTGAAAAAACAAGAAATAAGACAAAAAAACAGAGAACTTGAGCGTGCATTACTATTCAGCAATTACAGCTGCAAGTCTCTTGGGGTATGTCTCTATAAGCTTGGCACATCTAGCCACTGGGATTCTTGCCCATTCTTCAAAGCAAAACTGCTCCAGCTCCTTCAAGTTGGATGGGTTCCGCTGGTGTACAGCAATCATTAAGTCATACCACAGATTCTCAATTGGATTGAGGTCTGGGCTTTGACTAGGCCATTCCCAGACATTTAAATGTTTCCCCTTAAACCACTTGAGTGTTGCTTTAGCAGTATGCTTAGGGTCATTGTCCTGCTGGAAGGTGAACCTCCGTCCCAGTCTCAAATCTCTGGAAGACTGAAACAGGTTTAACCCCAAGAATTTCCCTGTATTTAGTGCCATCCATCATTCCTTCAATTCTGACCAGTTTCCCAGTCCCTGCCGATGAAAAACATCCCCACAGCATGATGCTGCCACCACCATGCTTCACTGTGTGGATGGTGTTCTCAGGGTGATGAGAGGTGTTGGGTTTGCGCCAGACATAGCGTTTTCCTTGATGGCCAAAAAGCTCAATTTCCTTATGTTTGGGGAGTCTCCCACATGCCTTTTGGCGAACACCAAACATGTTTGCTTATTTTTTTCTTTAAGCAATGGCTTTTTTCTGGCCACTCTTCCGTAAAGCCCAGCTCTGTGGAGTGTACGGCTTAAAGTGGTCCTATGGACAGATACTCCAATCTCCACTGTGGAGCTTTGCAGCTCCTTCAGGGTTATCTTTGGTCTCTTTGTTGCCTCTCTGATTAATGCCCTCCTTGCCTGGTCCGTGAGTTTTTGTGGACGGCCCTCTCTTGGCAGGTTTGTTGTGGTGCCATATTCTTTCCATTTTTTAAATAATGGATTTAATGGTGCTCCGTGGGATGTTCAAAGTTTCAGATATTTTTTTTATAACCCAACCCTGATCTGTACTTCTCCACAACTTTGTCCCTGACCTGTTTGGAGAGCTCCTTGGTCTTCATGGTGCCGCTTGCTTGGTGGTGCCCCTTGCTGGTGTTGCAGACTTTGGGGCCTTTCAGAACAGGTGTATATATACTGAGATCTTGTGACACTTAGATTGCACACATGTGGACTTTAACTAATTATGTGACTTCTGAAGGTAATTGGTTGCACCAGATCTTATTCAGGGGCTTCATAGCAAAGGGGTGAATACATATGCATGCACCCCTTTTCCGTTATTTATTTTTTAGAATTTTTTGAAACAAGTAATTTTTTTCATTTCATTTCACCAATTTGGAATATTTTGTGTGTGTCCATTACATGAAATCAAAATCAAAATCAATTTAAATTACAGGTTGTAATGCAACAAAATAGGAAAAACATCAAGGGGGAGAATACTTTTGCAAGGCACTGTAGGCTATTGATTATAGACCCAGTGGTGTAAAGTACTTAAGTAAATATACTTGAAAGTACTACTTAAGTCGTTTTTGGGGTATCTGTATTTTACTTTACTATTTATATTTTTGCCAACTTTTACTTTTACTTCACTACATTCCCCCTAAAAATGATGTACTTTTTACTCCATACATTTTCCCTGACACCCAAAAGTACTCGTTACATTTTGATAGGAAAATTGTCCAATTCACACACCTATCAAGAGAACATCCCTGGTCGTCCCTACTGCCTCTGATCTGGCGGACTCACTAAACGCATGCTTCGTTTGTAAATTATGTGTGAGTGTTTGCTATCCCTGGCTATCCGTCAATAAAAATAAAATAAAAATTGTGCCGTCTGGTTTGCTTAATATAAGGAATTTGAAATGGTTTATACTTTTACTTTTGATACTTAAGTATATTTAAAACCAAAACTTTTACTCAAGTAATATTTTCCTGGGTGACTTTCACTTTTACTTGAGTCATTTTCTATTAAGGTATCTTTACTTTTACTAAAGTATGACAAGTGAGTACTTTTTCCACCAGACCTAATAAAGTTGGGGTTTGCAGTCTCCTCTATTTTCTTTGACAATTAGGCTAAGCCCTATTCACACGGGACTAGTATTACTAGTTAACGTTGGTTATGTAATTATTACCCCAGAATGTCCATTATTCCATAGGAAGATTCGGACAAGATTAGTTTTCTCCAAACTGCGCCCTGTAATTCTTTTTTTTTTTTCAATAAATTGACAGTTATGACGAAAGCCTGGAAGTTTTTTTCTTGGCGTGAGGATATTTCAACAAGTCAAGGCCATAATAGGGTACACTGATAACTCGAGCTTGGTTCCCAAGTTTCTAAAGCATTCCAAACCATCTTTGGTATAGTGTCGCCATAATATTTGAATTGTGGACGTGTAATCATAATCATTAGGATATTTTAGCGATCCACAGTAGACGTCCTAATTCCCCCCAGCCTTCAGATTTGAGCCAGACATGCACTTGAGATGCGTTTTAAGGCTATGGATGCGATAGTGATCATTTCCGAATGTTTAGGTCAGTTGTATGCTGCTTTGTGATCTATTAACAGCAAGGGTTATATTAAATAGGCGCAATATATTTTACTGAAGCATTTGGCAATATTCAATTCATCCGCACAAAACATGTAGGCCCTTCATATACAGTGCATTCGAAAAGTATTCATGCCCATTGACTTTTTCCACATTTTGTTAAGTTACAGCCTTATTCTTAAATGGAATAAATTCATTTTTTCCCTCATCATTCTACAAACAACACCCCATAATGACAAAGAGGAAACAGTTTTTTTAAAATATATATATTTAAAAAACAGACCCTTTGCTATGAGACTCGAAATTGAGCTCAGGTGCGTCCTGTTCACATTGATCATCCTTGAGATGTATCTACAACTTGATTAGAGTCCAGCTGTGGTAAATTAAATTCATTGGACATGATTTGGAAAGGCAAACACCTGTCTATATAAGGTCCCACAGTTGACAGTGCATGTCAGAGCAAAAACCAAGCCATGAGGTCGAAGGAATTGTCCGTAAAGCTCAGAGACAGGATTGTGTCGAGGCACAGATCTGGGGAAGGGTATCAAAAAATGTCTGCAGCATTGAAGGTCCCCAAGAACACAGTGTCCTCCATCATTCTTACATGGAAGAAGTTTGGAACCACCAAGACTCTTCCTAGAGCTGGCCACCAGGCCAAACTGAGCAATCAGGGGAGAAGGGCCTTGGTGAGGGAGGTGACCAATAACGCAATGTTAACTCTGACAGAGCTCCAGAGTTCCTCTGCGGAGATGGGAGAAATTTCCAGAAAGACAACCATCTCTGCAGCACTCCACCAATCAGGCCTTTATGGTAGAGTGGCCAGACGGAAGCCACTCCTCAGTAAAAGGCACATGACAGCCCACTTGGAGTTTGCCAAAAGGCACCTAAAG
The DNA here is from genome assembly GCF_964263955.1 of Coregonus lavaretus. Classification (NCBI taxonomy): domain Eukaryota; kingdom Metazoa; phylum Chordata; class Actinopteri; order Salmoniformes; family Salmonidae; genus Coregonus; species Coregonus lavaretus. The sequence goes on along the minus strand of NC_139988.1, from coordinate 75,198,572 downwards.
ACTCTCAGACCATGAGAAACAAGATTCTCTGGTCTGATGAAACCAAGATTGAACTATTTGGCCTGAATGCCAAGCGTCACGTCTTGAGGAAACCAGGCACCATCCCTACGGTGAAGCATAGTGGTGGCAGCATCATGCAGTGGGGATGTTTTTCAGCGGCAGGGACTGGGAGAATATCAGGATCGAGGGAAAGATGACCCTTGATGAAAACCTACTCCAGAGCGCTCAGGACCTCAGACTGGGGCGAAGGTTCACCTTCCAACAGGACAATGACCCTAAGCACACAGCCAAGACAACGCATGACTGGCTTCGGGACAAGTCTCTGAATGTCCTTGAGTGGCCTAGCCAGAGCCCAGACTTGAACCTGATCAAACATCTCTGGAGAGACCTGAAAATAGCTGTGTAGCGACGCTCCCCATCCAAACTGACAGAGCTTGAGACGATCTGCAAAGAAGAATGGGAGAAACTCCCCAAATACAGGTGTGATAAGCTTGTAGCGTCATACCCAAGACGACATGAGGCTGCAGTCGCTGCCAAAGGTGCTTCAACAAAGTACTCAGTAAAGAGTCTGAATACTTACAGTACCAGTCAAAAGTTTGGACACACCAACTCATTCCTGGGTTTTTCTTTATTTGTACTATTTTTCACATTGTAGAATAATAGTGAAGACATCAAAACTATGAAATAACACAAATGGAAGCATGTAGTAACCAAAAAGTGTTAAACAAATCAAAATATATTTTATATTTAAGATTCTTCAAGGTAGCCACCTTTTGCCTTGATAACAGCTTTGCACACTATTGGCATTCTCTCAACCAGATTCAGGAGGTAGTTACATGGAATGCATTTCAATTAACAGGTGTGCCTTGTTAAAAGTTAATTTGTGGAATTTATTTCCTTCTTAATGCATTTGAGCCAATCAGTTGTGTAGTGACAAGGTGGGGGTGAAGATATACAGAAGATAGCCCTATTTGGTAAAAGACCAAGTCCATATTATGGCAAGAACAGCTCAAATAATCAAAGAGAAATGACAGTCCATCATTACTTTAAGACATGAAGGTCAGTCAATCCGTAAAATGTGAAGAACTTTGAAAGTTTCTTCAAGTGTTCTCGCAAAAACCATCAAGCGCATTATAGATTTATTAGTGTTGAACCATTATTTTTACATACTATAACCATATACAATTTCAGTATCACGTCTTAGAGTGATGGACTGTGCCATCCCTGTGGCCTCCGCAATGGATTAGTCCACTGAGACAGGCGCAAATCAGACAGGTGTCTAAAAATATAAATAAATTGCGATTGCTCGACTAAAGAAATCTCAGTCGACCAACAGCCTATCAACCAAACAATCGACCAGTCCACTAAACGGGGTCAGCCATACAGATGAGAGGGAGAAAAGAGAAAATGTCCACTTAGGAGAAATGAGTAGCCCTGTGCCACCACCGCGACGACGAGATGCTCTTGGACTATGAGAAAAAACATAGTCAGATGAAGAGAGAGCAGCTGGATACCAGAGCTCCGGGGCATGCGTAGAAATCACTAAGCAGTTCACTTCGAAGCAGTGTGCCGATGCCTGTATCACTTTATCAGAAAAACTTAATCAATGACGTCCGAAGCATCGTTTCGCCGAACAACCACCTGATTGGTTTGGCATTGGTTTCGGTAGATTACAAAAAAGCTACCTTGCACACGTGCTACGGCGTGTACGACATCATCTATAATAATCTATAACAAGCATGTGCCACTAGTGTACACTGTGTCAAAGACTCGAGTAATTAACCTATTTTTGACACAATTGGCTGGAAAGCCTCAATGCTTCAGGAAGCTTAGTTTCCCCATCACTACTGGTCACCAGTGTCCAAAACACAGCGAAGGCTGGTCACCACAGAAAAACCCAAAGAAGGCTGGTCACCAGCAAAAACACAATTAAGTCTGGTCTGCCAGCAAAAGCATAACGAAGGCTGGACACCAGTAAAACACAACGAAGGCTGGTCACTAGCGAAACACAACGAAGGCTGGTCACCAGCGAAAGCACAACGAAGGTTGGTCTGCCAGCTAGACCATGCTGGTTAGACCAGCTTAACCAGGTAGACCATGCTGGTCGGCCAGCAGAACCAGCTAGACCAAGAACTATTTTAGAAAGTCCGGTCAACCAAATTTCCTAGGTGGCAAAGGTCCGGAGATATCGTCATTCATCGGCGTAGTAACGAACCCCCACCTCGCAGCCCGTGCGACCCCAAACTGTTCATACCCTTCTTGTTGGTGGAGAGAAATTTCCTGCAATTTTACACATTTTCCATGTCTTATGTGTGTTTGTATGACACCAAGGGTCGAAGCCCGACCATGTTCCAAGTTTTTATTTATTTTGTAGTCGGGACCCGCGGTCCATATTGACCCCGTTCTGGTTCCGGATCTGGACTGTGGTCCTCCAGTTGAGCATGGGGGAGCTAGACCATGCTGGTCAGACCAGCTTGACCAGCATCCAACCAGCACGGACCAGCATAGACCAGCATGGACCAGCTTGAAATTTATGCTGGTCTATGTTATTTTTTTCAGCAGGGTTGCCTTTGTAAATACTACAGTACATAATATCCCATTATTGTCACGTCTCCTTACACATTATAATCCTGCATATAAACACCACAAAGGGTTTCAGAAATTCAGGATTTCGGAAATTCAGCATGCCAGCTTTGCAGAGATGCATTGCATGTCAATACACACATATTCTGTGTATACCCATTCTGACATGACATCACGGCTATTCCATATAATATGTCATAGTAAGTAATGGGTGACATGGCACATGCTGTTGAAAGATGCTCATGTGATGTTACTATGCCGAGTCATAACGAATGTGTGCCAGCCTATGACAAACTTTAAAAGGAAAGACAACATTGCATGTTTGAGTTATAAAGCTGATGTGGTGCTGTTTATTATGAAGGGTTCATGACTTACACTTTGTGTAGCCCAAAAAAACTAACGAGACTCCTCATCCAAAATGTCACTGGGCTCATAAAAATAGCGCCAGCATCTACATTACAGCTTTTAAAGATACCATATGCTTTTAAGGGAATTATAGAAAGTTGTCTCCTTCAAATTCTAACAGATGCTTTATGCACGTAAGTTCCATTATCTTCATTACTGGAGTAGCATGTAACAGAATTGAAGTGATGAATTTGGAAAATTCAAATGTATATTTAATAAGCAGGTGGGGTTCAGTGCTTTTAACACAACATCTATAACATTTCATTTGCATAGACGCTATGGTCTAGGATCCCTATCCCCATAACATACAACGAAAACAAGCTTTCTTGAGCTTGAATAATGCATTACCGTACGCATTGGATGTTATGAAATGATACAGCGTTTTAAAAATGCATCTGTGCATTATGCATATCTTAACACTTAAACCTTTGTACAACAGAAACTACACTGTAAAAATCAATTGACCAAGCCAACAAGCATCCCTTGGCCACCTGGGTGATGGTACAATGCTCACCACACATCATCTATTCAAGTGGAGAGATGAGGAGCGAATTATTCCAATTAGGCTTCAGAAGATGATCACCCAGCGGGCAAAACTGGTTGCAGTGACGTCAGGAGGATGTCTTCAACCAGGAGGCCAGGTTGAATACTGGTTATCTTTGAAGTGACCAGAAAAATATGTCTTTACCTGATTGTATTCTAATATATGCTATTTAGCAGACGCTCTCCCCCAAAGTGATGTGCATGCATACATTCGCATGGGTGGCCCCAGCGGGTATTCTTGTTATCTGACATCTCTTCAACCCAAAATACAGATTTCAAAGAGAAAATGATGTCATTATAAAATCCCCTGCCAGTTTTCCCTGTAAGTAGCCTTGCACGAGCTGGAACGACTCATAGGAGCAGCTTGATGTACAAGTACACCCCTTGGACAGGACGTTAGTCTATCGCATTTTTGCTGTAGTTGGTATGTTTTACAGTCTTTGGTATGACTCGGCCAGGAATCAAACTCCCAACCTTTTAATCTCAGAGCAGACACTTTAACCACAAGGCCACTGAGTTGTGCCAGTTCTAACTAATGTGTTGATAAAATCAAGACATATTTACTTGTTTGTAATCTGGTTAGCTGAGATTTTAACCAAAAGATTACTGTGATGAGGTGATTTCGAAAGGAGTCAGGCGCAGGAGGGTAAATCACAGAATAACAGGCTTTATTCTGAAACACAGAGTTACGCAGAAATGCATCGGAGGAAGTCGTGACAATTACATCATTAAGCCATACCAAATGTTGCCTACTGGGTAGGTGGCCTTCATTCGAAAAGAGCAAGGGATTAAGGATGACCTCACCACTAACCTCTGTGCCCCTTAAAGTACGTTTGCCCTCTAGTCCTGATCTCTATTGTCCGTCTCTATTACACCTTTCAAACCAATACGTTTTTTCCGCCAACTTTTTGCATACTTTCAGATATGAAAGGTATTGCCGACAAAGCCTATACTTTTATTTCCGCTAACCGGCCTAGTCATGATTGAAGTATAGTTCTGCCTACGGCTTTGTATGAAATGTAGCCATAATGCCAAGGCGGCATTGGCACGCACTACGCTCTTAAGCTCTTGATGGTTGCTAGGCAGTGCCAATTACTACTATCATCCTGACAGTTCTAAACTTTGTGAGGCATGTTACTTCACCCATCTCTTCACATAGCCCACCTCCTGCACTATTTTCTTAACCACAACTGGATGGATCCACAAAGAATTACTGTGGGAATAAATATCACTGAATGATGAAAATATTGGAATAAAGTAGGCTAATGCAATATAAGACATTGAATTGTTGCTTACTGTAACTCCCAAAGTCATCCAATTGTTATAATACATTTGACTGAAGAAATAGCCAACCCGCGTTTGGTCAACTATTTCTGCTTCGAGACAATCAATCAATGTCAGATTTTTATTTTCACGGAATCTCCGTTTGGATATTGGTTAGGCTACAATTAGGCTGTGGAAATGTTAGCTAAGTTGAAGTAAGTGCTGCTCACGATCATCTTGTCTAGTTGGCTCATTTATTAGCACTGATCAGAAGACCTTAGACCACTGAGTGGCGCAGTGGTCTAAGGCACTGCATCGCAGTGCTAACTGTGCCACTAGATCCTGGTTCGAATCCAGGCTCTGTCGCAGCCGGCCGCGACCGGGAGACTCACGGGCGGCGCACAATTGGCCCAGCGTCGTCCAGGGTAGGGGAGGGAATGGCCGGCAGGGATGTAGCTCAGTTGATAGAGCATGGCGTTTGCAACGCCAGGGTTGTGGGTTCGATTCCCACGGGGGGCCAGTATAAAAAGATATGTATTCACTAACTGTAAGTCGCTCTGGATAAGAGCGTCTGCTAAATGACTAAAATGTAAATGTAAAATGTAAGATATTTCCAGCATGTTATGTACAAGTGGATTATTTAGCTTTTCACTTGCAGTCACTTAGTAGCCTAGGCCTACTCCCGATCAAAAGCATGTGACTTGTCTTAATCAATCAATGTGATTTTGTTTCACTGAATCTCTGTCTGTATACTTTGTTAATTCTCTGGCTGGGCAAATAAGTGGAGGTGGTATAGCTTATCTATTCGTTTGCTGATCTATCACTGATCAGAAACATTTAGCATGCAATAATGTAGCCTAAATCAAGAGTAGCCCTATTATTTTGCTTGATCGCATATAGGCAACTCCAAAAGCCTGCAGAGGTTGTGAAATATGAACAAGAGACTGAAATGCTTTTGAAAAAATAGATTGCTAGTATTTTCTATCGGTATCATGATGAAGGTACTCTCAATGTAAGACCCTACGCCTGCTCCCTAACAAAGCAGAGTGAGGGTAGGACAAACATTAAACGTGGATCAAAAAAGCATGGGTTTGCTTTGGCCTCTGTTTAAAAATATACTTTTTTAAATGACAGTGATCCCACACGTTGCCATGATGCAAGTTGTGTGGGAAAAATATTATTTGTATTTTATTCTGTTATATTTAATTGAATTCTTAGCCTGCTATATATGTGTGTTGACTGTGATCAGGGTAGCCTAAGTGTGTCGTGTCTGTTTAATGAACAAAATAACTATTGATTTCATGTGCATGCCGCAGTATACACTGTGTACAAAACATTAAGGACATCTTCCTAATAATGAGTTGCACCTAGGGCTGTTGCGGTGATCTATTACCACCACACCGGCGGTCACGAGTCATGAAGGCAGTCAAATTCCAGGTGACCGTTTAGTCACAGTAATTAGGCTTCTCCAAGCTCTGATGCTGCTGATGGTCATTAGTAGCCTACCAAACGTGCTAAATGCCTGGTACTCAGTCCCTCTAATCACTCTGACATCAATGCAAATGTAATCGAAAATCTAATTAAACACTTCATGAGAGCCCATGAGCTCATGTTGCGCAACATTTCTATAGGCTATGCAATTGCTTGAGAAAACAGAGTGATGGCCTCTTCTAAAAAGAGGAGGATCCCATCAGCTTTCTATAGACTAGGCCTACTATATTTATTTCTCAACTTTCCTAATATTAAGCACATTGTTTATCTTTACAACAGGAGTATAGCCTACCTGGCTGGCATTAAAATTAACCACAGGAAAAGCATCCTCCATTAGCTATTTAAGTGCATAGATGACATGTATTATTTTCCCGCTGCCCCTGTTTCAGACAGGTGCATGATAATGGTCCATTCTAAATCAAAACACATTTCATACATATATTATTTAGTATATGTAAAGAAATTATTAAATCAAGAATAGTCTGATGGGTGACAATATAAGCCTATAACTTGTGAATTATATATTATTACTTGTGAATGATGCCTAGCATAATAAACTGCCTTTTTTTTGTGACTTTTTCGAATCATAGTCGCACACCTCATGTAGCCTAGCCCATAGGCCATATGTTTTGATTAGTTTTGTATCACAACTAAAGTGGCCAAAACGAATCCGCTTTACAAGGGGTTTAGAGCCTAACTGGCATACATAAGCAGTGCATGAGTTTCAAGTTTGGGCAAGATAATTTTCAACATCAAAATGCACCTTTATTATAAAAGCATTACATGCATAATTGCATTTGCGGTCACTTTTGATAATGTTGTTTTCCCACTAATGGCACATTCGCACTTATAGCGTACTGCCATGTGTACATTGCTGCACTTCTAATGTGAAGAAATAGCCTAATAGTTTATCAACATTTTAAACTTAACGTTCTGATCTGTTCCGTCAGCCACATTGCGTAAAATAAATATATTTTTTATGCTAGTGGTTGTATTAATTTGGGAGCTATTGCATCCCACAACTGTCCCAGACTATGTTTGGAATATTTATTGCTTGCATAGAATAGGTCGACTTTTGTACTATGGTGGATAGTAGATTGACATAGGCTAGTATTTTGCTGTTCGTTAGGCCTACTCATCTTGTTGACTGATGAAAAGTCCATGTGGACAGTTCTTCCAATATCTTCAATATGCACCTCGGAATTGGATAAGGACGCGCGCAGTTGCGTCCCCGATGTGTCTGTCTTCACTTGTAGCCTGTGAGAAAGACCCGATCACGTGACAGAGAGCCATGTGAGTGAGAGGCGCTTCGGAGCTCGCAGCGAGAAGGGCAGAACTTAGCACTCCGGGCCAAGGGCACAACGGCCACTGGCCGCAAAATACATAGATTTTTTTAGGATGCATTACGGCCACAAAGGCGAATGCCGCCGTGAAATTCAAGGCATTATCAAGTGCTTGTTAAATTGTGAATGAGAGACTATTGAAGTGTGTACATCCTGCGCAAAAAAACAAAGCAGAGCTCATGCCTTTCAAGCAACTTTTTTCAAATCATCAATAGAGTCGCATCATGCAGCCTTACAATGTACTAAAAATCTAAACATATAGCCCAATGTTTTTAGAACAACTAAAGTTACATGAATAACTCTAAATTAAGCATATGTACCTATATACCTATTTATTTCTTACCTGCTCAACACAGAATAGCCGCATGTGCGCATTCCATCAAATAGTTTGGAGAAAATATTTATATTTTATTTAGCTTTGTTCAATTGTATTCTTCATATTATAAAATAATATAAATAATGCCATGGAATTCTAAGCAAATCTTGTCTGCTAAATGAACTAGTGTAGCCCACAGCCATTTGGCATAGCCACATCAGGACCAAACATAAGGACAACTCAGAGTATGTTATTCTGTTATTCTGAAATAGACTACATTTTCTTCCTGTCATGCTTCTTTAGACCTGTCTAAAATAAATAATGGATTTATTGTGAAGGTGTACGCTATATTACATGGATTTATTAGACTTTTTCAAATGTAGACATTCCAAAGGTCTGCATCAGTGGCTATGTGTGGAAGCCAGGAGATGCTAAATGTGTTGATGTTAATTAACGTTCAATTACCATGAGACCAACAGTTATTTGCTTGACAATCACCGGCTGATGAAATTTCATCATCTTCTCTCTTCATTTCTATTTACAAGGTGTTACCACTGAAAACATGGCCCGGACATTGTCTGGTAATACAGCTACGGAATGACTTTCAGTGTATTTCAGATTCAATGTGTTCGATGTTGTGATATAGGCTACAGATGTGTTTATTATGCATTCAGGGAGTAAACAATCATTTGAAATTTAGGTCTTTCATTCACAGGGGTAGCCGCTACCTCACGCCCTCTTTACAAATGTATTTTAATTGGAAATGGCTTAAAATACTTTCGATGCAGCAGCACCATTGCTATGCGCAGAATTTCTTGCTGGAAGATCAAACGGTCTGAAAAAGCCAGAGAAGTCTGATTTGCGATGCACTCCAAGCCAATCAAGGCCAATGAATGGGATCCCATCCACAGTTGCCAAGATGACATCCCACTGCGTTTATAATTATCATGCGATACAGGGGGCGGAGGTCGGTGTGCCTTGTCAGAAGTTGTCGGCGAGTGGGTAAACCGCCACTACCATCCGTCCTATTGGCCAATCATTGGAAAATTGTCACGATCGCTGGAGGAAGTGGACCAATGCGCAGCGTGATGAGTGAACATACTTATTTATTAGAGAACAAAACAACAAAACGATAACGTGACATCCTTGGTTACAAACACTAACCATACACGGAACAAGATCCCACAACACACTGTGGAAAACAGGCTGCCTAAGTATGGTTCCCAATCAGAGACAACAAGCACCAGCTGATTCACGTTGCCTCTGATTGAGAACCACACCGGCCAACATAGAACCAAAAGAACTAGATACTAAACCTAGCAAACAAAACACATAGAAACAACACACCCTGGCTCAACATAACAGAGTCCCAGAGCCAGGGCGTGACAAAAATAAACTGTAATATCTACCAACGGGACATTAAAAACTGTAATATCTTATGTTTCACCGAGTTATGGCTGAACGACTATGCGGATAATATAGAGCTGGCTGGGTTTTCCGTGCATCGGCAGGACAGAGCAGCTACGTCTGGTAATGCTAATCCAGAAGCGGCGCTCCTAGTGGCCGGGTACTTTAATGCAGGCAAACTTAAATCCGTTTTACCTCATTTCTACCAGCATGTCACATGTGCAAACAGAGGAAAAATAACTCTAGACCACCTTTACTCCACACACAGAGTCGCATATAAAGCTCTCCCTCGCCCTCCATTTGGCAAATCTGACCATGATTCGGTCCACCTGATTCCTGCTTACAAGCAAAAATTAAAGCAGGAAGTACCAGTGACTCGTTCAATACGGAAGTGGTCAGATGACGAGGATGCTATGCTACAGGACTGTTTTGCTAGCACAGACTGGAATATGTTCCGGGATTCATCCAATGGCATTGAGGAGTATACCACCTCAGTCACCGGCTTCATTAATAAGTGCATCGACGACGTCGTCCCAACAGTGACCATACGTACATATCCCAACCAGAAGCCATGGATTACAGGCAACATCCGCACCGAGTAAAAGGCTAGAGCTGCCGCTTTCAAGGAGCGGGACACTAATCCGGACACTTATAAGAAATCCCTCTATGCCCTCAGACAAACCATCAACAACCGTTGTCGTCGGGTGAGGTTGTGTCTCTCTCTGGCGGGAGATAAACTTGGCTTATATGGCTTATATACATAGTTTGGGCTTTGTCGAGTAAAGCTTAAACTATGTATTTAGATTGTAGTTAGGTATTTTAGGTCGTTATCGTGGGTTGTTGTATGTAATTATTGTAGGTTAGTATTGTATTCGGCTGAGCCCGGTGAAGCACAAAGCTAGCTAACCCACTACCTGGACTAGCTGGCGGGTAGCTACTGGTAACTATTAGCAACTGTGGATAGTTGTTTCACGCCTGAGAGTACCTGTAATTACGCCAGCTAGCTGCCTACAGTAATTACATACAATAATGCCTACCATTCAGCTGTTTTTCTAACCTCATTGTCTGAAGCGTTAACGTTAGGTAGTAAGTGGCTACTGTGCTTGAAATTTAGCTAGCTTGTTGCTACCTGGATAGCTACTAGTAAACAATAGCTGGAACGACCTCGCGAACAGACGCGAACTGGCTGAGTCAATTCAGTGGCTAGCTTTGCACTTGGCTAGCTAACAGTAGCTGCTAGGGGTAAGTTATAACCTACATTTGTGTTTTGTTTTTACATACCGGTAGCCAGAGTCGTTCAAGGGAATTCGGGACATGGGTGACTAGTTAACGTTAGCTTGGCTCTCTCTGTGTGTTCGTGCTGTGGGAGGAGGGTTTTTTTTGGTCTGAAAGCAATGGCTAGCTAGTATGCTAACTATTCTAGCTAACTAACTGGCTGAATAAGTTGACGACAGACTCGCTCAAGCTGTCGGGACTAACCCACAATGTTAGACACAGACACAAATGATCTGCTTGGCCTGTTGACACACTGGTGGTTTGTTGTGGCCGAGTATTGGTTGACACACTGGTGGTTTGTTGTGGCCGAGTATTGGTGCTAAACCGTGTTGTTGGAGTCCGGCATGCTAGTTGGCTGTGGCGTCATATGACTAAGTGCCCTGGACGATTTTCACGGAAGAATACTGTACCAAGTTAGCTAGCTGAATAAACTAAGTTAGTATATTCCTAGAAAACATTGAACCGCTGTAGTTTACAACAATTATAGTTTCTGAGGTGGAAGATGGGAGAGTCATATTTGGGTGTTTCAGTGAAACGTAAGTGAGGGAGGCCCCGCTCTCTCCTTTCCCAGATGTTTAGTTAATTTCATTCCGATCTCCTTTGCATTATTGTAGCCATTTTCTGTAGCCTGTCAACTATGCCTCTGTCTATCCCTGTTCTCTCCTCTCCGCACAGGCTATACATATGCCTCACACCGCGTGGCTGCTGCCTCTCTAACCTGGTGGTCCCTGCACGCACCACCCACGTGGAGTTCCAGGTCTCAGGCAGCCTCTGGAACTGCCGTTCTGCTGCCAACAAGGCAGAGTTCATCTCAGCCTATGCTACCCTCCAGTCCCTCGACTTCTTGGCGCTGATGGAAACATGGATTACCACTGAAAACACTGCTACTCCTACTGCTCTCTCCTCGTCTGACCATGTGTTCTCGCATAATCCAAGAGCATCTGGTCAGCGGGGTGGTGGCACAGGAATCGTCATCTCTCCCAAGTGGACATTCTCTCTTTTTCCCCTGACCCATCTGTCTATCTCCGCATTTGAATTCCATGCTGTCACAGTCACTAGCCCATTCAAGCTTAACATCCTTGTCATTTATCGCCCTCCAGGTTCCCTTGGAGAGTTCATTAATGAGCTTGATGCCTTGATAAGTTCCTTTCCTGGGGATGGCTCACCCCTCACAGTTCTGGGTGACTTCAACCTCCCTACGTCTACCTTTGACTCATTTCTCTCTGCCTCCTTCTTTCCACTCCTCTCCTCTTTTGACCTCACCCTCTCACCTGTCCCCCTACTCACAAGGCAGGCAATACGCTTGACCTCATCTTTACTAGATGCTGTTCTTCTACTAATCTCACTGCAACTCCCCTCCATGTCTCCGACCACTACTTTGTATCCTTTTCTCTCTCGCTCTCCTCCAACACTACTCACTCTGCCCCTACTCAGATGGTAATGCGCCGACGCAACCTTCGCTTTCTCTCTCCCGCTACTCTCTCCTCTTCCATCCTATCATCTCTTCCCTCTGCTCAATCCTTCTCCCTCCAATCTCCTGATTCTGCCTCCTCAACCCTCCTCTCCTCCCTTTCTGCATCCTTTGACTCTCTATGTCCCCTATCCTCCCGGCCGGCTCGGTCCTCCCCTCCTGCTCCATGACTTGATGACTCATTGCGAGCTCACAGAACAGGGCTCCGGGCAGCCGAGCGGAAATGGAGGAAAACTAGACTCCCTGCGGACCTGCCATCTTTTCACTCCCTCCTCTCTACATTTTCTTCATCTGTTTCTGCTGCTAAAGCCACTTTCTACCACTTAAAATTCCAAGCATCTGCCTCTAACCCTAGGAAGCTCTTTGCCACCTTCTCCTCCCTGCTGAATCCTCCTCCCCCTCCCCCCTCCTCCCTCTCTGTGGATGACTTCGTCAACCATTTTGAAAAGAAGGTTGACGACATCCGATCCTCGTTTGTTAAGTCAAATGACACTACTGGTCCTGCTCACACTGCCCTACCCTATGCTTTGACTTCTTTCTCCCCTCTCTCTCCAGATAAAATCTTGCGACTTGTGACGGCCGGTCGCCCAACAACCTGCCCGCTTGACCCTATCCCCTCCTCTCTTCTCCAGACCATCTCCGGTGACCTTCTCCCTTACCTCACCTCGCTCATCAACTCATCCTTGACCGCTGGCTATGTCCCTTCCATCTTCAAGAGAGTGAGAGTTGCACCCCTTCTCAAAAAACCAACACTCGATCCCTCTGATGTCAACAACTACAGACCAGTATCCCTTCTTTCTTTTCTCTCCAAAACTCATGAGCGTGCCGTCTTTACCCAACTTTCTTGCTATCTCTCTCAGAATGACCTTCTTGATCCAAACCAGTCAGGTTTCAAGACTGGTCATTCAACTGAGACTGCTCTTCTCTGTGTTACTGAGGCTCTCCGCACAGCTAAAGCTAACTCTCTCTCCTCTGCTCTTGTCCTTCTAGACCTGTCTGCTGCCTTTGATACTGTGAACCATCAGATCCTCCTCTCCACCCTCTCCGAGCTGGGCATCTCCATCGCGGCTCACTCTTGGATTGCATCCTACCTGACCGGTCGCTCCTACCAAGTGGCGTGGCGAGAATCTGTCTCCGCACCACGTGCTCTCACCACTGGTGTCCCCCAGGGCTCAGTTCTAGGCCCTCTCCTATTCTCGCTATACACCAAGTCACTTGGCTCTGTCATATCCTCACATGGCCTCTCCTATCATTGCTACGCAGACGACACAACTAATCTTCTCCTTTCCCGCTTCTGATAACCAGGTGGCGAATCTTATCTCTGCATGTCTGGCAGACATATCAGTGTGGATGACGGATCACCACCTCAAGCTGAACCTCGACAAGACGGAGCTGCTCTTCCTCCCGGGGAAGGACTGCCCGTTCCATGATCTCGCCATCACGGTTGACAACTCCATTCTGTCCTCCTCCCAGAGTGTGAAGAGCCTTGGCGTGACCCTGGACAACACCCTGTCGTTCTCCACTAACATCAAGGTGGTGACCCGATCCTGTAGGTTCACACTCTACAACATTCGGAGAGTACAACCCTGCCTTACACAGGAATCGGCACAGGTCCTAATCCAGGCACTTGTCATCTCCCGTCTGGATTACTGCAACTCGCTGTTGGCTGGGCTCCCTGCCTGTGCCATTAAACCCCTACAACTCATCCAGAATGTCGCAGCCCGTCTGGTGTTCAACCTTCCCAAGTTCTCTCATGTCACCCCGCTCCTCCGCACACTCCACTGGCTTCCAGTTGAAGCTCGCATCTGCTACAAGACCATGGTGCTTGCCTACGGAGCTGTGAGGGGAACGGCACCTCCGTACCTTCAGGCTCTGATCAGTCCCTACACCAAAACGAGGGCATTGCGTTCATCCACCTCTGGCCTGCTGGCCCCCCTACCTCTGCGTAAGCACAGTTCCCGCTCAGCCCAGTCAAAACTGTTCGCTGCTCTGGCACCCCAATGGTGGAACAAGCTCCCTCACGACGCCAGGACAGCGGAGTCACTCACCACCTTCCGGAGACACTTGAAACCCCACCTCTTTAAGGAATACCTGGGATAGGATAAAGTAATCCTTCTACCCCCCCCCCCCCCCCCCCCCAAAAAAAAAAAATAAAAAATAAAAAATTGTAAAGTGGTTATCCCACTGGCTATAAGGTGAATGCACCAATTTGTATGTCGCTCTGGATAAGAGCGTCTGCTAAATGATGTAAATGTAAAAATGTAAATGCAAAGCGTCAATACAGGACTAAGATTGAATCCTACTACACTGGCTGTGACGCTCGTTGGATGTGGCAGGGCTTGCAAACTATTACGAACTACAAAGGGAAACCCAGCTGCGAGCTGCCCAGTGACACGAGCCTACCAGACGAGCTAAATGCCTTTTATGCTCGCTTCGAGGCAAGCAACATTGAAGCATGCATGAGAGCACCAGCTGCTCCGGACGACTGTGTGATCACGCTCTCCATAGCTGATGTGAGTAAGACCTTTAAACAGGTCAACATTCACAAGGCAGCCATAGTCCCTATGCCCAAGAAAGCGAAGGTAACCTGCCTAAAGGACTACCGCCAAGTAGCACACACGTCAGTAGACATGAAGTGCTTTGAAAGGCTGGTCATCAACACCATTATCCCGGAAACCCTAGACCCACTCCAATTCACATACCGCCCCAACAGATCCACAGATGATGCAATCCCAATTGCACTCCACACTGGCCTTTTCCATCTGGACAAAAGGAACATCTATGTGACAATGCTGTTCATTGACTACAGCTCAGCGTTCAACACCATAGTTCCCACAAATCTCATCACTAAGCTAAGGACCCTGTGACTAAACACCTCCCTCTGCAACTGGATCCTGGACCTCCTGGCAGGCCGCCCCCAGGTGGTAAGGGTAGGCAACAACACATCTGCCATGCTGATCCTCAAAACTGGGGCCCCTCAGGGGTGTGTACTTAGTCCCCTCCTGTACTCCCTGCCCACCCACGACTGCGTGGCCTAGCACGACTCCAACACCATCATTACATTTGCTGACGACACAACAGTGGTAGGCCTGATCACCGACAACGATGAGACAGCCTATAGGGAGGAGGTCAGAGACCTGGCAGTGTGGTGCCAGGACAACAACCTCTCCCTCAATGTGAGCAAGACAAAGGAGCTGATCGTGGACTACAGGAAAATGAGGGCCGAACAGGCCTCCATTAACATTGACGGGGCTGTAGTGGAGCGTGTCGACAGTTTCAAGTTCCTTGGTGTCCACATCACCAACGAACTATCATGGTCCAAACACACCAAGACAGTCGTGAAGAGGGCACGACAACACCTTTTCCCCCTCAGGAGACTGAAAAGATTTGGAATGGGTCCCCAGATCCTCACAAGGTTCTACAGCTGCACCATCGAGAGCGTCCTGTCCGCTTGCATCACCACCTGGTATGGCACCTGCTCGGCATCCGACCGTAAGGCGCTACAGAGGGTAGTGCGTACGGCCCAGAACATCACTGGGGCCAAGCTTCCTGCCATCCAGGACCTACATACTAGGCAGTGTCAGAAGAAGGCCCAAAAAATTGTCAAAGACTCCAGTCACCCAAGTCATAGTCTGTTCTCTCTGCTACCACACGGCAAGTGGTACCGGAGCACCATGTCTAGGTCCAAAAGGCTCCATAACAGCTTCTACCCACAATTACTCAAATGGCCACCCGGACTATTTACATTGACACCGCTGCTACTCGCTATTTATTATCTATGTATAGTCACTTTACCCCTACCAACATGTACAAATTACCTATACTAACCTGTACCCCCGCACATTGACTCAGTACCGGTACCCCCTGTATAGCCTCGTTATTGTTATTTTATTGTGTTACTTTTTATTTAATTTTTTACTTTAGTTTTTTTAGTAAATATTTTCTTAACTCTATTTCTTGAACTGCATTGTTGGTTAAGGGCTTGTAAGTAAGCATGTCACGGTTAAGTCTACACCTGTTGTATTCGGCGCATGTGACAAATAAAATTTGATTTGATTTGAGTAAAACTGTTATCTGGATCGCCCACGTATTGTTCTCTCTCTCTTTCTAACTCTCTATTCTCGCTCTCTTGGTCTCTGTTTGGCTTACTTTAAATCACTTTCACTGGGGCAAGATGCGGAAAGTGATACTAGGGACCTGAGAGGACGGGAGCGAAAGAACCGTGCCACGGCAACTCAAGTGAAAAGATAACATACCAGGGTGTTACCCCAGGAAGGGGAGATATGCCTATTTTTCTCTCTCTTCATTTCTTATTTTCATCTAGTTTCCGTGTGACTGTTCCCATTTGTTCTAAGCGGTTAGTTGGAGAAATCAAGTCATCCCCCCCCCACCCTGAGAGAGAGTGGCTGGCAAATGATTCACATGTTCACACCATAGAGCGCTAGGCTAGGCGGTGCTTCCTGTCTGTGGCATCATTAAAATTCCAGGGCACAAGAAAGCAGGGCGTGATGTATGGCGAGCAGGTGGCTGGGGGGAGGGGGTGTTTAATATGCATGAGAGGATGGGGAGAAAAGCTCTGCATCTGCAGTTTCGCAGTTGACGGCGCTCAGCGTGCTCGCCTCCCCTTGGCATTGCTCCCGGCATATGGCACTGAGGGCATGGGCATGGCTCGGGTGTTGGGTACTAGGACCCACTGACACAGTTTACTCCCGTGTGACCAGGGAGATCAATGTGGCCAGGCGGTGCCTTCCTATGATCTCCTCTGGCGTGGAGCGAATGGGTTGCCAGGTTGTGTGAGATTCAGTGGATGAGTTTTTTATTGTGATAAACAGATTCTCAGGTTGTGTGTGGGTCGGTGGATGTTTTGTTTTGTGATAAAGAACGGAACAATCTACAAAATTGAAGAAAATAAATGTAGGAGTTGTTGCTCTGTTGTGCCCCTTTCAACATTGCCTGTTGAGTGTCACCAAGCCTTTCATGTTGTGTGTGATGTGTCAGGTTGGGTACAGTTACAGCAAAAACAACAACATTTGTGCAATATTGCCATCTATTCTAATCTCTACTAGATATGTGTTTTTATGTGAAAACGAATGGTGCAATACACGTTTTCCTGTGCTATGCTTTTTTAATATACTACAGAGCCCCTACAAACAAACCAGAAAGTTGGGGCTAGATCGATTCCCAATCCCAATGTTACAGGCAAATAGAGCCTGCTTGTGCTTTTCAGGGAAAATATCCCTAGCTGCCACCATCCAACATCCATCCATCCCTGGGGGCAGTGCTTTACCATTCCACTACATCCCAAACAGTCACAGTGAATATGCCTCAACAAATATTGGGGCACATACGTGGAAAAAGGAATACAAGCTCTGACCTCCAACTTCTCTTGCCCAGTGAGACAACTCTGATCCAATCACTGTGACACACTCGGAAAACAACAGAAAGGTCACGGCCTGGGCCCCCCTGGCGTGGGCTGTCACCGGCCCCGCAGAGGTGGCTGCTGGGACTGGCATCAGTGTTATCCCATTTAACCCTGACGCCCTGCAGGGTATGCGTGTGTGCCTGCCTGCCTGCCTGCCAACCAGTCAGTCAGTCAGTCAGTCAGTGCTGTGCTGGGCCTGTCTGGCATTTCCGCCTTAGCCTGCCATGTGTGTGCTGTCCCTGCCGACCGGGCACAGGGAGATAGACATCTGAGTAGAGAGGAGAGAAGCGAGTAGGCTGGGTGCTGCTATAGCCACATGGAGGCAGGTCTCATTAAATAGTGCAGCAGGGTGATTTATAGGTATGGCTCAGTAGGTTTCACACACACATATGCAGGCACACACACACAGACACGTGTGCGCACACACACACACAGACATGCATGAATAGCATACTTACTGTACACACGTACACAGATTTTACATGCACAATCACACATTCTTTCACATGCTGCATATCCTTGCATTTGAATATACATACAGATCCATACACCGGTGCATGTTTACATCCTAAGACGTACATACTCTAATTCCCTCTTCAGTATAACAATAACACTTACATGCATTGTCATGATCCAATCAGTCCTTTAAAAGCATTGGCAGCTTGTAATAAATAATTCTATTTTCAAAATAGAAGATAATATTCAATCTCGTATAAGAGTATATTTTTAAATGTTGTTAGAAGGTGCTATGTAATGGACCCTAGCGCCGGATCATCGCAACCAGCTAGCTAGCTGCAACCTGTTGTTGGCTAATTACCATTGCCCCATAGCAAGCACCAGTTAGCCTTGAGCTAGCCTCAGGCCCATCTCCCGGCTATCTACCTCTCTGTCAACCGGACGGGACCTCCTAGTGTTGACACTGAGCCCCGCCGATCCAACACGACTGGTTTGCCGACGAAATCGTCTGATGTGGTTTCAACAGGCTTCCCGTTGCGACGACCACGAAGATCCATCTGCTAGCCCCGGCCCGCTAGCACACGCAAACTACAACTGTGCTCCCTGCTAGCTGTGCTGAAGCACCAATTTGAACTGCTCTCGGACTCACATATTGCTGTTCACTGGACCTTATGATCACTCAGCTGCACAGCTGATGCCTGCTGGACTGTTCCTTTACACGGTACCCTGTCCTGTTTATTCTGTTTAGCCTCAGCCCAAACTTTATCGCTATTACCAGTTGTTGTCTTAGCTCTCTCTAATAACACCTGTGATTGCTTTATGCCTCTCTCCCTTGTCAATATGCCTTGCCTATTGCTGTTTGGGTTAGTTCTTATTATACAATTTCACTGTAGATCCCCTAGTCCCTCTCAAACTGCCTCAAATACAGTGGGGAAAAAAAGTATTTAGTCAGCCACCAATTGTGCAAGTTCTCCCACTTAAAAAGATGAGAGAGGCCTGTAATTTTCATCATAGGTACACGTCAACTATGACAGACAAATTGAGAAAAATAAAATCCAGAAAATCACATTGTAGGATTTTTTATGAATTTATTAGCAAATTATGGTGGAAAATAAGTATTTGGTCACCTACAAACAAGCAAGATTTCTGGCTCTCACAGACCTGTAACTCCTTCTTTAAGAGGCTCCTCTGTCCTCCACTCGTTACCTGTATTAATGGCAACTGTTTGAACTTGTTATCAGTATAAAAGACACCTGTCCACAACCTCAAACAGTCACACTCCAAACTCCACTATGGCCAAGACCAAAGAGCTGTCAAAGGACACCAGAAACAAAATTGTAGACCTGCACCAGGCTGGGAAGACTGAATATGCAATAGGTAAGCAGCTTGGTTTGAAGAAGTCAACTGTGGGAGCAATTATTAGGAAATGGAAGACATACAAGACCACTGATAATCTCCCTCGATCTGGGGCTCCACGCAAGATCTCACCCCGTGGGGTCAAAATGATCACAAGAACGGTGAGCAAAAATCCCAGAACCACACGGGGGGACCTAGTGAATGACCTGCAGAGAGCTGGGACCAAAGTAACAAAGCCTACCATCAGTAACACACTACGCCGTCAGGGACTCAAATCCTGCAGTGCCAGACGTGTCCCCCTGCTTAAGCCAGTACATGTCCAGGCCCGTCTGAAGTTTGCTAGAGTGCATTTGGATGATCCAGAAGAGGATTGGGAGAATGTCATATGGTCAGATGAAACCAAAATATAACTTTTTGGTAAAAACTCAACTCGTCGTGTTTGGAGGACAAAGAATGCTGAGTTGCATCCAAAGAACACCATACCTACTGTGAAGCATGGGGGTGGAAACATCATGCTTTAGGGCTGTTTTTCTGCAAAGGGACCAGGACGACTGATCCGTGTAAAGGAAAGAATGAATGGGGCCATGTATCGTGAGATTTTGAGTGAAAACCTCCCATCAGCAAGGGCATTGAAGATGAAACGTGGCTGGGTCTTTCAGCATGACAATGATCCCAAACACACCGCCCGGGCAATGAAGGAGTGGCTTCGTAAGAAGCATTTCAAGGTCCTGGAGTGGCCTAGCCAGTCTCCAGAGCTCAACCCCATAGAAAATCTTTGGAGGGAGTTGAAAGTCTGTGTTGCCCAGCGACAGCCCCAAAACATCACTGCTCTAGAGGAGATCTGCATGGAGGAATGGGCCAAAATACCAGCAACAGTGTGTGAAAACCTTGTGAAGACTTACAGAAAACGTTTGACCTGTGTCATTGCCAACAAAGGGTATATAACAAAGTATTGAGAAACTTTTGTTATTGACCAAATACTTATTTTCCACCATAATTTGCAAATAAATTCATAAAAAATCCTACAATGTGATTTTCTGGATTTTTTTTCTCTCATTTTGTCTGTCATAGTTGACGTGTACCTATGATGAAAATTACAGGCCTCTCTCATCTTTTTAAGTGGGAGAACTTGCACAATTGGTGGCTGACTAAATACTTTTTTTCCCCACTGTAGTTCCTTTGTTCCACCCCCCATACACGCCGAGACCGGCTCAATCAGTGCCTCCAGTGATGCTATCTCTTTCATTGTTACCCAACGCTTAGGTTTACCTCAACTGTACTCATATCCTTCCATATCCTTTTCTGTACATAATGCCCTGAATCTTTTCTACAACGCCCGGAGAACTGCCCCCTTTATTCTATGTACCCAACGCACTAGAAGACCAGTTCTTAAAGCCTTTAGTCGTATCCTTATTCTAGTCCTCCTCTGTTCCTCTGGTGATGTAGAGGCTAACCCAGGCCCTGCAGCCCCCAGTATCACTCCTACTCCCCAGGAGCTATCATTTGTTGACTTCTGTAACCGTAAAAGCCTTGGTTTTCTGCACGTAAATATCAGAAGCCCCCTTCCTAAGTTTGAGTTATTCACTGCGTAAGCACACTCCGCCAACACTGATGTTCTATCAGTGTCCGAATCCTGGCTTAGGAAGGCCACCAAAAATTCTGAAATTTCCATCCCCAACTATAACATTTTCCGTCTAGATAGAACTGCCAAAGGGGGTGGAGTTGCAATCTACTGTAGAGATAGCCTGCAGAGCTCTATCATACTATCCAGGTCTGTGCCCAAACAGTTTGAGCTTCTACTTCTAAAAATCCACCTTTCCAGAAATAAATCTCTCACTGTTGCCGCTTGCTACAGACCCCCCTCAGCCCCCAGCTGT
Source organism: Coregonus lavaretus (assembly GCF_964263955.1). NCBI lineage: Eukaryota > Metazoa > Chordata > Actinopteri > Salmoniformes > Salmonidae > Coregonus > Coregonus lavaretus. The sequence continues at coordinate 75,177,364 of NC_139988.1, read as the reverse complement.
GCCCTGGACACCATATGTGAATTGATTGTCCACCATCTATCCTCAGAGTTCGTACTGCTTGGTGACCTAAATTGGGATATGCTTAACACCCCGGCCATCCTACAATCTAAACTAGATGCCCTCAATCTCACACAAATTATCAACGAACCTACCAGGTACAACCCTAAATCCGTAAACATGGGTACCCTCATAGATATCATCCTGACTAACTTACCCTCTAAATACACCTCCGCTGTCTTCAACCAGGATCTCAGCGATCACTGCCTTATTGCCTGCGTCCATAACGGGTCCGCGGTCAAACGACCACCCCTCATCACTGTCAAATGCTCCCAAAAACACTTCAGCGAGCAGGCCTTCCTAATTGACCTGGCCCAGGTATCCTGGATGGATATAGATCTCATTCCGTCAGTAGAGGATGCCTGGTTGTTCTTTAAAAGTAATTTCCTCTCAATCTTAAATAAACATGCCCCATTCAAAAAATACATAACTAAGAACAGATATAGCCCCTGGTTCTCCTCAGACTTGACTGTCCTTGACCAGCACAAAAACATCCTGTGGCGTACTGCATTAGCATCAAATAGCCCCCGCGATATGCAACTTTTCAGGGAAGTTAGGAACCAATATATACAAGCAGTTAGGAAAGCAAAGGCTAACTTTTTCAAACAGAAATGTGCATCCTGTAGCACTAACTCCAAAAAGTTTTGGGACACTGTAAAGTCCATGGAGAATAAGAGCACTTCCTCCCAGCTGCCCACTGCACTGAGGCTAGGAAACACTATCACCACCGATAAATCTACAATAATCGAGAATTTCAACAAGCATTTTGCTACGGCTGGCCATGCTTTCCACCTGGCTACCACTACCCCGGCCACCAGCTCTGCACCCTCCACTGAAACTTGCCCATGCCCCCCCCCCCCCCCCCCGCTTCTCCTTCACACAAATCCAGACAGCTGATGTTCTGAAAGAGCTGCAAAATCTGGACCCCTACAAATCATCTGGGCTAGACAATCTGGACCCTTTCTTTCTAAAACTAGCCGCCGAAATTGTCACAACCCCTATTACTAGCCTGTTCAACCTCTCTTTCGTAACGTCTGAGATCCCCAGAGATTGGAAAGCTGCCGCAGTCATCCCCCTCTTCAAAGGGGGTGACACTCTAGATCCAAACTGTTACAGACCCATATCCTTCCTGCCCTGCCTTTCAAAAGTTTTTGAAAGCCAAGTTAACAAACAGATCACCGACCATTTCGAATACCACCGTACCTTCTAAGCTATGTAATCCGGTTTCCGAGCTGGTCATGGGTGCACTTCAGCCACGCTCAAGGTCCTAAACGATATTATAACCGCGATCGATAATAGACAGTACTGTGCAGCCGTTTTCATTGACCTGGCCAAGGCTTTCGACTCTGTCAACCACCGCATTCTTATTGGCAGACTAAATAGCCTTGGTTTCTAAAATGACTGCCTTGCCTGGTTCACCAACTACTTCTCAGATGGAGTTCAATGTGTCAAATCGGAGGGCCTGTTGTCTGGACCTATGGCAGTCTCTATGGGGGTGCCACAGGGTTCAATTCTTGGGCCGACTCTTTTCTCTGTGTATATCAATGATGTCGCTCTTGCTGCTGGTGACTCTCAGATCCACCTCTACGCAGACGACACCATTTTGTATACATCTGGCCCTTCATTGGACACTGTGTTAACAAACCTCCAAACGAGCTTCAATGCCATACAACACTCCTTCAGTAGCCTCCAACTGCTCTTAAACACTAGTAAAACTAAATGCATGCTCTTCAACCGAACGCTGCTTGCACCCGCCCACCCGACTAGAATCACTACTCTCGACGGGTCTGACCTAGAGTATGTGGACAACTACAAATATCTAGGTGTCTGGTTAGACTGTAAACTCTCCTTCCAGACTCACATTAAGAATCTCCAATCCAAAGTTAAATCTAGAATCGGTTTCCTATTTCGCAACAAAGCCTCCTTCACTCATGCTGCCAAACATGTCCTCGTAAAACTGACTATCCTACCGATCGTTGACTTCGGCGATGTCATTTACAAAATAGCCTCCAACACTCTACTCAGCAAATTGGATGTAGTCTATCACAGTGCCATCCATTTTGTCTCCAAAGCCCCATATACTACCCACCACTGTGACCTGTACGCTCTTGTTGGCTGGTCCTCACTACATATTCGTCGCCAAACCCACTGGCTCCAGGCCATCTATAAATCACTGCTAGGCAAATCCCCGCCTTATCTTAGCTCATTGGTCACCATAGCAACACCCACCCGTAGTATGCGCTCCAGCAGGTATATCTCACTGATCATCCCCAAAGCCAACACCTCCTTTGGCCGCCATTCTTCCAGTTCTCTGCTGCCAATGACTGGAACAAATTGCAAAAATCTCTGAAGCTGGAGACAATTATCTCCCTCACTAACTTTAAGCATCAGTTGTCAGAGCACCTTACCGATCACTGCACCTGTACACAGCCCATCTGAAATTAGCCCGCCAACTACCTCATCCCTATATTGTTATTTATTTTGCTCATTTGTACCCCAGTATCTCTATTTGCACATCATCTCTTGCACATCTATCATTCCAGTGTTAATACTAATTGTAATTATTTTGCACTATAGCCTATTTATTGCCTTACCTCCATAACTTGCTACATTTGCACACACTGTATATATTTTTTTTCTGTTGTATTTTTTACTTTGTTTTGTTTTACCCCATATGTAAATCTGTTGTTGTTTTTATCGCACTGCTTTGCTTTATCTTGGCCAGGTCACAGTTGTAAATGAGAACTTGTTCTCAACTGGCTTACCTGGTTAAATAAAGGTAAAATAAAAAATAAAATAAAAATGGCTCATACTTTCCACACTCGTTTCCACACACACTCTCTTTCAGTGTTTTTCTTTAATCATGGCAATTCGCCTAAGTCATGAAAGATCATTAACATATAACATTAAATGTAATTTCAGTGGCTTTCTCCCATACGAAAAAAAGAATTATTTCAATATATTTAACTTCACGTAAAATGTATTTCAAATACATGTACAGTTGAAGTCGGAGGTTTACGTACACCTTTGTGAAATACATTTAAACTCAGTTTTTCACGATTCATGACATTTAGTCCTAGTAAAAATTCAGTTAGGATCACCACTTTATTTTAAGAATGTGAAATGTCAGAATAATAGTAGAGAGAATGATTTATTTCAGCTTTCATTTCTTTCATCACATTCCCAGTGGGTCAGAAGTTTACATACACTCAATTAGTATCTGGTAGCATTGCATTTAAATTGTATAACTTAGGTCAAACGTTTCGGGTAGCCTTCCACAAGCTTTCCACAATAAGTTGGGTGAATTTTGGCCCATTCCTCCTGACAGAGCTGGTGTAACTGAGTCAGGTTTATAGGCCTCCTTCCTCGCACACGCTTTTTCAGTTCTGCCCACAATTGTTCTATTAGTTTGAGGTCAGGGCTTTGTGATGGCCAATCCAATACCGTGACTTTGTTGTCCTTAAGCCATTTTGCCACAACTTTGGAAGTATGCTTGGGGCCATTGTCCATTTGGAAGACCCATTTGCGTCCAAGCTTTAACTTCCTGACTGATGTCTTGAGATGTTGCTTCAATATATCCACATAATTTTCCATCTATTTTTTGAAGTAATCCAGTACCTCCTGCAGCAAAGTACCCCCACAGCATGATGCTGCCACCCCCGTCCTTCACGGTTGGGATGGTGTTCTTCGGCTTGCAAGTAACCCCCTTTTTCCTCCAAACATAACAATGGTCATTATGGGCAAACAGTTCTATTTTTGTTTCATCAGCCCAGAGGACATTTCTCCAAAAAGTACGATCTTTGTCCCCATGTGCAGTTGCAAACTGGCTTTTTTATGGCGGTTTTGTAGCAGTGGCTTCTTCCTTGATGAACGGCCTTTCAGGTTATGTCGATATAGGACTCGTTTTACTGTGGATATAGATACTTTTGTACCTGTTTCCTCCAGCATCTTCACAAGGTCCTTTGCTGTTGTTCTGGGATTGATTTACACTTTTCGCACCAAAGTACGTTCATCTCTAGGAGACAGAACTTGTCTCCTTCCTGAGCGGAATGACGGCTGCGTGGTCCCATGGTGTTTATACTTGCGTACTATTGTTTGTACAGATAAACGTGGTACCTTCAGGCATTTGGAAATTGCTCCCAAGGATGAACCAGACTTGTGGAGGTCTACCATTTTTTTTCTTAGGTCTTGCCTAAGTTGTTGCTCTGTTGTGCCCCTTTCAACATTGCCTGTTGAGTGTCACCCAGCCTTTCATGTTGTGTGTGATGTGTCAGGTTGGGTACAGTTACAGCAAAAATAACAACATTTGTGCAATATTGCCATCTATTCTAATCTCTACTAGATATGTGTTTTTATGTGAAAACGAATGGTGCAATACACGTTTTCCTGTGCTATGCTTTTTTAATATACTACAGAGCCCCTACAAACAAACCAGAAAGTTGGGGCTAGATCGATTCCCAATCCCAATGTTACAGGCAAATAGAGCCTGCTTGTGCTTTTCAGGGAAAATATCCCTAGCTGCCACCATCCAACATCCATCCATCCCTGGGGGCAGTGCTTTACCATTCCACTACATCCCAAACAGTCACAGTGAATATGCCTCAACAAATATTGGGGCACATACGTGGAAAAAGGAATACAAGCTCTGACCTCCAACTTCTCTTGCCCAGTGAGACAACTCTGATCCAATCACTGTGACACACTCGGAAAACAACAGAAAGGTCACGGCCTGGGCCCCCCTGGCGTGGGCTGTCACCGGCCCCGCAGAGGTGGCTGCTGGGACTGGCATCAGTGTTATCCCATTTAACCCTGACGCCCTGCAGGGTATGCGTGTGTGCCTGCCTGCCTGCCTGCCAACCAGTCAGTCAGTCAGTCAGTCAGTCAGTGCTGTGCTGGGCCTGTTCGGCATTTCCGCCTTAGCCTGCCATGTGTGTGCTGTCCCTGCAGACCGGGCACAGGGAGATAGACATCTGAGTAGAGAGGAGAGAAGCGAGTACGCTGGGTGCTGCTATAGCCACATGGAGGCAGGTCTCATTAAATAGTGCAGCAGGGTGATTTATAGGTATGGCTCAGTAGGTTTCACACACACATATGCAGGCACACACACACACAGACACGTGTGCACACACACACACACAGACACCAATGCATGAATAGCATACTTACTGTACACACGTACACAGATTTACATGCACAATCACACATTCTTTCACATGCTGCATATCCTTGCATTTGAATATACATACAGATCCATACACCGGTGTTTGTTTACATCCTAAGACGTACATACTCTAATTCCCTCTTCAGTATAACAATAACACTTACATGCATTGTCATGATCCAATCAGTCCTTTAAAAGCATTGGCAGCTTGTAATAAATAATTCTATTTTCAAAATTGAAGATAATATTCAATCTCGTATAAGAGTATATTTTCTAATGTTGATAGAAGGTGCTATGTAATGGCCCATACTTTCCACACTCGTTTCCACACACACTCTCTTTCAGTGTTTTTCTTTAATCATGGCAATTCGGCTAAGTCATGAAAGATCATTAACATATAACATTAAATGTAATTTCAGTGGCTTTCTCCCATACGAAAAAAAGAATAATTTCAATATATTTAACTTCACGTAAAATGTATTTCAAATACATGTACAGTTGAAGTCGGAGGTTTACGTACACCTTTGTGAAATACATTTAAACTCCGTTTTTCACGATTCATGACATTTAGTCCTAGTAAAAATTCAGTTAGGATCACCACTTTATTTTAAGAATGTGAAATGTCAGAATAATAGTAGAGAGAATGATTTATTTTAGCTTTCATTTCTTTCATCACATTCCCAGTGGGTCAGAAGTTTACATACACTCAATTAGTATCTGGTAGCATTGCCTTTAAATTGTTTAACTTAGGTCAAACATTTCGGGTAGCCTTCCACAAGCTTTCCACAATAAGTTGGGTGAATTTTGGCCCATTCCTCCTGACAGAGCTGGTGTAACTGAGTCAGGTTTGTAGGCCTCCTTCCTCGCACACACTTTTTCAGTACAGATAAACGTGGTACCTTCAGGCATTTGGAAATTGCTCCCAAGGATGAACCAGACTTGTGGAGGTCTACAATTTTTTTTCTTAGGTCTTGCCTGATTTCTTTTCATTTTCACATGATGTCAAGCAAAGAGGCACTGAGTTTGAAGGTAGGCCTTGAAATACATCCACAGGTACATCTCCAATTGACTCAAATTATGTCAATTAGCCTATCAGAAGCTTCGAAAGCCATGACATCATTTTCTGGAATTTTCCAAGCTGTTTAAAGGCACAGTCAACTTAGTGTATGTAAACTTATTACCCACTGGAATTGTGATATAGTGAATTCTAAATTAAATAATCTGTCTGTAAACAATTGTTGGAAAAATTACTTGTGTCATGCACAAAGTAGATGTCCTAACCAACTTGCCAAAACTATAGTTTGTTAAAAAGAAATTTGTGGAGTGTTTGAAAAACGAGTTTTAATGACTCCAACCTAAGTGTATGTAAACTTTACATAAATTTGCATCTTTGCTAAAATGCATGTAATACCTTAAAATGTATTCAAAAGATGCAAAAGTATTCAACCCCCTTGGCATTTTTCCTATTTTGTTGCATTACAACCTGTAATTTAAATGGATTTTTATTTGGATTTCATGTAATTGACATACACAAAATAGTCCAAATTGGTGAATTGAAATTGAAAAAAATACTTCTTTCAAAGAATTCTAAAAAATAAATAACTGAAAAGTGGTGTGTGCATATGTATTCACCCCCTTTGCTATGAAGCCCCTAAATAAGACCTGGTGCAACCAATTACCTTCAGAAGTCACATAATTAGTTAAATAAAGTCCACCTGTGTGCAATGTAAGTGTCACATGATTTGTCACATGATCTCAGTATATATACACCTGTTCTGAAAGGCCCCAGAGTCTGCAACACCACTAAGGAAGGGGCACCACCAAACAAGCGGCACCATGAAGACCAAGGAGCTCTCCAAACAGGTCAGGGACAAAGTTTTGGAGAAGTACAGATCAGGGTTGGGTTATAAAAAATATCAGAAAATTTGAACATCCCACGGAGCACCATTAAATCCATTATTAAAAAATTGAAAGAATATGGCACCACAACAAACTTGCCAAGAGAGGGCCGCCCACCACAGCTCACGGACCAGGCAAGGAGGGCATTAATCATAGAGGCAACAAAGAGACCAAAGATAACCCTGAAGGAGCTGCAAAGCTCCACAGCAGAGATTGGAGTATCTGTCCATAGGACCACTTTAAGCCGTACATTCCACAGAGCTGGGCTTTACGGAAGAGTGTCTGTTTTTTTAAATATAATTTCTTGTTTGTTTCACAATAAAAAATATTTTGCATCTTCAAAGTGGTAGGCATGTTGTGTAAATCAAATGATACAAACCCCCCAAAAATCAATTTTAATTCCAGGTTGTAAGGCTACAAAATAGGAAAAATGCCAAGGGTTGTGAATACTTTTGCATCTTTGCTCCAATGCATGTAATACCTGACAATTCCAGAAACACATGGCTATGACATCTAGTCTACAGGGTGGCCAAAGTGGTTCCTAATTCGACATATAACATGGCCCTACAGAGGATTATTTCATTACTCTTTACTATTTTTGTGGCCACCACAAAACTTTGGCTGTGATGTAATTGAAATTGTTATGGTGAAAAACATGTTTTTTGGGAATTCACCAAATTTTTACATTCTGGCATAAATGTGACCGACTGGCTCGATTAGGTCTTATGTAGCAACATTTTTTATTGTGTTTTTTACATTGGATAAAAGTGGAGACGTGTATATCATACACTACAGTTGAGGAACAATTGGAAATTAATTCTGCTTTGAAAGTTGATCAACTTGTCACCCCACTTTTGAGAAAATGGTCCTTGAATGTTTTGGTACACCTACTAGAGAGCTCTTCTTTGTCTACACCAATTCAGCATCGTTCACACCCTCTTAAGCCTTAGCCCCACCCATCTCTTTAAGGATTCACATGTGAGACCAAGTGCTAAACAGAGTGAGTATTGTAGTGTACTAAACAACCAAAGATTAAAGGCTGGTTTATACTACATCTATCAACATGTCTGTAGACAGTTGTCGCAGTGACATCATGAACATTCTATTGTCGTCCAACATCAAACTTGTCGTTGTCGTTATGAAAAAGTATGAACACAAAAACGACAGGCTGCATGACATCAGCAGCCTGCTGGTACAAAATAGCATAACTGGCGTTTTTTAACACTAATAAACCCATCTGTTGAAAAATTAATTTAGTATACTGTATGTCAAACTAGCAAACCAGGCAGCTAAAGGCAACTTTCTAAACAATGTTTTGGTTAGTTTCTAGCTCGTTAGCTAGCTAGCTAATGTTAAGTTAGCTGGCTAGTCAGTTCAAATAATGACCATATCATATAGCTGACAACGTCTTAACTTTAGCTAATTTGTATTCATTATTACAGGAAAATAAACTCACAACAAGATCACTATTTACAAGTTAATGGCGAGCTAATTACAGAAAACAGTTTACAGGTCTGAGTGTGACAAAATAAAAGCAGGGCATTCTACCTGAGAATTTTTTAACTTGGACACTGTCTTGTTGGCCTAACGTTATATCCTAATTTGACTTTGGTGCAGGTCATGTTTTTCTTCATATTACCGTTTCTGGTAAACACACACAATATCAAATAATACACAGGATACAGAAGGTGTAAACAGTACAGTGGAATGGTTACTTGCATAGTGGAGTCTTTAGTATAGACATGTAAACAATGAACCATAATCCCAACTCACAACATTACTACCCCGCATGAATCTGCAGGTAGCTGAAGCTAACCAATGAAAATAGCTCTGAGATATGAATAATATTACTACACAGATCATACACATAACGTTAGCTAGCGAGCCAGCCAGCTATCGTTAGCTAGCTAACTAACAGTATGCTTGAACTTGCAATGAAAATGACTTTCGGACAAAATTAGAAATGTATAATATCTGAAAATGTAGCTAGCTAGACTGTTACCCGTATACATGGATGAACGCTTCTCCCTGTCTGTCACGGATACCATGGTTGCCCTTAGTTTGAAGATGTAATGCGGAGACAGGTGTTTTCTACAACAGCCTTCTGTGTGTTCTCTTTTCGACTCCCTCCGCATATTTGCAATCACATGGCAGAATTTTCTCTATCTCCTTAGCTATCATACTCTGCTTCCACCGGGCATTCCACTGACTTCAAAACTCAGTCCTCCAAAAAGTGTAGTGCATTAGCAACACTTTTGCAGTTCTTTGTGATATCTTTCAAAAAAGCTGCGTTAGAAAGGATTACCTACACATACTGAGCAGATCATGTTATAGACAGAAGCGGGCTGCATGGCAGACCAATCCAAAGTCATTTCTTGGCATGCCCAGCCCATCCATTATCTCAGCCAATCATGGCTAGCGGGTAGGTTCCTGTCTTTTTCTGTGGCTAAAGCATCTAGACTCGTAATTTAACAATATTATTCATATTTACAGATGGCATACAAGGTTGTTACTAAGGCACTTGAAAGTTCACATGTTCCAGAAGGCATTTTTGCCAAAAAAATACATGTTTACGTTCAAATGCCTCTCCTTTGAAGTAGTGACACACGACATAAGCCTAGTTTCCTGAAACAAGTCAAAAATGTTCATAAATGTTCTACTGAAGACGTTAAATAAACAAATATTATAGTAAATGCCTCTTGTCAGCTTAAATAAATAATAATGCCTGCAAATTGTCCGGGTAGCCATTTGATTAGCTGTTCAGGAGTCTTATGGCTTGGGGGTAGAAGCTGTTAAGAAGCCTTTTGGACCTAGACTTGGTGCTCCGGTACCGCTTGCCGTGCGGTAGCAGAGAGAACAGTCTATGACTAGGGTGGCTGGAGTCTTTGACAATTTTTAGGGCCTTCCTCTGACACCGCCTGGTATAGAGGTCCTGGATGGCAGGAAGCTTGGCCCCAGTGATGTAATGGGCCGTACGCACTATCCTCTGTAGTGCCTTGCGGTGGAGGCCGAGCAGTTGCCATACCAGGCAGTGACGCAACCAATCATGATGCTCTTGATGGTGCAGCTGTAGAACCTTTTGAGGATCTGAGGACCCATGCCAAATCTTTTCAGTCTCCTTATGGGGAATAAGCATTGCCGTGCGCTCTTCACGACTGTCTTGGTGTGTTTGGACCATGATAGTTTGTTGGTGATGTGGACACCAAGGAACTTGACGCTCTCAACCAGCTCCACTACTGCCCCGTCGATGAGAATGGGGGCGTGCTCGGTCCTCTTTTTCCTGTAGTCCATAATCATCTCCTTTGTCTTGATCATGTTGAGGGAGAGGTTGTTATCCTGGCACCACACGGCCAGGTCTCTGACCTCCTCCCTATAGGCTGTCTCATCGTTGTCGGTGATCAGGCCTACCACTGTTGTGTCGTCGGCAAACTTAATGATGGTGTTGGAGTCGTGCCTGGCCATGCAGTCATGGGTGAACAGGGAGTACAGGAGGGGCCCCCGTGTTGAGGATCAGTGTGGCAGATGTGTTGTTACCTACCCTTACCACCTGGGGGCAGCCCGTTAGGAAGTCCAGGATCCAGTTGCAGAGGGAGGGGTTTAGTCCCAGGGTCCTTAGCTTAGTGATGAGCTTTGAGGGCACTATGGTGTTGAACGCTGAGCTGTAGTCAATGAACAGCATTCTCATGTAGGTGTTCCTTTTGTCCGGGTGGGAAAGGGCAGTGTGGCGTGCAATAGAGATAGCATCATCTGAGGATCTGTTGAGGCGGTATGCAAATTTGAATGGGTCTAGGGTTTCTGGATAATGGTGTTGATGTGAGCCATGACCAGCCTTTCAAAGCACTTCATGGCTACAGACGTGAGTGCTACGGGTCGGTAGTCATTTAGGCAGGTATTGACCCTTTATCTGTTTGATGGTTTGTCGGAGGACATAGCGGGATTCCTTATAAGTGTCCTGCTCCTTGAAAACAGCAGCTCTACCCTTTAGCTCAGTGCGGATGTTGCCTGTAATCAATGGCTTCTGATTGGGCTATGTCCTTCGGTCACAGTGGGGACGACGTCATCGATGCACTTATTGATGAAGCCAGTGACTGAAGTGGTGTAGTCCTCAATGCCATCGGAAGAATCCCGGAACATATTCCAGTCTGTGCTAGCAAAACAGTCCTGTAGCTTAGCATCTGCATCATCTGACCACTTCTTTATTGACCGAGTCACTGGTGCTTCCTGCTTTAGTTTTTGCTTGTAAGCAGGAATCAGGAGGATAGAGTTATGGTCAGATTTGCCAAATGGAGGGTGAGGGGGAGCTTTGTACGCGTCTCTGTGTGTGGAGTAAAGGTGGTCGACAGATTTTTTTCCTCTGGTTGCACATTTAACATGCTGGTAGAAATGAGGTAAAACGGATTTAAGTTTTCTGCATTAAAGTTCCCGGCCACTAGGAGCGTCGCCTCTGGATGAGCGTTTTCCTGTTTGCTTATGGCCTTATACACCTCATTGAGTGTGGTCTTAATGCCAGCATCAGTTTGTGGTGGTAAATAGACAGCTACGATAAATATAGATGAAAACTCTCTTGGTAAATAGTGTGGTCTACAGCTTATCATGAGATACTCTACCTCAGGCGAGCAAAACCTAGAGACTTCCTTAATATTAGATTTTGTGCCCCAGCCGCCACCCCTTGTCTTACAGGAGGCAGCTGTTTTATCTTGCTGATGCAGCGTCTATCCCGCCAGCTGTATGTTATCCATGTTGTCGTTCAGCCACGACTCGGTGAAACATAAGATAGTACAGTTTTTAATGTCCCGTTGGTAGGATATCCGTGATCGTAGTTCGTCTATTTTGTTATCCAATGATTGTACGTTGGCTAATAGGACTGATGGTAGAGGCAGATTACCCACTCGCCGTCGGATCCTTACAAGGCACCCCGACCTACGTCCCTGATATCTCTGTCTCTTTCTCATGCGAATGACGGGGATTTGGGCCTTGTCAGGTGTCTGATTAAGATCCTTCAAATCTGACTCATTAAAGAAAAAATCTTTGTCCAGTACGAGGTGAGTAATCGCTGTCCTGATATCCAGAAGCTCTTTTTGGTCATAAGAGACGGTGGCAGAAACATTACGTACAAAATAAGTAACAAATAACGTGAAAAAACACACACAATAGCACAATTGGTTAGGAGCCCGTAAAACGGCAGCCATCTCCTCCGGCACCACTAACTGTAAGTCGCTCTGGATAAGAGCGTGTGCTAAATGACAAAGCTGTAAAATAAATGTAATGAAAAAATCGCTACAGATAATGTATCATGTTTGTATAATTTTTTGTAGTCATTGAAATGCATTTTAGTGCTTTTGGTATGCTTTTGGTATGTGTCAAGTATAATAAAAATAAAAGTTGACTAAATACATTGTAGCTGTGGCAGCCTATTAGAGGAGCTGGAGGCATGGCTTGTTGGAGGCGTGGTCTTAGCCTTTTTTGGGTAACCCATGGTAGAAAGTGTCATGCCAGTTCATGTGTTATGTTTTACTCTTAAAGAAGCATGAGAATGTATGCTGCTGGTTTTAATAAAATAAAAGATAAGTGCATGTGATACTGAAGAACTACATTTTTAATACAGTCACCATTTCATTGCAATGTGGTTTGGCACATTTATTTATCTGTCATACATTACAACGTAGACATATTTCTTTCAATTACAATCAATTGTAACATATCACAAGGAACTTTAAAATACCTTTATCAAATATATTGATAAATACATGTGAAAATATAATATAAAATACATTGTAGATTTTTGATTTGTTTAACACTTTTTTGGTTACTACATGATTCCATATGTGTTATTTCATAGTTTTGATGTCTTCACTATTATTCTACAATGTAGAACATTTTTAAAATAAAGAAAAACCCTTGTATGAGTATGTGTGTCCAAACTTTTGACTGGTAATGTACATAATATATTATGGAATGTATTTTAATTGTATTAAATAAAAAAAACGTATACATTATTTGACCAAACAGTGTATCAAAAAATGTATTTTAAATGTATTTTTTTTCTTCGTATGGGCTCTTTTGGAATTAGCTTGGTTGACGTAAGATCAACACCTTTCAAATCAAATCAAATCAAATGTTATTTGCCAATGCTTACTTACAGCCCTTAACCAACAATGCATTTATTTCTTAATAAAAAAGTCATAGAAATCAAGGTGAGTGCACAGGATGTCATTTTGGTAAAGGTACAGTTTATGTGACATGGTTATTCCATGTTATTTCACATTTTGTAAAAATCTGGCCTTCTGAGATTAATCAGGTTAATCCTGCTTCTCCCTATTGGCCCTCTTTGGGGGACATTTGCTAGCCCGAGACGAAGTGGAGAACCGGCAAACCGTGCCAATTTATCATCCAAACACTGGCTTCAAGGGCATTATCACTTTTATACAACGGGTTACCAACATATTCAAATAAAGATTTACATATTTTCATTAAAAACGTTATTTTCTGAATTTATTCACACTATTTCATCCTTCCACAAGATATAGTCCCGACACAAATCTAGGGTTGCTACCCAAGCCGGCTGGTCGTTCGTTCTATTGGTTGGGTTGCTAGAGACGTGACCCAGTCGTTCAGTCTTTTTGTTCTGTATCTATGGACGCAACCCAGTCGTTCGTTCAAAATGTTCTTATCCCTTGCTTGCTAGCTAGCCAACTACGGCTAATTTACAGTCATGTCAAACAGTGCAGCCAGAATAACAGCAAGGTAGCCGCATTTGCATTTGTTTAAGCTGCTTTCTGATGACATTTATTTGGATACATCAATAACAATGAGGTAATGAGGCGTGATTTCGCCTGGCATAGAAAATGTGCTCAATCGTCAGGACACTTTTGTTCAGAGGAGCTAGCCAACAACAAATTGAAGCTGGAAAGACTGCAAACTAGCTGCACTTCATTTAGTTTGACGTTTTTTCAATTGACATCGATAGCTCTTTGTATATACACATAAAAATTATAACAGCTGATTCATCATTTCGACTGGCTGAGAAACGTAGCCTGTCTGTCTCGTCCCTACTCTCGACACGTTCATTACTATGGGACAGCTGGAGATCGAATTTGAATATTGAAACACTGTTGCAAATGTCAGAGAGACAGACAGCAAGGTTTATACAAATCTATGTTGTTGAAAACTTAATGTTAGTTTAAAAGAAATGTGAGATAATGTCTAGATGCTTTTTATAGTGGAGATCAAGTTTATAAAGTGCCTGGCTGGGCTGATGAGACAGTGAATTGCGCAGTCAGATGGAACAGAGTAAATAGGCATTTTAACGTCATAGATTTAGCCAGTGGTAACTTGTGGAATAGACACTGGCTGGAATTTTTATTTTTTTATTTTTTTTATTTCACCTTTATTTAACCAGGTAAGCCATATGAGAACAGATTCTCATTTACAACTGCGACCTGGCCAAGATAAAGCAAAGTAGTGCAATAAAAACAACACAGAGTTACATATGGGGTAAAAAAAAAACATAAAGTCAGAAATACAACAGAAAATATATATACAGTGTGTGCAAATGTAGCAAGTTATGGAGGTAAGGCAATAAATAGGCTATAGTGCAGAATAATTACAATAGTATTAACACTGGAATGCTAGATGTGCAAGAGATTATGTGCAAATAGAGATACTGGGGTGCAAAAGAGCAAAATAAATAACAATATAGGGATGAGGTAGTTGGGTGGGCTAATTTCAGATGGGCTGTGTACAGGTGCAGTGATCGGTAAGGTGCTCTGACAACTGATGCTTAAAGTTATTGAGGGAGATAAGAGTCTCCAGCTTCAGAGATTTTTGCAATTCGTTCCAGTCATTGGCAGCAGAGAACTGGAAGGAATGGCGGCCAAAGGAGGTGTTGGCTTTGGGAATGACCAGAGAGATATACCTGCTGGAGTGCAGACTACGGGTGGGTGCTGCTATGGTGACCAATGAGCTAAGATAAGGCGGGGATTTGCCTAGCAGTGATTTATAGATGGCCTGGAGCCAGTGGGTTTGACGACGAACATGTAGTGAGGACCAGCCAACAAGAGCGTACAGGTCACAGTGGTGGGTAGTGTATGGGGCTTTGGAGACAAAACGGATGGCACTGTGATAGACTACATCCAATTTGCTGAGTAGAGTGTTGGAGGCTATTTTGTAAATGACATCGCCGAAGTCAAGGATCGGTAGGATAGTCAGTTTTACGAGGGCATGTTTGGCAGCATGAGTGAAGGAGGCTTTGTTGCGAAATAGGAAGCCGATTCTAGATTTAACTTTGGATTGGAGATTCTTTATGTGAGTCTGGAAGTTGAGTTTACAGTCTAACCAGACACCTAGATATTTGTAGTTGTCCACATACTCTAGGTCAGACCCGTCGAGAGTGGTGATTCTAGTCGGGTGGGCGGGTGCTAGCAGCGTTCGATTGAAAAGCATGCATTTAGTTTTACTAGTGTTTAAGAGCAGTTGAAGGCTACTGAAGGATTGTTGTATGGCATTGAAGCTCGTTTGGAGGTTTGTTAACACAGTGTCCAATGAAGGGCCAGATGTATACAAAATGGTGTCGTCTGCGTAGAGGTGGATCTGAGAGTCACCAGCAGCAAGAGCGACATCATTGATATACACGGAGAAAAGTGTCGGCCCAAGAATTGAACCCTGTGGCACCCCCATAGAGACTGCCATAGGTCCAGACAACAGGCCCTCCGATTTGACACACTGAACTCTATCTGAGAAGTAGTTGGTGAACCAGGCGAGGCAGTCATTTGAGAAACCAAGGCTATTTAGTCTGCCAATAAGAATGCGGTGGTTGACAGAGTCGAAAGCCTTGGCCAGGTCGATGAAGACGGCTGCACAGTACTGTCTATTATCAATCGCGGTTATAATATCGTTTAGGACCTTGAGCGTGGCTGAAGTGCACCCGTGACCAGCTCGGAAACCGGATTGCATAGCGGAGAAGGTACGGTGGTATTCGAAATGGTCGATGATCTGTTTGTTAACTTGGCTTTCGAAAACTTTCGAAAGGCAGGGCAGGATGGATATAGGTCTGTAGCAGTTTGGATCTAGAGTGTCACCCCCTTTGAAGAGGGGGATGACCGCGGCAGCTTTCCAATCTCTGGGGATCTCAGACGTTATGAAAGAGAGGTTGAACAGACTAGTAATAGGGGTTGCGACAATTTTGGCGGCTAGTTTTAGAAAGAAAGGGTCCAGATTGTCTAGCCCAGCTGATTTGTAGGGGTCCAGATTTTGCAGCGCTTTCAAAACATCAGCTGTCTGAATTTGTGTGAAGGAGAAGCGTTCGATTGCGGTTTTAACCAATCAGCATTCAGGATTAGACCCACCCATTGTATAATTTTTTTTGCATATAATTGATTTTATTGATATAATTGATATAATTGATTTTGCAGCGCTTTCAAAACATCAGCTGTCTGAATTTGTGTGAAGGAGAAGCGTTCGATTGCGGTTTTAACCAATCAGCATTCAGGATTAGACCCACCCATTGTATAATTTACACCAATGAGTGTTAATTTAACACTTACAGAGTTAATTTAACAACTGAATCAACACTAGAAATGTTACCCTGAAAAGTCAACACTAGGTATCAACACTCACTGGCTACCCGGATAAAGCACTAAGTAAACTTCAGTTAGAATCTTGACTAGAACCAAACATTTTTATCATATTACTCCAGTGGTAGTCACTTTACACAGGCTTCCTGTTAAGGCTAGGGCTGATTTCAAGGTTTTACTGCTAACCTACAAAGCATTACATGGGCTTGCTCTTACCTATCTCTCCGATTTGGTCCTGCCGTACATACCTACACGTACGCTACAGTCACAAGACACAGGCCTCCTTATTGTCCCTAGAATTTCTAAGCAAACAGCTGGAGGCAGGGCTTTCTCCTATAGAGCTCCATTTTTATGGAATGGTCTGCCTATCCATGTGAGGGACGCAGACTTGGTCTCAACCTTTAAGTCTTTACTGAAGACTAATCTCTTCAGTGGGTCCTCTGATTGAGTGTAGGGGTGCGAAGGTGAACGGCAAGGCACTGGAGCGACGAACCGTCCTTGCTGTCTCTGTCTGGCCGGCTCCCGTCTCTCCACTGGGATTCTCTGCCTCTGGCCCTATTACGGGGGCTGAGTCACTGGCATACTAGTGCTCTTCAATGCCGTCCCTAGGAGGGGTGCGTCACTTGTGTGGGTTGAGTCACTGACGTGATCTTCCTGGCCGGTTTTGTGGAGGAGATCTTTGTGCTCTATACTCAGCCTTGTCTCAGGGTAGTAGGTTGATGGTCTGTTATGTGTGGGGGCTGTGCTTTGGCAAAGTGGGTGGGGTTATATCCTACCTGGTTGGCATTGTCCGGGGGTTTCGTCGGACGAGGCCACAGTTTTGAATGCTTGGCTATGAAAAGCCAACTGACATTTACTCCTGAGGTACTGACCCGTTGCACCCTCTACAACCACTGTGATTATTATTTGATCGTCATCTATGAACGTTTGAACATCTTGAAGAACAATCTGGCCTTAATGGCCATGTACTCTTATAATCTCCACCCCGCACAGCCAGAAGACTGGCCACCCCTCAGAGCCTGGTTCCTCTCTAGGTTTCTTCGTAGGTTCCTGCCTTTCTAAGGAGGTTTTCCTAGCCACCGTGCTTCTACATCTGCATTGCTTGCTGTTTAGGGTTTAGGCTGGGTTTCTGTATAGCACTTTGTGATATCTGCTGATGTAAAAAGGGCTTTATATATACATTTGATTGATTGAGGTAACTTTTATATATGTATTTTATTTTATTTATTTTCACCTTTATTTAACCAGGTAAGCCAGTTGAGAACAAGTTCTCATTTACAACTGCGACCTGGCCAAGATAAAGCAAAGCAGTGTGATAAAAACAACAACACAGAGTTACATATGGGGTAAAACAAAACATAAAGTTAAAAATACAACAGAAAATATATATACAGTGTGTGCAAATGTAGCAAGTTATGGAGGTAAGGCAATAAATAGGCTATAGTACAAAATAATTACAATGAGTATTAACACTGGAATGATAGATGTGCAAGAGTTGATGTGCTTATAGAGATACTGGGGTGCAAATTAGCAAAATAAAGAACAATATGGGGATGAGGTAGTTGGGTGGGCTAATTTCAGATGGGCTGTGTACAGGTGCAGTGATCGGTAAGGTGCTCTGACACTGGCCTATTTGCTGTGAACCTAATGCAGCTCAGCCTGCTTGCTTAACACTCTGTGGTACAGCATCGTAGCCAATAGGAACAACAGGTGAAGGGGGATTGGGGGATGGAGGGAAGTGTGTCCGTGTGTGTGTGTGCATGTTACAGTACTGACTGTTTTGTCCTATTCTAGGTCTATGGCGGTGTCAAGGCTGATAACAGTGAATGGGGAGACTGTGGCTGTGGGAGTGGTCATCTGTCTGGATATCTACCCTCTCTACCTTCTATTCTTCACTCTCATAGCAAGGTGAGACACACACACTTTTATAACTCACACACACCTTTATAACTCAAACACAAACAACCTTGCATCCATCTACAAACTCATCTCCACCGAAATGCACTTGAATCTCTGAACCCATCATAACGAGTGTGTTTGTGTGTCTTCCCTGCCCGTGTATGTATAAGTGTGTGTTAGTAGAACAGGTGTCCTCCTCCCAGGTGGACCAGGAGTCAGTGGAAATATATGACTTCCTGGATAACTACATGGCAGGAAGCTCCTTCCTCATCTTCAACGGGATCCCTGGAGAGGTACGTGTGTGTGCATTAATAACTGTTCTGGTCTTCTGGTAAAAAGTAATGCACAAACACACACTCTCTCTTTCTCTCTATCATTGCAGAACTCCAACCAGAATAGAAGTGCTGCTGCTTTGCCCTGCCTTCCATGATTATTGAGAGAGGATCCCTACAACTTCATCAAGACCTGAGGTGTGTGTAACTACTATACAGTATTTTCTAGGGAACACATAGTCCATATATACCCATTTCACACTCCTTGTTTGCTGCAATTCATAAGTGAATAAGCTTTATAATCTCAAAATTGGAGAGTAATCATTGAGCTTATTCTAACAAAACCATAATTATTGGAACTGAGCCTCTCAAGGTTTTGTATATGCACACATTAGTAATTGGTTATTTTGTATTAACCTGTCTGTCCAGAAAAGCAGACCACAAAGGTAGTGGACATCGGAATATTCATTGTGACTGAAATTGGAGAAGATGCGTTCTACAAGGATATCATTGATACACTGTGTGTATATTTTCATTTAAAATGTCATTATTCAATTAAATACAGTGAGGGAAAAAAGTATTTGATCCCCTGCTGATTTTGTCTTTGACGATTTTTGTCGTATAAATGCGGTCCGCGCCTATACTTACTTCCTTGTTCACATTGATTTGACTAAAAGGATCAAGTTCACTCAGTTATTAAATCCAAATATGTCAGTTCCATTTACTGTCTATTTAAACCGTTAGGTTTGTGATGACGACATGCAAGAGATCTGTCATTGCTATGATCATTGATCTCCTGAAGAAGCTATCCCTTTTCCTTTCTGTCTGTGCCCCCAAATGTTTGGATATACTGGTAAAGTTACCAGCGGGGTATACTACAAAGCAGGATCAATGAGTTAGCCAGCTAACTTGCCTAAATATCCTGAAATACTTACAGTGGGGGAAAAAAGTATTTAGTCAGCCACCAATTGTGCAAGTTCTCCCACTTAAAAAGATGAGAGAGGCCTGTAATTTTCATCATAGGTACACGTCAACTATGACAGACAAATTGAGAGAGAAAAAATCCAGAAAATCACATTGTAGGATTTTTAATGAATTTATTTGCAAATTATGGTGGAAAATAAGTGTTTGGTCACCTACAAACAAGCAAGATTTCTGGCTCTCACAGACCTGTAACTTCTTCTTTAAGAGGCTCCTCTGTCCTCCACTCGTTACCTGTATTAATGGCACCTGTTTGAACTTGTTATCAGTATAAAAGACACCTGTCCACAACCTCAAACAGTCACACTCCACTCCACTATGGCCAAGACCAAAGAGCTGTCAAAGGACACCAGAAACAAAATTATAGACCTGCACCAGGCTGGGAAGACTGAATCTGCAATAGGTAAGCAGCTTGGTTTGAAGAAATCAACTGTGGGAGCAATTATTAGGAAATGGAAGACATACAAGACCACTGATAATCTCCCTCGATCTGGGGCTCCACGCAAGATCTCACCCCGTGGGGTCAAAATGATCACAAGAATGGTGAGCAAAAATCCCAGAACCACATGGGGGGACCTAGTGAATGACCTGCAGAGAGCTGGGACCAAAGTAACAAAGCCTACCATCAGTAACACACTACGCCGCCAGGGAGTCAAATCCTGCAGTGCCAGACGTGTCTCCCTGCTTAAGCCAGTACATGTCCAGGCCCGTCTGAAGTTTGCTAGAGTGCATTTGGATGATCCAGAAGAGGATTGGGAGAATGTCATATGGTCAGATGAAACCAAAATATAACTTTTTGGTAAAAACTCAACTCGTCGTGTTTGGAGGACAAAGAATGCTGAGTTGCATCCAAAGAACACCATACCTACTGTGAAGCATGAGGGTGGAAACATCATGCTTTGGGGCTGTTTTTCTGCAAAGGGACCAGGACGACTGATCTGTGTAAAGGAAAGAATGAATGGGGCCATGTATCGTGAGATTTTGAGTGAAAACCTCCTTCCATCAGCAAGGGCATTGAAGATGAAACGTGGCTGGGATTTCAGCATGACAATGATCCCAAACACACCGCCCGGGCAACGAAGGAGTGGCTTCGTAAGAAGCATTTCAAGGTCCTGGAGTGGCCTAGCCAGTCTCCAGATCTCAATCCCATAGAAAATCTTTGGAGGGAGTTGAAAGTCTGTGTTGCCCAGCGACAGCCCCAAAACATCACTGCTCTAGAGGAGATCTGAATGGAGGAATGGGCCAAAGTACCAGCAACAGTGTGTGAAAACCTTGTGAAGACTTACAGAAAACATTTGACCTGTGTCATTGCCAACAAAGGGTATATAACAAAGTATTGAGAAACTTTTGTTATTGACCAAATACTTATTTTCCCACCATAATTTGCAAATAAATTCATTAAAAATCCTACAATGTGATTTTCTGGATATTTTTTTCTCATTTTGTCTGTCATAGTTGACGTGTACATATGATGAAAATTACAGGCCTCTCTCATCTTTTTAAGTGGGAGAATTTGCACAATTGGTGGCTGACTAAATACTTTTTTCCCCCACTGTATAAGTATAAGCTTCAAATGGGCATGGCCTAACTGACTCAACAACCAAAAACACATATTTCAGTTTAGCTTACTTAATGAATCAGAAAGCCAAAATGCGGACCTGGTGATCCGCTATAGCTCAAGGCTGAATTCTTCTTCTATCTGAATAGGTTTTAAAGAATGTACAGTGGCTTGCGAAAGTATTCACCCCCCTTGGCATTTTTCCTAATTTGTTGCCTTACAACCAGGAATTAAAATGGATTTTGGGGGTTTTGTATCATTTGACTTACACAACATGCCTACCACTTTGAAGATGCAAAGTATGTTTTATTGTGAAACAAACAAGAAATAAGACAAAAAAACGGAGAACTTGAGCATGCATAACTATTCACCCCCCAAAAGTCAATACTTTGTAGAGCCACCTTTTGCAGCATTTACAGCTGCAAGTCTCTTGGGGTATGTCTCTATAAGCTTGGCACATCTAGCCACTGGGATTTTTGCCCATTCTTCAAGGCAAAACTGCTCCAGCTCCTTCAAGTTGGGTTCCGCTGGTGTACAGCAATCTTTAAGTCATGCCACAGATTCTCAATTGTATTGAGGTCTGGGCTTTGACTAGCCATTCAAAGACATTTAAATGTTTCCCTTTAAACCACTCAAGTGTTGCTTTAGCAGTATGCTTAGGGTCATTGTCCTGCTGGAAGGTGAACCTCCGTCCCAGTCTCAAATCTCTGGAAGACTGAAACAGGTTTCCCTCAAGAATTTTCTTGTATTTAGCGCCATCCATCATTCGTTCAATTCTGACCAGTTTCCCAGTCCCTACTGATGAAAAACATCCCCACAGCATGATGCTGCCACCACCATGCTTCACTGTGGGGATGGTGTTCTCGGAGTGATGAGAGGTGTTGGGTTTGTGCCAGACATAGCGTTTTCCTTGATGGCCAAAAAGCTCAATTTTAGTCTCATCTGACCAGAGTAGCTTCTTCCATATGTTTGGGGAGTCTCCCTCATGGCTTTTGGCGAACATGGCTTTTTTTTATCTGTACTTCTCCACAACTTTGTCCCTGACCTGTTTGGAGAGCTCCTTGGTCTTCATGGTGCCACTTGCTTGGTGGTGCCCCTTGCTTAGTGGTGTTGCAGACTCTGGGGCCTTTCAGAACAGGTGTATATATACTGAGATCATGTGACAGATCATGTGAAACTTAGATTGCACACAGGGGGACTTTATTTAACTAATTATGTGACTTCTGAAGGTAATTGGTTGCACCAGATCTTATTTAGGGGCTTCATAGCAAAGGGGGTGAATACATATGCACACACCACTTTTCCGTTATATATTTTTTTAAATGTTTTGAAACAAGTTATTTTTTCCATTTCACTTCACCAATTTGGACTATTTTGTGTATGTCGATTACATGAAATCAAATAAAATCCATTTAAATTGCAGGTTGTAATGCAACAAAATAGGAAAAACGCCAAGGGGGATGAATACTTTTGTAAGGCACTGTATCACTCACCTATCTTAGACATATAAGCTGTGAGAACTGGTTAGAACCTGTTCTTGTTTGTACAAAGCTTTAAGGAAGTGGAGCCAAGTACCCTTTATCTCTCATTTAATCTTGTCCCCCTAGGAGGGGTAAGCAGCTCTTTGTGTAGATTACATACAGTGCGTTCGGAAAGTTATCAGACCCCTTCACTTTCTCCACATTTTGTTACGTTACAGCCTTATTCTAAAATGGATTTTAAAAAATCTTCATAATTCTACACACAATAACCCATAATGACAAAGCAAAAACAGGTTTTTAGAACATTTTGCAAATGTATTAAAAGTTAAATACAGAAATACCTTTTTTACATAAGTATTCAGACCCTTTGCTATGAGACTCGAAATTGAGCTCAGGTGCATCCTCTTTCCATTGATCATCCTTGAGATGTTTCTACAACTTGATTGGAGTCCACCTGTGGTACATTCAATTGATTAGACATGATTTGGAAAGGCACACACATGTCTATATAAGGTCCCACAGTTGACAGTGCATGACAGTGTAAAAACCAAGCCATGAGGTCGAAGGAATTGTCCGTAGAGCTCCAAGACAGGATTGTGTCGAGGCACAGATCTGGGCAAGAGTACCAACAAATGTCTGCAACATTGAAGGTCCCCAAGAACGCAATGGCCTCCATCATTCTTAAATGGAAGAAGTTTGGAACCACCAAGACTCTTCGTAGAGCTGGCTGCCTGGCAAAACTGAACAATTGGGTGAGAAGGGCTTCGGTCAGGGAGGTGACCAAGAACCCGATGGTCACTCTGACAGAGCTCAGGAGTTCCTCTGTGGAGATGGGAGAACCTTCCAGAAGGACAATCATCTCTGCAGCACTCCACTAATCAGGACTTTATGGTAGAGTGGCCAGACGGAAGCCACTCCTCAGTAAAAGGCACATGACAGCCCGCTTGGAGTTTGCCAAAAGGCACCTAAAGGACTCTCAGACCATGAGAAACAAGATTATCTGGTCTGATGAAACCAAGATTGAACTATTTGGCCTGAATGCCAAGTGTCACGTCTGGAGGAAACCTGGCACCATCCCTACGGTGAAGCATGGTGGTGGCAGAGATCCTTGATGAAAACCTCAGGACCTGAGACTGGGGCGAAGGTTCACCTTCCAACAGGACAACGACCCTAAGCGCACACAGCCAAGACAATGCAGAAGTGGCTTCGGGAGAAGTCTCTGAATGTCCTTGAGTGGCCCAGCCAGAGCCCGGACTTGAACCCAATCGAAAATCTCTGGAGAGACCTGAAAATAGCTGTGCAGCGACGCTCCCCATCCAACCTGACAGAGCTTCAGAGGATCTGCAGAGAAGAATGGGAGAAACTCCCCAAATACAGGTGTGCCAAGCTTGTAGCGTCATACCCAAGAAGACTTGAGGCTGTAATTGCTGCCAAAGGTGCTTCAACAAAATACTGAGCAAAGGGTCTGAATACTTTTGTAAATGTGATATTTCCTCTTTCTTTTTTCTTTTTTTTCCTTTTTAAAAATCTAAACACCTGTTTGTGCTTTGTCATTATGGGGTATTGTGTGTAATTTGATTAGGGAAAAAAACCATTCAATACATTTTAGAATAAGGCAGTAACGTAACAAAATGTGGAAAAAGTGAAGGGGTCTGAATACTTTTCGAATGCACTGTATATAATGACTGTGAGGTTCTGTAATTTTTTAGTTCCTCTCGGTTTATCCTGAGTGTGATCTCCCCTGCAATCACTTGAATAAATTCTTATTAACTGGATAATGAGCTCTGCCTGATCCTTGGAACGAGTTTTCCTCAACAGCTAGAAGCAAGCCATTTTCGCTGTAGTAATTATGCAACCATCGGAAACAACATTACAGTGAAGCCTTATCATTACAACAATTATTATCGGGGAGGTCATTTTCATTTTCAAGTAAAACTTCTGGTTGCACAGCAAAATATTCTGTCGCATATACGTCCAAATTGGTTCGCACTCTAGAGCCCTGCTCACAACACTCAAAGTACAGTAATATATTTAAACAAAAAATATGCCATTCTGTAGTTTGAAATGCATTTTCTTAAGTCCATAATGTTCCTTAAGACCTGCCCTTAACAAATTAATTTTGAATGTTCTTTGTGATGGTATGTATTTAATCGATTTTAAGACTTGATTTGTGGTGTTTTAGTGGTTCAGTTATATAAACTAATGAAAATGCTATTGTGTTCATTGAAATACATTTTCTTTCATATTCTAATGTTACTTAACACCTTCATAAACACAACCAAATTATTATTTTTGCGATAGTATATATGAAATGTAATTTTTAGACTGTTAGAATGTTGACATCCAAAAGTCTCATCATTGGCTCGAAGGGGGGTCCCTCGAGGCCATGCTTTTTCAGTGTTTAGGTGTAAATAGTTAAATTAATTGTGATATGTTAGCTTTTCATGTTGCTAAGATGTATTAATTACGGTGTACTTCGACCACCGTTACTTAATCATTGCATTATCACTCGTTAATGTATTTTTAAATCTTGTTGCAGCCCCCATATGTGATGACATTTCTTCTTTCAAACTGATAATGCAACAATTCGTTACGGTGGACGATTGTTATGGCAGTGGCCGGTGCAGCAGTCCACCCCACTCGGCTGGCTTGAACAATGCCTGGTGAAAAATATTCAGCTCGACTAAATATAGTGCAATACCTTTGACCAGAGCCATATGGGCCCTGATCAGAAGAAGTGCACTACATAGGGAATATGATGCATTTGGGACTCAACCTTTTAAGAGAGTGCTGGCAGGAAATAGAGTTGTTTCCATTTCACCTCTGGTCCTGTTCAAGTCCCACTGCACATAACAAGGCTAGCTAATATCCTGCAATCTTTTCAGGTATAGAAACTGGAGAGACTATGGAGCTTCACAACCTAGCATTAAAATGCTATTTCCAATTTATTTCCCCTCATGTCAAAACGGTAGAATAGCAGCATATCATTGATAGAAAAGTATCTTATTTCAACTGTCCCTTGCAAAAGTATTCAACCCCCTTGCCGTTTTTCCTATTTTGTTGCATTACAACCTGTAATTTAAATGGATTTTATTTGGATTTCATGTAATGGACATACACAAAATTGTCCAAATTGGTGAAGTGAAAAAATAATAATAACTTGTTTCAAGAAATTCTCAAAAATAAATAACAGAAAAGTGGTTTGTGCATATGTATTCACCCCTTTGCTATGAAGCCCCTAAATGAGATCTGGTGCAACCAATTACCTTCAGAAGTCACATAATTAGTTAAATAAAGTCAACCTGTGTGCAATCTAAGTGTCAAATGATCTGTCACATGATCTCAGTATATATACACCTGTTCTGAAAGGCCCCAGATTCTGCAACACCACTAAGCAAGGGGAACCACCAAGCAAGAGGCACCATGAAGACCAAGGAGCTCTCCAAACAGGTCAGGGACAAAGTTGTGGAAAAGTACAGATCAGGTTTGGGTTATAAAAGAATATGAGAAAAATATTGAAAGAATATGGCACGACAACAAACCTGCCAACAGAGGGCCGCCCACCAAAACTCACAGACCAGGCAAGGAGGTCATTAATCCGAGAGGCAACAAAGAGACCAAAGATAACCCTGAAGGAGCTGCAAAGTTCCACAGCGGAGATTGGAGTATCTGTCCATAGGACCACTTTAAGCCGTACACTCCACAGAGCTGGGCTTTACGGAAGAGTGGCCAGTAAAAAGCCATTGCTTAAAAAAAAAAATTAGCAAACATGTTTGGTGTTTGCCGAAAGCCATGAGGGCGACTCCCCAAACATATGGAAGAAGGTACTCTGGTCAGATGAGACTAAAATTGAGCTTTTTGGCCATCAAGGAAAACGCTATGTCTGGCGCAAACCCAACACCTCTCATCACTCCGAGAACACCATTGAAGACAGTGAAGCATGGTGGTGGCAGCATCATGCTGTGGGGATGTTTTTCATCAGTAGGGACTGGGAAACTGGTCAGAATTGAAGGAATGATGGATAGCGCTAAATACAAGAAAATTCTTGAGGGAAACCTGTTTCAGTCTACCAGAGATTTGAGACTGGGTTGGAGGTTCACCATCCAGCAGAACAATGACCCTAAGCATACTGCTAAAGCAACACTTGAGTGGTTTAAGGGGAACATTGAAATGTCTTTGAATGGCCTAGTCAAAGCCCAGACCTCAATCCAATTGAGAATCTGTGGTATGACTTAAAGATTGCTGTACACCAGCGGAACCCATCCAACTTGAAGGAGCTGGAGCAGTTTTGCCTTGAAGAATGGGCAAAAATCCCAGTGGCTAAATGTGCCAAGCTTATAGAGACATACACCAAGAGACTTGCAGCTGTAATTGCTGCAAAATGTGGTTCTACAAAGTATTGACTTTGAGGGGGTGAATAGTTATGCACGCTCAAGTTTTCAGTTTTTTTGTCTTATTTCTTGTTTGTTTCACAATAAAAAATGTTTTGCATCTTCAAAGTGGTAGGCATGTTGTGTAAATCAAATGATACAAACCCCCCCAAAATCTATTTTAATTCGAGGTTGTAAGGCAACAAAATAGGAAGAATGCCAAGTGTGGTGAATACTTTCGCAAGTCAGACGGAGATGGGATATAATAGTATCTTATCTAGGGAACTCCTGAGTCGAGTGATTTTTGAGTGAGTCCTCAGGTATACTTTCGTTGGAAATCACCGCAAGATAAGAAATCAATCTCTCTTTGTTGCCGTAAACACATTTACATTTTAGCAGACGCTCTTATCCAGAGCGACTTACAGTTAGTGAGTGCATCATTATTTTATTTTGTCATACTGGTCCCCCGTGGGAATCGAACCCACAACCCTGGCATTGCAAGTGCCAAGCTCTACCAACTGAGCTACATGGGATAGCAAGTTACGGACCTCCTCCTCAAAAAGGTATTAGCTAATAGCTAGGCTGTCAGACCAAGAGGTATTAAGCTCTCTCACTTCTGATATCCCTCTGTCACTCGTGTGTATCTTCCTACTCACAGACTTCCATTACAGAGAACTTCACTTCAGAAAAAAGGTAAACAGCAATTATAACCATCGTGATTCATCTAAATCATAGGGAAAGTGGTTTGGCTTTCTGAGCGAGGCGATCCCCATGTGCCAGGTACTAAATACGACAGCTGGATCTCCATCTCTAATATGAATGTGTTTATGGCTTTTACATGTTTTTAGGGGTATGTGTAGACTGTGTTAATCGCCACTGGCCAAATGCAAATCAAGCCCAAGTGCTCCCAGGCTTGTCTCCACCAATCAGTTTGCTCGGCACAGTTTAGCACACGAAAGCGGTGTGGGAAGGGGAAAGTCAGCACTTCCTGCTGTGAAGCTATTTTGGGCACCATGAAAAAGGGAGTGGAAGAGCGCATCAGATATATTATATTTCAGATTATGAAGGAGGAAAGAGAGAGAGGGAGGGAGGTGAGGGAGAGATGGGCAGCGAGAAGGCATAGGGAAACTAAGGAGGGAGGGAGGAGAGAGCTGAGAGAAGGGGTTGGAAAGCAAGCGTGGGAAGGAGGGAGGAAATAGAGACAAAGAGGAAGAGACGGTCACACTTGGCTCGCCTCATCTCTCGGCGTATCATCCGACTTGTGGGTGAAAAATTACTACCAGTCCCCGGAGGGTCAGAGTGACTTCCCCAACCACTTTAATAAACTGGAAGAGTGTGATTGCCTAGTCAGTGTTGCTGTCAGATGTGTTAATTAGACACACTGCTTCATCACAGCGGGCCACTCATGATGAGACGTCCAGCACGTTTCTGTCCAGTGTACTACCAGCCTGCACTGCAAAGTCACAATGCTGTAAAGCTCAATATATTATCATCATACACTGTTTGGTACACATCAGATCTGGCCACTCATGAACCATCCAGCCACATGAAGGTAAAACATAATACTATTGGCCTTTGGGCACTGGTCAAAAGTAGTGCACTAAATAGGTTATAGGGTGCCATTTGGGACTCATCGTATGTACACAATGCTCATACAGTGAGGGAAAAAAGTATTTGATCCTCTGCTGATTTTGTATGTTTGCCCACTGACAAATAAATTATCAGTCTATAATTTTAATGGTAGCTTTATTTGAAAAGTGAGAGAATAGTTATTTCCCTCATTAAAATGCAAATCAATTTATAACATTTTTGACATGCGTTTTTCTGGATTTTGTTGTTGTTATTCTGTCTCTCACTGTTCAAATAAACCTACCATTAAAATTATAGACTGATCATGTCTTTGTCAGTGGGCAAATGTACAATATCAGCAGGGGATCAAATACTTTTTTCCCTCACTGTTGATATCATGGGGATACATTTATCCTCTTTACCCCCCTTGAGAAAATACAGTGGGGAGGGAGGTGGTTCGTAGGGCAAAGCAGTGCCACTATTTAATTAGCCGTGAGATAGTGGATATAATAATCACCTACAGCCCAACTTTCTCACAAAAATGAAAATAGCCTGTTTAATTATTCATGAGCTACAGGGTGTGTCACGAACTCAGCATTTAGCTGGAGGGGACCACAGAGGTCGAGACTGAGGCGGCCTAATACTTCAGCTCTCTCTTTTTTTCTTTCTCTATTTCTTTCAGTCGCTCTGTGGAACTCTGAACATTTGGAACATCTTATATCCTCCAAGTTCTCTATTTAATATTCATGGAGAAAGAAAATTCCTTGCTTTGAGCCCCTTGGAGAAGATCTAAGTGCTTGCTGCTTTTGTTGTGGGGCTGATGAGTAAACTAAGGGGGATGGAAAGAAATTAGGTGAGGGAGGTTGGTTGGGGGAGGAAAGAGACTCAGAAACTAGAAGGAAAATGCATCCTGCGAGCGAGCCCACCTAAGCAGGAGGTGGTGGGTTGAGCACCTCTTAATCCATTTCCTGAGACACCTCTGCCTCGCCTGCTTGTCCGCCTGCCCTTGAGCCCTGTGTTCTCCAAGCTGGGTGCAACAATGGAAGGTGACAGGGCCCAGGCGAGAGGCGCACTGTGTGGGAAGGCTTATCACCAAGGCGCCCACCTCGTCTGGTTCCCTCCTCCACCTCCGTTTCTTTCCAAGTTGCAATCTGTAGTAGAGCCTGGTAATTTCAACTAACGTCATACTATAAGTTTTTGATATCAATAGGGAGCTTAGTACGGCTGTCTTGCCTCAGCAGAAAAAGCTTAAACTAATTAAGGGCTTATTACTCACTTGTTTATGTTTTTATAGGAGACTTTGCAAACAAAGTAATTTTTCTCTCAAAGAGAATTTAGTTCCTTTACCACTACCACTTTAAATTGTATGGTATTTGTATGCTAAATAGATTTTTCATAGCATGCTGTCTTGTCAACTCCATATGGAATTGTCATGCCAAACATGTTTGGCTTGACAATGACAGCAATGGAGATGGCAAGACCACAAACAGATCTGGGACTATTTGTATGTATAAATCTAATAGAATGCACCTTGAGAAATGCTCTATTGTTTACGTTTTTGCAATTGCATTTTTTATGTTATTAGAATTTTAAAATATACAAAGGTATTAGTTTTTCTCTTCTAGCATTATATTCCCAGACTATTACCAGTGTACAGTATGTAATCTCTCTTGGACAGATTCAATGTGTGAACGGTGAGAATCTGTCAAGACTCACGTAGAATGATGTGATTACGAGCTGCAGTAGTTCCTCATTTTGGGTTTACTTCATTGGTCATTTGGAGGAATCTGGATTAGGCGAAGGCGTACTGGGGGGCGGTGATTTTAAGCCCTGTGCGTAGTAGTTATTGTACCGCCGGGGAAACACAAAAAATTGAGCATTTGTTCTACATTTATATTTTCATTAAATGCCATGTTTCACATTAGCACCCCTCAAACAATAATGTGTAGTGCATATACACTACATTAACAAAAGTATGTGGACACATGCTCGTCGAACATCTCATTCCAAAATCATGGGCATTAATATGGAGTTGGTCCCCTTTTTGCTGCTATAACAGCCTCCACTCTTCTGGGAAGGCTTTCCACTAGATGTTGGAACATTGCTGCGGGGACCTGCTTCCATTCAGCCACAAGAGCATTAGTGAGGTCGGGCACTGATGTTGGGCGATTAGGCCTGGCTTGCAGTCGGCGTTCCAATTAATCTCAAAGGTGTTTGATGAGGTTGAGGTCAGGGTTCTTTGCAGGCCAGTCAAGTTCTTCCACATCAATCTCGACAAACCATTTCTGTATGGACATCGCTTTCTGCATAGGGGCATTGTCATGCTGAAACAGGAAAGGGCTTTCCCCAAACTGTTGCCACAGAATTTGAAGCACATAATTGTCTAGAATGTCACTGTATGCAGTAGCTTTAAGATTCCCTTTCACTGAAACTAAGGGGCCTAGCCCGAACCATGAAAAACAGCCCCAGACCATTATTCCTCCTCCACCAAACCTTACAGTTGGCACTATGCATTCGGACAGGTAGCGTTCTCCAGGAATCCGCAAAACCCAGATTTGTCTGTCGGACTTCCAGATGGTGAAGCGTGATTCATCACTCCAGAGAGCGCGTTTCCACTGCTCAAATCAAATAAAATCAAATTGTATTGGTCAGATACACATATTTAGCAGATGTTATTGTGGGTGTAGCGACATTTTTGGGTTTCTAGCACCGACAGTACAGTAATATCCAACAATTCAAAACAATACACAAATCTAAAAGTAAAAGAATGGAATTAAGAAAGATTTAAATATTAGGACGAGCAATGTCGGAGTGGCATTGACTAATATACAGTAGAATAGAATACAGTATATACATATGAGATGAGTAAAGCAGTAAGTAAACATTATTAAAGTGACTAGTATTACATTATTAAAGTGGCCAGTGATTCCATGTCTATGCACCTCTAAGGTGCAGGGTTGAGTAACTCGGTGGTAGCCGGCTAGTGATGGCTGTTTAACAGTCTGATGGCCTTGAGATAGAAGCGGTTTTTCAGTCTCTCTGTCCCAGCATTGATGCACCTGTACTGACCTCGCCTTCTGGATGATAGCAGGGTGAACAGGCCGTGGCTCGGGTGGTTGAGGTCCTTGATGATCTTTTTGGCCTTCCTGTGACATTGGGTGCTGTAGGTGTCCTGGAGGTTCAAGCAGTGTGCCCCTGTTGATGTGTTGGGCAGACCGCACCACCCTCTGGAGAGCCCTGTGGTTGTGGGTGGTGCAGTTGCCGTACCAGGTGGTGATACAGCCTGACAGGATGCTCTCAATTGTGCATCTGTTAAAGTTTGTGAGGGTCTTAGGGGCCAAGCTACATTTCTTCAGCCTCCTGATGTTGAATAGGCACTGTTGCGCCTTCTTCACCACACTGTCTGTTTGGGTGGACCATTTCAGATTGTCAGTGATGTGTACGCCAAGGAACTTAAAGCTTTCCACCTTCTCCACTGCGGCCCCATCGATGTGGATAGGGGTGTGCTCCCTCTGCTGTTTCCTGAAGTCCACGATCAACTCCTTTGTTTTGTTGATGTTGAGTGAGAGGTTATTTTCCTGGTATCACTCCGCCAGGGCCTTCACATCCTCCCTGTAGGCTGTCTTGTCATTGTTGGTAATCAGGCCTACTACTGTTGTGTCATCTGCAAACTTGATGACTGAGTTAGAGGCGTGTGTGGCCACGCAGTCATGAGTGAACAGGGAGTACAGGAGGGGGCTGAGCACGCACCCTTGTGGGGCCCATGTGTTGAGGATCAGCGAAGTGGAGGTGTTGTTTCCTACCTTCACCACCTGGGGGCAGCCCGTCAGGAAGTCCAGGACCCAGTTGCACAGGGCGGGGTTCAGATCCAGGGCTCCGAGCTTAATGATGAGCTTGGAGGGTACTATGGTGTTGAAGGCTGAGCTGTAGTCAATGAACAGCGTTCTGACATTGGTATTCCTCTTGTCCCGATGGGATAGGGCAGTGTGCAGTGCGATGGCGATTGCATCGTCTGTGGATCTATTGGGGCGGAAAGCAAATTGAATTGGGTCTAGGGTTTCAGGTAAGGTAGAGGTGATATGATCCTTAACTAGCCTCTCAAAGCACTTCATGATGACATAAGTGAGTGCTATGGGGCGATAGTCATTTAGTTCAGTTACTTTGCTTTCTTGGGTACAGGAACAATGGTGGACATCTTGAAGCAAGTGGTGACAGCAGACTTGGATAGGGGATGATTGAATATGTCCGTAAACACTCCAGCCAGCTCCGAGGACGCGGCTAGGGATGCCGTCTGGGCCGGCAACCTTGGTTAATTGCGGTGGTTCGCGCTTTCAGTTTTGTGCGAATGCTGCCATCTATCCACGTTTTCTGGTTTGGGTAGATTTTAATAGTCACCGTGTGAGCAACATCCCCTATACACTTCCTGATGAACTCAGTCACCGTGTCCATGTATACGTCAATGTTATTCTCAGAGGCTACCCAGAACATATCCCAGTTCTCATGATCAAAACAATCTTGAAGCATGGATTCCGATTGGTCAGACCAGCGTTGAATAGACCTTATCACGGGTACTCCCTGTTTGAGTTTCTGCCTATAGGAAGGGAGGAGCAAAATGGAGTCGTGATCTGATTTGCCAAAGGAAGGGCGGGGGAGGGCCTTGTAGGCATCTCGAAAGGGTGAGTAGCAGTGGTCTAGTGTTTTTCCTAAGCGAGTACTACAGTCAATGTGTTGATAGAACTTCGGTAGCGTTTTTCTCAAATTTGCTTTGTTAAAATCCCCAGCTTCAATAAATGCGGCCTCAGGATATGTGGTTTCCAGTTTGCATAAAGTACAGTTCCTTGAGGGCCA
This sequence comes from Coregonus lavaretus, assembly GCF_964263955.1. Lineage (NCBI taxonomy): Eukaryota > Metazoa > Chordata > Actinopteri > Salmoniformes > Salmonidae > Coregonus > Coregonus lavaretus. Next base: position 75,143,697 of record NC_139988.1, on the reverse strand, counting down.
TCGTGGTATCGGCTTGAGGGGGAATATACACGGCTGTGACTATAACCGAAGATAATTCTCTTGGGAGGTAACACGGTCGGCATTTGATTGTGAGGTATTCTAGGTCGGGTGAACAAAAGGACTTCAGTTTCTGTATGTTATCACAATCACACCATCAGTAGTTAATCATAAAACATACACCACCGCCTATCTTCTTCCTGGAGAGTTCTTGATTCCTGTCTGCGCGATGAACTGAGAACCCAGCTTGCTGTATGGACGGGGACAGTATATCCCGAGAGAACCATGATTCTGTGAAACAGAGTATGTTACAGTCCCTGATGTCTCTCTGGAAGGAGATCCTCGCCCTGACCTCGTGTACTTTATTGTCCAGAGACTGAACATTAGCTAATAATATACTCGTAAGAGGTGGATGGTGTGCACGCCTCCTGATTCGGACTAGAAGTCCACTCCGAATACCTCTTCTCCGCCGCCGGCATCTTGGAGCAGCCTCTGAGATAAGTTCAATTGCCCTGGGGGGTACGAACAAAGGATCCAATTCGGGAAAGTCTAATTGCTGGTCGTTACCGGCGCTCTGATATCCAAATGTTCCTTCCTGTTGTATGTAATAACACAAAAAACATTCTGGTCTAATAATGTAAGTAATAACACACACAACAACAAAAAATACTGCAAAGTTGCTTAGGAGCTAGAAGCAGAGCTGCCATGTCTGTCGTGGCCATCTTACCATGAGTTCCATGAGTACCATGAAACCCATTTCATGAAGCTCCCGACGAACAGTTATTGTGCTGACGTTGATTCCAGAGGCTGTTTGGAACTCGGTAGTGAGTGTTGCAACTGAGTACAGACGATTTTACGTGCTACGCGCTTCAGCAATCAGCTGTCCCGTTCTGTGAGCTTGTGTGGCCTACCACTTCGTGGCTGAGCCGTTGTTGCTCCTAGACGTTTCCACTTCACAATAACAGCACTTACAGTTGACCGTAGCAGCTCTAGCAGGCCAGATATTTGACGAATTGACTTGTTGGAAAGGTGGCATCATATGACGGTCCACGTTGAAAGTCAGTGAGCTCTTCAGTAAGGCCATTCTACTGCCAATGTTTGTCTATGGAGATTGCATGGCTGTGTGCTCGATTTTATACACCTGTCAGCAACGGGTCTGGCTGAAATAGCCGAATCCACTAATTTGAAGGGGTGTCCACATACTTTTGTATATATAGTGTATGCATCAATATGATATGTCACTTGGTATTTGTATCCGACATTGGAAATTTGAGATAAAAGCGATGCTGCTGTGCCGGTGAACAGCTTTGGAACACTGAGCCATTTGACTGCACCAGGTGGCTGCTTTTTGACAATAAGGCACCGGACTGTCTACAGCCATAAAGTTTTGAACCTAGAAGAGGACCGAGAGACGGGAGTAGGCAAAAAGGAGTCGACTAGGATTGGCAAGAAGAATGTCGAGTTGTCCTGAAAAGCATGGTTAGCTAACATTACTGAGTGAGTGTCAACCTATCTACAGTAGCTAGATAGCTTGCTGGCCAGACTGTGTCAGTTTTACATGTAGCTATTTAGATAATGAACTAAAATTCGACTATCATAAACCATTATTATCTAGCTACCTGTGGTAGCTATATCTGTCAGATGTAAAGCAAGAAGGATCATGACGTGTCAGAAACAATGCATGTTTACTAGCTACCTCACATTAGCTAGATCCCATTAGCTAGCTAACTATAGCCTACAGATGTAACTCGGAGGTGTAGCCTACTTAAACAATATAGTTTATACTTATCTAATTAATAGGGTTGTCACTTAGCTAGCTAGTTAGCTAGCTACCTAGGCTAAGTTCCCTGACATCACCATCTTTGAAGCAGTTTGGCGGCAAAATTAGGTCTCAACAGTCACAGGCATCTAAGTTAACAGCTAGATAACTACAGTAAAAGAAAGAGGAGCATGATGTTGTCATGATGGAATAAGTCGAGGTAGCAATTGTCAGTGAGATGAGACGTGGTGCCATTATATAATTCACTTTGATGGCATATCATATTTATTGTCATTTACAGACATGAATCATGAAATAGGCAAACTAACACAAGAAAATGGTCCCTGCATTTAGGATTCATGTATTAATCTCTACAGGTTTGTCATCTGATTTCTTGGAGTCTGGTGGAGATAGATGCCACCATTCTACAAGGCAGGACATTTATCTGCATCCAGGTTGAGGCTTGCTACCAGCAGGAACATGGAGCACTCCGTGTCAGTAAGTCATGATATTGTTTTCCTTTACATTGCATGATATTAATACAAGAATACTAATACTCCACTCATATGAGTGGAGAAGCCCTATGCACCATACACATGTATAATCCTGGAGTAACTCCCTGTCAGAGAGACTGTGATTAGAGGGTTAGGCAAGAGGCCCTGGGCCAGTGGGAGGTCAAGGGTGAGGACTCTATTTCAAGCACAGTCACTATCTCTCTCCGTCTCTCTCCAGGTGCTACAGAGACAGAATTATCCAAGGACCTCCAGAGCCTTCTGACCAACTACCTGCAATCTCTCCAGAGCACAGAAAAGTAAGCTCCACTCATAATAGTATACTTGATACACTCCTTCACAATGGCAGTCTGCCTGTGTGATCGCATAGCATATTATCCAGGGCCACTGGTTGGATTGGATTTAATGTACTCACTCAAACTCATGCTCTCTCCTCCCTGTAAAAGTCTCCCATACCTTTATAAAAACTAACACGTGTCCATCCCCCTATCCCCAGGTGAGTCTTCTGGGCTATGGAACTCTAGAGCAGCACTTCAAAAAATATTCCACCCTGTTGTCAGCTATCCAGAGATAATTCCCTGAGGAAGGATGCAACAAACTTACTAACTACAATGGATTCGGAAAGTATTCAGCCCCTTCTCTTTTTTTGACATTTTATTACGTTACAGCCTTTAAAATTGATTAAATATAACATTATCCTCCTCAAATCTACACACAATACCCCATAATGACAAAGTGAAAAACAGGTTTTTAGAAAAAAAGATATACCTTATTTACATAAGTATTCAGACCCTTTGCTATGAGACCTTTTCATTGAGCTCAGGTGCATCCTGTTGCCATTGAGCATCCTTGAGATGTTTCTACAACTTGATTGGAGTCCACCTGTGGTAAATTCAATTGATTGGACATGATTTGAAAAGGCACACACATGTCTATATAAGGTCCCACAGTTGACAGTGCATGTCAGAGCAAAAACCAAGCCATGAGGTCAAAGGAATTGTCCGTAGAGTTCCGTTACAGGATTGTGCAGAGGCACAGATCTGGGGAAGGGTACCAAAACAATTCTGCAGCATTGACGGTCCCCAAGAACACAGTGGCCTCCATCATTTTTAAATGGAAGAAGTTTGGAACCACCAAGACTCTTTCTAGAGCTGGCCGCCCAGCCAAACTGAGCAATCGGGGGAGAAGGGCCTTGGTCAGGGAGGTGACCAAGAACCCGATGGTCACTCTGAGCTCCAGAGTTCCTCTGTGGAGATGGGAGAAACTTCCAGAAGGACAACCATCTCTGCAGCACTCCACCAATCAGGCCTTTATGGTAGAGTGGCCAGACAGAAGCCACTCCTCAGTAAAAGGCACATGACAGCCCACTTGGAGTTTGCGAAAAGGCACCTAAAGGACTCTCAGACCATGACAAACAAGATTCTCTGGTCTGATGAAACCAAGATTGAACTCCTTGGCCTGAATGCCAAGTGTCACGTCTGGAGGAAACCTGGCACCATCCCTACGGTGAAGCATGGTGGTGGCAGCATCATGCTGTGGGGATGTTTTTCAGCGGCATGTGTAAGGGTTGGTGTGAGGTGTGACCCAGGTGCGGTGCAGGATATACAGTAGGCAGTAAATAGAGGATCTTTACTGGTGGTCCCGAAGCCAGAATAATGGATTTATCACTATAAAAGAACGGCGGAGCAAATAAGTCTAAAAAAAAACGGCTGACAGCCAAAATACGAAATACTACCTATGACTGAAACAAATAACGAAACAGGGAGAACACTTCTCAAGTACCTGTACATAGGTCTCTGATCAGACACTGAGTTGTATTGCTGGACATTGAGAAACTAACAGAGAAAACTGAGCAAGGGAACACAGGGAACAGGTAGACACAGTTGACACCAATAGGATACTGATTAGTCCAGACTGTGCGTGAGGAGGTGCCTAAAGTTGTCGGAGGATGACACCTAGTGGGTTGCTCCGGAACTGCGACCCCCTCCTGTAACAGGCATGGACTGGGAGACTAGTCCGGATCGAGGGAAAGATGAACAGAGCAAAGAAATCCTTGATGAAAACCTGCTTCAGAGCGCTCAGGAGCTCAGACTGGGGCCAAGGTTCAACAGGACAACGGCCTTAAGCACACAGCTACGGCAATGCAGGAGTGGCTTCAGGACAAGTCTCTGAATGGCCCAGCCAGAGCCCAGAAAATAGCTGTGCAGCGACGCTCCCCATCCAACCTGACAGAGCTTGAGAGGCTCTGCAGAGAAAAATGGGAGAAACTCCCCAAAATACAAGCTTGTATTATCATACCCAAGAAGACTCAAAGCTGTAATCGCTGCCAAAGGTGATTCAACAGAGTACTGAGTAAAGGGTCTGAATACTTATGTAAATGTGATATTTCCGTTTTTTATTTGTAATACATTTGCAAACATTTCTAAACACCTGTTTTCGCTTCGTCATTATGGAGTATTGTGTGTAGATTGATGAGGAAAAACATTTATTTAATCAATTTTAGAATAAGGCTGTAACGTAACAAAAAAAGTCAAGGGGTCTAAATACTTTCCGAATACACTCTATGTTGACAATGACATTAGCTAATATGGTGACAAAGATGTAGGCTTTGTGTAGCGGTTAGCGGTAATGGTATGAAGGTTTGGCTTGGAAAGGTTTTTTCGGCTGGTCACAGACTAGCGTGTAGATGCGAGAAGGAATTATACAATGAGCAGAGTGATCATGCTGTTTGTATGTGGCTGCTATGAAAGTGAACTGTGTGATCAGGGGCGTATTCATTCCATCGATTCTGTTGAAAAACATTTCTTAAACGGAAGCAAACGGAACAAAACGGTGATAAAAATACCTGAATTTGTCCAATTAAAACTATTGTTTGCAACTATTTGGACTAATGATTACACCCTAGTTCAGCTAGATGCAGGCACGAGTGTTCAAGGCGGTATTGACAGTGTCGTTGTCTGTCACCTTGATTACTCACATTTATGTCTCAACCTGTGCACCTACGTTGTAAACTTTCATTCGTATGCTAGGTTGTTGCAACCTCATGATGGGTATAGGGACAATTCGAGTATCATGTAGTAGCCTAAACCTATCGATGTTACATTTAGCTGGGTAAATGGAATATGAATGACAGTCATCCAATATGCTGTAATAGAAATAAGGCCATGCTGATAAAAACATTTAAATTTACATTTACATTTTAGTCATTTAGCAGACGCTCTTATCCAGAGCGACTTACAGTTAGTGAATACATTATTTATTTTTTTATATATACTGGCCCCCCGTGGGAATCGAACCCACAACCCTGGCGTTGCAAACGCCATGCTCTATCAACTGAGCTACATCCCTGCCGGCCATTCCCTCCCCTACCCTGGACGACGCTGGGCCAATTGTGCGCCGCCCAATTGGCCTCCCTAATCTTAAACGGCACCGACAGCTACTGCTGCACGTTGCTGAACAATTCAACCTATTTATTGCTGTCATTCACTTATATGCAGGTCATAAGCATTGATTGTAATAACTATAGGGTCCTCTGGTGAAACGACTGTTGTGCAAGGTATTGGGCAACAGCTTTATTCCAGGGCCCGTATTCAAAAAAGTATGAGTAATGATCTAGGACCAGCTCCCCCGTCAATGTAATCATACACTGAGTGTACAAAACATTAGGAACACCTGCTCTTTCCATGACACTGACCAGGTGAATCCAGATGAAAGCTTTGATACCTTATTAATGTGATTTGTTAAATCCACTTAAGTGTAGATGAAGGGGAGGCGACTTGTTAAATAATGATTTTTAGCCTTGAGACATGGATTGTGTATGTGTTCCATTCAGAGGGTGAATAGGCAAGAAAAATATTTTAGTGCCTTTAAACGGGGTAGGGTAGTAGGTGCCAGGCACGTCGGTTTAAGTATGTCAAGAACTGCAGTGCTGCTGGGTTTTTCACGCTCAACAGTTTCCTGTGTGTATCAAGCAGTGGAGGCTCCTCAGAGGAGGAAGAGGAGGACCATCCACCACAGTGAATTTCATAAAAATAAAGAAGGCGCAAATTGGTCTCCAAAATAAATGATGCGCAAATTGGTCTCCAAAAACAGGCTGACAGCAAACATACAAAATACTAACTATGACTGAAAAAAACAATGAAACAGGGAGAACACTTCTCAAGTACCTGTACATACGTCTCGCGATCAGACACTGATTAGTACTGTTTGACATCGAGAAACTAGCAGAGAAAACAGAGCAAGGGAACACAGGGAAGTGAGGGCATAAATACACAGGTGAACAGGTAGACACAGGTTACACCAATAGGATAATGATTAGTCCAGACTGTGAGTGAGGAGGTGCCTAAGGTTGTCGGAGGATGACACCTATTGGGTCACTCCGGAACTGCGACCCCCTCCTGTAACAGTGTCCCCCCCTGACGAACGGCCCTAGCCGTTCATCTCGGCACCTCCGGGTGGAGGCAACGGAATGTTGTTATCAGCCCTGGGTCCAGAATGTCCCTCAAGGGCACCCAGGACCGCTACTCCGGCCCATAACCCTCCCAGTCCACCAGAAATTGGAGACCCCTCCCCACCCGCCGGCAGTCCAGGATCCGGTCCACAGTAAAAGCTGGCTGCCCTCCGACGAGGCGCAGCGGGGGAACAGGACAAGGAGGGGGAACCAGGGGACAGGTGGCGACGGGCTTGAGGAGGGACACATGGAACGTGGGATGCACCCGCATGGTGGGGGGAAGTTGCAGGCGGTAGGCCACTGGGTTGACTCACCAGACCGCCAAACCGGAGGGACAGCTTCCTGGACACCACGCGGAGGGGAAGATCCCGCGTGGAGAGCCACACCCTCTGTCCCGGGTGAAAAACCGGGGCTGGCCAATGCCTGCGGTTGACCTGATGTTGAGACCTGACCGAGGCCCGCTTAAGCGCCGCCCGTACCTGCCTCCAGGTGCGGCGACAGCGACTGATGTGGGACAGACGGGACTGCCACCTCCTCCTCTTGCTCGGGGAATAGGGGGGGTTGGTACCCGTATTGGCACTGGAAGGGGGACAGGCCGGTGGGCGAGCAGAGAAGGGTGTTGTGGGCGTACTCCGCCGACGCCAGTCGCTGACTCCACGTAGCTGGGTTGCTGGAGGCGTAGCAACTTAGCACCCCTCCAGATCCTGGTTGACGCGCTCCGTCTGCCGTTCGACAAGCTGACGGAGGCGCCGAGGCAGGTGGCGAACACCTTCCAGAACCTGGAGGTGAACTTAGGACCCCGATCCGACACCACATCTTGGGGAAGGCCGTGGACCCGGAAAACGTGTTGCACCACCAACTCAGCCGTCTCCCGGGCCGACGGGAGTTTGACAAAGAGAATGAAGTGGGCAGCCTTCGAAAACCGGTCCACAACGACCAGGGTGACTGTGAATCCATCAGAGGGGGATAAGGCGGAAATGAAAATCCAGCGAGATGTGGTACCAGGGGGCGCATTGGGATAGGCAGGGGTCAGAGCAGCTCTTCTGACGTGAGCTCTTCGTGCGCGTGCACACCGGGCAAGCAGCCACGAAGGCGCGTGTATCCCCCTCAGCTGATGGCCACCAGAAACTCCTACGCAGGAACTCCAACGTCCTGGCACCCACCGGATGGCTTGTGAGGTCGGACGCGTGCGCCCACTGAAGCAGTCGTGAGCGCGCATCCTCCCCGATGGACCTCCGCCCGGATCGGGATCCCGCCGTAGCGCTGCTCTGACCAGCCTATCGATTCCCCACGAAACTGGGGCAGCAATCAGGGCGTTGGGGAGAATGGGGTCGTCCCTCTCCACAACGCCCACCTTGCCTGGTGCGAATTGAGCCTCTTGGCCCCCTGAATGTAGGCTAAGTTCTTATGGTCAGTCCATACGATGAATGGATGGGCGGCCCCCTCTAGCCAATGCCTCCACTCCCCCAGGGCGAGCTTGACCGCTAGCAGCTCACGGTTCCCCACGTCATAATTCCGCTCCGCCAGAGATAGCCGACGGGAGAAAAACGTGCAGGGGTGAGTCTTACCATCCATGAGGAACCGCTGGGACAGGATTGCTCCCACCGCAACTTCTGAAGCATCCACCTCCACAATGAATGGCAGGGACGGATCAGGATGCCCTAGGACCGGGGCCGATGTAAAGCGCCACTAAAGCGCATCAAATGCGTTCCCCGCTTCCGGGGTCCAGGCGAAGGAGCACACACTCGTCTGGGTGAGGGCTGTCAGGGGAGTGTTTAGGGAGCTAAAATTGCGAATAAATCACCTATAAAAATGTGTGAACCCTAAAAACGGTTGTAGTTGCTTGAGGGATGAGGGCTGGGGCCAATCCAGTACCGAACTGACCTTGGCTGGGTCCATCCGTAGGTCTGCCTGGGTGACAATGAACCCCAAGAAGGAGACTGTCTCTGTGTGGAACACGCACTTCTCCGCCTTGACGTAGAGCTGGTGATGGAGAAGGCGTTGGAGGACCTGCCGAACATGCTGCTGGTGTTCACTCATGTCCTTTGAAAATATTAGGATGTCATCCAAATACACGAAGACGCTGTAGTCGAGGAGGTCCCGGAGTACGTCATTGACCAACACCTGGAACACCGCAGGCGCGTTGGCTAGACCGAATGGCATGACTTGGTACTCGTAATGCCCACTGGGTGTGTTAAAAGCCGTCTTCCACTCGTCCCCCTCCCGAATCCTCACCAGGTTGTAGGCATTTCGTAAGTCCAGCTTGGTGAAGACCCGGGCTCCCTGCAATGACTCAAATGTCGTCGTCATCAGGGGGAGTGGGTAGCGGTTCTTAAACGTGATGTCGTTGAGCGCCCGGTAATCAATGCACGGCCGCTGCCCACCATCCTTTTTCCCCACGAAGAAGAAGCATTTTTGGGATATTATTCAATTCTAATTAGTTTCTTCAAATTACAGGAGACGGAGGAGGTATATTATAAATTGTTTTCTTGGTTTTAGAACTGTATTTTTGTGTCCAGTTAGTGCCATTTATTTAAATTTGCCCTGCTAACTTCAGTAGCTATCTAGCTGCCAGCTCAAGTGTGCAGTTTTCTCCGTCAGAATGGTAGAATGGCCAACGCTGCCGAAAATGTTGTGGACTTTCTTTTGAAGAACCCCTTTCTTTCTCTGGAGTACACGGAAAAGGTGTGAATTAAAAGTGAGGGTCAACCTCTGCCTGAGATCAGTTTCATGAAGAAGGATGAAAAGTATAGCTGGTTAACAGGGAGCCTTTCATCAAGCCGCCTTTATTGCTGGCATTGCCTGCTTTTTGGAAAGTCTGAGCCTTGGTCGAAAGGTGGGTACAGTGACCTGAAGGACATCGATCGTTCAGCTAAACGGCAAAACAAAAGCAGGGAGCATATAAATGCCCACATCAGATTCAAGCTTCTGGGAAAAAGCTGCATTGATTATGACAAAGGTCTGCATATTCAAACTGCGCAACACAACGAGAATGTAAGAAGAAACAGGGATGTTGTCAAGCGGCATATCAACAGCACTGCGTTTTTGGGCATGGGAGAATTTGCTTTTAGAGGACACGACGAGAGGGAAAGTTCCGCCAACAAGGGCAACTACAAGGAGCTTGCAGAGGTAATTGCACGTTGCGATTCTTTACTTACTGAACATATCAAACTTTCTACTGTCTTTTCTGGGATGTTGAAAACAATTCCAAATTATTTGATAGCTTCCATCGCATCATCCATTAAAAGTTAGATTAAAGAGAGAGTGTCACGGACGTCATAAGAACCGGACCAAGGCGCAGCGTGATATGCGTACATCTTTTAATGAGTACTATACACAAAATAACAAAACAACAAAACGATACGTGAAGTCCTAGGTTAAACACCAAAACAAACCTTACGGAACAAGATCCCACAAATGACAAGTGCAAAACAGGCTGCCTAAGTATGGTTCCCAATCAGAGACAACGAGCCACAGCTGTCTCTAATTGGGAACCACCCTGGCCAACATAGAAATAAACGATCTAGAAAGAAACACATGAACTAGAACATGAACATAGAACACTAAACATAGAAACTAACACCCTGGCTCAACATATAAGAGTCCCCAGAGCCAGGGCGTGACAGAGAGGTTGACGCAGCGCATTTTTTTGCGTGCGCTCAAGTAGGCTTTCCACTTTCCTCCGGTATTTATTTAGCAATGATGATAACACATAATCACTCCGGACAGACACAAGCAAAATCTCATGATAAATGTTGCAGCAGCCTAGGCTACACCTAAACATTAGAAATTTGACATGCTGTATGGGATGAAAACAAGACTCTTTTTCAGTTTGATCAACTGTAGGCTACTAATAAGAGCAGTTGCATACAGCCTATGCGCACTGTCCATCTGGTCAGGGTAAACTAATTGGTAACGTTGTGTATGTCAGTGGTGTAAAGTACTTAAGTAAAAATACTTGAAAGTACTACTTAAGTAGTTTTTTAAGGTATCTATACTTTACTTTACTATTTATATTTTTGCGAAGTTTTACTTTTACTTCTCTACATTCCTAAAGGAAATAATGTACTTTTTACTCCATACATTTCCCTGACACCCAAAAGTACTTGTTACATTTTGACAGGAAAATGATCCAATTCACACACCTATCTAGAGAACATCCCTGGTCATCCCTACTGCCTCTGATCTGGCGGACTCACTAAACACAAATGCTTCTTTGTAAATATGTTGAGTGTTGGAGTTTGCCCCTGGCAATCCGTAAATAAATAAAAAAACGTTTAAAATAGTGCCGTCTGGTTTGCTTAATATAAGGAATTTGAAATGGTTTATTCTTTTACTTTTGATACTTAAGTACATTTTAGCAATTCCATTTACTTTTGATACTTAAGTATATTTAAAACCAAATACTTTTAGACTTTTACTCAAGTAATATTTTACTGGGTGACTTTCACTTTTACTTGAGTCATTATCTATTAAGGTATCTTTACTTTTACTCAAGTATGACATTTGAGTACTTTTTCCACCACTGTTTATAGTCCATTTTTGTGTCAGGAGAAAATGTGAATGTGATCAAATTTAGTTTAGATTCCAAATTGGGCTGGCTAGGCTGCCTAAATGTTTTTTTAATCCAAAATTATTAACTGGAAATAATCAATCAACATAATAGGGATGACAGATGTGAGTAAAACATTTTATAAGACCTACAGTTGCATAGGCCTGCGTGATACTAACATGCATAAAGCAAGCTCAGCCCTGTGAGTTTTATTGTCTATATAATTTATATGAACAAATATAAGGTAGCTGTAGTTTGACAGGGTTTTCATCCCACCCAGGGCCAGGAGATTTTTTCAGGAGTTTTTTTTAAACAATGTGACCTGATTAGGAAAAAACCTTTTTACAATTGATTAATCACTGTCATACCTTATAGGGTCCAGAGTTTTCCTAGTTAGGTTAACATATAAGGAAAAACTCCAGGCCCCAGGGGTTAAAAATTGCCCCACCGCTCTGGGACCTATGGTGCCACCAGTCTGCTTGCAGTTGTCAGTTATCGTCAGGTATGTGGATGATCAGGGCTTTATTCAGGAACGTTTTTTGGGCTACTTTGATGTGTCAAGTGGGCGAGATGCGCAGTCTGTGTTTGACTTTATGAATTTTGAGATGTCTGAGTTTAACTTCATAGAGAAACTTGTTGTCCAAACCTACGATGGTGCAGCTGTAATAGACTGTATCTGCTATTTGTATTTACAGCTAAGTCCCCTCCTGTTCCCTAATTAAGAGGTGATGACTACTCCACTCAACTACCATTGTTAACTTTCTCCTGACATGAACTGAAGCCACGTCTCATGTGCCCGCTCATCCACTGGCACATTTAATGTTTCCCCTCCAAGCACTGTGAGTACCCCTATCAATTTTCTCTCATTACTGTATGTAGAGTCAATCACATACACAAACACAATCACATTATTACACATCAATAATTTTATTCCTTGCTTGGACTAACTCATTCTTAGCTCTTTTGTCTAACTGTATAGTGTGTTGTGTTATTGTTTTTTGTCTTCCCAGTCAAATCCTGTCCTGCACAGGTCAAGCCTCTGAACACCTCAACTCATGCCTCATACCCTCATTCAACCACTGCTGTGATCCCTTTCCAACAATGTAAGTAGCCTTCTCATTCCCATTCCCCATAATATTGTACAATAAATGTCTTTATTAAATGCTTTAGGTTAAAATAATTAGTCTTTGACGATTTTTGAAACACACTTTGTCGTCTCCGTGCGTTTCGCGCCTATACCGTGGGTCTCCCATCCTCCTCAATTCTTCAAGTCACCAGCCTCCACTGATACATACATAAAGTATATCACAAAGTACAGTACTGTAAAGACCAATGCATTATTGGGTCTCAATGGCATTCTGCTACACTGCTATAAAATTTTATTTTACAGTAAAGCACTGTATTACCTGTTTTGCTGTATATTTACATCAGCATACTGTGAATTATGGTGCATTGTGGGAAAATGTTGTGGGCGGGGAAAGAATCTCTACCATACTTTATTTTTGGAATCTAAAAACCTTTTCCTGTAAATCTACAGTAATTTACTGGCTTCTGTGCTGCCAGTAATTTACTGTAATTCAGCACCAACCCCACAGAATACAGTACCACGCCGTATTTTTGGAGCTCCAAAAACCTTTTGAACACGTGGGTGCATTCTGTAAATGATGATGCATTGTGGTAAAATGTTGTGGGAGGGGAAAGAATCACTTGGCTAATTTTTTTACTCAACCTTAGTTTAATGTGTACGTAACTGTACGTCGCTCTGGGCAAGAGCGTCTGCTAATTGACCAAAATGTAAATTTAATGAACACTTGCAAAGAACACTGTTGGGTATTATTCTAATGAGCTCCACCCCCAAACAAGGCCAAATTTGATTGAATTAGAAATAGTTTGAAGGCGCTCATTAGAATAATACCTAGCAGTATGCTTAGAAAGTGTTCATTTTTACATTTACATTTTGATCATTCAACAGACGCTCTTATCCAGAGCGACTTACGGTCAGTGCATTCAACCAAGGTAGATAGAAAAAAACATATCACAGAAAATATATTATGTTACCATTACCGAGAATGTTGTTGTAGTTAAGCGGGACTACTTGCAAGTTTATTTTTGTATTAGAAAATACAAAATACATGTATTCTAAATAAACTGTTACAAAATAGGCCAGTGAAAAACAAATTACAAAATAGGTATTGAAACTATTGAAATACCTACAGTACCAGTCAAAAGTTTGGACACACCTACTCATTCAAGGGTTTTTCTTTATTTTTACTACTTTCTACATTGTAGAATAATAGTGAAGACATCAACACTATGAAAAAACACATATGGAATCATGTAGTAACCAAAAAAAGTGTTAAACAAATCAAAATATATTTTATATTTGAGATTCTTCAAAGTAGCCACCCTTTGCATTGATGACAGCTTTGCACACTCTTGGCATTCTCTAAAGCAGCTTTATGAGGTGGAATGCATTTCAATTAACAGGTGTGCCTTGTTAAAAGTTAATTTGTGTCTTTGTGAGAAGCAAAGTAGGTGAACGGATGATGTGTGGTTCCCACCGTGAAGCATGGAGGAGGAGGTGTGATGGTGTGGGGGTGCTTTGCTGGTGACACTGTCTGTGATTTATTTAGAACACTGAACCAGCATGGCTACCACAGAATTGTGGGAACTCCTTCAAGACTGTTGGAAAAGCATTCCTCATGAAGCTGGTTGAGAGAATGCCAAGAGTGTGCAAAGCTGTCATCAAGGCAAAATGTGGCTACTTTGAAGAATCTCAAATATAAAATATATTTTGATTTGTTTAACACTTATTTGGTTATTACATGATTCCGTATGTGTTATTTCATAGTTTTGATGTCTTCCCTATTATTCTACAATGTAGGAAATTGTAAAAATAAAGAAAAACCCTTGAATGTGTATGTGTGTCCAAACTTTTGACTGGTACTGTATATCAAATACATGTAAAAGAAATACTGGCCATTGTTGGCACTAGCTGCCTGCACTGTAAATCTGTAACAGTTTACTAACCACTGTGCTTCCAGTAATGTACTGTACATTTTAAAATACAGCATGTTGCTGTAGTCTGGTGTTACAGTAATATGTTGTACATTTGTGTTTCAGTAAAAGTCCTGGAAATCTACAGTAATTTACTGACTTCTGTGCTGCCAGTAATTTGCTGTGGAAATTACTGGACATTTCTTACAGTGCAGCTGAATTGGATCTCTGACCTGAGAGATGATGACAGCTCCACTCGGCCTGGTCTGGTCAGTACAAGAGATGTGATCCGATGTCCACCATGGAAGTGGACGACAGGACATGCAATTTAAGAATGGAAGAGCCGTGGCCTCAGATGGTCTAGCGATCTAAGCCGCTGCCTCCAGATCACATATAACGCTGCAGCATGGGTTGTAATCCTGCCGACTGCTTTCTGCCTCTGCAGCTTCCGTCAGGTTCAGTCAAGCGTTTGAACCTGCTGTAGCAACAAGCAAGCCACCGTGTCCACTCAAACAGGTCTACTGGGTCTGGCCTTTTGTAAGTAGAAATTCGTTTTCAGTTTATGCCAAGCTGAAGTTTCACCTACACTCTTAGATAAAAAATATCAAAATAGGTTATTCAGCTGTCCCCATAGGTGAACCCTTTTTGGTTTCAGGTAGAATCCTTTTGGGTTCAATTTAGAACCCTCTGTGGAATGGGTTCTACATGGAACCCAAAGAGGTTTTATCTGGAACCAAAAACAGTTTTCCTATTTATTTAACCAGCTACGTTGACTGAGAAAACATTCTCATTTACAGCAACAACCTGGGGAATAGTTACAAGGAAGAGGAGGGGGGATGAATGAGCCAATTAGAAGCTGGGGATGAATAGGTGGCCATGATGGTATGAGAGCAAGATTGGGAATTTAGCCAGGACACCAGGGTTAACCTCTTAAGGATTGGACCCTTTTTTGTAACTGCCTGTAGCTCAGGACCTAAAGCAAGGATATGCATATTCTTGATACCATTTGAAAGGAAACACGTTGAAGTGTGTGGAAATATGAAATTAATGTAGGATAATATAACACATTAGATCTGGTAAAAGATAATACAAACAAAAAAACATGCGTTTTCTGTTTTATTTTTTAAATCTTTGAAATGCAAGAGAAAGGCCACAATATAATATTGCAGTATAGGCGCAATTTAGATTTTGACCACTAGATGGCAGCAGTGTGTGGGCAAAGTTTCAGATTGATCCAGTGATACATTGTAATACTGGACTATTTTGTATCAAGTCTGCCCAAAAATGCCGAATTGGTCAATTTATACATTTTCAAGTACATAACTATAGAGAACATACAAAAATGATATGGTAACACAAAATGTAAATTTACACACTCCCAGGAATATCATACATGATGGATCATTAGCTTATACACTAACTTTCACATATCTAGATGGCCGGGCGGGGTGGGTGTGGAGCCAGAGACAGCAAGGGTTCAAACTGTAGAACCCAGTTCCTACATTTGAATATAAAAATGGATTTTATCACACAAAACTATGCTACATTTTATCTCTGGGACCCTCAGGATGACAAATCAGAGCAAGATCACTGAATGTAAGTACATGTCACGTTCGCTTACAGATGGGACGGACCAAGGCGCAGCGTGATATGCATACATGTTTATTGAATATCATACACAATGACAAAATAACAAACGAAACGTGAAGTCCAACATACCATACCATACCATACCATACCATACCATACCATACCATACCATACCATACCATACCATACCATACCATACCATACCATACCATACCATACCATACCATACCATACCATACCATACCATACCATACCATACCATACCATACCATACGACGGAACAAGATCCCACAACCCCCTAGTGCCAATAGGCTACCTAAGTATGGTCCCCAATCAGAGACAACAAGCGACAGCTGCCTCTGATTGGGAACCACACCGGCCAACATAGATCTAGACGATCTAGATCTAAACCTAGAAAACACAACATGGACAAACACAGCAAGGAAAATACACACCCTGACTCAACATACAAGCGTCCTCTGAGTCAGGGCATGACAGTACATTGTTTACCTTCAGAGGTGAATGTATCAAACCAGTTGCCTCAAACAATAATATGGCATTTTTTAACTGTGATAGCTACTGTTAATTGAACAATGCAGTTAAATTAGCAAGGATTTAAGCTTTCTGCCCATATAAGACATGTATATGTCCTGGAAAGTTTGCTGTTACTTACAACAGTCATGCTAATCACATTAGCACACGTTAGCTCAACCGTCCTGTATACGGGACAACAATCCCGTACCGCTTCTTAGACATGCTTTCAATGAGAATGACAGATCTATAACTTACATTGCTATGTTAATTTGTTTGGGTCGCCCAAAAAGTCACATATTGCAGCTGTAACGCTACCACTAGAGGGAGACATTCGAACTGTTAGCTGCAGGTGTGTGCCTCATGCGTTGGAAGAAGAGAAGCAGGAAGAGAACCCTAGTGGAAACATTTTAATTGTCCGTGTCTCCTTATTAATCTTGTTTTCAGGTTTGTAAACATTTATAAGCATGGTTTTGTTTTTGAAATCTAGAGATAACATATTTATCTAAACTGTGATGAGTTTTGTTGTCATTTTGATGTATAATATCAATTTAAGGGTTTAGACCGAGTGAAAAACGAGTGAGATTGGGGGTGCCGTAAGAGTTATGTAAGATACTCTTCAAAGAGGTAGGGTTTCAGACGTTTTCAGAAGATGGGCAGGGACTCCGCTGTCTTGAATTTAGTGGAAGCTTGTTCCACCATTGGAGTGCCAGGACAGAGAAGAGCTTTGACTGAGTGGGAGCTGCCCTCACATAGGGGTGGGAGGGCCAAGAGACCAGAGGTGGTGGAATGGAGTGCTTGGTTTGGGATGTACGGTTTGAACATAGCCTGAAGGGAAGTTCCCCTTGCTGCTCCGTAGGCAAGCACCAGGGTCTTGAAGATGATGCGAGCTTCGACTAGAAGCCAGTGGAGTGTGCGGAGGAGCGGGATGACATGGGAGAACTTAGGAAGGTTGAACACCAGGCGGGCTGCGGAGTTCTGGATAAGTTGCAGGAGTTTGATGGCACAAGCAGGGAGCCCAGCCAAAAGAGCGTTGCAGTAATGTAGATGGGAGGTGACAATTGCATGGAATAGGACCTGTGCCGCTTCCTGTGGTCGTACTCTATGGACGTTGTAGAGCATGAACCTGCAGGAGCGAGTCACTGCTTTGATTTTTGCAGAGAACGACAGTGTGTTGTCCAGTCTCACCTAATTTGTTTGCACTCTGGGAGGGGGACACTGTGGAGTTGTCAACCGTGATGGAGAGGTCTTGAAGCGGGCAGGCCTTCCCCGGGAGGAATAGCAGCTCTGTTGTCGAGGTTAAGCTTGATGTGGTGGGCCAACATCCAAGCTGAGATGTCAGCCAGAGATGCGTGTCGCCACCTGGGTGTTGTTGTTGTTGAATGTTTTTTTATCGTATTTGGAATAACTGGTAGAACATACACTTTATGACACTGTCAAGAAGCATTATGACCATCGTAATCAAATAAGCCAGATAGGCCTATCACAAACATTTCCTTATGTCAGTCATCAATCACAAGTCCTGTCCTGCTCCTGGAATCTGCTCCTGGATTCATCCCAGTCATCAGAAACAGAGCTTTGGGGTAGGTACATGTCTGACATCAATGTACAGTGGGGAGAACAAGTATTTGATACACTGCCGATTTTGCAGGTTTTCCTACTTACAAAGCATGTAGAGGTCTGTAATTGTTATCATAGGTACACTTCAACTGTGAGAGACGGAATCTAAAACAAAAATCCAGAAAATCACATTGTATGATTTTTAAGTAATTAATTTGCATTTTATTGCATGACATAAGTATTTGATACATCAGAAAAGCAGAACTTAATATTTGGTACAGAAACCTTTGTTTGCAATTACAGAGATCATATGTTTCCTGTAGGTCTTGACCAGGTTTGCACACACTGCAGCAGAGATTTTGTCCCACTCCTCCATACAGACCTTCTCCAGATCCTTCAGGTTTCGGGGCTGTCGCTGGGCAATACGGACTTTCAGCTCCCTCCAAAGATTTTCTAATGGGTTCAGGTCTGTAGACTGGCTAGGCCACTCCAGGACCTTGAGATGCTTCTTACGGAGCCACTCCTTAGTTGCCCTGGCTGTGTGTTTCGGGTCATTGTCATGCTGGAAGACCCAGCCACGACCCATCTTCAATGCTCTTACTGAGGGAAGGAGGTTGTTGGCCAAGATCTTGCGATACATGGCCCCATCCATCCTCCCCTCAATATGGTGCAGTCGTCCTGTCCCCTTTGCAGAAAAGCATCCCCAAAGAATGATGTTTCCACCTCCATGCTTCACGGTTGGGATGGTGTTCTTGGGGTTGTACTCAACCTTCTTCTTCCTCCAAACACGGCGAGTGGAGTTTAGACCAAAAAGCTCTATTTTTGTCTCATCTGACCACATGACCTTCTCCCATTCCTCCTCTGGATCATCCAGATGGTCATTGGCAAACTTCAGACGGGCCTGGACATGCGCTGGCTTGAGCAGGGGGACCTTGCGTGCGCTGCAGGATTTTAATCCATGATGGCGTAGTGTGTTACTGCTGTGTAGTTCTGGGCTGATCCCTCATCTTCCTCACGAGTTGAGATCTTGCATGGAGCCCCAGACCGAGGGTGATTGACCATCATCTTGAACATCTTCCATTTCCGAATAATTGTGCCAACAGTTGTTGCCTTCTCACCAAGCTGCTTGCCTATTGTCCTGTAGCCCATCCCAAACTTGTGCAGGTCAACAATTTTATCCCTGATGTCCTTACACAGCTCTCTGGTCTTGGCCATTGTGGAGAGGTTGGAGTCTGTTTGATTGAGTGTGTGGACAGGTGTCTTTTATACAGGTAACGAGTTCAAACAGGTGCAGTTAATATAGGTAATGAGTGGAGAACAGGAGGGCTTCTTAAAGAAAAACTAACAGGTCTGTGAGAGCCGGAATTCTTACTGGTTGGTAGGTGATCAAATACTTATGTCATGCAATAAAATGCAAATTAATTACTTAAAAATCATACAATGTGATTTTCTGGATTTTTGTTTTAGATTCAGTCTCTCACAGTTGAACTGTACCTATGATAAAAATTACAGACCTCTACATGCTTTGTAAGTAGGAAAACCTGCAAAATCGGCAGTGTATCAAATACTTGTTCTCCCCACTGTATGTGCAATTTCAATGATAATTTAATTTTTTTTAATGCTGTACTGTATAACATAACCATACTGTGTACAAGTAGGCCATGGTGTAATGGAATGGTTTGCCTTGTGTGGTAGGTTTTGTGGATTTGACACTTTTATGTAGGTGTCATAAAAAGCCATAAAATAACGCAATATTTGTCACAACAGGTCTAAATATATGTGTCATGACAGGGTTTTGACCATATTATGATAGTGTTTTGACCATATTATGACATGGTATGACAAGTTATGTAGCTGTTATGACATATTATGACATAGTTATGACTGTGTCATAACATGTTATGACGCTATGTATCAAATAAAGTGTTACCGTTAAAAATGACTACAACGTGTAAATAGGATTTTAGTAATAAAGTCAGTTTCGTCTAATACAGAGTTTGGAACTTGAAGGTTGGGTTTGGATTACAATTAAGTCAATAATTCATGGCCCCATTTTGCAAAGCTCCAGGTACTAATCACCCCTCCGCCCACTTCGCTTCCCTTCATTGAATGGGGCTCTGTTGTTTCATTGCCCCTAACACATTCAAAGGATCACGGCCGTTTGAGACTGAAAAGCCCTACACGGATTGACCATGCCTCTCCGGTTCGACAATACATGCTTCCAGCAGGATGCACAGCAAACTATGGTTTGCATACCCTGCCGAAGGACCCTAGCTAGCTAGCTGGCTAACCTTAGCCTACCTTAATACAACTTGGATTTGGCTTGGAAACACGATATCATTTCAAAAGAAGGCAAATAATTAGTAGGAAAACCTTTTGTCATGATTGTGATGTTGCCAGATGGATTTTAGATGCAGTATAACTTTAGCCAGCTAACTAAGTTTGAGGGGACCACTGTATTTTAGCTAGCTAACATTAGCATTGTAAGCTATATTCTATGAACTTTGATAGCAACAGTAATAGCAACATTGCCATCTCTCTGAAGTAAATTTCACGACAACTTAATATGGCAAAGTTGTTTCCTACTAATTATTTGTCTAATTTAGCAATGTCATCGTATTTCCATGCCACTATAAGTTAGCGTAATTTAGATGAAACAGTCACATTAGCATCAGAGGTACAACCCATGTCTAGGTCACAAATAAATATTGGATGCAGCTATGGTGGTATTAGCTAACACTTGTCTGACTACAACACTGTACTAACTAGCATCAACAAAAAAAAACACACCATCCCAGGACCATAGCAAAACATGTCACAGTTGATTGCATAGTGTAAAGGCGTCACCGGCCTGAATAAAATCCAATCTGGAGCCAGTCAGTCTACATCTGAAAAGCATAGATTTAGCTTCCAAATGAGATTATGTTATTTATCGAGCTATGTTTATAATTGACAATAGTTTACCCTATTTTTTTGTTAGACAAAGTGCACAGTTCGGTGCCAGACTGATCCACTGGTCATGAACTGATGCTGGGACCTACCATAAGGAGCAAAGATGGGTATCAATGTAATTGCAATGGTTTAGCGACCTCCAAAAATAATTGTATTCACGGTTCACTTGCTATTTTCACAGCTTGTCCGGCAGATCAAATCAAATCAAATCAAATGTTATTGGCCACATGCGCCAAATACAACAGGTGCAGACATTACAGTGAAATGCTTACTTACAGCCCTTAACCAACAGTGCATTTATATTTTTTATAAAAAAGTAAAATAAAACAACAACAAAAAAGTGTTGAGAAAAAAAGAGCAGAAGTAAAATAAAATACCAGTAGGGAGGCTATATATACAAGGGGGTACCAGTGCAGAGTCAATGTGCGGGGGCACCGGCTAGTTGAGGTAGTTGAAGTAATATGTACATGTGGGTAGAGTTAAAGTTATTATGCATAAATAATTAACAGAGTAGCTGCAGCGTAAAAAGATGGGGTGGGGGGTGGGTGGGGGTGGGGGGGGGGCAGTGCAAATAGTCCGGGTAGCCATAATTAGTTATCAATTCTTGGGCCGACTCTTTTCTCTGTGTATATCAATGATGTCGCTATTGCTGCTGGTGACTCTCAGATCCACCTCTACGCAGACGACACCATTTTGTATACATCTGGCCCTTCATTAGACACTGTGTTAACAAACCTCCAAACGAGCTTCAATGCCATACAACACTCCTTCAGTAGCCTCCAACTGCTCTTAAACACTAGTAAAACTAAATGCATGCTCTTCAACCGAACGCTGCTGGCACCCGCCCACCCGACTAGAATCACCACTCTCGACGGGTCTGACCTAGAGTATGTGGACAACTACAAATACCTAGGTGTCTGGTTAGACTGTAAACTCTCCTTCCAGACTCACATTAAGAATCTCCAATCCAAAGTTAAATCTAGAATCGGCTTCCTATTTCGCAACAAAGCCTCCTTCACTCATGCTGGCAAACATGCCCTCGTAAAACTGACTATCCTACCGATCCTTGACTTCGGCGATGTCATTTACAAAATAGCCTCCAACACTCTACTCAGCAAATTGGATGTAGTCTATCACAGTGCCATCCGTTTTGTCTCCAAAGCCCCATACACTACCCACCACTGTGACCTGTACGCTCTTGTTGGCTGGTCCTCACTACATGTTCGTCGTCAAACCCACTGGCTCCAGGCCATCTATAAATCACTGCTAGGCAAATCCCCGCCTTATCTTAGCTCATTGGTCACCATAGCAGCACCCACCCGTAGTCTGCGCTCCAGCAGGTATATCTCACTGGTCATTCCCAAAGCCAACACCTCCTTTGGCCGCCATTCCTTCCAGTTCTCTGCTGCCAATGACTGGAACGAATTGCAAAATTCTCTGAAGCTGGAGACTCTTATCTCCCTCACTAACTTTAAGCATCAGTTGTCAGAGCACCTTACCGATCACTGCACCTGTGCACAGCCCATCTGAAATTAGCCCACCCAACATACTCATCCCTATATTGTTATTTATTTTGCTCTTTTGCACCCCAGTATCTCTATTTACACATAATATCTTGCACATCTAGCATTCCAGTGTTAATACTAATTGTAATTATTTTGCACTATAGCCTATTTATTGCCTTACCTCCATAACTTGCTACATTTGCACACACTGTATATTTTCTGTTGTATTTTTTTGACTTTATGTTTTTTTACCCCATATGTAACTCTGTGTTGTTGTTTTTATCGCACTGCTTTGCTTTATCTTGGCCAGGTCGCAGTTGTAAATGAGAACTTGTTCTCAACTGGCTTACCTGGTTAAATAAAGGTGAAATAAATTAAATAAAATAAAAAATGGGGCTCTGGCAAAGACCTCACCTCCAGCCTCACCTCTTGCCTGCTCACCAACGGTCGTCGATGGGGAGATCAGAATTAGGTAGGTTTAGTCTGACCTGTTCAAACTTAAACATAGTATAAAGTGCATTCAGAAAGTATTCAGACCCCTTGACTTTTTTCACATTTTGTTACTTACACAGCCTTGTTCTAAAATTGATTAAATTGTTTAAAAAATCATAAATCTACACACAATACCCCATAATGACAAAGCGTTTTTCGAAAAGTTTACAAATTTCTAATAAAAAAACATACAGAAATTCCTTACTTACTCTCAGACCATGAGAAACAAGATTCTCTAGTTTCATGAAACCAAGATTGAACTCTTTGGCCTGAATGCCAAGCGTCATGTCTGGAGGAAACCTGACACCATCCCTACAGTGAAGCATGGTGGTGGCTGTATCATGCTTTGGGGATGTTTTTCAGCAGCAGGGACTGGGAGAATAGTCAGGATCGAGGGAAAGATTAACAGAGCAAAGTACAGAGAGATCGTTGATGAAAACCTACTCCAGAGCGCTCTGGACCTCAGACTGGGGCGAAGGTTCACCTTCCAACAGGACAATGACCCTAAGCACACAGCCAAGACAACGCAGGAGTGGCTTCGGGACAAGTCTCTGAATGTCCTTGAGTGGCCCAGCCAGAGCCCGGACTTGAACCCGATCGAACATCTCTGGAGAGACCTGAAAATAGCTGTGTAGCGACGCTCCACATCCAACCTTACGGAGTTTGAGAGGATCTGCAGAGAGGAATGGGAGAAACTCCCCAAATACAGGTGTGCCAAGTTTGTAGCGTCATACCCAAGAGGACTCAAGGCTGTAATCGCTGCCAAAGGTGCTTCAACTGAGTAAAGGGTCTGAATACTTATGTAAATTGTGAAATCAGTTTCTTATTTTTAATACATTTTCTAAATTTTCTAAAAACCTGTTTTTGCTTTGTCATTATGGAGTATTGTGTGTAGATTGATGAGGGGGGGAAAACAATTTAATCCATTTTAGAATAAGGCTGTAACATAACAAAATGTAGAAAAAGTCAAGGGGTCTGAATACTTTCCGTATGCACTGTATGTTTGTTTGTCAGATATCACCTATCCTAACTGCCATTGGTAATAGAAAATTGACTGTGTGTATGTGTTCACAGATGCATTTATGGAGAAAGCACTTGGAGACTTGCAAGATGAGGTGTTGGAGTCCCGATAGACAGACAGGCTTAATTCTGACATCTCTGAATAGAGAGAGACCTGGCACTCAACACATCCACACTGTGGGACTAACAAAATCTGGAAAAGGTCAAGCGATCTGAATACTCAACATGCCCCCAAATTAAAATAGTTAGTTTTGATATTTTAACCTGTGTGTCAAGATCGTGTCTGGTATGGATGGACATCATGCGGGCGATGGTGTAAGCGGACGAAGGCGCTTAGCCGATATAGTCAGCATGTAAGTTATGTTCATGACAACCCTATGTTGGAATTTACACAGAACATTTAACTGAAGTGTGACTGAATCAAAGGGGAAGGAAAATTAGGAAACACTGGGGAGAGAAGCTGACTAACACTGCTATATTTAGAGCATCCCATCTATTTCGAGGCAGGGTAGGTTTCGATACAGTAAGTAGCAGATCTTTTGTCGGGAGTCAGCACCCCTGCTTGGGATCACAGAGATTAGAGGAGATGCCAAGAATGTGGACCTGGGCTCTGACGCAAGCACACGTCAGTATTACTAACACATCTCATCCATCCACCACACTGTCAGGTGCACACACACATGCGCGAGTGCACACTCCTGTCCTATAGAGCCACAACTGAGAAGGCTTCTAGTGTGCACACACACATACACGCACACACACACATACACACTTGCCCTAGAGCCACAACTGAGTAGGCTGAGTAGGCTTCCAATTGACACACACACACACACTCCTGCCCTAGAGCCACAACTGAGGCTTCCAATGGATACACACACACATTCTCCTACTCCCTCATGGCCTCAGAGAGACACATCTCAGAGTAAGGGACTTCACGTTAGTGTATTTCAGCACCACCTGTGTGTGGACTGCACTCCAGGGTCAATGAGCACACACATTAGCACACACATTAGCACAATCACACAAGGGTATCATTCATCGAGTATCATGCCAGCCCATTGTGATGGCGAGCAGTGGCAGTGGACTATTGTGTATGGACTTATGATGCCCACTTCATCAGCGAAGTTAAGTGTCACTTGACAGCGTGGCTTGAGTGTTTTTTTGTTGTTGATGCAGCTGTGTTGTATTGTCAACTCACTCTGTTGCACGCAGACCTATTGCCAAAGCTGAAGTATTTGTATGAATAATCAAACCAGTGTTTTTCTAAATCAGAAGCGCCTGCTCTTATCTGCATTTGTAGCTTGTAGATTGTAGGAAGTTTTCTCTTGCATCTTCACTATAAGAAAAATATTATTTTAGTGCAGGCAACTGTAATTTGTTACGGCTTTGTTAATTACTCAAATCTGATTGGCCAAGAGGGTGTGTATTCATTTTGAATAGCCACATGGTTACAAAAGCTAATGCACAGTTTTAGTACTTCCAACACAAAAATGCATTACTGCTCCATAACTGGCAGCAAAGTAACAGATAACGTTGGTAAGTACGTAGCAATGATAATAGCTTTCCTCTCAAGGGAATATGTTTCTCACCCCAGTCTCATGAGCTACATGTTTTGGCAGCCAGCTACTTCTTACTTCAACCACACCAAATAACAAACCTTGCTACTGACCGTAGCAACTGGAGGAAGCTTGTGGTTGACTGTTCTGCAGCCAAACGATGATGATGACTTCTTACTGAAAATAATGCACATTCTTTTTTAAGTGTAAGTAGAAAGCATGAGCAGAGTAATCATGGACGAATTGTGCAGGTAGTTCAATGAAAATGAACCATGACCATTGTTGATTATCCTTTACTTACCATACTCTTTAAAGGAGTGGGGCATATTTTTGGTTTATTGGATAGAGATAGAGAGGAAATAGTGTGCTGAAGTAGCAGTGGGCAGGATTCGACCTATGCTGCAATGGTATACTGTAACTCTGGTGTATAGTCTCGTTCTTTATATTTCCTTTAATATTTCCAAGGCAATATGTAGACAATTGGAACTTCTGCAGGTTCTACTGCCACAGCAGAATATTATTATCCACAGGACACTGCACTACTGATCTTGGGCTCTGCTGCCACAGAGAGGAAGTGTGTATGTGTGTGTGTCTGTCTGTGTGCGTGTGTGCGTGCATGCAAGTGTGTGTGTGGAAAGACAGAGAGAAAAAGAGTAAGGCCGTTTCTCATTTGGGAACAAGTCTGTCCTCCCTCCTCCATCCTCCTTGACCTGGAAACTGATAAGTGGTCGAGGATATGTCAATTCGTTAGTAGGAGAACGGAAGATTATCCTCCCCTCCTCGATAGCCACCTTTCATCGAGGATAGTCATGTGTATCCTACCTGAGTCCTTTGCGGAAACAATAGCTTCTCATTCTGGGGTCCATGCAAAACATAAACATGACATAATACAGAACATGTATTGCTGAAGCAGCAGCTACTCTTCCTGGGGTCCACACAAAACCATAAAACATGACATAATACAGAACATCAATAGACAAGAACATATCCTTGGTGGTACCACATACTTTGATGGTCCATCTGTAGATGCTCAACAGACTATAATTATAATTTACACAAACCAACATATCTTTTCTCTCTTTGTATATTTTATCCTTAATCTAATATCCAGGAGTGTCATTCCCATTGAAATTGAGTGGGCACAGAACTATGTCGTCTTTATCCATTTATACACTGAAAATATAGAAGATATTGTATTTCACGCATCATTTATTTGAAGATTCTCGAATAGGCCTTCAGTGCCCTCTCCAAAAAATTAGGTGCATGACGTCTCTTTGTCTAGCATATCTTAGTCAGGTTGTCATTGGAGGTTTTCATATGACTAACCTGGCTACAGAATGGTTAAATAGACCAAAATAGATTTCTTTAGTGACGCAATAATAGTCATCCATGTGCATGAGTGTAGAAGGACATCTGCGCGGGCAGCTCACCCAGAAAGCTGATGGATCCCGCAGATTCCGATTGACAAAGAGATAGATCAATGACAGATCACAGAGACCTGTCACAGTGATAAGTTAATGTAGATACTACACCGAAGTGTGAGGCATCACTTGTATCCTTTTGAAGAAAACAAGATTAGGACAAACCCCAAAAACCATCAAAAACATCCTGACAAAAATGTTCATGTGAAAAGCATTCAGCCAGCATCTGAGTCACAAACCCTGGTTTTGGTTTAACCGTTTACTTGGTTTAACCATTTATTGGTGTTAAACATTGACAAAGGCAGTGCAGCAATTGAGAGAAAATACTGTAGTTGCAGTGGGGCTTGAGCCAGCAACACTCAGTTACAAGGCAATAAGACTCCTGTGCAATATAGGTCTAGACGTACACTGAGTATACAAAACAATAAGAACACCTTCTCTTTCCATGACATAGACTGACCAGGTGAATCCAGTTGAAAGCTATGATCCCTTATTGATGTCACTTGTTAAATCCACTTCAATCAGTGTAGATGGAGGGTAGGATACACGTAAAAATATATTTTTAAGCCTTGAGACAATTGAAACATGTATTGTGTATATGTGCCATTCAGAGGGTGAATGGGCAAGACAAAAGATTTAATTGCCTTTGAACGTGGTATGGTAGTAGGCGCCAGGCGCACCGGTTTGTGTCAAGAATTGCAACGCTGCTGGGGTTTTCTCGCTCAGCAGTTTCCCGTGTGCTATTAAGAATGGTCCACCACCCAAAGGACATCCAGCCAACTTGACACAACTGTGGGAATCATTGGAGTCAACATGGTCCAGCATCCCTGTGGAACACTTTCGACACCTTGTAGTCCATGCCCGGACGATTTGAGGCTGTTCTGAGGGCAAAAGGGGGGGTGCAACTCAGTATTAGGAAGGTGTTCCTAATGTTTGGTATACTCAGTGTATAAGCCCTGTTTATAGCTGGTTTTAACATGTGTTCTTTGTCCTGATCTTGTCCACATTCTGATTGTGCCCATGTATTTAGACAGGTGTGGACAATTAAAAGACACATCTTCCTGACCAACTCCGGCGGTAGTCAGACACACATTGTGTCTGGATACACTGTAAAGTTGCCATGAATTTGACAGTAACTTACAGGCAGCTAGTGGTAAATTACTGTATTGCATATTGCATTACACTACTGTAATCTAAATACAGTATCAAAGCAAGTACTGTGCAATGACACACAGTACAATACAGAGATAAGTAGACAACATGGACTCAATGATAAATGTAATACAGGCAACATTTTTTAAAGTCCACGTTAAATCAACTTATCTCAAGTCTAAATACTGGCTAGGGAGAATGTTATTTTCTGTGAAATTCCACCTTTATTTTTTCATACCTTCATATCAGAAGACAAATGTTTAGATTAAAGTCAAAAGAAAGGTACTGTTCAGAATTCCCCCAGTTTGAGGCATGGAGGTGGAGAGAGGGCATTCATTGCAGGTGTGCCCTCTAGCAAATTCTATGGTCAAGTACAATGAGGGAAAAAAGTATTTGATCCCCTGCTGATTTTGTACGTTTCCCCACTGACAAAGAAATGATCAGTCTATAATTTTAATGTTAGGTTTATTTGAACAGTGAGAGACAGAAAAACGCATGTCAAAAATGTTATAAATTGATTTGCATTTTAATGAGAGAAATAAGTATTTGACCCCCTCTCAATCAGAAAGATTTCTGGCTCCCAGGTGTCTTTTATACAGGTAACGAGCTGAGATTAGTGCTCCTAATCTCAGTTTGTTACCTGTATAAAAGACACCTGTCCACAGAAGCAATCAATCAGATTCCAAACTCTCCACCATGGCCAAGACCAAAGAGATCTCCAAGGATGTCAGGGACAAGATTGTAGACCTACACAAGGCTGGAATGGGCTACAAGACCATTGCCAAGCAGCTTGGTGAGAAGGTGACAACAGTTGGTGCGATTATTCGCTAATGGAAGAAACACAAAATAACTGTCAATCTGCCTCGGCCTGGGGCTCCATGCAAGAGCTCACCTCGTGGAGTTGTAATAATCATGAGAACATTGAGGAATCAGCCCAGAACTACACGGGAGGATCTTGTCAATGATCTCAAGGCAGCTGGGACCAAAGTCACCAAGAAAACAATTGGTAACACACTACGCCGTGAACGACTGAAATCCTGTAGCGCCCGCAAGGTCCCCCTGCTCAAGAAATCACATATACAGGCCCGTCTGAAGTTTGCCAATGAACATCTGAATGATTCAGAGGAGAACTGGGTGAAAGTGTTATGGTCAGATGAGACCAAAATCGAGCTCTTTAGCATCAACTCAACTCGCCGTGTTTGGAGGAGGAGGAATGCTGCCTATGAACCCAAGAATACTCCCGAGTGGCGCAGTGGTCTAAGGAACTGCATCGCAGTGCTAGCTGTGCCACTAGAGATCCTGGTTTGAATCCAGGCTCTGTCGTAGCCAGGCGCGACCGGGATACCCATGGGGCGGCGCACAATTGGCCCAGCGTTTTCCAGGGTAGGAGAGGGAATGGCCGGCAGGGATGTATCTCAGTTGGTAGAGCATTGTGTTTGCAACGCCAGGGTTGTGGGTTCGATTCCCACGGGGGGCCAGTATGAAAAATAAATAAAAATAATAATGTATGCACTCACTAACTGTAAGTCGCTCTGGATAAGAGCGTCTGCTAAATGACTAAAATGTAAATGTAACATCATCCCCACCGTCAAACATGGAGGTGGAAACATTATGCTTTGAGGGTGTTTTTCTGCTAAGGGGACAGGACAACTTCACCGCATCAAAGGGATGATGGACGGGGCCTTGTACCATCAAATCATGGGTGAGAACCTCCTTCCCTCAGCCAGGGCATTGAAAATGGGTCGTGGATGGGTATTCCAGCATGACAATGACCCAAAACACACGGCCAAGGCAACAAAGGAGTGGCTCCAGAAGAAGCACATTATGTTCCTGGAGTGGCCTAGCTAGTCTCCAGACCTTAATTCCATAGAAAATCTGTGGAGGGAGCTGAAGGTTTGAGTTGCCAAACGTCAGCCTCGAAACCTTAATGACTTGGAGAAGATCTGCAAAGAGGAGTGGAACAAAATCCCTCCTGAAATGTGTGCAAACCTGGCGGCCAACTACAAGAAACGTCTGAAATCTGTGATTGCCAACAAGGGTTTTGACACCAAGTACTAAGTCATGTTTTGCAGAGGGGTCAAATACTTATTTCCCTCATTAAAATGCAAATCAATTTATAACATTTTTGACATGCGTTTTACTGGATTTTTTTGTTGTTATTCTGTCTCTCACTGTTCAAATAAACCTACCATTAAAATTATAGACTGATCATGTCTTTCTCAGTGGGCAAACATACAAAATCAGCAGGGGATCAAATACTTTTTTCACTCACTGTATAAAAACAAGTTTGCGGGCGTCTCCCCTGTATTCGTGTCCTTCACGAACTCAGACAGGTAAGCGCACACCAAATGCTCAAATGAAAACTCTCCAAAACAATCCAAAAAAGTATGCATAAATGGAAATGTGAGTACACTATGTTATCACATTGAAGGAACCAGAAAAGGAATTCACTCAATAAGAACATTTGTTTTGTGTAGGGGCGGCAGGTAGCTTAGTGGTTAAGAGCGTTGAGCCAGTAACCGAAAGGTCGCTGGTTCTATTCCCCGAGCCGACTAGGTGAAAAATCTGCCGATGTGCCCTTGAGCAAGGCACTTAACCCTAATTGCTCCTGTAAGTCGCTCTGGATAAGAGCGTCTGCTAAATGACGTAAATATAAATATAATATATATATAAAATATATATATAAATATGTGTAGTATTTTGGCCGCTAATGCTAATAGTCCCAACTAAAACAGCCATTTTGATTAATTGATCCGTTTTCATGATGACACATATTTGTTAATTGACATGTCATTGCACTTTTTTCATGCAAATTAAGGCCTGCTTTTTAGTTAATACTGTTGGGTTGTTTGCCTTCTCGCTTTATGAGTTTTATTTACTGTTTGATCTATACCCCACACGCTATAAGCTACAGTGGAGGCTGCTGAGGGGAGGACGGCTCATAATAATGGCTGGAACGGAGCAAATGGAAATCATGTTTTTGATGTATTTGATACCATTCCACTCATTCCGCTCCAGCCATTACCACTAGCTCGTCCTCCCCAATGAAGGTGCCTCCAACCTCCTGCGATATGCTACACTAAATAGCCACTGCCATTTTAGCCTGCTCTAGCTTTGGACTAGCCCAATAATGGACTAAAGGAGCCTGACGTTACTCCTTATTGTCCAAGGACCTTACATATTCTATTTAAAGGCGAATTGGCTCTGGAAGCCAAAACAGACAAAAACTCCATCTAAATGTGAATCGATTTTAAATTGTGGTATGGTTCTAGAAACATAAATCCCTGTACTTTCATATCACATCAAAATAATTTCACAAATGCAAAGTACACTGTTTTAACCGGTTTTAACACAGTTGCAGCTGGAAGTATTTTTCAGTGACAACACGTTTGTGGTGTCCGTCTTCCGTTTACACACAGGTGTTCGGAGACGCAGATAGCTAATTAGCACAGGTAGTCCACACTGTCTTGTGATAGTTTTCCGTAAACAAGCGCTGTAACATGGAAATATGGCCGTGTGGGTATCCTAACCCTATAAAGGTGTGTATCAATTTAACATTTTGTTTTAAGAAAATTATTTTTCACTGATATGAAAGATAAGGTCCTTATGCTTCCAAAACCGTACCGCAAGCGATGCGTTTGAATGTTCAGACCGAGCGTCAGGGCTCTTAACAAAACTCCCCCATATTGAAGATGCCTTCGACCAATGACTCTGATGTGTAATGTAATGGAACTGAGAGTCATGATCAAGGGATAGCTTTGGCCTACCACACCACATGTTAGTGCATCCCACTTTTCACATTAATATTGTTATCTTGTTGCTATATTTGCATAGCTTAATCACGTATATATGTTTTTTGCATATTGCTATTAATATGTTTAATAATTGTATTCATATAGCGATTTATTATATTATAGCATTTGATAACCAAATTATGCATTCATGTACTATCATTATTGCTTGTTATTATTTGCTACTTCTGTTTTCCTGTAGAAAAACATACCACCGGCTGGCCAATCCTAACTAAAGCCAATCAAGACCAGGATCCCAGACTAACGCCAACTGAACTGCCAACTGTCAATCATATCATCTAACTCAATTCATCTGAATAACCTTCCATGCCATGTACCATCATCTGAATATAAAGACTCAGGTCAGGACATTAGCATAATGGATGACTGGTGGATCGCATTGAGCCCTGGGCTGAAAGTTTGTATGAGTTCTACTGCTAACATTAGCAGCCATTGCCTGTATTTTTGTACATGAATGTGAAATATAATGCTACATTTGTTGATTTTGAAGAATACTATGATAAAATACCTTACAGATCTTTGAACTGTCTTACATTATCAATATAAAAAATACAAAAAAACCTGTTAATGTTTTGTTGTCATTTGATGATTAAAATATAAAGCATTTGACGCTTCAATTATGTATTGAAAAAGTAATTTTGTGCTTTTTTCCTGTGTCCTTTGTTTGAGCATAATACTGTACATTTGACCTTTTGGAATTACCGATGACAAGTTTACAGTGCATTCGGAAGGTATTCAGACCCCTTGACTTTTTCCACATTTTGTTATGTTACAGCCTTATTCTAAAATGGATGAAATTATGTTTTTCCCTCATCAATCTACACACAATCCCCCATAATGACAAAGCAAAAACAAGTATTCAGACCCTTTACTCCGTACTTTGTTGAAGAACCTTTGGCAGCGTTACAGCGTCGAGTCTTTTTGGGTATGATACTACAAGCTTCGCAAACCTGTATTTGGGGAGTTTCTCCCATTCTTCTCTGCAGATCCTATCAAGTTCTGTCAGGCTGGATGGGGAGCATCGCTTTTCAGCTATTTTCAGTTCTCTCCAGAGATGTTCGACCGGGTTCAAGTCCGGGCTCTGGCTGGGCCACTCAAGGACATTCAGAGACTTCCCGAAGCCACGCCTGTGTTGTCTTGGCTGTGTGCATAGGGTCGTTGTCCTGTTGGAAGGCGAACCTTCGCCCCAGTCTGAGGTCCTGAGCACTCTGGAGCAGGTTTTCATCAAGGATCTCTCAGTACTTTGCTCCGTTCATCTTTCCCTCGATCCTAACTAATCTCCCAGTCCCTGCCACCACCATGCTTCAATGTAGGGATGGGTGCCAGGTTTCCTCCAGACGTGACGCTTGGCATTCAGGCCAAAGAGTTCAATTCTGGTTTCTCATGGTCTGAGAGTCCTTTTGGTGCCTTTTGGCAAACTCCAAGCGGGCTGTCATGTGCCTTTTACTGAGGAGTGACTTCCATCTGGCCACTCTACCATAAAGGCCTGATTGGTGGAGTGCTGCAGAGATGGTTGTCCTTCTGGAAGGTCATCCCATCTCCACAGAGGAACTATGGAGCTCTTTCAGAGTGACCATCAGGTTCTTGGTCACCTCCCTGACCAAGGCTCTTCTCCCCCGATTGCTCAGTTTGGCCGGGTGGCCGACTCTAGAAAGAGTCTTGGTGGTTCCAAACTTCTTACATTTAAGAATGATGGAGGCCACTGTGTTCTTGGGGACCTTCAATGCTGCATAAATGTTTTGGTACCCTTGCCCAGATCTGTGCCTCGACACATTCCTGTCTCAGAGCTCTACGGACAATTCCTTCGACCTCATGGCTTGGTTTTTGCTCTGACATGCACTGTCAACTGTGGGACCTTATATAGACAGGTTTGTGCCTTTCCAAATCATGTCTAATCAATTGGATTTACCACAGATGGACTCCAATCAAGTTGTAGAAACATCTCAAGGATGATCATTGGAAACAGGATTCACTGAGCTCAATTTCGAGTTTCATAGCAAAGGGTCTGAATACTTATGTAAATAAGATATTTCTGTTTTTCTAAAAACCTGTTTTCTCTTTGTCATTGTGGGGTACTGTGTGAGGATTGATTTGGGAAAAAAACGATTTAATCAATTTTAGAATAAGGCTGTAACATAACAAAATGTGGAAAAAGTCAAGGGTCTGAATACTTTCAAAATGCACTGTATATGTAAAACGCAGGCCCCTTGTGGAAATAGACGAATTGCATCATCACTAAGCCTAATTCCAAACAACTCTCCCCCTCCACCACCCCTTACATTAGATTACAGTACCAGTAATGGTACCGTCAATGGATTACAGTAATGGCATTGGTACAGTAAAACTAAGTTAATGTAAAACAACAGTGGAAAGGATTACAGTAAGAGTATTTGGTAGGCCTACCGTAAAAAGACTACAGTATTACTACATATTTCCTTGCATTCTCTACTGCAGGTAGAATTTTAAAAATAGTTTTTTATCTGTGTTTTTGAATTTGATTGGTTGATTAATCACATGCTACACAAAGATACAAATAGATTTTCTAAACTAATCCATTAAATTAGCTAGATTATTTGCACCCTTTACTGAAATTGTTGTTCAAATTTAAATGGTTTAGGTAGTCTCCTCACAATGTCCCTAACCCTGACAGTCATTCTGAATGCAAGTTGCGGGTGAATGAAAATTCCAACTGTTGGATATCCTAACTCTAGCTAGATTCCAATAGGAATTACACATCACTTTGCAAGCCAGCATAATGTGACTTGTAGATAGGGTTGAAAAATACTGGTTCATTCCCAGGTTTTCCAGAAATCCCAGTTGGAATAGTGCTGGAAACAGGAGGGAATAAGCAGGAAATCTGGAATCCTTCCATCAGGATTTCTGGAAAATCTGGGAATTTTGGGAAAGTTACTGGAATTTTGCAACACTACTTGCTGGCCTGATCTGGCCTGTAGACCGTGAGTTTCAGGCCACTATATTTGGATCAAACTAGGCCTCAAAATAAGGCCTGATGAGATATGTAATGTATTGTCATAAAGAGTTTAACCTCTACGGGATCGATATCAATTGACCAATTCGTCACATTTGGGCAGACTGAAATTTTGCACACACACTGCTTCCATCTAGTGGACAAAATCTAAATTGCGCCTATACTGCAATATTATATTGTGGACTTTCTGTTGCATTTCAAAGATGATGGAAAAAAAAAAATGTATAGAAAACGCGTTTTTTTGTTTGTATTATCTTTTATCAGATCTAATGTGTTATATTCTCCTACATTCATTTCACATTTCCACAAACTTCAAAGTGTTTCCTCCAAGTCTCCGACCACTACTTTGTATCCTTTTCTCTCTCGCTCTCCTCCAACACTACTCACTCTGCCCCTACTCAGATGGTAATGTGCCGTCGTAACCTTCGCTCTCTCTCTCCTGCTACTCTCTCCTCTTCCATCCTATCATCTCGTCCCTCTGCTAAATCCTTCTCCCTCCGATCTCCTGATTCTACCTCCTCAACCCTCCTCTCCTCCTTTTCTGCATCTTTTGACTCTCTATGTCCCCTATCCTCCCGGCCGGCTCGGTCCTCCCCTCCTGCTCCGTGGCTTGATGACCCATTGCGAGCTCACAGAACAGGGCTCCGGGCAGCCGAGCGGAAATGGAGGAAAACTAGACTCCCTGCGGACCTGTCATCTTTTCACTCCCTCCTCTCTCTACCATATGCTTTGACTTCTTTCTCCCCTCTCTCTCCTGATGAAATCTTGCGACTTGTGACGGTCGGCCGCCCAACAACCTGCCCGCTTGACCCTATCCCCTCCTCTCTTCTCCAGACCATTTCCGGAGACGTTCTCCCTTACCTCACCACGCTCATCAACTCATCCTTGACCGCTGGCCATGTCCCTACCGTCTTCAAGAGAGCGAGAGTTACACCCCTCCTCAAAAAACCTACACTCGATCCCTCCGATGTCAACAACTACAGACCAGTATCCCTTCTTTCTTTTCTCTCCAAAACTCTTGAGCGTGCCGTCTCTAGCCAACTATCCTGTTATCTCTCTCAGAATTACCTTCTTGATCCAAACCAGTCAGGTTTCAAGACTGGTCATTCAACTGAGACCGCTCTTCTCTATGTCACGGAGGCTCTCCGCACTTCTAAAGCTAACTCTCTCTCCTCTGCTCTTATCCTTCTAGACCCATCTGCTGCCTTTGATACTGTGAACCATCAGATCCTCCTCTCCACCCTCTCCGAGTTTGGCATCTCCGGCGCAGGTTGCTCCTACCAGGTGGCGTGGCGAGAATCTGTCTCCGCACTACGTGCTCTCACCACTGGTGTCCCCCAGGGCTTAGTTCTAGACTCTCTCCTATTCCCTCTATACACCAAGTCACTTGGCTCTGTCATATCCTCACATGGTCTCTCCTATCATAGCTACGCAGACGACACACAATTAATTTTCTCCTTTCCCCCTTCTGATAACCAGGTGGCGAATCGCATCTCTGCATGTCTGGCAGACATATCAGTGTGGATATCGGATCACCACCTCAAGCTGAACCTTGGCAAGACGGAGCAGCTCTTCCTTCCGGGGAAGGACTGCCCGCTCCATGATCTCGCCATCACGGTTGACAACTCCATTGTGTCCTCCTCCCAGAGTGCAAAGAACCTTGGCGTGACCCTGGACAACACCCTGTCGTTCTCTGCTAACATCAAAGCGATGACCTGATCCTGCAGGTTCATGCTCTACAACATTCACAGAGTACGACCCTACCTTACACAGAAAGCGGCACAGTTCCTAATCCAGGCACTTGTCATCTCCCGTCTGGATTACTGCAACTCGCTGTTGGCTGGGCTCCCTGCCTGTGCCATTAAACCCCTACAACTTATCCAGAACGCTGCAGCCCGTCTGGTGTTCAACCTTCCCAAGTTCTCTCATGTCACCCCGCTCCTCCGCACACTCCACTGGCTTCCAGTTGAGGCTCGCATCTACTACAAAACCATGGTGCTTGCCTACGGAGCTGTAAGGGGAACGGCACCTCCTTACCTTCAGACCCTACACCCAAACGAGGGCACTACGTTCATCCACCTCTGGCCTGCTAGCCCCCCTACCTCTACGGAAGCACAGTTCCCGCTCAGCCCAGTCAAAACTATTCGCTGCTGTGGCACCCCAATGGTGGAACAAGCTCCCCCACGACGCCAGGACAGCGGAGTCACTGACCACCTTCCGGAGACACTTGAAACCCTACCTCTTTAAGGAATACTTGGAATAGTATAAAAGTAATCCTTCTACCCATCCCTCCCTCACCCCACCCCATAAAAAATAAAAAAAATAAAAATAAACAAGTGGTTCTCCCACTGGCTATCATAAGTTGAATGCACCAATTTGTATGAAATAAAAACTAACAAAAAAAACATGTATGCATTCAGTAACTGTAAGTCGCTCTGGATAAAAGCGTCTGCTAAATGGCATATTATTATTATTATGCATATCCTTGCTTCAGGTCATGAGCTACAGGCAGTTAGATTTCGGTATGTCATTTTTGGGGAAAATTGAAAAAAAGGGTCCAATCCTTAAGAGGTTAATTTGAATGATAACATTCACTTAGGAACTCACTTTGTGAAGCCCACAGGACTTAAAATTAAGGAATTCAACAAGCATGTCTATGTCACTAAAACATACGGTCATGGGTGGTAACTCTACAATTCACTTGAAAGGCAAGGCACTCTGGGAAATATGCAAATTAGGCCTTACAGGAAGAGTATTTGTTACCGTAAAATTACTACAGTAGTATTATTGGTACTGTAAATCAATTATAGTAACAGTATTGGTATACCCTAAAATCGTATACCATAAAAATAGTAACAGTATACCGTTAACATTAACTTACAGGTAATTGGTTGCCAGTAAGTTACTGTAAAAACAACAGGATTTTTTTTTACAGTGCAGCTCCTGGCTTTCTCAGTGCTACGCCTCTCTCTATGCATAGAGATGCTGCAATCATTTGAAATGCTTGCCACATCCACTGAAACTACTTATGAGTGAGTGGAAGCGGAAAGCTATAATTTACGGAATAGGTCATAATTTTCACTATTTTCATTTCATCCAGTCGTCACAACGGTACAGAGTGGGCCGACTGCTTTGACTTTCACTGTGATGATGCCGCAACATCCCCATTGGCTGTTTTTTATTTCCACTATCTTTTGAAGTCTCACTGTGAAGCCATTACTGAACACACATTAATGAACACACAATTTACTGATAAGATTTTTATCAAAGGTTTTTATGCTATAAAGCATTTCTGAGAGCATCTCTGTGTGGGATTGAAAGGCACTCTCTCTCGGCCAGGGCAAGAGCCAGAAGAAGCAAAATTCGAAGAATGCTGAAATATTCATAGTTTTAAATTATATATATTTTCACAAAAATAACATTCTCTCTCCCTCAAACAGAAACACTTGCGTTCTATCACCCATAGCAATCGGAATCTCTGAGCGTATTTCATTTGCTAACAGGATTAGCCCCCTGATATAAGATATAAAGCATATCTAGACATTCAAGCATACAATATTAAGATTTACAGATATTCTGATATCAAGGCATGGAGATATGTCATTTTAGAGGATATCCAGCTGGGCCTCTGCAGAACAGTGTGAATAGACCAAACAGATTTAAATCAAAGATCCCGTGTATCAGTGGAAGGTTAGTGCTAAATGGGATCTTGGGAAGTCCCTACCCTAAACCCTAACCTCTACTCTAACCTTAACCTAACCCTAACCTTAACCCTTACCATTTAAAATATCAACTTCAATGGGGTAGGGACGTCCCAAGGATCCCGGACAGCAAGGACCATCAGTGGAATATTCCACAGTGAGAGCTGTAGCCCTGATAAATAAGCAACAGCTTCTCCTGGTTGTGTGTGTGCCAGCATCAATAAAGAGGAAGGTCAAGAAAGAGGAAGGTTGTGTGGGTGGTGGGTGTGCATATTTTGTGTGTGTGTGCGTGTATGTGTGTGCGTGTGGGAGGGAGGGA
The DNA here is from genome assembly GCF_964263955.1 of Coregonus lavaretus. Lineage (NCBI taxonomy): Eukaryota > Metazoa > Chordata > Actinopteri > Salmoniformes > Salmonidae > Coregonus > Coregonus lavaretus. Next base: position 75,104,830 of record NC_139988.1, on the reverse strand, counting down.
GGGATAGAGAGAGAGAAGGTGTTTCCCTTTATCTCTCCCTATCTGTGTGTGAGTGAGTGAGTGTGAGTGAGTGAGTGAGTGAGTGAGTGAGTGAGTGAGTGAGTGAGTGAGTGAGTGAGTGAGAGAGAGAGAGAGAGAGAGAGGTGTTTCTCTTTACCTCTCCCGATCTGTGTGTGTGTGTGTGCGTGCGCCTGTGTGGCAGTGTGCTGCATCTCTGTGTGTGCACTGTGCATGTCTTACTATTTTTCTTGGCGTAGGGACACCAGTCAACAGCAGCCTGGATGTGTTTTGCTTAATAAACTGCAGTCACATTTAGAATTTCCACGCTTATGTTTATTGCTTTTTAATACAGCTCTAATAATTTTGCAAGACAGTGCTATGATTGTAATTCACTGCACAGCTGTATAATGTAATGGCCTTGACCCAGCGGTAATTTACTGTATGGAGAGTGGATCTCACGTCGCAAAAATGCAATATTGGTGCACAATTTCTACTTAAAATATCAAAGGGACGCAAAATGTACTCTATTTGTAGAATGACCATACTATTGGGTAAGACATGTCCCAAAACACACCCAAAACAAACAGCAAATTCACCCCACAAGTTTGTAGAGCCGCAAGCTTGATGCAGTCTTTCGGTGCAAGCAATGTGGGACCAAATACTAACCTTTAGACCAGGGTTCTCCAACAGGTAGATTGTGAGCTAGCAGTAGCTCGCAGCCCACCTATGAGTAGCTCGCCAATCAATTTTGAAAGTAAATGCATTTTTTCATGTGTTCCATCACAAACTGTCATAAAAATATAGCTCCAGGCTACTATCCAATCAAAGCCACATTGACATAATCCCACCCCTGGTTAGACACTATTGGCTTAAAACCCCAAACGTAACACAATATCTGCTAATTAATTTCCAGCAATATATGTCTGTTTGGTGCCCGCGTTTGTCTATCACTCTGTATGTAGCCAGTTAGTAATGCTAATGATAACCGTCTTGTGGGTAGACAGAAGAAAGACTTTTCCAAAAAATGTTCTCAATTAAATGTTAACTGCAAAGTAGGCTTACCTGACAGAACTATATCATGATTAGTTTTATCAACCGGGTGACAATGGTTTTGACATGTGCTGCAGCAGTAGGCCTAACAACAGAAACATTGCTAGACCAACACATTCCTCTCTTGCTAGATGGCAATTAAAGGGGAATTACACAAACAAATCTAAATTTGATAGTTTTTTTCCAGACCTCAAAAATGTTATTTAAAGGCCCAGTGCAGTCAACATTTTTCCTGTGTTTTATATCATATTGTACAACAGCTGATGAAACCAACACTGTAAAAGTGTGACAATATTTTCTCAGTGTTATTTCCTTGTAGTTTCTGGTTGAAAATGTTGTTAGAATCTTAATATCACAAACTGAACTAGAGTTATCACCAGTTTTAGAAAGGGATGTCATTTTTTGAATGGTTTTCCCCCGTTGCCCCTCCTCCCAACAGTAGGGCCTGCTCCTCTCCTTCTCCCGACAGTTGAAACTACAGTGCCCAGCTGAAAATCACCCCGATAATTGCTTCAATACTGAACCTAAGCTATACCGAAACTAATTTCACACAAATAACAGATGAAATAAATTAAGTAAACACAACCAAATTAATATTTTTGCTATAGCATATGTGAAATATACTAATTAAACTGTTAGAATGTTGCAGTCAGAATGACTGCTCATTAGCTTGAAGGGCGGTCCCTCAAGGTTCTAGTTTTAATAGACCAATAACTAAGAGAGTTCCAAACCTCTCTGCCAATAACATATTGATATAAAAATGGCTGCATTGGGCCTTTAAGCATGGCCATGGACTCAGAACATCCATTTTCGTTGTTTCTCTATGAATAATTGTATTATTGAGAGTAAAAAACTGAAAAAAAACATCCCAAACAAGGAAACATAAAACAGAGAAAACATAATTCAGAAAAATACTAAATATTGTTTTATGGGGCCCCCTTAGAGTTGTTTATTAACCATTATTTTACCAGGTATATTGACAGAAAACAGATCTCTTGTACACCAAGGACCTGGGGAAGAGTTGCAAGGCAGAGGAGCAGAGAAGTACCTATTTGAAAGAAAAATAATTAGGAACTCGGGACATGTTTTATTTTTTTTAAATAGCTCTCATGCTAGAAAAGGTTGGAGACCCCTGTTTTAATACACTTTAACTGAATTTATCCAAATATTTATGATTTCTTCATAAAGTATCATTATATGAAAATGGTAAAACAGGTACAGTATGTATGAAATTACTCCTGAATAAAACATTTTGAATATTGAATTTGATCTCATATCCAAAATGCGGATTACAGAGCTTCACTCTCCAAATATATATGGTGAGGACTGTAGAACAAATATACCACTTTTCAGACTTGCTTTCAATAAGAATGACAAATCTATAAGTCACATTTTTATGTGAATTCGTCGGGTCGCCCACAAAGTTACTTATTGCGCTTTTAACTGTAAGATTTCCCAGCTTTTCTGACATAAAGGCATTTCAGGTACCTTTGACACTAGTTTCTAGGAAATACTGTTTCTAGGAAGAACCACTGCTACAGTTCCAAGAAGCCCTTAGGAGCGACACATTTAGCACTTAAAGGTCAGTAAGCATACAGAATCTTCTTACATGCTGCAAGGAGGATTTAAAGTATGAGGAGCCCAACTTTGCCATATGAATATGCTTCAGGGGACAGTTTCAAAGTTAGAGGAAATCAAAAGTTTTTACGGACCAACGACATCTGTTCCGTAGATCCAGTTATATGCAGTAGGAGAAACTGTGATGAAATGAATGAAAAATATTTGCACCATTAGCAAATATGTACTCAGCTTGACTTAAGACTACTTTTGATCCATGAAAACATCTGACGATGATTTGGGTTGAACTGTCCCTTTAAGACATATTCATATGACTAACTTGGGCTCCCAAGATTTCAAATGTGTTGTGGAATCCATTTCACTCCAGTTTAAAATTCTGACGCTTCATTTTTTCTTATAGATGCATTTATTTCCTGCATTTCTTCTGCAGGTGGACTGCATACATTATAATCCAAGGCAATGAATTTGTGACCAAAGTCATCTTGGTGAAATTTTACACTAGACAAGGGGCACCATTTAAAGGTGTTAATCTTGGGTGAAAAGAGTGTGAAACTTTCGCCGGTCTGTCGTATGTGACCTTCTGAGGCGGCGTAGGAATTCCAGTTTAAATCTAAATGCAAATCGCACTTCTCCTTAGCCTAGGACATTTTTTAATGATGCCTCCTTACATTAGGTTGGCTGCACAATATAAAAACAATGGAACAGAAACCAGCCTAGAGAGAAATACATCTCACGAACATTCAAATAAATTCTAAATGCAAAAACGGTGATGGATAACCAATGAGTTGATGAAAAAAAGTATCATTTTTGCGAGAACCGTTGAATCATTTCACCGTATGCTAATAGAATTACGTTTCCCTGCGGCAACTTCTACACCTTCAACAGATGGAGCCCTCTAATACTCATAGTATAACCTAGCATAACTAATTGGGAATGATGTAAAACCAGAGCCGAGCTGTATTCTTATGAATAAGTTAATTACATCCTGTCTCCAAATTAATGGCTGGCTGTAATTAAAAGGGCTTATTTCATCAAAGCTGCTGAGGACCTGCAGATATGAAGTCAGAGACATCACACACACTGGCACAGAAGCCCCACTGGGCATACACTTGTTGAATCAACATTGTTTCCACATACACACACACACACACACACAGAGAGATGTCAGTCATATATACTCAGTGGACAGTTTACGAAACTGGTTCGCTACAGACAGTGAGTCACGTGGCTTGCAATATAAAGCAGGCAGACAGGCATTGAGGCATTCCGTTACTGTTTGATTGAACATTACAATGGGCAAAACGAGTGACCTAAGCAACATTGAGCGTGGTAAGATCACCGGGTTCCACTCCAATCAGCTAAAAACAAGAAGAAACGACTCCGGTGGGGACGTGATTATCAACACTGGACAATTTATGAGTTGAAAAACATCACCTGGTCCGATGAATCCCGGTTCCTGTTGCATCATGCTGATGGCAGAGTCAGGATTTGGAGTAAGCAGCATGAGTCCATGGCCCCATCCTCTCTGGTGTCAACAGTACAGGCTGGTGGCGGTGGTGTAATGGGGTGGGGAATGTTTTCCTGGCACGTTAGGTCCCTTGATACCAATTGAGCAACGTTTGAATGCCACACCTTGTAGAATCCATGCCCCGAAGAATTGAGGCTGTTCTGGAGGCAAATGGGGGTCCGACCCATACTAGTGTATATGGTAACACACTTTGTGGACCTTCTCTGTGTGATGCAGAATGTATGTATATGTACAGTGTGGAGAACAAGTATTTGATACACCGCCGATTTTACAGGTTTTCCTACTTACAAAGCATGTAGAGGTCTATAATTTTTATCATAGGTACACTTCAACTGTGAGAGACGGAATCTAAAACAAAAATCCAGAAAATCACATTGTATGATTTTTAAGTAATTCATTTTACATTTTATTGCATGACATAAGTATTTGATACATCAGAAAAGCAGAACTTAATATTTGGTACAGAAACCTTTGTTTGCAATTACAGATATCATACGTTTCCTGTAGGTCTTGACCAGGTTTGCACACACTGCAGCAGGGATTTTGGCCCACTCCTCCATACAGACCTTCTCCAGATCCTTCAGGTTTCGGGGCTGTCGCTGGGCAATACGGACATTCAGCTCCCTCCAAAGATTTTCTATTGGGTTCAGGTCTGGAGACTGGCTTGGCCACTCCAGGACCTTGAGATGCTTCTTTTGGAGCCACTCCTTAGTTGCCCTGGCTGTGTGTTTCGGGTCGTTGTCATGCTGGAAGACCCAGCCACGACCCATCTTCAATGCTCTTACTGAGAGAAAGAGGTTGTTGGCCAAGATCTTGCGATACATGGCCCCATCCATCCTCCCCTCAATACGGTGCAGTCGTCCTGTCCCCTTTGCAGAAAAGCATCCCCAAAGAATGATGTTTTCACCTACATGCTTCACGGTTGGGATGGTGTTCTTGGGGTTGTACTCATCCTTCTTCTTCCTCCAAACATGGCGAGTGGAGTTTAGACCAAAAAGCTCTATTTTTGTCTCATCAGACCACATGACCTTCTCCCATTCCTCCTCTGGATCATCCAGATTGGCAAACTTCAGACGGGCCTGAACATGCGCTGGCTTGAGCAGGGGGACCTTGCGTGCGCTGCAGGATTTTAATCCATGACGGCGTAGTGTGTTACTAATGGTTTTCTTTGAGACTGTGGTCCCAGCTCTCTTCAGGTCATTGACCAGGTCCTGCCGTGTAGTTCTGGGCTGATCCCTCACCTTCCTCATGATCATTGATGCCCCACAAGGTGAGATCTTGCATGGAGCCCCAGACCGAGGGTGATTGACCATCATCTTGATCTTCTTCCATTTTCTAATAATTGCGCCAACAGCTGTTGCCTTCTCACCAAGCTGCTTGCCTATTGTCCTGTAGCCCATCCCAGCCTTGTGCAGGTCTACAATTTCATCCCTGATGTCCTTACACTGCTCTCTGGTCTTGGCAATTGTGGAGAGGTTGGAGTCTGTTTGATTGAGTGTGTGGACAGGTGTCTTTTATACAGGTAACGAGTTCAAAAAGGTGCAGTTAATACAGGTAATGAGTGGAGAACAGGAGGGCTTTTTAAAGAAAAACTAACAGGTCTGTGAGAGCCGGAATTCTTACTGGTTGGGAGGTGATCAAATACTTATGTCATGCAATAAAATGCAAATGAATTACTTAAAAATCATACAATGTCATTTTCTGGTCTACCTATGATAGAAATTACAGACCTCTACATGCTTTGTAAGTAGGAAAACCTGCAAAATCGGCAGTGTATCAAAAACTTGTTCTCCCCACTGTATATATGTATTCATCCCATATTGTATCATAACACCAGATAACATTCGTTACTGCTCATGGTTCCTTACAAAAACCTTCATAAATGCATAAAGACCATTTAAGAGGTAATAATGGGTTCATAGTCACTCAGGATAAGGTTTGGATTAATGTAGGCCAGGATTGGAGCTCCCGAGTGGCACAGCGGTCTAAAGCACTGCATCTCACTGCTTGAGGCGTCACTACAGACCCCCTGGTTCAATTCCAGGCTGTATCACAACCAGCTGTGATTGGGAGTCCCATAGGGCTGCGCACAATTGGCCCAGAGTCGTCTGGGTTTGGCCGGTGTAGGCCGTCATTGTAAATAAGAATTTGTTCTTAACTGACTTGCCTAGTTAAATAAAATTTAAAAATCTAATTTGAAGTAAGTCAATTTACGAAGTAATCTCAAATTCCAATTCAATAATTGCATTTTTTCAATGATTTCTCAATAAATTGTAAAGGAGAAGCTATTTATTTTAAACATTTTTCATAAAAAAATGTAAATTCAAATCCCTTCCTGAATTTAGTGACTTCAATTTGAAATGATCCCAACTCTGATGCATGAAGGCCACAGGAATAAGTGTACTTCACTTCACTGAAAATAAACAGCAGGACATCCATTATGCAGCTTCACTTCGGCAACATCTTTCTTTTAATGATCTGCACATGCGCAGATGGGCAATATGACGTATCCCCCATAAACCAATAGCACACTATTAATGCTTTAAAAATCCATTGCACTCTAGCGTATTATGATTCAGAAAAGCTCACGGTTACTCATAAACCCATTTGGAAAAGGGTCTATATGAATCATACAAGGATTCTTACTATGGGTACTCCTTAAACAAAACAAAAAAAGTATGTTATAAGAAGTAGGCCATAATCATACACAGGCATCATACAATAACCATATGTTTTAGGTGTTTGTTGTCAAATATATGTGAGAAACACAGGAATTGTATAAGAATCATACATGTTCTCTGTGTTTTCTTATAAGTAGGCCATACTCATATAAGATTGACTTTCATATGGGTGAATTTATAAGACTTACATACTACTACATTCTATCTCTTCTCATAGGCATGAAAACTCCACCTTAAGAGGATGTCATCCAGGAAAAATGTTAACGCCAATCAAAGATGGAATGCCTTGGGTCATAGCATCAATCCCAGATGATATGAGAATGAGAGACGTATGTGAAGCACGCACCATATTTCCAAACCCCAAACATGTTTCAGTTGCCTTTGTTCAAGATGAAGAGAGACAGAGAAATAGAAAGAGAGAGAGCAACATACAGTGAGGGAAAAAAGTATTTGATCCCCTGCTGATTTTGTACGTTTGCCCACTGACAAATAAATGATCAGTCTATAATTTTAATGGTAGGTTTATTTGAACAGTGAGAGACAGAATAACAACCAAAAAATCCAGAAAAATGCAAGTCAAAAATGTTATAAATTGATTTGCATTTTAATGAGGGCAATAAGTATTTGACCCCCTCTCAATCAGAAAGATTTCTGGCTCCCAGGTGTCTTTTATACAGGTAACAAACTGAGATTAGGAGCACACTCTTAAAGGAGTGCTCCTAATCTCAGCTTGTTACCTGTATCAAAGACACCTGTCCACAGAAGCAATCAATCAGATTCCAAACTCTCCACCAAGGCCAAGACCAAAGAGCTCTCCAAGGATGTCAGGGACAAGATTGTAGACCTACACAAGGCTGGAATGGGCTACAAGACCATCGCCAAGCAGCTTGGTGAGAAGGTGACAACAGTTGGTGCGATTATTCGCAAATGGAAGAAACACAAAATAAATGTCAATCTCCCTCGGCCTGGGGCTCCATGCAAGATCTCACCTCGTGGAGTTGCAATGATCATGAGAACGGTGAGGAATCAGCCCAGAACTACACGGGAGGATCTTCTCAATGATCTCAAGGCAGCTGGGACCATAGTCACCAAGAAAACAATTGGTAACACACTACGCCGTGAAGGACTGAAATCCTGCAGCACCCGCAAGGTCCCCCTGCTCAAGAGAGCACATATACAGGCTCGTCTGAAGTTTGCCAATGAACATCTGAATGATTCAGAGGAGAGCTGGGTGAAAGTGTTGTGGTCAGATGAGACCAAAATCGAGCTCTTTGGCATCAACTCAACTCGTCGTGTTTGGAGGAGGAGGAATGCTGCCTATGACCCCAAGAACACCATCCCCACCGTCATACATGGAGGTGGAAACATTATGCTTTGGGGGTGTTTTTCTGCTAAAGGGACAGGACAACTTCACCGCATTAAAGGGACGATGGACGGCGCCATGTACCGTCAAATCTTGGGTGAGAACCTCCTTCCCTCAGCCAGGGCAATGAAAATGGGTCGTGGATGGGTATTCCAGTATGACAATGACCCAAAACACACGGCCAAGGCAACAAAGGAGTGGCTCAAGAAGAAGCACATTAAGGTCCTGGAGTGGCCTAGCCAGTCTCCAGACCTTAATCCCATAGAAAATCTGTGGAGGGAGCTGAAGGTTCGAGTTGCCAAACGTCAGCCTCGAAACCTTAATGACTTGGAGAAGATCTGCAAAGAGGAGTGGGACAAAATCCGTCCTGAGATGTGTGCAAACTTGGTGGCCAACTACAAGAAACGTCTGACCTCTGTGATTGCCAACAAGGGTTTTGCCACCAAGTACTAAGTAATGTTTTGCAGAGGGGTCAAATACTTATTTCCCTCATTAAAATGCAAATCAATTTATAAACATTTTTACATGCGTTTTTCTGGATTTTGATGTTGTTATTCTGTCTCTCACTGTTCAAATAAACCTACCATTAAAATTATAGACTGATCATGTCTTTGTCAGTGGGCAAACATACAAAATCAGCAGGGGATCAAATACTTTTTTCCCTCACTGTAGTCTCATGAGGAAGAGAGCAAGTAAGAGAGAAAGCAAGAGAGTAAGATAGAGGGAGAGAGAGGAAGAAAGCGATGGAGAGTCTAGAGAGTAAGTGTGCGTTTGAGAGAGAGCAAGACAGAGGGAGAGAGAGAGCAAGTGAGATCGAGGGAGAAAGATGGAGAGAGCAAAAGAGATGGAGAGAGCGAGAGAGGAAGAGAACAATTGTGTGTGTGAGAGAGAGAGAGCAATACAGAGAGAAACAGAGAGAGCGAGAGGGAGAGTGAGCACTTCTGCAGAGTGCACTATTCACCACTGCAGTACGTTGCTTGTTTACAGTTCTTGCTCTAGGCACTCTCTGCTACTTTACACAGCGAGTAATGAGTCTACTCCCCGATTTACTCACCTCTAGCCTGCTTAACAATTTATGAGATGGCTCGGCTCTGCCCCTGCAGAGTGTGGACAAGATTCACCTTGAATTTACTTTAAGTTTATTTTCACTTTCTGCTTTCTGAGCAAGTGTGTGTGGTGTGTGTATGTATGTATGTATGTATGTATGTATGTATGTATGTATGTATGTATGTATGTATGTATGTATGTATGTATGTATGTATGTATGTATGTATGTATGTATGTATGTATGTATGTATGTATGTATGTATGTATGTATGTATGTGTGTGTGTGTGTGTGTGTGTGTGTGTGTGTGTGTGTGTGTGTGTGTGTGTGTGTGTGTGTGTGCATGTGAGCACACTGGCACATACTGTGTTGGTGTGGCCAATGCTGTACAGTGCCTTGCAAAAGTATTAATCCCAAGAGTCTGCAACACCACTAAGCAAGGGGCACCACCAAGCAAGCGGCACCATGAAGACCAAGGAGCTCTCCAAAAAGGTCAGGGACAAAGTTGTGGAGAAGTACAGATCAGGGTTGGGTTATAAAAAAATATCAGAAACCTTGAACATCCCACGGAGCACCATTAAATCCATTCTAAAAAAATTGAAAGAATATGGCATCACAACAAACCTACCAAGAGAGGGCCGCCCACCAAAACTCACAGACCAGGCAAGGAGGGCATTAATCAGAGAGGCAACAAAGAGACCAAAGATAACCCTGAAGGAGCAGCAAAGCTCTACAGCGGAGATTGGAGTATCTTTCCATAGGACCACTTTAAGCCGTACATTCCACAGAGCTGGGCTTTATGGAAGAGTGGCCAGACAAAAGCCATTGCTTGAAGAAATAAATAAGTAAACACGTTTGGTGTTTGCCAAAAGGCATGTGGGAGACTACCCAAACATATGGAAGAAGGTACTCTGGTCAGATGAGACTAAAATTTAGCTTTTTGGCCATCAAGGAAAATGTCTGGCGCAAACCAAACACATCTCAACACCCCGAGAACACCATCCCTGTGGGGATGTTTTTCATCGGCAGGGACTGGGAAACTGGTCAGAATTGAAGGAATGATGGACGGCGCTAAATACAGGGAAATTCTTGAGTGAAACCTGTTTCAGTTTTCCAGAGATTTGAGACTGGGACGGAGGTTCACCTTCCAGCAAGACAATAACCCTAAGCATACTGCTAAAGCAACACTCGAGTGGTTTAAGGGGAAACATTTAAATGTCTTGGAATGGCCCAGACCTCAATCCAATTGAGAATCTGTGGTATGACTTAAAGATTGCTGTACACCAGCAGAACCCATCCAACTTGAAGGAGCTGGAGCAGTTCTGCCTTGAAGAATGGGCAAAAATCTCAGTGGCTAGATGTGCCAAGCTTATAGAGACATACCCCAAGAGACTTGCAGCTGTAATTGCTGCAAGGTGGCTCTACAAAGTATTGACTTTGGGGGGTGAATAGTTATGCCTGCTCAAGTTTTCTGTTTTTTAGTCTTATTTCTTGTTTGTTTCACAATAAAAATATTTTGCATCTTCAAAGTGGTAGGGATGTTCTGTAAATCAAATGATACAAACCCCCAAAAAATCCATTTTAATTCCAGGTTGTAAGGCAACAAAATAGGAAAAATGCCAAGGGAGGTGAATACTTTCGCAAGTCACTGTATGTGTTCTTTTATCATTTAGAACTGCCTGCTGGCTTATGTGAACTAAAGCAGACATTTTAGGGATGAGTGTGCCTTCTCCAGTGGAAGAAGAAGCGACACACAAAGAACATACATTCTTAGTGTGTGTTACCCTTCGGAGATGATTTGTCTGCGCCATCATTATTTTTGATCCATAGAGGAAAGCTGTTTTCACTGCCGGTTTGAATGTACTTGATGAAGCATACGAGATGCTGAGGCTTTGCAGGCCATGGGAATTTTATGCGGTATGTATTGTTTATAGGGCCATCCATCCGTTGTAATTGAACTGTGTCTCTGCATAGTGATACATGCACTTGGAGGCATGTGTGGGTGTGTCTGCGTGTGTGTGTGTGTGGGGGCGGGGTCTATGGTGTTAGTGTGTGTGTGTTTGTGTGTGTGGTATTGTCCATTTTGAGCATTGGGAGCTCTATGCTACTATGTCATCATTACTTACTAAGCTGTAGCACACTCGCTGAAGCACATCAGCACCTTGTGTACACAAGACACATTTTATGAAACCTGTTGGACGGGGGAACCTGCTCCCTCTACTATGCATTCATTATTGCGCCACCCCCCCATGGGGGTCATATGCCCCCTGGAACAGAGCTGTGCTCAAAGGACGCTCCCTCTCACTCACACTAGACCGATCCGGGAGATCCACTTTGTGTGCAGCAGCTCCCTATTTGAAGCATTGAAAACTCAATTTGCAAAGAGAGAGAAAAATATACTTAATGCACTAAACTAGGCTATATCCCACTGGTTCAAGTGTGAGATTAGCCAATTCACTTAACATCTCATTTGGTAGTGCTGAGGTCGGTTCGGTTTCGGTTTGATTATTTAAAAAATGATCACGGTTTCCAATTTCGGGGGGACATTAAATGCACTATGCATTATGTGGGTTGAATTATGTAACAACACAGAATAAACAATTAATACAAGTCCCATGATGGTAGTGGCTGTCCATTACTGCTTATCACTTATCAACCATAATTTATTCACATTACTTTACTTATATTTGTTTTCTTTGATGACTTTATTATTTCATTCCAAGTCATCTCATCTCTATAGAGCTGCTGCCTATGCTGTCTGACAAAATCACAATTTTAGTAGTTCTTCAAAGTAAAAAATGAATATTTTTATGACTGCTGAATACCAATCACTTAGATTGTGTATTTTCAGGTAGAGATACCTCGCACAGCAACTGCTTTTTATCCTTCTCTCACATTCTCTCTTCTCTCTGTCAATGAGGTCTCCATGTCTGCTCCACACAGACCAGACAAGCTGGCGCTCAATGTATTATGGTCGTTGTAGTTAATTACCATGTTTTCTGCACTAAACTATGCAAATATGGGTAGCTGCAGCCCCTTCTGTAGTGGTATATGTGATCCAGAGACAGCAGTTTAGACCACTAAACCACCCTAGGCCTCCAATTGATTTTTTTCTTTAGCAAATGACCAACATGGATAAAAAAATGGCTGCAAACAAACTAACATAATATCATCTTCCAAAAGCTGTGCAATACTGTGCAATGCCTACTTTCTCCTCTCACTCTTTAAGTGCTTTTTTTTCTTGTGCTTCTACTCGCAATACCATTGTAAAAAGGAGGCCTCTGACCAAAACTTAGACACAATAAACAACATACGGTGGTAATACGTCAACTTTTTCAGCTGTAAAAATTCCCCTGCACCGCAAATGAGAGAAGCACGGCAGCGTGCGGCGTTAACATTTAATCTCAACTTGCAATACCACCTACCCTCTACCACCAATAATTGCATATCTAACCTGTCGAGCCATATATCAGTCAAGGCTATAGATTTTACAGAGTGCCGCTGCTGTTTCTCGACCTGCCCTTCTCTCCCTCTACCCCCCGCCTCTCCCAGGCCTTAAATTATGGATCATATGCGGTAGGCCTTCAGTTGGGAGATGAAAAAGAGGAGAGGACATGCTCAAGGAGCATTACTCTCTGCTCCCTGACAGTAATTGCTCCTCCACTCAAGAACATGCAGGAGTACCTGCGCAGAGCCGTTGATTAAATATGCGATAGTGAGCGAGTCTGTGAGAGAGAGTGTGTGTCTGTGTATTGAACTAACTGACCAACGGATACTGAGAGATGTCTGTGTGCCCATATGATCAAGAGTGTGTGTACGCTTTAGTGTGTGTGTGTGTGTGTGTCAACGTGTGTAGTATGAGTATACGAACTGACTGATGAATATCTAGAGAACTGGATCGCAGGTATATAGCTGACCGGAGACCATGCTGAGCTGTGTGTTTACAGACCCACTGCTAACCGGGTCTTGTGCAGAAGGGTACGTCACAGAGTGACATGCAGATTGCAGGGGGGGATTCTCTCTCCATATTGTGCACTGCATGCTCTATGAATCGGCTCTGTGCAACTGGTAAAATGGCTCCCAGGCTGAATCGTGTTCATGTAATGTGTTTACATATAAATTAATATTTTGTGTTTTATATCATTTCCACTTCTAGAGGCCTTAACAAAGGCTTCTAAACTGGCAGGAACTACAGGGCAAAACAGACCAAAAGGACAACCGTTAACGGCGCATTGCAACTAACAGGAAGAATGTAGCACTGGATTTCATAAAACAAGTAGTAGGCCTATATTTCATTCAAATGTTTCCCCTTAAATGGCAAAATAATATAATATATGCCATTTGAAATAACTTTATTAGTTTCATTTGATAAAAAATATAGATTATATAACTCAATCACGATTAACTTGATTTAGTTACACATTTAAAATATGGACAATCCAGGGATATTTTATCCCCAATCTTGATAAGAAATGACTAGACAATTTTGTTTAAACGACAGTTGTATGTAGCCCTTTCCTGCAGTCAATGACCAAAAGCGCCCTCTTTGGTCTCATGGGTTGAATGTTATTAATATTTTTCAAAATGTCATAATTAATAACGTTTTTTTGTTTGTTTTACTATGAAAATCCAGTTTTTCTATGTCCAACCGTTTTGCTATTGATATGATGATTTATAATACAATATTCATTAATGTGTGTAAACTCCTAAGCTGAATGAGTGACAATGAACAGGGACACACCATGTGTTAGTGGTATCACGAGGGAGGAATAGAAGGTCAGTGTCATGAGCCTCTCACTCCACCGGGTTACCACCTTATTTTCTTCCACTCTGCTCACCACTCTCTCTACTCAGCCTAACTAGCTCCACCTGTCCCTGCTCTGCTCTGCTCTAATTACTCTGCCAGCTGCGCTGCATTACCCACTACCTCTCCCAGTATTTAAGGCCCTGTCTTTCAGCTCTCCGGTGTCAGATCGTCTGCAAAGCTCACACCCGGAACCTGTTTGCTCGCGCTTCTGGCTCACCCTGGTTTTGTGACCCCGGACCTGCCTGATTTTTGGATACTCGTCTGCCCCAGGAGATCCAGACCTGCTTCTGCCATTACGACTCCTGACTACTCTTCAATCCCGGACTTCTGGACCACCCACCACCGGCTTCATAGGACGCATCGCTGCCACTGGGGGGGGCACAGACCCAGCGCATTTGGACGGGATCCCTGTTACCCCTGGAGCCTTCATTCACTCCCTACTTCCCTTTTCCCTTAAGTTTAATAAACTTTCTGGTGTGACGCAATTGTGGTCCTCTGGTCGTCTGTCTGAACCGTGACAGTACGATCTGACCATTATGGACTCAGCGCACACTTTCCCCGACATGGAAACCGATGAGCATGAGCAGCAGTTCCAGCAGCAGCAACAACAACTCGCCATGATCATTCAACTCCTCACCAACCTGACCCCAGCCAGTCTGCCCACCAGCCCTGCCCCCGAGTTACCTGCCCCGGTCATTGCAGCCGCTGCTCCGGAACCCAAGATTGGAGACCCCGAGCGGTTCAACGGCGATTCAACCCAGGTCCGGCCATTCCTGACTAGCTGCCGACTTCAGTTCTCCTTGCAGCCAAGGACCTTCGCCACGGAGGGGGCTAAAGTTGGGTATGCCATCACTCACCTGACGGGCCGAGCTCGACTCTGGGGAACAGCAGAGTTCGAACGTCAAACCCCCGCATGTGCAACCTTCGACCTGTTTGCTGAGGAGATGCTGAAGGTGTTTGACCTGGATTCACCAACCGCAGAGGCGTCTCGTGAACTGTTCAGTATTCGACAAGGCAGACGTACAGTCGCAGACCATTCCATCGACTTCCGAACCCTGGCTAGACGAAGTTCTTGGAACACACCATTGTTGGTGGACGCGTTCTTCCATAGTTTGGCTGACTATATCAAGGACGAGTTGGTCTCCCATGAACTGCCTTCCACTCTTGATGAAGCCATCGCACTGACTGTCAGGATCGACAGAAGGATACAGACCCGTCGTCGTGAGAGGGGGCGCCAAGGTCCACCTACTACCGGTATTCGGAGAGATCCGACTGGGCTCCTGTCATCTACTGCCACTCACCCAGGTCAGCTTGATCAGTCTGAGCCTATGGAGATTGGGCGAGCCTCTCTCACTCCTGCAGAGCGCCAGCGACGCTTCACCTCAAACCTCTGCCTCTATTGTGGAGGTGATGGACATCGTGTGGTAACCTGCCCTTTAAAGGGCCGAAGCTCACCGGGCATAGGGGGAGTCCGGTTGAGTTCAATGACCATCCAGTCCTCCGACCGCAAACCCCTGCTGCAAGTTCACCTCCGCCTCTCTGACTCTACTCACACCCTGGCTGCTCTGGTGGATTCTGGCGCCGAAGCCAACATAATGGACATCAAGCTGGCACGCCAACTGGGACTGGAGAACCTCCGTTTGACACCTCCTATTCCTGCCCGGGCACTGGACGGACACTTACTCGGATCGGTCACTCATGTCACGGCCCCGGTCTCGATGGGTCTGTCCGGAAACCATCAAGAAACTATCCAGTTTCACCTGCTCCCCTCTCCAGGCCAACCCCTCATCCTGGGTTACCCATGGCTCCGCCGGCACAACCCTCAGCTCGACTGGGTGACCGGGGTGATCAGGGAGTGGGGAGAGGACTGCCACCGAACCTGCCTGCTTGCGGCCGCACTACCCCCTCGGCCAGTACCTACTAACTCCGCTCCTGACCTCTCCAATGTCCCAGAATGCTACCATGGTCTCAGAGAGGTGTTTAACAAAGCAAGAGCCACATCTCTGCCCCCTCACCGACCGTACGACTGTGCCATCGACCTCCTCCCTGGAACAGCCCCTCCAAAGGGTCGTCTTTATTCGTTGTCTGCTCCTGAAAGAAAGTCCATGGAGGACTACATCAATGGCTCTCTGTCCGCAGGATTAATCCGTTCATCTTCATCTCCTGCTGGTGCTGGCTTCTTCTTTGTGGGGAAGAAGGACGGATCTCTTCGCCCCTGCATCGACTACAGGGGACTCAACGACATCACAGTGAAAAACCGTTACCCTCTGCCTCTGCTCACCTCTGCTTTTGAGTTGCTCCAGGGAGCCACTGTTTTTACCAAGTTGGATCTCAGAAACGCTTACCACCTAGTGCGGATCCGGGAGGGAGATGAATGGAAAACCGCATTCAATACACCAACAGGCCACTACGAGTATCTGGTTATGCCTTTTGGCCTCACCAATGCTCCTGCTGTGTTCCAGGCTCTAGTGAATGATGTACTGCGGGACATGTTAAACAAGTTTGTCTTCGTTTACCTGGATGACATCTTAATCTACTCCAGAGACCTGTCTGAACACACCCGCCATGTCCAGCAAGTCCTTCATCGTCTTCTGGAGAATTCCCTCTACGCCAAGGCAGAGAAATGTGAGTTTCACGTCAAGACAGTGGCCTTCCTGGGGTACATAGTGGCAGAGGGAAGTATCCAAATGGATCCTGCCAAAGTATCAGCAGTCACTTCATGGCCAGTTCCGGAGAACAGAAAGAAGCTGCAACAGTTTCTGGGGTTTGCTAACTTCTATAGAAAGTTTATCCGGAACTACAGTACCGTTGCTGCCCCTCTCACTGCTCTAACCAGCACCAAGCAACCCTTCACCTGGACCCCAGCAGCCGACAAAGCCTTCAGTACCCTCAAGGTGAGGTTCACCTCCGCTCCCATCCTCCAGATGCCTGATGTGGACCGGCAATTCATTGTGGAGGTGGACGCCTCGGATGTGGGAGTTGGTGCTGTGATTTCTCAGTGGGCTGCGGAGGATAGGAAGCTCCATCCCTGTGCCTTTTTCTCACGTCGGTTGTCCCCCTCTGAGTGCAATTACGACATAGGGAACCGTGAGCTGCTGGCTGTGAAGCTTGCCTTGGAGGAGTGGCGTCACTGGCTGGAGGGGTCCACCATTCCATTTCTCGTTTGGACCGATCATAAGAACTTGGAGTACATCCGCACGGCCAAACGGTTGAACTCCAGGCAGTCCCGCTGGGCCCTGTTCTTCACCAGGTTTAATTTCACTCTGTCATACCGGCCTGGATCACGCAACACCAAGCCAGACGCCCTCTCCCGTCAATTCCAGAAGGATGACACCCCCTCCAAGGACCCTGTGTCGATTCTGCCAAGTCCCTGCATCGTTGCAGCTCTGACCTGGGCTGTTGAGGAACAGGTGCTGGAGGCTCTCCGTAACCAGCCAGGTCCCAGCACTTGCCCAGCTGACCGCCTTTTTGTCCCCGAAGACCTGAGGTCCCAGGTCGTTCAGTGGGGACATGACTCCCGCCTAGCTTGTCACCCTGGCTCCACCCGCACTTACAACCTGCTCGCCCAGAGGTTCTGGTGGCCCTCTCTGAGGAAGGATGTACGGGAATTCGTCCAAGCCTGCCCCATCTGCAACCAACACAAGTCGTCCTGCCAGCCCCCAGCCGGATTGCTGCAGCCCCTGCCTGTGCCCAGACGTCCCTGGTCTCACATCGCCCTTGACTTTGTCACGGGGCTGCCCCCTTCAAGTGGCATGACCGTCATTCTCACTATAGTTGACCGTTTCAGCAAGATGGCACACTTCATTCCCCTCCCCAAGCTCCCAACCGCCAAGGAGACCGCCCAGGTGGTCCTGGAACACGTCTTCCGGATCCACGGACTGCCAAAGGATGTAGTTTCTGACCGTGGTCCACAATTCTCCTCCGCTTTTTGGAAGGAGTTCTGTCACCTGCTGGGAGCCACAGTCAGTCTGACTTCCGGATTCCATCCCCAATCCAATGGGCAGTCAGAGCGGGCTAATCAGGAGCTCGAGAAGGCACTGCGATGCATGACTTCACGCAACCCCCACTCCTGGTCGCAGCAATTGACATGGGTGGAGTACGCACACAATTCTCTGACCTGCTCTGCCATCGGTATGTCCCCTTTCCAATGTGTTTATGGATACCAGCCTCCTCTATTTGCCAGCCAGGAAGAGGAGGTTACTTGCCCATCTGCACTTGCTTTTGCCCGTCGATGCCGCCGCACCTGGTCACAAGCCCGAGCCACACTCCTCAGATCCGTTGCCAGCTACACTACCGGGGCCAACCGTCGGAGAATTCCTGCTCCCACCTACCATGTTGGTCAAAGGGTGTGGTTGTCATCGAAGAACCTGCCACTCAGGGTGGAGTCGCAGAAGCTGGCACCTCGGTTCATTGGCCCATTCCCTATCATAAGAGTGATTAGCCCAACTGCTGTCCGGCTCCAACTGCCTAATTCCCTGAGGGTGCACCCCACTTTCCATGTGTCTAAGATTAAGCCCATCCATGAGAGTCCGCTGGTCCCTGCTGCGCCTTGTCCTCCTCCTCCACGGCTCGTCGATGGTGGTCTGGTTTACACCGTCCGCCGCCTGCTTCGGTCCAGACGGAGGGGTAGGGGTCTCCAGTACCTCATTGACTGGGAGGGCTATGGACCTGAGGAAAGGACCTGGGTGCCAGCTAGTCGGATTGTGGATAGGACTCTCATCACCGCTTTCCACCAACGGCATCCTGATCAACCTGCAATCCGTAGGGGCCGCCCCAGAGGGGTCCCTAACCGTCCTGCCCGCTCGGCTTCCTGTCCTGTGCCTGATCCTGTCTCGGGACCTGTCCCATCTCCCGACCACGGCCCTCCGGCTTCCTCCGAGGATGAGGACGTTCACTCGGACCGTTCGGAGGAGTTCTAGCCCTCCTCCGGCTCCCCTCCTCCCGCCCGGCGTGGTGTTGCTCTTGGGACTTCTGGGGCCGTCCCTTGGGGGGGGGGTTCTGTCATGAGCCTCTCACTCCACCGGGTTACCACCTTATTTTCTTCCACTCTGCTCACCACTCTCTCTACTCAGCCTAACTAGCTCCACCTGTCCCTGCTCTGCTCTGCTCTAATTACTCTGCCAGCTGCGCTGCATTACCCACTACCTCTCCCAGTATTTAAGGCCCTGTCTTTCAGCTCTCCGGTGTCAGATCGTCTGCAAAGCTCACACCCGGAACCTGTTTGCTCGCGCTTCTGGCTCACCCTGGTTTTGTGACCCCGGACCTGCCTGATTTTTGGATACTCGTCTGCCCCAGGAGATCCAGACCTGCTTCTGCCATTACGACTCCTGACTACTCTTCAATCCCGGACTTCTGGACCACCCACCACCGGCTTCATAGGACGCATCGCTGCCACTGGGGGGGGCACAGACCCAGCGCATTTGGACGGGATCCCTGTTACCCCTGGAGCCTTCATTCACTCCCTACTTCCCTTTTCCCTTAAGTTTAATAAACTTTCTGGTGTGACGCAATTGTGGTCCTCTGGTCGTCTGTCTGAACCGTGACAGTCAGTGTGCCAAGATAGATTGGGGGCCACTGGTGCTAATCTTAGGATGGGTGCGTGATGGAATGGCCTGGCTAGGGTGCCACACTACACCAAGGAGGTAGATGATATGGTGGTGGATGAGTGACAATCAATAATGGTTAGCAACTGGATAAGATAAAAGTAGGTTGGAAGAGCAGTATATAAGCTGAGAGATATTCCATGGAAATTATTCATATGACAAGAGGCTAAGCACGTAGTCACTGTTTGTGAATCCATTATTATAACCATTAAATAATGATTGAATCCAATCTCCATCTGTGTCAACTGCTCTCTTGCATCCTGAACTTCTCAATACCAGAAACTCATCATAACAGATTGGCGTCTAAACGAACAGGATGTAGTTTAGAGCCGAACTAACAGGTAAGCAGACTTTCATTTTTTTGATTATGTCAAATTCTGCTTATCTATGGTAAAGCTAAGCTGTAACGAACGTTTAAAAAATCTATATTTTAAAGGGGGACGATGAGTGGTGTTGCGGTATGTATAATGGATGTAAAGAGAATTATCAAATTAGACAATAACATGGTGCTATGATTCTAAGCAGGTTTGGGTCAGAGTAAGGACCAAAAGACAAAACAGAAGAAGTAGAGTGGGTTTAACAAGATTGAGCATAGGGTATTTTAATGTGTACGACATTATACAATAGGTCAGAGGTTCGAGTCCTCAAAATGACTAGATTATAAAGTCGATAAAGTCGGTTCAAGTCCTAGATAAAATAGGTTCAAGTCCAAGATAAAGTAATGTGATGAAAGAATAGACATTGTTCATAGGTTCGAGTCCTGTGACGAAAGGTTATATATATTAAGGTTCAAGTCCTTGGTTGAAGGTTAAAATCCTTGGTAGTACTTGGTAGAAGGTTAAAAACGCCCTATAAGGTATTTCGGTGTAGGTTCGAGGCCTACGGTTGAAGGTTAAAATTCTTCGGTTGAAAATTACAGTCCTTAGTAGAAAGACAATACTAAAAAGCTGAAAGGTTGTGAGGTTCAAGTTCTCAACAGACTTAGGGATAAATGTTAGAGCCCTTTATCATTATGGTTTGAGGCCATGAATGTTTAAAAAACATTATATAAGATATGGTTTAAGGCCAGTACTGTTTAAGAGATATGGTTTGAGGCCATGAATGTTTAAGGAACATTTTAAGGATATGGTTAGAGGCCATGCATGTTTAAGAATACTGTGGTAGAACATTATAAAATGGATGTAAGGAGAATTATCAAATTATACAATAACATGGTGCTATGATTCTAAGAAGGTTTGGGTCAGAGTAAGGACCAAAAGACAAAACAGAAGAAGTAGAGTGTGTTTAATAAGATTGGGCACAGGGTATTTTAATGTGTACGGCATTATAAAATAGGTCAGAGGTTCGAGTCCTCAACATGACAAGATTGTAAGGTGTACGACATTATACAATAGGTCAGAGGTTCGAGTCCTCAAAATGACTAGATTATAAAGTAGATAAAGTCGGTTCAAGTCCTAGATAAAATAGGTTCAAGTCCTAGATAAAGTAATGTGATGAAAGAATAAACATTGTTCATAGGTTCGAGTCCTGTGATGAAAGGTTATAGATATTAAGGTTCAAGTCCTTGGTTGAAGGTTAAAATCCTTGGTAGTACTTGGTAGAAGGTTAAAAAGGCCCTATAAGGTATTTTGGTGTAGGTTCGAGGCCTACGGTTGAAGGTTAAAATTATTTGGTTGAAAATTACAGTCCTTAGTAGAAAGACAATACTAAAAAGGTGAAAAGTTGTGAGGTTCAAGTCCTCAGCAGACTTAGGGATACATGTTAGAGCCCTTTATCATTATGGTTTGAGGCCATGAATGATTAAAAAACATTATACAGGATATGGTTTAAGGCCAGTAATGATTAAGAGATATGGTTTGAGGCCATGAATGTTTAAAGAACATTATAAAGGATATGGTTTGAGGCCATGCATGTTTAAGAATACTGTGGTAGAACATATAACATGAGGAGAGAATTAGACTGGTATCAGGAAAAACAGACACCATTAAGAGTAAAGCAGAGCTTCATTTAACTCGAAGAGAGAGACAGGAAATGATGAAATTATTATAGACAAATCTGCATTTAGAACAAGTCTATTGTAACAGTAAGATAAATCAAATAATGTGCAAATGGATGTTAAGTAAATTAGGATTTTTCTATGTGGGACAATATCTTGGTGATTTGTCAGCATGGACAGATAATGACTATCATCAAGATGGTAGTTTTAAGAGGGATAAATTACAAGTGGCACGAAAGTATATAATTGATAATACAGCCATAAGCAACCCGAAATGGAATTTAGATTATATGAAAGAGGTGTATACCGCATGGGATTTAATGTGTGCACAATGTCTGGTAAATATAAGAAGAGGGAGGCATAAACTTGAACAGAGTCTAAAATCACTGGAAAAATGATAAGAACGGAAGAGAGAAGTTATAAATTACAAAATCAAACCTTTCCATTATTATCTGTTTGATTTTACATTGATTTTGATTGAACAAAGATTTAACTTGACTATGTGCTGTATTTATAATTGTTTATCTTTTTTTTTTTTTACTGTATATCTAATATGTTTAAAGACAACTATGTTGTGCTTGTTGTGTGTTTTTGTCCAGATGCTCCACACAGATCCAGGCACACAGGGCCAATGGACAATGAAGAGGACAAGTGAAATACGTTTTTAGATAAATTGTCATGAGTGATCTGCTTGATTCATGGACAACACATTTAAGAATTAAAATAGCATGAATTTGTGCTGCAATAAAACCTTAAGCATTGACATTTTGCTATAATCAATTTACATTTACATTTTAGTCTTTGAACAGATGCTCTTATCCAGAGCGACTTACAGTTAGTATAATCATCCTAATATAGCTAAGTGGGACAACCACATACAGTTGAAGTCGGAAGTTTACATACACCTTAGCCAAATACATTTAAAATCAGTTTTTCACAATTCCTGACATTAAATCCTAGTAAAAATGCCCTGTCTTAGGTCAGTTAGGATCACCACTTTATTTTAAGAATGTGAAATGTCAGAATAATAGTAGAGATAATTATTTATTTCAGTTTTTATTTTTTCATCACATTCTCAGTGGGTCAGAAGTTTACATACACTCAATTAGTATTTGGTAGCATTGCGTTTAAATTGTTTAACTTCAGTCAAATGTTTTGGGTAGCCTTCCACAAGCTTCCCACAATAAGTTGGGGGAATTTTGGCCCATTCCTCCTGACAGAGCTGGTGTACTGAGTCAGGTTTGTAGGCCTCCTTGCTCTAACACGCTTTTTCAGTTGTGCCCACAAATGTTCTATAGGATTGAGGTCAGGGCTTTGTGATGGCCACTCCAATACCTTGACTTTGTTGTCCTCAAGCCATTTTGCCACAACTTTGGAAGTATGCTTGGGGTCATTGTCCATTTGGAAGACCCATTTGCGACCAAGCTTTAACTTCCTGACTGATGTCTTGAGATGTTGCTTCAATATATCCACATAATTTTCCTTCCTCATGATGCCATCTATTTTGTGAAGTGCACCAGTCCCTCCTGCAGCAAAGCACCCCCACAGCATGATGCTGCCACCCCCGTGCTCCACGGTTGGGATGGTGTTCTTCGGTTTGCAAGCATCCCTCTTATTCCTCCAAACATAACGATGGTCATTATGGCCAAACAGTTCTATTTTTGTTTCATCAGACCAGAGGACATTTCTCCATGCCAGCAAAGCCACTACACTACACAACACAACACTAAACAATACATTAATTGCACTATAACGGTGACAAGCGGTGCACACAAACTGTTAGGGCCTACATAAAGCTGTCCCAACAGCAGTCCCAACACATTACAACTGCTACACCTTGCTATCAGCGGAGCCTTGTCTGGCAGTGAAACAGTTAATTCAGCCTAATTTACTGCCTTTAAAAAAAACATAGCTGATATGGCTGACTTGCTTAAACAAATGTGGTTTCTACTGACAATTGAGATGTACAAACTATGTCATAAGGGGACTACAAGCCTATAAGAGACAATCCGTAATTTCGATTAAGACATTAATGAGCGAGCTAGGACGGACGTAGTCAATATAACTATTTGTTCAGCACTTTTGAAATGTACAGTGACAGAATTCAGAACATGGGCCGTACTTACAGTGTTCTCCCTGTACACCAAGTCAGAACTGTAGGATAAATAAAGGGGGCATATAAGCAGACAATGAAAGCTCTTACAATATTCGATGATTAAATTTCTCTAAAACAGGTTATAGGCTACATGTGCACCACCAAGTCAGAAAAGTAGGCGAAATTAACAGGGGAAAATAGACCAAATTATTAGGGTGAGGCACATGGGCTACTAACAGCTTACTACACAACATACACTTAGTATTGCTTTCTTAGCTACAGTATACATATCTCCCAGGCATATTACATGATTTATGCAGCAGCATACAATACATTTTTGGACTCACCTTGTTGTGCTGTGCTCACTTGAACAGGAAGGTGGCGCGGCGGTCCTTCGTGGGCAAATTTTGTCATCAAACTTTGCATCAAAGTCTGGCATTCTCTGGATTTATGGTGCTTTCAAGACAACTAGGAACTCCGAAAAAAACAAGGTCGAATCATGATGACGTCAGTGATCTTCAGGTCGTAGCTCTTGAAAGAGGCCTAGTTCCCGACTTACAATTCCAAGTTGGATGACCGTTCAAAACGTATTTTCCCAGTCGGAGCTAGTTTTTTTCCAGAGTTTCCAGTTGTCTTGGTTTCACTGAAGTCAAATTTCCCAGTTTTGACCGCGGCAGAAATCATACTGGATTGAGAGCATGGCCAATGTTTAATGTTTATAATTTTAAGCTTGGAAAAGAGACCTTTAAACTCCCCCCCAAAATTGGGGCTCAAAACAGACCTTGTCGCCACTGTATACAACCATTGGAAAAATATAAAGGACAAGTGAAAGAAGTTTTAAGGTGAACTGTCCAAAACATGAGTGATCTGCTTGATTGGAGGACAACAATAATTTTACAATGATTAAAATAGCATGACCTTGTAGCAGTAAAACAGAGGACATATAAGGATATATTATGGCAGTGTTTCCCAAACCCCATGGGGTGCATGTTTTGGTTTTTGCCATAGTACTACACAGCTGATTCAAATAATAAACGAATCATCAAGCGTTAGTTATTTGAATCACCTGTGTAGTGATAGGGCAAAAAACAAATTGTGCACCCCTTGGGGTCCTGAGGACTGTGTTATGGCATAATGTTATGCCAGTGCAACATAATGCCTGAATTTAAAAAATGGATACAAAATACATTTACTGTCATGTTTGGGTAATCCCAACAACACAGCATGTTGGGTTATTCACGCAACCCAACTGGCTGGGTCAAAATAACCCAGCGTGTGTTCTGTCCAATATTTACCCAGCGCTGGGTTACCAAATAACCAATTTGGGTTGTTTTTAACCCAGCAGTTCATTGCTCCGTTGATGGCTCCTTGCATTATGGGCAGCCATATCGGATGCATTGAGGTGACTTGTGGAATAATATGTGTCCCAAATGGCACCCTGTTCCCTTTATAGTCCACTACATTTGACCAGAGCCATATGGGCCCTTGTCAAAGGTAGTGCACTACAAAGGGAATAGGGTGCCATTTGGGATGCTGCCTTAGTGTGTCCCAGAGCCAGTATAATATGTATCATACTCTGGTGTGTACTGTGTGTTGATCTGTTTTTGCCATTTTGCTATCAGCACACCAATTATCCAATATGAATAGAGAACTAATTTCTGTGTGTGTTTGCAGCATTTATTAACTATTTATTAGCCATAAGGTAATTCTGACTAGACCTGTATTAGTGGCAACACAATACAGTAACATACATAAATGTCCAATCTTGTCCATCAAAAATTATTCCTCTTGTGGAATTGTACCTCTTGCATAAAGTGTTGATTTGTATTGTTAATAATGCATTGAACACCTACAACGTTGTACACTCCCAAGTTATTTGATTTATTAGGACAACTCTCAATGGGCCTTATAACCAGGACCAGGTCCAAATGTTATTCTAATGACATTTATAATTTGGGAATGGATGAGAATGGATGCAATAGTGTGCAGATTTGTTTTCTTCACTTCAACTTTATTCTACCTGGCACCTGCCAAGTTTCAGTGGAGGTGCATCCACTGAAACGTGTAAATTATGTTGAAATAACAATTCATCACTTTTAAATAATGTTCCATTGCTACCAAGTAGATAGAAGGCAGAAGAGTCTGGCTCGCTGTCTGCCTTTTTCTCTCTAATTCCTGGCTATATCATCTATCTGCAGTACACAATGTCTGCAGCAGCAGCAGCCTCTCCCAGGCCTCACATGTTCTTGCCTCTGCTGCAGAAAGACCATCAGGGGCCTTCACCTGTCACCTAGGGCTTTAGGGACAAGAGTGATGGACCGGCATGAACCTGATCTCGAAGTAGATGCGCTGGGCCCCGTCACGGGCTATGTGTCGGGCAATGTGATATATCACGCCTCACACACACACACACACTGAGAAATATGCAGAAAATACACACACACACAATGACAAACATATACAATGACAAACATACACATATGCAGACACACACGCCCACACAGATACATAAGCACTCACAGACTAAAACACATTAGCTATCACAAACACACAGACTAGACCTTGCTTTCCAAATATTTACTGATTTGTCTATCCTTTGAGAGAGGCCTCCTCCCTCTCTCTGTCTTCATCTAAAACAGCCAGCGCATCAGTCCAACATGCAGTGCATTAGAATCACCCAAATCAAGATCTTGGCAAGATACTAGGGCATGAAAACAAATGCCAAGCATGTTCCTCCCCAGTAGTAGTGTTTCAACCATAATACCCCACCCATTTCCCTTTAGTGGACTGCAATTCAATTCAGAAAGTGAATGGAAAATTCAAGGTGGGAAAAAAGAGGGGACAGAAAGTCCTCATCTAAAATAGATGCTACTTTTCAGCTCTTTGACTTGGAGGAATTTCAATTTGTTTCCTTAACTGAGATGGAACCGACCCAAGCCAGTACCTTACGCCACCCAAAACAACACAGCTCAGTGTCGGGTCTGTGTTTCTCAGCACAGCAGTGAACATAGATTGACTTCACTCCGAAGTCTTTGGGCTAAGGCAGAGAATGGGCCTTGTGGGTGCAGTAAAAAAAAAGCTGGGTTAAAAACAACCCAATTTGAGATATTTGGTAACCCAGCACTAGGTAAATATTGGACAGAACATGTGCTGGGTTATTTTGGCCAAGCCATGTTGGGATGTTTGGATTACCCAAACATGGGTTAATTTAACCATCAGTTGGGTTTTATTGACTTAATGCTAGGTATTTTTTTAATGTAATCCATAGGTTATTTTCAGGAAGTGTGGCCTATTAGGGGTGTGTCTTTCATATCGCTATTTTTGGCCACCCATGATAGTAAATGTCATTCTTGTTCATCATTGTAAGATTGTACACTGCAAATTACCATTTTCCTAAGCCATTCCTCCAGTTTTCTGAACTGACCTGCTGGGTCATATTGCAATAACCCAGTCAACAAGGGGCGGCAGGTAGCTTAGTGGTTAAGAGCATTGTGCCAGTAATTGAAAGGTCGCTGGTTCTAATCCCCGAGCCGACTAGGTGAGAAATCTGTCGATGTGCCCTTGAGCAAGGCACTTAACCCTAATTGCTCCTGTAAGTCGCTCTGGATAAGAGCGTCTGCTAAATGACTATATATATATTTTTTAAACAGCCCAATCTTGCTATTTTTAAAGAGAATAACCCAGCTAGGTGACACAATGTCTGCAACACAGCAGTTGGGTCACCCAAACGACCCAGCATTTTTTTGAATGTGGGTGCTGTCACGCACATGTAAAAACTTTGGATCCATCCCAGTGCGTTTAAAGATTAATATGTAGCCATTAGCTTTTGGGCAGTCAGGAGCTGCAAGAGCTGCACGTCTCGGAGAGAACCACAGTGGAAGAATCATGGGAGGTGGTGGTGGTGTCATGCAATAACATAACGGAGCAAATCATGATTATTGACTGCACATTCCCCATACATGCACTGCATATAA
Source organism: Coregonus lavaretus (assembly GCF_964263955.1). Lineage (NCBI taxonomy): Eukaryota > Metazoa > Chordata > Actinopteri > Salmoniformes > Salmonidae > Coregonus > Coregonus lavaretus. The sequence continues at coordinate 75,077,110 of NC_139988.1, read as the reverse complement.
ATTCATTGTATATACTGTACATTTACTACAATTTTTTTCTTGTTTTTATAGGATAGGTCAGAGAGACGTAGAGAGGAAAGGTAGGAGAGTCTGCTGAAAGAGCAATGGGCTGGATTTGAAACCATGCTGGCAGCGGTTCATAGTACATGTTCTAGAGGCGGAATGCTTTACACATTCAGGCTTGTTACGTTGAAGTTATGTTTTTTGCAGGGCGATGGTACAGGAATTAATAGTGATATCATATGAAGAGTTTATTTCCAAAATGCTATATCCACCAATTTTTCACATTTGTGTTTTTTCATCAGAAATTATTGCTTATGGATACATTCATGTGTGTGTTCTTTTTTGTGTTTTTTTGCAAAACGCTATATATCCATTGTTTAGCTGAAATGGAATGATCATATCCTGTATATTTGACTGCGATATGAGGTTGTCTCACCTACACTCTTAAATAGGTCTCCCGAGTGGCGCAGTGGTCTAAGGCACTGCATCGCAGTGCTAGCTGTGCCACTAGAGATCCTGGTTCGAATCCAGGCTCTGTCGTAGCCGGCTGCGACCGGGAGACCCATGGGGCGGTGCAAAATTGGCCCAGCGTCGTCCAGGGTAGGGGAGGGAATGGCCGGCAGGGATGTAGCTCAGTTGGTAGAGCATGGCATTTGCAATGCCAGGGTTGTGGGTTAGATTCCCACGGGGGGCCAGTATGAAAAATTAAAATAAAAATGTATTCACTCACTAACTGTAAGTCGCTCTGGATAAGAGCGTCTGCTAAATGACTAAAATGTAAAAATAAAGGTGCAAGTTGGAAACAAATAAGGTTATTGAGAGCAATGCCATAGGGGAACCATTTTAGGGTCTCTGAAGAACCATAAATGTGACAGTTCTTTGAAGAACCATACAAAAATCCCAAACCAGAAATGTTGAAGCTCTCCAGAACCGGCTAATTTTAAGCCTTATTTGCATATTTCCTAGGGTGCCTTTCGAGTACAGTTACCACTACCACCCATGACTGTGTTTGCTAGTGACAGAGACATGGTTATTGCATTCAAAAATGTTTAGTCCTATGGCCTTCACCATCATATTTTAAGTAAATATGTTGTCATTAAAATTGAATAACTTTTAATTAATTTCATAAGGCCTTATTTTGAGTGCCTAGTGTTACAATAATACAGTGGCCGTAAACTCATAGTTTACAGGCCACATCAGGCCTGCAAGTCACATTATGTTGGCTTGCAAAGTGATGTGTAAATCCTATTGGAATCCAGCAAGAGTGGGGATATCCAACATTTTGAATTTTTATTGACACACAACCTTCATTCAGAATGATTGTCAGGAATGAGCTATGAGACTAACTAAAGCATTTAAACTGGAACAACCATTTCAGTAATGGGTGCAATAAGTCAAAGTAACAGATTGGAATTATTTAGAAAAAGTTGTTATTTATGTTTGAGTAGCATAAGATTAATTAATCAGTCAATGTACATGCAAAAACATAGATAGCATAAAAGATCAACCTGCAATAGAGGATGCTGGGAAATATGATAATGATGGGGATGGTTTTGGTTCAACTCTGTTTATTAACACCGACACTGGGCTTCTTTTAGACCAATGAGTGTTAATTGAACTCTTTACAGTGTTAATTTAACTCCTGAATCAACAGTAGTTAAGACTGGCCAATTTACTGTGTGCTATGAAAGGGACACATCTACAGGCATTTCAAGACCCTTTTAGAATTCTGAAGAACCGTAGATGCCACGTCAAGAACCCCCCACTTAACTCAAAGATTATTTATTGGCTAAGAATTCTCTAAGGAACCTTAAGAGCAGAGGAAGAACCATTTAAGAAACTATATTAAGATGCACTTACTGTAAGTCGCTCTGGAGAAGAGTGTCTGCTAAATGACTAAAATGTAAATGTTAAAATTACCACTTGCAAAGCACACTGCTGGGTATTATTCTAATGAGCTCCGTCCGCAAACAAGGCCAAATTTGATTTAAAATGGTAATCGTTTGAGGGTGGAACTCAACTTCCTGTGAAATCGGGTGATGTAGGTGTCCTGGAGGGCAGGATGTGTGCCCCCGGTGATGTGTTGGGCAAACCGTACCAGGCCGTACCAGGCGGTGATACAGCCCTACAGGATGCTCTCAATTGTGCATCTGTAAAAATTCCTGAGGGTCTTAGGGGCAAAGACACATTTCTTCAGCCTCCTGAGGTTGAAGAGGCGCTGTTGCGCCTTCTTCACCACACTGTCTGTGTGGGTGGATCATTTCAGATTGTCAATGATGTGTACGCCGAGGAACTTGAAGGTTTCCACCTTCTCCACTGCGGTCCCGTCGATGTGGATAGGGGCGTGCTCCCTCTGTTTTTTCCTGAAATCCATGATCAGCTCCTTTGTTTTGTTGACGCTGAGGTTATTTTCCTGACACCAGTCCGCCAGGGCCCTCACCTCCTCACTGTAGGCTGTCTCGTCATTATTGGTAATCAGGCCTACTACTGTTGTGTCGTCTGCAAACTTGATGATTGAGTTGGAGGCGTGCGTGGCCATGCAGTCATGGGTGAACAGGGAGTACAGGAAGGTGCTGAGCACCCACCCTTGTGGGGCCCCTGTGTTGAGGATGAGCGAAGTGGAGGTGTTGTTTCCTACCTTCCCTACCTGGGGGCGGCCCGTCAGGAAGTTCAGGACCCAGTTGCACAGGGCGGGGTTCGGGCCCCAAGCTTAATGATGAGTGTGGAGGGTACTATGGTGTTAAAGGGTGAGCTATAGTCAAGGAACAGCATTCTGACGTAGGTATTCCTCTTGTCCAGATGAGGCAGTGTGCAGTGCGATGGCGATTGCATCGTCTGTGGAGCTATTGGGGCGGTAAGCAAATTGAAGTGGGTCTAGGGTGTCAGGTAAGGTAGAGGTGATATGATCCTTAACTAGCCTCTCAAAGCACTTCATGATGACAGAAGTGAGTGCTACGGGGCGATAGTCATTTAGCTCAGCTACATTTGCTTACTTGGTTACAGGAACAATGGTGGACATCTTGAAGCAAGTGGGGACAGCAGACTGGGATAGGGAGAGATTGAATATGTCCGTAAACACTCCAGCCAGCTGGTCTGCGCATGCTCTGAGGACGTGGCTAGGGATTCCGTCTGGGCCGGCAGCCTTGCGAGGGTTAACACGCTTAAATGTCTTACTCACGTCAGCCATGGAGAATGAGAGCCTACAGTCCTTGGGAGCTGGCCGCGACGAAGGCACTGTGTTATCCTCAAAGCGGGCGAAGAAGGTGTTTAGCTTGTCTGGGAGCAAGACGTCGGTGTCCGCGACGTGGCTGGTTTTCCCTTTGTAATCTGTGATTGTCTGTAGACCCTGCCACATACGTCTCGTGTCTGAGTTGTTGATTTGCGACTCGGCACATTTGGGAGGGAATAACTACACTGTTTGTATTCAACCGTATTCCCAGTCACCTTGCCATGGTTAAATGCGGTGGTTTTGCGCTTTCAGTTTTGCGCGAATGCTGCCATCTATCCACGGTTTCTGGTTTGGGTAGGTTTTAATAGTCACCATGGGAACAACATCCCCTATACACTTCCTGATGAACTCAGTTACCATGTCCGTGTAAACGTCAATGTTATTCTCAGAGGTACCCGGAACATATCCCAGTATGCGTGATCAAAACAATCTTGAAGCATGGATTCCGATTGGTCAGAGCAGCGTTGAATAGACCTTAGCATGGGTACTTCCTGTTTGAGCTTCTGCCTATAGGAAGGGAGGAGCAAAATGGAGCCGTGATCTGATTTGCCGAAGGGAGGAAGGGAGGGGGAGGGCCTTGTAAGCGTCTCGAAATGGCGAGCAGCGGTAGTCTAGTGTTTTTCCTAAGCGAGTACTACAGTCAATGTGTTTTTTTTTTTTGGGGGGGGGGGGCTAGATCAGCTTAATATTGCAGATAGATTGTAACTTCCATCAATGTAATTGTCTGCATCACTTCCAATCTCCCATGTTTTTAATATATATACTCCCCTTTATTACTTTCCAACCCCGCCATCCTTTCCCTACTTGGGGTAAATTAGTGAACAACGATGCTTAGGCCTCTACTTCCAGCTTATACTTACTATCTAGATTTTACACTGTCAATTTTACAATAATTATATTTTGTTTGTTTTTTCTCCTGAACTTCTTCTACTCTCAACCTCTCCGATCATTTTCATGATGTCCATCCGGTTTGCTTCTATATGCCATATCTTTCTAACTGTGCTCTTTCCCAAAAGCTCCCAACATACAACCTATATACTTATTATGGAGACAGTATGCTTACATTATTAGTTATCTTGTTATTATTTGTTGTTAGTTGTTATTAGTCCCATCCTTCAACTCCATTCAACACCTCCCATCTATCTCTTAATACCATCCATATAGGATTTATATTTGCCATATATATTTCAACTGTACTGTGATGTTTTACAAAAGTTCTGAACCTTTCTATTCTCATTGTTTCTACAGATTGTGACTTAAAAATAAAAATTTTGCTTATTATAATATTGATCGATTGACTATGACTTTTCAGATCACCCAGTAATGCTATCTGCAAGGTTAGCTCCAGGTAAATATTGCAATCCTTTAGCCATTCCTGGACCTGTGTCCAAAAACAAGCTACAATTGGACAGTACCAAAACAAATGATCTAATGATTCTGTCTCTTCGCAGCAAAATCTGCAGAGCTGGGAAGATTGTATCCCCCATATAAATAACTTTCTATTGGTAGCAAGAATTTTATATAATAATTTAAATTGAAATATTCTAATTTTTGAATCCGGTGTCGTTTTGTGTGTCAGTTCATAAACACTATGCCATGGGATACGTCAAAAATCTCTTCCCAACTATTTTGCAATCTATATGGGATGGCTGTCAATCCTTTGGTCCTTAAATGAAACTGATATACTTTTTTATTTGTCACAGTTTCCCTTAACCAATTATGTTCTTTAATGCAAGGCCGACAGACAAGTTCCTTACTTTCTCCCCCTTCCACTTTCCTCTTCCATTTTTGCGGTAAGGTTGCAATTATTTGGTTGTAATTTTGGGTAGAGCAGACATTTCCATATGTTTTTGTTAGCTGCATGTGCGACATAACTCCACCAGTCCTACCGATGATATCATTTTCGAAGATTATACCTTTTTTAAACATTTTGTCAAAAAAATAACGGTTTTTTGTCAATTAGTATATTTGATTTTAACCACAATATTTGTTGCATTATTTGTTCTGTCGTTTCTGGAGGATTAAATTGAAATTGCAACCAACTTTCTATGCCTTGTTTTAGAAATAGTGATATTTGGGAGATGATTTCCTTTTCAAATAACTGAAAATGAGTGGTTGTAATCTGAATAAAGGGAAAAAGGCCATTCTTGAACATTGGGTGAGACAATCTTACTAATTTGCTTGAGAACCAGTTCGGATTTAAGTATAACTTTTGTATGACTGAAGCTTTTAGTGATAGGTCTAATGCTTTAATATTTAATAATTTCTGTCCTCCGAATTCATATTCATTATATAAATAGGCCCGTTTAACTTTGTCTGGCTTGCCGTTCCAAATAAAATGGAATCTTTTTTTCTCATATAATTTAAAAAATGGTTCGCTAGTCGTAGGCAAGACCATAAGCAAATAGGTAAACTAGGATAATACTAAAGAGTTAATCAGGGTGATTTTTCCACAAATTGACAGGTATTTACCTTTCCATGGTAGCAAGATCTTATCTATTTTTGCTAACTTTCTATTAAAATGTATTGAAGTGAGATCATTTATTTCCTTTGGGATATGTATTCCAAGTATATCCACATCACCATCATAAAATTTTATTGGTAAACTACATGGTAATGTACAAATTGTATTTTTTGTGAGCCAATACGTAATATAGTACATTTGTCATAATTTGGTTGTAATCCAGAGAGGTTAGAAAATGTATCTAGATCCTCTATGAGGCTGTGGAGGGATTCTAGTTGTGGATTTAAAAGAAAACATGAATCATCAGCGTACAATGACACCTTTGTTTTTAAGCCCTGGATTTCTAATCCTCTGATATTATTATTGGATCTGATTTTAATAGCTAACATCTCGATGGCCACAATAAATAGATATGCCGATAGTGGACAATGTGTTGATATAAATTTGGCAGCATTTTCCTCAAATTTGCTTTGTTAAAATCCCCAGCTACAATAAATGCGGCATCAGGATATGTGGTTTCTAGTTTGCATAAAGTCCAGTGTAGTTCCTTGAGGGCCGTCGTGGTATTGGCTTGAGGGGGAATATACACAGCTGTGACTATAACCGAAGAGAATTCTCTTGGGAGGTAATACGGTCGGCATTTGATTGTGAGGTATTCTAGGTCGGGTGAACAAAAGGACAGTTTCTGTATGTTATCACAATCACACCATGAGTAGTTAATCATGAAACATACACCCCCACCGGTCTTCTTCCCGGAGAGTTCTTTATTCCTGTCTGCGCGATGAACTGAGAACCCAGTTGCTGTATGGACGGGGACAGTATATCCAGAGAGAACTATGATTCCGTGAAAGAGAGTATGTTACAGTCCCTTATGTCTCTCTGGAAGGAGATCCTGCCCTGACCTCATCTACTTTATTGTCCAGAGACTGAACATTAGCGAGTAATATACTCGGAAGCGGTGGATGGTGCGCCCGCCTCCTGAGTCGGACTAGAATTCCACACCGAACACCTCTTCTCTGCCGGCGGTGTCTTGGAGCAGCCTCTGGGATAAATTCAATTGCCCTGGAGGGTACGAACAAAGGATCCAATTTGGGAAAGTCGTATTCCTGGTCGTAATGCTGGTGAGTTACCGCCGCTCTGATGTCCAAAAGTTATTTACGGCTGTATGTAATAACACAAAAAACGTTCTAGTCTAATAATGTAAGAAATAACACACACAAAAAACAAAATACTGCAAAGTTGCTTTGGAGCTAGAAGCAGAGCTGCCATGTGTGTTGACGCCATTTATTACTAATTGTATTGTAATAAAATTACAGCAATTTGAACAGTGAGTATGTAATGATATATTACAGCATACCAACGCATATTTCATGTTTTGTATCACTTCCATTTGTAGAGGCCTTAACAAAGGCTTCTAAACTGGCAGTGACTGCAGAGCAAAAGGACATGACTAAATGCTCAACCATTAAAGCATTAAAACTTGCTGCGACTCTGATCTGTTCAGTACACACATTAAAATGTTAGAGAACTTCTACCACATTTCAGTTAAATTGGTACAGCACTCTCACTAATGAGTGCAACATATACAACCTCTTACAATGCGTGACTCAATAATATGTTAATGAGCCAGAAACAACAACACCATGCACCCACTAGTGTTCAAAATGCTTTTTGAGCTCCAAAGAATAGAGTATGGCACTGTATTCTTTGGGGTTGGTACTGAACAGGGACGGCCTGTTCAATAGGGCGATATGGGCGACGCACTGCCAAACGGGAAAAGGAAGGGATTTTTTTTCTAATCAATTATATCACGGCAACAGTAGTTATCAGTGTTGTAATCTGATCTGACTGCCACTAAATGTCAAATCAGGCTAAAGTCGTGCTTCAAATGGCCCCGCCCGTTTTTGGGCGATTTCAGTCAGGTTGAAAATCGCCCAGAAGTCTCTCATAGCCTGTCATGTAAAATCTATTTTTTTCAAATTTCAAAGCTTTCAATACATTCTCTATGGGTGTCTGTGGGCTTGCACTTACGCGCTTTCGTCATACGTGACGTAACCATGAACGTAACTAAGCAAATAGCGGCTAGCAGCGTCTCTTTGCGACCTGCAGTGTGGCGTTATTTTATGTTTTTAATTTGTACACTTAGTGGCGTTATTTTATGTTTTTAATTTGTACACTTAGTTTACAAACATTCTGCCAACCATGGATTTCGAGTGGTGGGTTTTGGACTGATCTTGTTGATCGTGTACATACCCGCTACGAACGGACTAAATAATGAAAACATTGCTGGCAGCGGAATCCAATACAGCTGGGAGACTTGGCTGGATGACAGAGTCCCGGACAGAGAAGTGGAGCCGGCCGGCTTCACCCTGGTCGGAGCGGACCTCGATCTGACAGTCACAGGGAAAATCGATCCTGGTAAGAGAGCGACTCTGTACCCCCGAGCCCCGACATTGAACTGCTTTCTGTGTCACTGTGACCTTACTATCTGCCCCATGAGTTCCCCCAATTGTTTGTTACCGTTGTGTACTGTTGATAATCACAAGTTTACTGGAGAACTGAGACCAAGTAGAGACTTTGGACAGGGTGGATATGGTATAATAAAGGCAGTTTATTCAGAGGTAAAGATATCTGGAATCGCGTGCACGGACTCGTTCGTCAAACTCTTAGGGAGCTATCTGAAGAGAGCCCCGAAAACATTGTGTGCTGACATTTTATACAATAAATGATGTAGGTTGAATCTAGTAGTTCTGATCTTCTGATTGGTCCTGATGAGTTGGGCGAGGTCCCCTCCACTGTTGCATTGGCTCTGAGTCGGGTTCTCTGTCTTCAAATGTTCAGCCTAAAGAGAGGGGATTTTTGTGTGTGTGTGTGTGTGTGTGTTTAACAGTGATGATGTGTGTGTGTGTGTGTGTGTTTAACAGTGATGATGTGTGTGTGTGTGTGTGTTATCAGTGATGATGTGTGTGTGTGTGTGTGTGTGTGTCCTCAGAGCAAGAACTCGTGAGTTGGAAGAACTGAGAGACCTATGGCGTGGGTGTTGTCCTTGGCCACCTGCTGACAAGGCTGACAAGATAGGACTCTTTTGTCCATTGTTATAGGATAGGAACAGCATTGATTGAAAACAAACGCCCAACACAAAATGGGTCATGCACAAGATTTTAGTCAGACCAAGCTATAACATTATATATTTACTACGACAGTACATTCAACCAAAAGCTAATATAACAAAGGCATCAGAGATTATTTATAATCTGTCACAGAAACTGGAATCCATCTCCCCAGATCAGTCAATAAATGCTTCTGGTATTGACTTATATGCTGCCCCTGTCTTCATGTTGTTGCTGGACATATCTTTTTTAAAATGTGTGTAGGTCACCTAAATCATCAGAAAAATTGCCCCTCCTGAGAATTTTTTCAGGAGCCGCCACTGGTACTGAATTACAGTAAATTATTGGCAACACGGTAGTCAGTGAAAAATACTGTATTATACTGTTTTCTTTTGGGTACAGCATTCTCTTCAATATACAATTACAGTAGCCATTTCACTGTTGCTGACAATTTATGTTTGAGGCTTTACTGAGCCGGACAAAGTTATCTTTTCAATGAGAGCCCAAGCACTTCCCTAGTGTTTCCCCAGATCAAGTATGAAGACATTGCGCATCTCTAGTCAGAACAGGCCTTGCACAAACGTTTTCCCCCAGCACATTTTCTGGCTGGCGCCCGCATTGCCTTCATGGTTGTTTTCCTTACAAATTGGACTTTCGACATGTGTGCGTTCCTATCAAAGTAAGTGGCTTATTTTCTGTATATCGTGTTGTCGTTTCTGCTGTAGCACACCGTATGAATGTATGGATCTGTACTGGTGACAAATCATGCATTCCGATTTTTGCATAGATTTTAATGGACACATATGTGTTTAAAATACTTTTTTGAAAGTTGTACTGATTATGATGAGCTAATGCTAAGCTATTTGCCGGCTATGTGTGGCGCCATGTTTGTTGACATTATACAATGCATTCCGGTTGTCACGTAAGCGTCTGTCAGATCAAAGATGCTATAACAAAGGATAGTTCACTCAACTGACTTATGGTGCTTTCAAGACAACTATGAACTCGAAAAATAATAGGTAAAATCATGACATCAATGATCTTCAGGTCGGAAAGTCGGAGCTCTAGAAAGAGGCCAGAGTTCCCAAGTTGGAATTCCGAGTTGGATGACCGTTCAAAACTATTTTCCCAGTCGCAGCGCGTTTTTTCACGAGTTGCCAGTTTTCTTGAACGCACTGAAGTCGGAAGTCGAATATTTCCCAGTTCCCAGTTGTTTTGAACGCGGCATCAGATTGTAACTTTGGTACCTCAGGGTTGCCAGCTCAGACCCCCTTTCCTGGGGTTTTATTTTTATTTAGCGTATAAACTTATCTTGTGTTCGCCCCCCATTTATTGCTAAATCCCCCATCATAGTAATATTTCCTGTATCATATCCCCCCACAATACCTTCACCCATTTCTACCCCCCATGGACTTAAAAACCCCCCACAAATTAAATGAACCCCCCCACAAATCCCCCTAAAATGGTTTTATCCCTGTTTAGCTTTCGCGCTACGGTTAGGCTAGGCAGTAGGCTTGTATTTGATATGATGATCTGTGAGGTGAAAACATTTTATTTGCTTTATGATTTGTCAAACACGGTAAACGACTTGTCAAGTCATGTGCTCCGGTTCTTGTATACACTGTAACTAGTACATCAACGATTTGTAATATGCTGAAAAGTGGCTAAACTAAGTTCATATTTTTCAGGCAATGAGCACAGCCATCTTTGACTTTGTTTATTTGTGTCTTATAGTGAATGGCATTCTGGAATTAGGGAATTTTCGCCAAGTCAAACATAAACAAACATGGCTGCCATCATAAAGAATTTAGCTGCTGTTACCTTGGCTGACACGCATTTATTTTCTAAACAACATTACATTAGTCTCTTGTGCTCACCAGAGATGTGGTACATTGTAAACTAGTCTAGCTGTTAGGTCGCTAACATATGTTTTGTTTTTTGTCAGCACAACCTGTTGTTTAGACTGGTTTATGGAATGTGGATGTGTTCCGTGTAATGCTTGGATGATGAAGTTCGCATTTATCTTTTACAATAAATGGTAAAATTGAGGAATAAAGTTTAAGACCTTTATTTTTCATCAGTACAAAAAAGTATTTAGATGCTGTTCAGACAACAATGCTGTTTAGACGTGTTTGTTGCGTCATACGTTCTGTTGCTACTGTTCCAATCACATATTTGAGACCGTACGCTGCAGGGACCACTCAACAATGATCATACGTGTCAAATACGTGATCATACGCGTCAAAGGGTTAAGTAGTCATTGACTTTCCTTACTTTTGAGATCCATCAAATTATCCCATTGGGTAGTAATTTAATCATTTGTCAGCAGCTCACAGTTATAGACTGAATTGTCCGCCAATTTACATAGAAATACAATTTCCATCAACAATATAAATTGTCCCCCCTGGGGTTTTATATTGCTATGAAAAAAATGTGTTCTACAATAATACAACAAAGTTATAACATCCCAATGGCAATAACAATTAAAAATGAAAGCCAGTCTGATTTTGTGGGTATGTTCCCATTGTCCTCACTAGCTTCCTTTTATTGTCCACTGATCTGAAATGTCCTGAGGAAAATAAAGAGGAAACCCATCCAGTCACCTGGACAATCAGTAGTACTGAAAGGAGACAAGAAAAGGAGGCAAGTTTAAATGATTATCATAGTCATTACACCCTCAGCTTGTCTCATGTCAACCATGACCTTTAGATTGACAGGGTGAGTGACCCCCATGTAGCGCTATCTAACACTGCCTCACTGCAAAGAGTAATTTGTGTATTTTGCGGAGATAAATCTGAGATGGGGCTAGGGGGATTTTAATAATAATAATAATAATAATATGCCATTTAGCAGACGCTTTTATCCAAAGCGACTTAGTCATGTGCGCATACATTTTGGCGCATACAAAGGTGGTTTGAAGTCAGATACAAATCTGATTCCTGGTCATGCGACTTGTGTCGTGAGAATCTCCCCTTTCCTCAGTGGCGTCACATTAGTCTGTAGCCCAAACGGTTTGGACGCTCCAAACAGAAGTTGGCACATTGACGGTACCGACTTCAGATGAGCCCTTGGGGATTGTCTCATCTTTCTATAGAGTGGTTATAATAGTTTTATAGGCCAAACTGTTCAGGGGAAAACGTGAGATCTTGTTGAACGCCTTATAATTAATATCATTTGAAGAATAGGTTTGAGCTGTGTGTAACGCCCAGCTTCAAGTCCCTAGTTTCAGCACTGGACTCCCAGACATTCATTTTTTACATTTATGTTTGAGTCATTTAGAAGACACTCTGCCAGCGAACCACAGTCATTGGAAGCTCTCTTCATTTCCACAGGCAAAATCCAGTTCATGCCACTGAGAAGCACATTCTGTGCATTTTGTCCATAATTTACTTCTTAAAATTATGTTTTGATCAGTTAAATCATAGCTCAGATTTAACTAATGACTATGACACTGGTGACGATGATGGTTAGGATGACGAAGAAGGAAAATTAGAACAAAGTGTTCAATTTTAAACAAACAATACGTTTATAAAACCTTCCTTTTTCACAAGTCATTCAGGACATCTTATGGTATAGAGGGTGGGAAATGGTTTATGCCACATTTGGCAAAGCGCCAGGTGTAATACATTTTACACGGTATGAATTTGCTCATAAATAATTAGCAAAGCATCCATGCCGTAAACATTTTTGGATATAAGATCTGTATCTCCAACACAACTTCAACTATATCACTGTAAACAAATTGCTGTAAATTTACAGTAAAACATTTAGTTAGCTACTGTAATTATATATTACAGTACAGTACAGAGCAATGCATTATGGTGGTTCAAAGGCGTTCCACTACACTGCTGTAAAATTACAGCAATTTTACAGTAAAGCACTGTGAATTATGGTGCATTGTGGGGAAATGTTGTGGGCGGGGAAAGAACCTCTGACTCATTAACATATTTTAAAGCATGCCGTGTAACAGGCTATATTTGTTGCACCCATTAGTAAGAATGCTGTACCCCACTGATAACAGTACCATAACATAGATTGGAATCTAAAAACCTTTTCCTGTAAATATATAGTAATTTTCTGGCTACTGTGATGCCAGTAATTTGCTGTAATTCAATACCATACTGTATTTCTGAAGTGCCAAAACCCTTTTGAACACTAATGAGTGCATGGTATGGTTGTTTATGGCTCATTAACATACATTGACCAACAATATAAAAACAACTTGTAAAGTGTGGGTTACATGTTTCATGAGCTGAAATATAAGATCCCAAAAATGTTCCATACGCACAAAAAAAGCTTATTTCACTCAAATTTGTTTACATCCCTGTTAGTGAGCATTACTCCTTTGCCAAGATAATCCATCTACCTGACAGGTGTGGCATATCAAGAACCGGATTAAACAGCATTATCATTACACAGGTGCACCTTGTTGGGGAAAATAAAAGGCCACTCTAAAATGTGCAGCTTTGTCACACAACACAATGCCACAGATGTCTCAAGTTTTGAGGGAGCGTGAAATTGGCATGCTGACTGCAGGAATGTCCACCAGAGCTGTTTCCAGAGAATCAAATGTTAATTTCTCTACCATAAGCCGCCTCCAACGTCATTTTAGAGAATTTGGCAGTACGTCCAACCGGCCTCACAACCACAGACCACGTGTAACCATGCCAGCCAAGGACCTCCACAACCGGCTTCTTTACCTGCGGGATCGTCTGCGACCAGCTACCCGGACAGCTGATAAAACTGAGGAGTATTTCTGTCTGTAATAAAGCCCTTCTGTGGGGAAAAAAATAATTCTGATTGGCTGGGCCTGGCTCCTCAGTGGGTGGACCTATTTCCTCCCAGGCCCACACATGGCTGTGCCCCTGCGCAGTCATGTGAAATCCATAGATTAGGGCCTAATAAATTTATTTCAACTGACTGATTTACTGTAACAGTACAATCGTTGAAATCGTTGCATGTTGCTTTTCTATTTTTGTTCAGTGTATTTTGAGGCGTCTTGTAAAATATTATATTTGTTGCACCCGTTGCTGTACCAATTTATGTGCTGTACCAATTTAACTGCAAATATGGCTCCGTACACTTTTACGGCATGCCCAAACTGTGCAGAAACAATGTCCGCAGCCTGCACAGCCATCATCTGCAAGATCTGTAAAGACAACCACTCCACCTCAGACTGTACCTCCACACGCCCCTGCAACCTGTGCGGGAAAGAGGGCCATTTCTTCAGAACCACCAACCCAAATCCCAAACCCACCCCCTCCACCAGACAACAACAATGAAGACCCAGTCCTTTCCACAGGCACTGCCCAACCAACCACCCAATATGTCTCAGAAACGGCCTCCATCCCTGTCACCACCCAAGACGTCCCAGACCCCTACCAGCCCCTCCACGTTGCACCCGCAACAAATCCCTTCCTTGCCACTTCGACCCCCTCTAAACCCCTGGTCAAAGGGAAGCCGGTTTAGAGAGAGGTCATACAACCGGAAGACCCCCTCACCACACAACTCCAGTTCTTAAGATGACAACGACCCAAACTGGACAAACTTACTAAACGTAAAACACTAGACAAACAACAGACCAACAAGAGACCAGACCAGAAGACCACCCCAGAACCCAAACCCAGAAGCCAGCAAACACGACCCACCAAACCCCCTATCCCCTCAGAGAAACCGTCTCCCCCTCCCAGAACCCTCATCATACCAACCCCTTCTCTACCCTAGTCCATTACTTCCTCTGATCGTTCCTCCCTACCCCTTACTGTCCCTAATTCCCCACTCCCACCACAAACAGCCCCTGACCCCCCTACCATACCCCCTACTGCCCCTGACCCCTCTCCCCTGCTCCTTAGCGACACAGATCCACACCCCTTAGCCCTCCTTAGCCACACCGCACAGCAGCAATCCAGCCAGCCTCAGTCCAGACCCCTCGGACCCTCCGAACCGCCTTCTCCCCTCCCAGCATCCCCCATTCCATCACCTAGACAGTACAGGGTTTCACCAGGCAGTCAGTGGGGAGGCATGTCAAGACCAGTGAACAGCCAAGAACCACCCAACACAAACGGCCCTCATCCAAATCTGCAATTACATAGATAACATCGCTCGTCAGGTTGTCCTTCCTCCCCTCTGCAGATCCAACACCAGTCCCGGTTCCAGCACCAGACCCAGATCCAGACCCAGTCACAGCACCAGAACACCGGAAGAGGCATGGAGGAGGGACCAAACACCAGACCTTCACCCGGAGCAAGCGGACCACAGGGGAGAGCAACATTTGAACTCTGGGTTTAGGGCTCCCTCTTGTGTCTGCTTGCTCCTCAGGTTGTACTTTCTCCCCTCTGCAGATCCAGCACCAGCACCAGTACGAATCCAGATTCCATTGGCCAGTCCCAGCACCAGAGCACCAGACGAGGCGCAGAGGAGGGACCAAAGATCACACCTTCACGCGGAGCGAGGAGGCCACAGGGAATTACCATAATTGACCTCTGGGTCTAAGAGGCAATTTATGCTTAATCTGAAAATGTGGTCGGATTCTCCGAATGGAGGTTGTGACGCAATTGCCAACCAGGTTTTCCCACAACACCAGCACCAACCCTGGACACAGCACCGACCAACCAGAACTGCCAATTCCTTTCAGCAACTGCCAGCCCAGACCCCAACCCTTTCCTTCCCCTCCCCTCCCCCAACACAAAGACACATTGTGGATTGACTGACTGAATGGACTGACAGATTCTTCTGAATCTTTTTTGATTAATTGATTGCTTTTATTTGTTTTTGTTTGATTGGATGACCATATGTTTTTGCCTAATTTTAATTGATTACTTATTGTTTGAATTGTTTATTATTTGGAATTTTTAATTAATGATGGATTGAATTTTAACTTGAATGAATGCATTTTGGAATAACCAAATAAAATGACTGGATGGTTGAGTGTCTATTTAATCTGTTTTGCCCTGCAGTCACTGCCAGTTTAGAAGCTTTTGTTAAATATTTGAAGGAAACCAGATCAAAGTATGATGACCAAAGTATGAAAATGACTGTTGCTTCTACATTGATAAAGTTTGATCATAAAGTTACTGGTCGTCTCCCCCATGTCAAACCCGTGGATTCATTATTAAGTCGACAAGGTGACATCACCTTAACTCTCATTTTTATACACCAATGATAACATGATATCTCTTACCTAATTTAAATAAGTACCGCCTTGTAACCAACATCGGAGAAGGCGTGTTTGCAGTGGAGCGTGGTTTATATAGCTTGATAGGTGCCAAAATTTCACTCTAGGGTGTCAGAAAATATAATTACAAGTTTATCCTATATATCTATGACAAAGATACTTATATGTTACCCCTTTCATCCATGTTGGGTGTTAGCTAGTTACAGGCTAGCTAGGTCTACAGCCAGTATGGAACAAAAGGGGGGCAAGGGTCAATCAAAACTGACGCAGTTGTCAAGTCAACACATCTGTCAGTGCTGCTGTGAACCACATTGCGAGAAACATGACAAACTATATACATGCATACATACATACAGTGCATTCAGAAAGTATTCAGACTCATTTTTTTCCACATTTTGTTACGTTACAGTCTTATTCTAAAATGGATTAAATTGTTTTTCCCCATCATCAATCTACACACAATACCCCATAATGACAAAACTTGTAAGATTTTTTTGCACATTTATAAAAAATGTAACACTGAAATATCACATTTACATAAGTATTCAGACCCTTTACTCAGTACTTTGTTGAAGCACCTTTGGCAGCGATTACAGCCTTGAGTCTTCTTGGGTATGACACTACAAGCTTGGCACACCTGTATTTGGGGAGATTCTCCCATTCTTCTCTGCAGATCCTCTCAAGCTATGTCAGGTTGGATGAGGAGAGTCGCTGCAAAGGTATTTTCAGGTCTCTCCAGAGACTGTGTGCTTAGGGTCGTAGTCCTGTTGGAAGGTGAACCTTGCCCCAGTCTGAGGTCCTGAGCGCTCTGGAGCAGGTTTTCATCAAGGATCTCTCTGTACTTTGCTCCGTTCATCTTTCCATCAATCCTGGCTAGTCTCCCAGTCCTTGACACTGAAAAACATCCCTATAGCATGATGCTGCCACCACCATGCTTCACCGTAGGGATGGTGCCAGATTTTCTCCAGACGTGACATTGAACATAGTTGGTTAGCTTTAGCTATCTGCACATTCATGCATGGAGGCTAGCTATGACAATCAGTTTCTACTGCTAGTAGTATATGGGATTATTGCCGCATTCAAAACAACTGGGAACTCGGAACTGGGAACTCGGAAATCTCCAACTTCCGACTTCAGTGCGTTGAAGACAACTGGAACTCTGAAAAAAACGACCTCAGACTGTTTTCTTTTTTTGAACGGTCATCCAACTCGGAATTCCAACTCGGGAACTCTGGCCTCTTTCTAGAGCCCCGACTTTTCGACATGATAATCACTGACGTCATGATTTGACCTCGTATTTTTCCAAGTTCCCAGTTGTCTTGAAAGCACTATACAGTGGGGGGAAAAAGTATTTAGTCAGCCACCAATTGTGCAAGTTCTCCCACTTAAAAAGATGAGATAGGCCTGTCATTTTCATCATAGGTACACGTCAACTATGACAGACAAATCGAGAAAGAAAATTTCCAGAAAATCACATTGTAGGATTTTTTATGAATTTATTTGCAAATTATGGTGGAAAATAAGTATTTGGTCACCTACAAACAAGCAAGATTTCTGGCTCTCACAGACCTGTAACTTCTTCTTTAAGAGGCTCCTCTGTCCTCCACTCGTTACCTGTATTAATGGCACCTGTTTGAACTTGTTATCAGTATAAAAGACACCTGTCCACAACCTCAAACAGTCACACTCCAAACTCCACTATGGCCAAGACCAAAGAGCTGTCAAAGGACACCAGAAACAAAATTGTAGACCTGCACCAGGCTGGTAAGACTGAATCTGCAATAGGTAAGCAGCTTGGTTTGAAGAAATCAACTGTGGGAGCAATTATTAGGAAATGGAAGACATACAAGACCACTGATAATCTCCCTCGATCTGGGGCTCCACGCAAGATCTCACCCCGTGGGGTCAAAATGATCACAAGAACGGTGAGCAAAAATCCCAGAACCACACGGGGGGACCTAGTGAATGACCTGCAGAGAGCTGGGACCAAAGTAACAAAGCCTAACATCAGTAACACACTACGCCGCCAGGGACTCAAATCCTGCAGTGCCAGACGTGTCCCCCTGCTTAACCCAGTACATGTCCAGGCCTGTCTGAAGTTTGCTAGAGTGCATTTGGATGATCCAGAAGAGGATTGGGAGAATGTCATATGGTCAGATGAAACCAAAATAGAACTTTTTGGTAAAAACTCAACTCGTCGTGTTTGGAGGACAAAGAATGCTGAGTTGCATCCAAAGAACACCATACCTACTGTGAAGCATGGGGGTGGAAACATCATGCTTTAGGGCTGTATTTCTGCAAAGGGACCAGGACGACTGATCCGTGTAAAGGAAAGAATGAATGGGGCCATGTATCGTGAGATTTTGAGTGAAAACCTCCTTCCATCAGCAAGGGCATTGAAGATGAAACGTGGCTGGGTCTTTCAGCATGACAATGATCCCAAACACACCGCCCGGGCAACAAAGGAGTGGCTTCGTAAGAAGCATTTCAAGGTCCTGGAGTGGCCTAGCCAGTCTCCAGATCTCAACCCCATATAAAATCTTTGGAGGGAGTTGAAAGTCTGTGTTGCCCAGCGACAGTCCCAAAACATCACTGCTCTAGAGGAGATCTGCATGGAGGAATGGGCCAAAATACCAGCAACAGTGTGTGAAAACCTTGTGAAGACTTACAGAAAACGTTTGACCTGTGTCATTGCCAACAAAGGGTATATAACAAAGTATTGAGAAACTTTTGTTATTGACCAAATACTTATTTTCCACCATAATTTGCAAATAAATTCATAAAAAATCCTACAATGTGATTTTCTGGATTTTTTTTCCTCATTTTGTCTGTCATAGTTGACGTGTACCTATGATGACATGTAGCTAGCTAGCTAAACAAATTGCACAATTGGTGGCTGACTAAATACTTTTTTTCCCCACTGTAAGGTTAATTGTTTAGCTAGCTAGCTACATGTCTTAACAAAATGATCCACTTTGCCAGATTACAGGTCCCATCAAGTTAGCCAGGTGTGTCTGGGGGTGATTACGATCATCTATTGTATTTCATGAACATGTGTGCATGTCTAGACAATAGTGACCCATCCACTTAGCGTGATGTGGCTGGGGGGTGGTTATAACATTTATTTCACATGACCCATCAACTTAGACAAGTGTGTCTGGGTAAGAATCATTGAATAATTATAAAATATTTATAAAATATTTATCTGGACACTTTCTATTTTTGAAATTGCTTCCCTGCAAATATGCAAGTAACCGTTTCACTACACCATTTACACCTTCTGTATCCCGTGCATGTGACAAATACGCTTTGATTTTATTTGATATGGTGTGTGTTTACCAGAGACGGCAATGTGAAGAACAACATAACCTGCACCAAAGTCAGATTAGGATATAGGCCAAGGACTAGATAAAGTTTATTTTTACTACTACTTTCACCACTTTTAGTCTTGAAATCTTTGGTTGTTTACTACACTACCTTACTCTGTTTAGCACATGGCCTCACATGTGAATCCTTAAAGAGATGGGTGGGGCTAAGGGTTAAGAAGGTGTGAAGGATGCTGAATGGGTGTAGACAAATAAGAGCTCTCCAGTATGTGTACCAAAACATTTAAGGGCCATTTTCTCAGAAATGGGGTTATAAATTTATTAACTTTCAAAGCAGAATTACTTTCCCATTGTTACTCAACTGCAGTGTATGATATACCATTTTCAAGCCCTGAGTCTCTACTTTTATCCAATGTAAAAAAACACAATTTCCAATTTTTCTGCATAGGACCGAATCGAGCCGGTCGGTCACATTTACTGTTTGAGTGGTTTGCTAAGTCCTTCTGGTCTGTTTTGCCCTGTAATCGCAGCCAGTTTGGAAGCTATTGTTTAGGCCTTTTGAAGTGCAACTGATATAAAACACAAAATATTCATAAAAGTGCTGGAATATACACATACCTAGCAGCCAACCTGCTTGCAGCAATCACATGTAATTATTGTAAAATACCAATGCTGTATCGTGGCTCTGATATTACAGTAACATACATTAAGCTGGTGGCAATTTGCTGTGAATATTACAGTACTGTACTTCACACAAAGCAGAGATTTGCAAAGATACATCAAATGGAATTACTTTGGAAATGTAAATTACCTTCAAGACCAACAACATTCTCAGTAACGGTTACGGAAACTTTTCTCTTGATATGACTGAGATGTGTTTTTTTAATCAACCTTAGTTCAATGCACTGACTGTACGTCGCTCTGGACAAGAACATCTGCTAAATGTCCAAAATGTAATTGTAAAATGAACACTTGCAAAGCACACTGCTGGGCATTATTCGAATGAGCTCCGCCCTCAAATTAGTTATATTTTGATCAAATTTGGCCTTTTCTGGGGGCGGAGCTCATTAAAATAATACCTCAGCAGTGTGCTTTACAAGTTACATTTTTACATTTCAATTTCGGTCATTTAGCAGACGGTCTTGTCCAGAGCGCCTTACAGTCAGTGCATTAAACTAAGGTAGCTAAAAAAATAACATATCACAGTCATAGCAAGGAAAAATATTATGTCACCATTATCGAAAATGCTGTTGTAGTTAAGCGGGTTACTTGCAAGTTTATGATTGTATTTGAAATAATTAAAAAACTTGTATTCTAAGTAAACTGTTACAAAATACATTAACTGAACTGCAGGCCAGTGAAATACAAATGACAAAATAGTTGTTGAAGCTATAGAGATATTTACATGAAGTAGATGTAACAGAAATAAGCCCATTGTTGGTACTAGCTGCCTGCACTGTAAATCCGCAACAGCTTACTAACCACTGTGCTTCCAGTGATGTACTGTAAATTCTAGAAATGCAGCATGTTGGTGTAGTCTGGTATTAGAGTAATATACTGTAAATGTGTGTTTCAGTAATTTACTGGCTTCTGTGCTGCCAGTGTTTTACTGTAAATGTACAGTTACCAATTGTATTTAAACTTCACACTCAGGTTGCAGTGACCATTAAAAAGGGCTTCATTATAATTTCATTTCATTCATTGAGCCAATTGTTTGATCGTACTTTCAAATTAATCAAATGCCAATGTTCCCTCCTATGATTTCCTCTGCTATGAATGCTCAGCTTAACACTGGTAGAAAGCAAGAGGGGGATTGGGAGAAAGGGAGAGAGACAGAAAGAGGGATGGCTACCCAAACACAATAGTCCTACATGGTTTGGAAAGAGGCTCTAGAGAGATGAACTGCAGAGGTGTGGGTGTGTGTAGATGGAATTGAGAGAGGGAGGGTACCACTCTACTCAACAGAATGCCCCCAGGCCTCGGGTCCAGAGGTAAATGGAGAATGACATTTTAAATAGTACACATTATGATTTGGAGGAGCACGGTGAGAAAAACACTAGTGGTGAACAGAACCTGCCAGCAGCCTTTTTGACCTCCCCCTATATTAAGATGGAACGAAACAGTCTCGCAGCTTGTACTGTCTAACAAAATGTAGAAGGCAATTTAGAGCTTTTAGAAAGGTGCTGTCTGTAAGGTACGCTTCCAAACCGCAAAGTGAAATACTAGGACATTGCTAAACAAAAATGTGATATAGATGGTCAAAACAGCCTTTTACAAACAGCAGGTCTTTCACCTGCACTGGAAACAAAATGGTTAATTAAGTGGTTTTGGCTTTGCTCTTGCCAGAACTCTCGCTCATTTCGATAGTATGATAGCCAGTCTGTCACTGATGTACTGCTGTGAATGGTCCTAATAATAGTAATGATAATTATATATGCCATTTAGCAGATGCTTTAATTAAAATTACTCTAGTCAAGCGTGCATACATTTTCGTATGGGTGGGCCAGGCAGGAATCAATTCCACAACCCTTGGCATTGCAAGTGCCATGCTCTACCCACTGAGCCACAAAGGACCACTACTGGTGCAAATTGTCCTCCAAGCGTTTAGCGGGTGCTCCACTGTGACCTCTTTATAGGCTTGTCATTAGTGATGTTACGTTTGATACCGGAGCTCCGAGGCTTGCGTCGAAATCGCTAAGCAGTTCAGTTCGAAGCAGTGTGCCGATGCCTGTATCACTTTATCAGAAGCATGTGATCAATGATGTCCGAAGCTTCGTTTCGTCGAACAACCACCTGATTAGTTTGACATTGGTTTCGGTAGAGGACAAAAAGGCTACTATGCGCACTCGTGCGTGTGTGGGACGTCATCTATAATAATTTGGCTGCTCTAAATTATTTTGACCAACAGGTGCCACTAGTGTACACTGTGTTGTTCAAAGCCTTGACTAACCTATTTTCGACACAATTGGCTGGAAAGCCTCAATGCTTCAGGACGCTTCATTTCCCCATCACTACTTATCATGTATCATGGAGCTCGCTGGCACCAGAGATGCGGGCCAGACCACACAAGCACAGAGAAGGCACTTGTCAAACCTAATCCTCTTAGTCAAGATTTAAGAGTTGCCAGGCCCGTTGGACATGTATCATTGTCTTAAAGGGGCAGTGCAGTCAAAATAGATTTTCCTGGTTTTTATAATGATATTTCCACACTATGAGGTCTAAATAATGATATAATGCCCTTTTAGTGTAATTTTTTTATTTCAGCCTGTTCAGGTGGAATGGAGTTTTTGGCCCACAGCATGGCATCACAAGCTGATCTGATTATTCTGAACATTGACCAGTGATCTTTTATTTGCATATATATCCTACTTTGCAGGAGTTAGCAGGGTAGGCTCTTGACGAAAATAATCTGACACCTGTCCGTGGCCCACGGTTAGGCGAGAACGAGTAGGAAAGGAGGGTTCCATGACAGAGTGAAAATAACATGGGCTCATAGATCATTCTCATGCAGTGTTGTCAAACAGAGACACAGACTGATGGATAGAGAAGTAGATAGGCAGACACCAGGCAAGACACATGCACGCCCCATCTGGCCCAGCTCTATTCCTTGGTACTGAAGACACAAACACACATACACTCATATGTGCACGCACACACACACACACACACGTACACATACATGTGTGCAAACACACACACTCATGCACCAAGACACACTGAGGCCACATTCATCTACATTCAAACGGAGTGTCCTCCGCTCTTTGAGCCAAGCTGTCAATTTGTAGAACGGCAAGCTCTGGACGAGGGCATCTACCCTTCAGCAAGAGAGACTCACACTACCAAGAGAGAGAAAGGGAAAGAAGGAGAGCAGGGGGAACACTCTCTGTACCTATCCTCTGAGGATGACCATTTAAAAAAGGGGAAAAGTCAGGGATGGCCACTGTCTAACCCCGTTTATACCTGGTTCTAACATGCGTATTTTCTCTTGAGCTTGTCCACATTTTGATTGTGCCCACATTTTCAGACATGTGTCTACACATGGCACGGCTCCAGAATGCAACCATTTAGTTGCATTTTGCAACCCTTTGACTTGGCTGTGCAAGTAAAACATTTAATTGGTCACGTCGGTGCGAGTTGCACAGTCTACATGGTGACCTCACTCAAAAAGTCACATTTGTTAGGAGGCTAAAACCATGATTTGGTCAAACTGTAAAGTACATTATCTTCATGATTCCTGTAATGAAAGTGCCTGCCCTGCCCCTGTGCCTGTTTGGCTGGGGCCTGCGGTTGTGACGAACAAGCCACTCTCACTGCCTTTCCAGGGAGATACAAAAAAAAGCTCAGGAAAAATAAAATCTAATTATGATTGAAAAACATTTCAAAATCCAACTGCGGGAAAAACACAGCTATCCTGTGTAATACTATTGTCACCATTGAAGAGAGGAGGTCCTCAGCTTTCTCTAGGTATTTATTTCTCAACTCTAAATATTAAACTCAATAGCAACTATTTTACAACCAAGATAATTGATATTGCTTTGAGATATCGGCCATTGTGATTGTATTGGGTAGTAGGCTACAAATGCAAAACATTTTAGGACATTACATTTACTGTTAGAGGTTACTAGCAGTGGGTATTATATTTAGAGTTAGCGATCTAGCTAATGTGTTTTGAGTTTCCACTTACTCAGTACAGGTGGTGAATTAGCCCCAAATGAATTAGCCTATGATATTAGTGCACATAAAGATGTAGGCAAATTCATCCCACAAATTCTTTTTTTTTTTTAATATTCTGGAGCCCCATTTTTACAGTAAAATATAACAACAAGCCTAATTGGCAACCCAAAATCCATGACAATCACTGGATTATATCAAATCAAACATCAAAATATTTTGAATAACAACATTTTAGATTAAACAAGTTATTTCTTGAATACCATCTCCATAGTCTATTACAGTTCTTAATAAAGCTCTGTGAATGACTTTATAAGATGATTACACTTTTTTTTTTATTGCGTGACGCTGAGGAAAAATTGGTGCGCCCAAATCATGGGCTGGTGCCACCAACTGAAAAACCTAGTGGCACCAGGCGGAAATGTTAGTCAGGAACCCTGCCTGTTATTAAAATGTGTCTCTTATCCATCCACTGTGTCTGGATTGTGACCAGATTTCCTGGTCCCTTCCTGTATGCAAATTGTTTTCACTGTCATTGCGACGTAGTGTGATGTTCACAGGGGACCGTTCTCTAGGAGACTTTTATCTACTTCCCTCTATGTTCCTGGGATATCATTGAGGACCAGGTCAGGATGTTTTTAGGAAATTCTCAGGAAATTCAGTGTATCAGTCATCAGGAATTCGCCTGATGGTCCCAGAGAAACATTCCCCTCTACTGTCTACCCACCTACCTGGGCATGCGCACCCTCATTTCACTAGACATCCCCCTTGTTACTGTTGCTGAGCCCATCAAGGCCTTGACTGGTGAACCAATGATCCATTCACAGCTCTTTGTCTGTTGGCACAGGGACACCCACACACACAGTGCTTTTAACATAGTGTTTTTAACTTACATATTTGACAAACTTTGACATACATAATTACCTTGTGCATGGTCATGTATACAGTAATTATTATTAGAACTCACAACCTCTTGGTTCACAGCATTCCAATCTACATGCTGCACCACCAAGTCTGTGTCAATGCCTGATTTCCCTTGTACTGCTACACTTTGCACTTCAAAGTAAATCTTAGCGCTGTTAAAAATACAGTCAAGAAAAACAATTGTATTTATCATGGTGATTCAGGAGTAACATTAAAACAGAGTAATATGCCCCACCAACATACAGTGCCTCCAGAAAGTATTCATACCCATTGATTCCACATGTTGTTGTGTTACACCCTAAATCCATAATAACGAAGTGAAAACATGTTTTTAGACATTTTCATTTGGGCTAGATCAGCTTTAATATTGCAGATAGATTGTAACTTCCATCAATGTAATTGTCTGCATCACTTCCAATCCCCCATATGTTTTTTTTCTCTCTCAAACTCTATCTATCTATCTATCTATCTATCTATCTATCTATCTATCTATCTATCTATCTATCTATCTATCTATCTATCTATCTATCTATCTATCTATCTATCTATCTATCTATCTATCTATCCTTTATAGCTCAATTGGTAGAGCATGGCACTTGTAATGCCAGGGTAGTGGGTTTGATCCCCGGGATCACCCATACATAAAAATGTATGCAAAGTTTGGGGTCACTTTTCTTGTTTTTTTTTTTGGAAAGAAAAGCAATATTTTGTCCATTAAAAGAACATCAAATTGATCAGAAATACAGTGTAGACATTGTTAATGTTGTAAATGGCTATTGTAGCTGGAAACGGCTGATTTTAATGGAATATCTAAATAGGCATACAGAGGCCCATTATCAGCAACCATCAGTCCTGTGTTCCAATGGCACGTTGTGTTTGCTAATCCAAGTTTATCATTTTAAAAGGCTAATTGATCATTAGCAAACCCTTTTGCAATTATGTTAGCACAGCTGAAAACTGTTGCACTGATTAAAGAAGCAATAAAACTGGCCTTCTTGAGACTAGTTGAGTATCTGGAGCATCAGCAATTGTGGGTTTGATTACAGCATCAAAATGGCCAGAAACAAAGAACTTTCTTCTGAAACTCTATTCTTGTTCTGAGAAATGAAGGCTATTCAATGTTTTTTATTGCTTATTTTTATTGCTTCTTTAATCAGCACAACAGTATTATTATATTAATTAATTGCCAAGAAACTGAAGATCTCGTACAACGCTGTGTACTACTCCCTTCACAGAACAGCGCAAACTGGCTCTAACCAGAATAGAAAGAGGAGTGGGAGGCCCCGGTGCACAACTGGGCAAGAGGACAAATACATTATAGTGTCTAGTTTGAGAAACAGGTGCCTCACAGGTCCTCAACTGGCAGCTTCATTAAATAGTACCCGCAAAACACCAGTCTCAACGTCAACAGTGAAGAGGTGACTCTGGGATGCTGACCTTCTAGGCAGAGTTGCAAAGAAAAAGCCATATCTCAGACTGGCCAATAAAAAGAAAAGATTAAGATGGGCAAAATAACACAGACACTGGACTTTTTCTTTGCAACTCTGCCTAGAAGGTCAGCATCCCAGAGTCGCCTCTTCACTGTACTGTGATGTTTCACAAAAGTTCTGAACCCTTCTATTCTCATTGTTTCTACAGATTGTAAATTGAAAAAAACATTTTTTTCTAAAAGTGTTATTATATTATTGATCGATTGACTATGACTTTTCAGATCACACAGTAGTGCTATCTGCAGGGTTAGCTCCAGGTAAATATTTCAATCCATCAGCCATTCCTGGACCGGTGTCCAAAAACGAGCTACACATGGACAGTACCAAAACAAACGATCTAATGATTCTGTCTCTTCGCAGCACAATCTGCAGAGCTGGGAAATTGTATCCCCCATGTAAATAACATTCTATTCTATTCTGTTTTTAGACATTTTAGCAAATGTATTGAAAATGAAATACAGAAATATCTTCTGGCTCTTTCCTTATTCTGAAGAATGTTTTTCCCCACTTATTTTCTTGTTCGTACTTTTAAAAACATTCACCTCAAACAAGTGCACACTTTAAATTACATAACATAAATGCACTACCTAAAGCAGAATTCAAAAATGTCCCACAAATAACCTTGTTTTACTGTACAATTTCACATGAAAACCAAAATGTATTTCACATTCATACAATAGTTATTTTTGTCATGTGTTTCTGATTGTTTTTCTATATACCTCTACCAATATAGAAAACTGACAACAATACATTCAGCTTTAAGATAGTAGCACCTCCGTAAAATCGTCTCTCTCTCATGCACCCACACTGCGTGCGCAGTGAGTTTACCAGCTCATGAGCACAACTTTACACAAAACCAATAACATGTAAAACGAACTCAGAAATCCCTAACAAGTGGATTCTTTATCAAATCTCCTAGACAAAATCCAGCTACTCAGTAAACAGTTTCTATGACTTGTAAATCGTTTTTACCTCAGCTAGCATCAAGCTAACATAAATCCAGTACAAGTAGGCTACTCAGTAAACAGTTTCTGTGACTTGTAAATACTTTTTTTACCTCAGCTAGCATCAAGCTAACCTGTACTCTCACTCATTGTAACTCGCGTTCTTCTCTCACTCAGTTCGACACAAAAACAACACCAAACCTTCCCTAACGTGATAACACCTTGACAAAGTTGTTTAATACATTTACATTTAGCAGACGCTCTTATCCAGAGCGACTTACAGTTAGTGAGTGCATACATTATTATTTTTAAAATGTCATACTGGCCCCCCGTGGGAATCGAACCGACAACCCTGGCATTACAAACACCATGCTCTACCAACTGATCTACATCCCTGCCGGCCATTCCCTCCCCTACCCTGGGCCAATTGTGCGCCTCCCCATGGGTCTCCCGGTCGCAGCCAGCTACGACAGAGCCTGGATTCGAACCAGGATCTCTAGTGGCACAGCTAGCACTGCGATGCAGTGCCTTAGACCACTGCGCCACTCAGGAGACAATAGCATGTTATTACATATTCTTTCGATATTAGAACGTTTTTAAGTTCTATTACATAACTGTAATAGTAAAGAGAATGGACACAAGTTTACATCTGCAAAGTTCTGGCGCTTTCTTTATTCTGAAGAATGGTGCGCACGCTTGGCCAGAACTTGCTGTTTCTCCTACTACCACAGTGCAACACCGCCATCTATTGGCATGATGGACTACTAATGCTCAAGCATGTAGAGTATACCATTTAGATTAATTAAGACAAAAAAACTAATAGGTTTTTAAAAATTATAATAAAGGGGTGTCTGTTTTTAGTGACTTTGTTTTCAACCCATAACAGATACACTATCCAAAGTGTAATTAATAACTTCACTATGCTCAAACAGATATTTGATGTCTGCTTTTTAAATGTTTACCCATCTACCAATAGGTGCCCTTCTTTGCGAGACCCCCCTGGTCTTTGTGGTTGAATCGGTGTTTGAAATTCACTGCTTGACTGAGGGACCTTACAGATAATTGTTTGTGTGGGTTACAGAGATGAGGTAGTCATTCAGAATTCATGTTAAACACTATTATTGCACACAGAGTGAATCCATGTAACTTATTATGTGATTTGTTAAGCACATTCTTACTCCTGAACTTATTCAGGCTTGCTATAACAAATGGGTTGTATACTTATTGACTCATGACATTTCAGCTTTTCATTTTTAATGAATTTGTAAAAATTCCTAAAAACATGAATCCACTTTGACATTATTGGGCCAATAACACAAAATCTCAATTTAATCCATTTAAAATTCAGGCTATAACACAACAACATTTGGAAAAAGGTATGGTGTGTGAATACTTTCTGAAGGCACTGTATACCATTTAGCAGACAACACATGCATACAGTTTCATATAGATGGCTCTAGCAGAAATCAAACCCACGCCTGCTGGCTTTGCAAGCACCGTGCTCTAGCAACTGAGCCACACAGGACCATCTTAAAGCAGTTGT
Organism: Coregonus lavaretus; assembly: GCF_964263955.1. Lineage (NCBI taxonomy): Eukaryota > Metazoa > Chordata > Actinopteri > Salmoniformes > Salmonidae > Coregonus > Coregonus lavaretus. Next base: position 75,048,232 of record NC_139988.1, on the reverse strand, counting down.
GTTTTACACACCCCTTATGTGGAGCATTCAGCAGCTGCTTAATGGTGTCTGATCTGTAGTATCTGCAGCCAGGTCTCCTGTGACACAAGTCAGTATTCGACGTCCATCCATGTCTGAGGACATCGGGAGATGACGTGGAAACCGGCCACTAGGGACAACAGTGAGCGCTGTTTCGGTGTTGCCAGGGCATTGAGGTTGGGGATGGCGGATGTGCGTAAGCTTCTGCCTCTGATTTCAAAAGTTGCAAGTTTGAATACAGCAATAGAAAGTCGTTTTTTAGATTTTTGTTTTAAGCCTATCCCAAACCTTAACCCTTACCTTAAAACCCCCTAAGGTCAATGTCCGCGCACCAGCGTACATCTAATTAGCATAATACAAAAATCCCCATAACAATCCGTCAGATTAACCTCTTAAATGTGAAGTCCCCATATCTGATGCTCTGATAGGCTACTACCAGGTCCTCCACAAGACCATTAAGTGGTATAATACTTTTTTTACCACTTTGTGGACATTGCTACAGTAAATGCTTTCATTCTCCACAAGCAGATGGCCAAAGCTAACGGTCAACCCCCTCTCTTCCAGTTGGCCTTCTGAGAGTAGCTTGTGTTGGAAATGGCTGAATTGGGGGCCCAAAGCAACCTCACAACCATCACAAGACCCCCACTCAAGGTGAGCGCCACTATCCAACACACATGCCAAAAGACAAAAGGAAGAACTGCAAGCATTGCACAAAACACAAGGGGGGAAAAATTGGTGAAATACCAGATCTTCTGTCCGAAATGCCAGTTCACTTTTTGTTTCCTGGCAGAGAGGGACTGCTTCAAAGACTATCACGACATGCACAAGCTACAGTGAAAGTGAAATCTAATCATCTACACCTGGGATGTAAAACGAACACGAATGCCATTTGTAAATAGTTCCGCTTATTTCTATTTTTGCACCTTTTGTAGTGAAGGACACGTGTGTAACCAAGTTTGTGTTTGATAAGACATTTTTGTATATATTTTTCATGTACAGTGGGGAAAAAAAGTATTTAGTCAGCCACCAATTGTGCAAGTTCTCCCACTTAAAAAGATGAGAGAGGCCTGTAATTTTCATCATAGGTACACGTCAACTATGACAGACAAAATGAGGAAAAAAAATCCAGAAAATCACATTGTAGGATTTTTAATGAATTTATTTGCAAATTATGGTGGAAAATAAGTATTTGGTCAATAACAAAAGTTTCTCAATACTTTGTTATATACACTTTGTTGGCAATGACACAGGTCAAACGTTTTCTGTAAGTCTTCACAAGGTTTTCACACACTGTTGCTGGTATTTTGGCCCATTCCTCCATGCAGATCTCCTCTAGAGCAGTGATGTTTTGGGGCTGTCAATGGGCAACACGGACTTTCAACTCCCTCCAAAGATTTTCTATGGGGTTGAGATCTGGAGACTGGCTAGGCCACTCCAGGACGTTGAAATGCTTCTTACGAAGCCACTCCTTCGTTGCCCGGGCGGTGTGTTTGGGATCATTGTCATGCTGAAAGACCCAGCCACGTTTCATCTTCAATGCCCTTGCTGATGGAAGGAGGTTTTCACTCAAAATCTCACGATACATGGCCCCATTCATTCTTTCCTTTACACGGATCAGTCGTCCTGGTCCCTTTGCAGAAAAACAGCCCCAAAGCATGATGTTTCCACCCCCATGCTTCACAGTAGGTATGGTGTTCTTTGGATGCAACTCAGCATTCTTTGTCCTCCAAACACGACGAGTTGAGTTTTTACCAAAAAATTCTATTTTGGTTTCATCTGACCATATGACATTCTCCCAATCCTCTTCTGGATCATCCAAATGCACTCTAGCAAACTTCAGACGGGCCTGGACATGTACTGGCTTAAGCAGGGGGACACGTCTGGCACTGCAGGATTTGAGTCCCTGGCGGCGTAGTGTGTTACTGATGGTAGGCTTTGTTACTTTGGTCCCATCTCTCTGCAGGTCATTCACTAGGTCCCCCCGTGTGGTTCTGGGATTATTGCTCACCGTTCTTGTGATCATTTTGACCCCACGGGGTGAGATCTTGCGTGGAGCCCCAGATCGAGGGAGATTATCAGTGGTCTTGTATGTCTTCCATTTCCTAATATTTGCTCCCACAGTTGATTTCTTCAAACCAAGCTGCTTACCTATTGCAGATTCAGTCTTCCCAGCCTGGTGCAGGTCTACAATTTTGTTTCTGGTGTCCTTTGACAGCTCTTTGGTCTTGGCCATAGTGGAGTTTGGAGTGTGACTGTTTGAGGTTGTGGACAGGTGTCTTTTATACTGATAACAAGTTCAAACAGGTGCCATTAATACAGGTAACGAGTAGAGGACAGATGAGCCTCTTAAAGAAGAAGTTACAGGTCTGTGAGAGCCAGAAATCTTGCTTGTTTCTAGGTGACCAAATACTTATTTTCCACCATAATTTGCAAATTAATTCATTAAAAATCCTACAATGTGATTTTCTGGATTTTTTTTTCTTATTTTGTCTGTCATAGTTGACGTGTACCTATGATGAAAATTACAGGCCTCTTTCATCTTTTTAAAGTGGGAGAACATGCACAATTGGTGGCTGACCAAATACTTTTTTTCCCCACTGTATATCTATTGCTTTTTTATTGTTTTTCTAAACAGTTCATTTGTATGTGGGACCAATACATTGGATATACCTAGGCTAAACGTTCAGGCATTTTGGAGAGGTTGAAAAAACACTAGGATGTCCCCTGTATGTCCCCCGACACCACCACAATGTTTGAGAGAGGTTGGTGTTGTAGAAATTTAGATTTTAAAGTGAACAATAACTTTTAGGCACATCCAGTGTGCAAAAACAGTGCAATTACCACATTTGAACACTTTGGAGAGGTTGAAAGGACACTTGAATGTACCCTGGATACCCCATAACACCGCCACAATGTTTGAGTGACTTTGATATGGTAGAAATTGTGTTTTTATACTGAAAAAAAAATATTTAGGGATTGCAAATATGTAATAGCACTGGAATTATCTAGTTTACAGACATATACCACTTTGGAGAGGTTTAGGGACACTTGGAAACATCCAGTGACCACACCTGACACCACTTACTAAAACAACTGCCCATTTCTAGTTATTAGGTCTATCAATCCCATTTTATTTTCTGATATTGTTCACATATTGTGGAAGCCATCTGATGTATTTCCAGCTCTGGGCATTAATAATTCACTTATAGCTTGTCAATGAAAGATTACTTTCAAAATAAATAAATAAAAAATCAGGTTATTTTGTGTGTGCTTGATCTTGTGTATTCTGAACTATGTAACTCCTATCTATCTTCTGATCATTTCCTCAATCTCCCAGATGTCTTCTTTCCAAATATACCATGTTGTGGCATGTCAGAATCATGTAATTACACATGAATAGCAGTTACTTTTGGGTATGTCTATTTAGGCGGAAATCTAAATTTTGACATTACATTTAAGAGTTTGTAAGCTAGAGATATCTGGGTTTTTTGCACCGCATCTGCCTACATCACACTTCCGCATCTGTGGTGAAGGGTGACAGAGCTAGAGCAATGTTTGTCAGACCATGACACATCCCGAAAATCGGTGGTCTTCTCACAGAATTGTCTGTAGCATCTGAACGGTTAAGCCTACTATTATGACCCCTCTATGGAAAGATGAGACTCTCACAAACACGATTGTGTTCTTCGTTTTGGTTCTACGATCGCCATAAGTGTCTTGGGACTCGTCGGAAGTCGGTACAGCAAATATGAAGACCCCCTCTGTCCAAAGGTGAGACTCTCACCTTGTTTTGCCCACAGGCCTCCCAAGACTTGTCTGAAGGTCCCCGGTACCAGTTGAAAAAATTAATGGTAGTATATACAGTGGGGAAAAAAAGTATTTAGTCAGCCAGCAATTGTGCAAGTTCACCCACTTAAAAAGATGAGAGAGGCCTGTAATTTTCATCATAGGTAGACGTCAACTATGACAGACAAATTGAGAATTTTTTTTCCTGAAAATCACATTGTAGGATTTTTAATGAATTTATTTGCAAATTATGGTGGAAAATAAGTATTTGGTCACCTACAAACAAGCAAGATTTCTGGCTCTCACAGACCTGTAACTTCTTCTTTAAGAGGCTCCTCTGTCCTCCACTCGTTACCTTTATTAATGGCACCTGTTTGAACTTGTTATCAGTATAAAATACACCTGTCCACAACCTCAAACAGTCACACTCCAAACTCCACTATGTCCAAGACCAAAGAGCTGTCAAAGGACACCAGAAACACAATTGTAGACCTGCACCAGGCTGGGAAGACTGAATCTGCAATAGGTAAGCAGCTTGGTTTGAAGAAATCAACTGTGGGAGCAATTATTAGGAAATGGAAGACATACAAGACCACTGATAATGTCCCTCGATCTGGGGCTCCACGCAAGATCTCACCCCGTGGGGTCAAAATTATCACAAGAACGGTGAGCAAAAATCCCAGAACCACACGGGGGGACCTAGTGAATGACCTGCAGAGAGCTGGGACCAAAGTAACAAAGCCTACCATCAGTAACACACTACGCCGCCAGGGACTCAAATCCTGCAGTGCCAGGCGTACCCCCTGCTTAAGCCAGTACATGTCCAGGCTCGTCTGAAGTTTGCTAGAGTGCATTTGGATGATCCAGAAGAGAATGTCATATTGTCAGATGAAACCAAAATATAACTTTTTGGTAAAAACTCAACTCATCGTGTTTGGAGGACAAAGAATGCTGAGTTGCATCCAAAGAACACCATACCTACTGTGAAGCATGGGGGTGGAAACATCATGCTTTGGGGCTGTTTTTCTGCAAAGGGACCAGGACGACTGATCCGTGTAAAGGAAAGAATGAATGGGGCCATGTATCGTGAGATTTTGAGTGAAAACCTCCTTCCATCAGCAAGGGCATTGAAGATGAAACGTGGCTGGGTCTTTCAGCATGACAATGATCCCAAACACACTGCCCGGGCAATGAAGGAGTGGCTTCATAAGAAGCATTTCAAGGTCCTGGAGTGGCCTAGCCAGTCTCCAGATCTCAACCCCATAGAAAATCTTTGGAGGGAGTTGAAAGTCCGTGTCGCCCAGCGACAGCCTCAAAACATCACTGCTCTAAAGGAGATCTGCATGGAGGAATGGGCCAAAATACCAGCAACAGAAAATGTTTGACCTGTGTCATTGCCAACAAAGGGTATATAACAAAGTATTGAGAAACTTTTGTTATTGACCAAATACTTATTTTCCACCATAATTTGCAAATAAATTCATTAAAAATCCTACAAATGTGATTTTCTGGATTTTTTTTCCTCATTTTGTCTGTCATAGTTGACGTGTACCTATAATGAAAATTGCAGGCCTCTCTCGTCTTTTTAAGTGGGAGAACTTGCACAATTGGTGGCTGACTAAATACTTTTTTTCCCCACTGTATGGTATATATGGTGCCAAAAATAAGGGATTAAATACATGTAATTATTTAAAAAAATGTTTCCTGATCTTTCTTATATCTCTCAGATATAGGACAGACAATTCAGAACAAACTTTTAGATATCCCTTTATATTTTTTGGGGGGACGATCTGTTGTTCCATGTAGTGAATCTGTTATTCAATGCGTTTGTTTGGGCTAATAGCTGTTACAAAATAATATACTTCAAGGGGTCTTAAAATTCCAAATCAAATAAGAAAATTATCCTTGGTATGACCTTCTTAAAACAATTACATATAGCTTAGTAGACCCCCCCCCCAGAGGTGCGTTCAGTTCGCTTGAACCTTTGTTATGTTGCAGAATGATTTGTACTGAACTACATTTCCCAAAAACATTCTTGTACATTCTTGAACAGACTTTGAGGTACAGTATGTTTGCGCCCATTTGGTGGGTGTGGCAAGGTGTGGCTTGGAGCAATGAGTGACGTATTTAAAGGGCAGTGGCTATGTTGACAGATTTCCCAAACCCTCAACTGAACCCCTCCCACCGTTTTTCAACTGGTTGTTCAGTACAACACCGTTTCCGTTCAATTGAACTAAGCAAAGATATGGAAATGTTTTAAGATGGTCATACCATGGATCATTTAGCTATTTGATTTGGAATTTTAGGACCCCTTTAGGTATAAAAACAATTATTGATTTTGGCCTTTACTACTATAGCCCATAGAAACATATTGAAGAACACATACATAAATGGCAAAAAACACAGACAAAAAATAAATAATAAGGAATAAGGTTGAAGTGTCTGTCTGGTAACACTTTACTTGACACCCAGCATCATAACACGTTATGACACGGTCATAACCATGTCATAATATGTCATAACAGCTGACATAACCTGTTATAATATGGTCATAACACTGTCATGAGACTTATATTTAGACCTGTTGTGACATATATTGCGTTATTTTATGGCTGGTTATGACACCTACATAAGAGTGTCAAAACCCACAAAACCTACCACACAAGTCAAAACATTCCATTACACCATAGCCACGTTTCATCTTCAATGCCCTTGCTGATGGAAGGAGGTTTTCACTCAAAATCTCACGATACATGGCCCCATTCATTCTTTCCTTTACACGGATCAGTCGTCCTGGTCCCTTTGCAGAAAAACAGCCCCAAAGCATGATGTTTCCACCCCCATGCTTCACAGTAGGTATGGTGTTCTTTGGATGCAACTCAGCATTCTTTGTCCTCCAAACACGACGAGTTGAGTTTTTACCAAAAAGTTCTATTTTGGTTTCATCTGACCATATGACATTCTCCCAATCCTCTTCTGGATCATCCAAATGCACTCTAGCAAACTTCAGACGGGCCTGGACATGTACTGGCTTAAGCAGGGGGACACATCTGGCACTGCAGGATTTGAGTCCCTGGCGGCGTAGTGTGTTACTGATGGTAGGCTTTGTTACTTTGGTCCCAGCTCTCTGCAGGTCATTCACTAGGTCCCCCCGTGTGGTTCTGGGATTTTTGCTCACCGTTCTTGTGATCATTTTGACCCCACGGGGGTGAGATCTTGCGTGGAGCCCCAGATCGAGGGAGATTATCAGTGGTCTTGTATGTCTTCCATTTCCTAATAATTGATCCCACAGTTGATTTCTTCAAACCAAGCTGCTTTGACAGCTCTTTGGTCTTGGCCATAGTGGAGTTTGGAGTATGACTGTTTGAGGTTGTGGACAGGTGTCTTTTATACTGATAACAAGTTCAAACAGGTGCCATTAATACAGGTAACGAGTGGAGGACAGAGGAGCCTCTTAAAGAAGAAGTTACAGGTCTGTGAGAGCCAGAAATCTTGCCTGTTTGTAGGTGACCAAATACTTATTTTCCACCATAATTTGCAAATAAATTCATTAAAAATCCTACAATGTGATTTTCTGGAATTTTTTTCCTCAATTTGTCTGTCATAGTTGACGTGTACCTATGATGAAAATTACAGGCCTCTCTCATCTTTTTAAGTGGGAGAACTTGCACAATTGGGGGCTGACTAAATGCTTTTTTTCTCCACTGTACATTTAAACTCAGTTTTTCACAATTCCTGACATTTAATCCTAGTAAAAATGCAGTGTTTTAGGTCAATTAGGATCACCACTTTATTTTAAGAATGTGAAATGTCAGAATAATAGTAGAGAGAATTATTTATTTCAGCTTTTATTTCTTTCATCACATTCCTATTGGGTCAGAAGTTTACATACACTCAATTAGTGTTTGGTAGCATTGCCTTTAAATAGTTTAACTTGGGTCAAAAGCTTCCCACAATAAGTTGGGTAAATTTTGGCCCATTCCTCCTGACAAAGCTGGTGTAATGGAGTCAGGTTTGTAGGCCTCGTTGCTCGCACACGCTTTTTCAGTTCTGCCCACACATTTTCAATAGGATTGAGGTCAGGGCTTTGTGATGGCCACTCCAATACCTTGACTTTGTTGTCCTTAAGCCATTTTGACAGAACTTTGGAAGTATGCTTGGGGTCATTGTCCATTTGGAAGACCCATTTGCGACCAAGCTTTAACTTCCTGACTGATGTCTTGAGATGTTGCTTCAATATATCCACATAATTTTCCTTCCTCATGATGCCATCTATTTTGTGAAGTGCACCAGTCGCTCCTGCAGCAAAGCACCCCCACAGCATGATGCTGCCACCCCCGTGCTTCACGGTTGGGATGGTGTTCTTCAGCTTGCAAGCGACCCCCTTTTTCCTCCAAACGACAATGACGATGGTCATTATGGCCAAACAGTTCTATTTCTGTTTCATCAGACCAGAGGACATTTCTCCAAAAAGTAAGATCTTTGTCCCCATGTGCAGTTGCAAACCGTAGTCTGGCTTTTTTATGGCAGTTTTGGAGCAGTGGCTTCTTCCTTGCTGAGCAGCCTTTCAGGTTATGTCGATATAGGACTCGTTTTACTGTGGATATAGATACTTTTGTACCTGTTTCCTCCAGCATCTTCACAAGGTCCTTTGCTGTTGTTCTGGGATTGATTTACACTTTTCACACCAAAGTACGTTCATCTCTAGGAGACAGAACGCATCTCCTACCTGAGCGGTATGACGGCTGCGTGGTCCCATGGTGTTTATACTTGCGTACTATTGTTTGTATAGATGAACGTGGTACCTTCAGGCGTTTGGAAATTGCTCCCAAGGATGAACCAGACTTGTGGAGGTCTACAATTGTTTTTCTGAGGTCTTGGTTGATTTCTTTTGATTTTCCCATGATGTCAAGCAAAGAGGCACTGAGTTTGAAGGTAGACCTTGAAATACATCCACAGGTACACCTCCAATTGACTCAAATGATTTCAATTAGCCTATCAGAAGCTTCTAAAGCCATGACATCATTTTCTGGAATTTTCAAAGCTGTTTAAAGGCACAGTCAACTTAGTGTATGTAAACTTCTGACCCACTGGAATTGTGATATAGTGAATTATAAGTGAAATAATTTGTCTGTAAACAATTGTTGGAAAAATGACTTGTGTCATGCACAAAGTAGATGTCCTAACCGATTTGCCAAAACTATAGTTTGTTAACAAGAAATGTATGGAGTGGTTGAAAAACGAGTTTTAATGACTCCAACCTAAGTGTATGTAAACTTCCGACTTCAACTGTATGTGATATGCCTATCTGGCTTGTATGATTATGATGGTCATAATGCTTCTTGACAGTGTCATGAAGAGTATTTTCTCAGTCCAAGTAAAGTGACACAGGATGGTCATAATGCTTCATGACAGTGTCATAAATGTATATATTCTACAAGTTATTTAAAATATTATGAAAAAAACATGACTGTAAAGAATTCATTACAACAACAACAAAGTATAAAAGAAACTTCTTGGCAGGTAAAAAACTAATTTGAATAAATCTGGGTTCTGACACTGTCGGTGTCATAACCAGCCATAAAATAACGCAATATACACTACATGGCCAAGATTATGTGGACATCTCATTCCAAAATTGCGGGCATTAATATGGAGTTGGTCTCCCCTTTGCTACTATAACAGCCTTCACTCTTCTGGGAAGGCTTTCCACTAAATGTTGGAACATTGCTGCTGGGACTTGCTTCCATTCAGCCACAAGAGCATTAGTGAGGTTGGGCAATTAGGCCTGGCTCGCAGTCGGTGTTCCAATTTATCCCAAAGGTGTTTGATGGGGTTGAGGTCAGGGCTCTGTGCAGGCCAGTCAAGTTCTTCCACAACAATCTCGACAAACCATTTCCGTATGGACCTCGCTTTGTGCATGGGGGCATTGTCATGCTGAAACAGGAAAGGGCCTTCCCAAAACTGTTGCCACAATGTTTGAAGCACAGACTCATCTAGAATGGCATTGTATGCTGTAGCGTTAAGACTTCCCTTCACTGGAACAAAGGGGCCTAGCCCAAACCATGAAAAACAGCCCCAGACCATTCTTCCTCCTCCACCAAACTTTACAGTTGGCACTATGCATTCGGGCAGGTAGCGTTCTCCTGGCATCCGCCTAACCCAGATTTGTCTGTCGGACTGCCAGATGGTGAAGCGCGACTCATCACTCCATAGAACACGTTTCCACTGCTTCTGAGTCCAATTGTAGCGAGCTTTACACATTTTTTACATTTACATTTTAGTCATTTAGCAGACGCTCTTATCCAGAGTGACTTACAGTTAGTGAGTGCATACATTATTTTAAAATGTTTCATACTGGCCCCCCATGGGAATCAAACCCACAACCCTGGCGTTGCAAACGCCATGCTCTACCAACTGAGCTACATCCCTGCCGGCCATTCCCTCCCCTACCCTGGATGATCCTGGGCCAGGGTTGTGCGCCGCCCCATGGGTCTCCCGGTCGCGGCCGGCTACGACAGAGCCTGGATTCGAGCCAGGATCTCTAGTGGCACAGCTAGCACTGCAATGCAGTGCCTTAGACCACTGCGCCACTCGGGAGGCTTACACCACTCCAGCCAACGCTTGGCATTGCGCATGGTGATCTTAGGCTTGTGTGTGGCTGCTCGGCCATGGAAACCCACTTCATGAAGCTCCCGATGAACAGTTATTTTGCTGACGTTGCTTCCAGAGGCAGTTTGGAACTCGGTAGAGAGTGTTGCAACCAAGGACAGATTATTTTTACACGCTACGCGCTTCAGCACTCACCGATCCCTTTCTGTGAGCTTGTGTGGCCTACCACTTCGCGGCTGAGCCGTTGTTGCTCCTAGATGTTTCCACTTCACAATAACAGCACTTGCAGTTGACTGGGGCAGCTCTAGCAGGGCAAAAAATTCACAAACTGATTTATTGGTAAGGTGGCATCCTATGACGGTGCCACGTTGAATGTCACTGAGCTCTTCAGTACGGGCCATTCTACTGCCAATGTTTGTCTATGGAGATTGCATGGCTGTGTGCTCGATTTTATACACCTGTCAGCAACGGGTATGGCTGAAATAGCCTAATCCACTAATTTGAAGGGCTGTCCACCTACTTTTGGCCATGTAGTGTATGTCACAACAGGTGTAAATATATGGGTCATGACAGTGTTATGACCATATAATGACCAGAGAATGACATGTTATGACACGGTCATAACGTGTTATGACACTGGGTGTCATGTAAAGTGTTACCGTCTGTCCTTTATCTACGAGATACTGTATAAGAAAGCTCAGAAAATATTGTTGTTTTTAGGACACATATTTAACCGCTTATTTTTGTTGGCACAAAACTACATCCATACTTCCATTCGAGTCCCATCACACTTGTGGGTGTTGTAGATGGGGTCTTGTTAGTGAGAGTCTCCCCTTTCCATAGTGGTGTCATATTAGTTTGTTGGCCAAACCGTTTGGATGCTACAGATGTTTTTGTGAGAAGACCAATTTTCGGGATGTCTCATTGTCTGACAAACACCACTGTAGCTCGGCCACCTTCCACCGCAGATGCGGAAGGCCGACATAGACGGATGATGTGGATTGAGATGTTTAAATGTTTAAACTGACGGATTTTGATGGGGATTTTTTTGTTTTGTTACTTAGATTGATGCACGGGTGCGTCAATAGATTCTTAAGGATTAAGTGGAGCTTCTGATATGGCACCCTCCCTTCGTTCTCAACTAAACCCAGGGCTGTTCCGCCAACCTCCCTCTGAACATTACTCCACTAGCAAACCCATGCTGTTACCAGCATTATCGTATACTACCCACTGTTTTATACTGTATGTATATCTCACAGTCATTGACAGAGATAAAGTTAATTAGGGAAGTGTGAATCAATGGTGGCTGGTGTCACTTTAAATCGGAGGAAAGGTTCATTCTAATGGTTGGAATGGAATTAATTTAACGGTATCAAACACATCGCTTTCCTCCCCTCACCAGCCTCCTCTGGAGTGAAAAACCCCCCACTACTTTCAGTTAATAATGGCATTTCTGCCTCACACTATTTCTGTGTCCAGGACACGACCCAAGAGCCCTGAGAAATAGGTCAGGGCTCCGACTTTTCTTTTTAATCCAAATGGATTCCTGTCTGAGAGGGAGGGCAAATCCATCCATCCTTCTCGCCCCCACCCTCACCTTCCCTTCCCCTCTCCTCCCCCCGTTCAGCCATGCATTTGTCTCACCATTATCCTCCAATCTCCACCCCCCCCATCTCAAATGAATCTTAATTATTCTCCATAAAACCCTGGGAGACCACAGGGGGCGACCCCGGCACTTGGAGAGAAAACAACCAACAGAGACGTAAAGGACAAGCCATGCTCCAACCGCTCCAGATGGGTCACTCTCTCACAACCAACCAAAACATGTTGCAACAAGAGAAAACAGACTGCAACAGACCACTCGCTCACTAAACCTGTAGCTAAAGCTAATACACTGAGCAGGGCGAAGCCTACTGACTCTGGCGACCTCGCAGAGCGTATTCGGCAACCATAATAAAACATTCCATCATAACCCAGAAGCACCCAGGACACCAGCAGGGATCAAAGAGTAATACTTAATGTAGGAGACCATATCTGTATCTTGCAATCCACTGGTGATTCGGATACACTTGCCGGCTTTCACGGTGCCTTCACGGTGCCTTTGCTCCTTTAAAATAACCATGATAATACTTGGGTATCTAGAATTAACTTCCCTGGTTAATATTTGCCATTAAATGGCAATGGAGCCACGAGACAGTATTTTTTAGGAAATGTTGAGCTCTCTACCATAATGACCCTGGATAAAACAATTATAATTGTGTATGTTTTTAACACTTCCGTTGATGATACTCAGACATTTTTCTGTACTTTGAAAAGGATGAATGCAGATAGTGACTAGGAGCTTGAAGGTTGAAGATCAAATAACTAATTAAAGTTATCTAATCCAATGTGTAGTTCCTACTCTGAACATTGCATGCATAACAAAAATACACAGCAAATTCTCCATTGTTAAAAAATTATTAGACTGAGAGAGTTAAATAAAACCTGAAAGTGTTGAGTCTGTGGACCCATATAGACACTAGAACAGTGTTAAACTTCTTAGTGTAATGCCTTATTCTAATATTTCCCAGAGTGCCTTGCCTTTTGAGTAAATTGTAGAGTTGCCACCTATGACTGTATGTGTTAGTGACAGAGACATCCTTGTTGCATTTATCCATTTTTGGTTCTATGGACTTCACCAAGTGTGATCCTAAGTGAATATGTTATCATAAAAAATAGGAATTATTTAACACAATACCACACATATTTCATTAGGCCTTACATTGAGGGCCTAGTTGTACCTTAATACAAGGAGGGGCCTGAAACTCATACACATCACTTTGAACCAAAACCACGCCCTTCATTATCATATTTCCCAGTATTCTCTATTGCAGATATTGTTTGATTAATTAATTAATCTTATGCTACTCAAATATACAGTGCATTTGAAAAGTATTCAGACCCCTTGATGTTTTCCACATTTTGTTACGTTACAGCCTTATTCTAAAATAAATTAAATACATTTTTTCCACATCAATCGACACACAATACCCCACAATGACAAAGCGAAAACAGGTTTTTAGACATTTTTGCAAATGTATTAAAAATAAAGAAAATAAATACCTTATTTACAAAAGTATTCAGACCCTTTGCTATGAGACTCGAAATTGAGCTCAGGTGCATCCTGTTTCCATTGATCATCCTTGAGATGTTTCTACAACTTGATTGGAGTCCACCTGTGGTACATTCAATTGATTGGACATGATTTGGAAAGGCACACACCTGCCTATCAGGTCCTACAGTTGACAGTGCATGTCAGAGCAGAAACCAAGCCATGAGGTCGAAGGAATTGTCCGTAGAGCTCAGAGACAGGATTGTGTCACAGATCTGGGGAAGGGTACCAAAACATTTCTGCAGCATTGAAGGTCCCAAAGAACACAGTGGCCTCCGTCATTCTTAAATGGAAGTAGTTTGGAACCACCAAGACTCTTCCTAGAGCTGGCCGCCTGGCCGCCTGGCCAAACTGAGCAATCGGGGGAGAAGGGCCTTGGTAAGGGAGGTGACCAAGAACCTGATGGTCACTCTGACAGAGCTCCAGAGTTCCTCTGTGGAGATGGGAGAACCTTCCAGAAGGACAACCATTTCTGCAGCACTCCACCAATCAGGCCTTTATGGTAGAGTGGCCAGATGGAAGCCACTCCTCAGTAAAAGACACGACAGCCCGCTTGGATTTTGCCAAAAGGCACCTAAAGACTCTCAGACCCTGAGAAACAAGATTCTCTTGTCTGATGAAACCAAGATTGAACTCTTTGGCCTGAATACCAAGCGTCACATCTGGAGGAAACCTGGTACCATCCCTATGGTGAAGCATGGTGGTGGCAGCTTCATGCTGTGGGGATGTTTTTCAGCGGCAGGTACTGGGAGACTAGTCAGGATCGAGGGAAAGATGAACGGAGCAAAGTACAGAGAGATCCTTGCTGAAAACCTGCTCCAGAGCGCTCAGGACCTCAGACTGGGGCGAAGGTTCACCTTCCAACAGGACAACGACCCTAAGCACACAGATAAGACAACGCAGGGGTGGCTATGGGGACAAGTCTCTGAATATCCTTGAGGGCCCAGCCAGAGCCCGGACTTGAACCCAATCGAAAATCTCTGGAGAGACCTGAAAATAGCTGTGCAGCGACGCACCCCAACCAACCTGACTAAACTAAACTAATCCAAAATGTTACTTGGACGTATTGCACCCATACTGAAATGGTTGTTCCAGTTTAGATGCTTTAGGTAGACTCATAGCTTAGTCCCCCCAACCCTGGCAGTCATTCTTAATACAGGTAGCGGGTGATTAAAGATGCCAGACATCAGAAAAGCATTTGAAAGAGCAGGCAGTGATTTACACAGAGCCACGGAGGCGTCATTTGAGTGTTTGCTATTAATTGCCAAGGCTAAAAACCCGCACAATATTGGAGAGCAGCTAATCAAACCCGTCTGCCTGAAAATTGTAGTGAGGCTGTGTGGCCCACACGTGGTGGATAAAGTGAGAACTGTCCCACTCTCTGACAACACTGTCAAAGACAGAATTGATCAAATGGCTGGAGATTGTCAAAACCAGCTGCACGAGAAGCTTGGGAATGTTTCCTTTGCCATTCAGTTGGATGAAACAACAACAGTGTCAGACGAATCCGTGCTCATCGTTTATGTGCAATATATTGACAGTGATGACTTGAAACAAGACATTCTTATGTCTACCAATCTAGCCACAACAACAACAGGCAAATATATTTTTATAGCTATGGACTCCTTTTTCTCGCCCAACAATCTGCCCTATGAGAATATTGTTGCATGCTGCACTGATGGGGCTGCAGCGTTGATGGGCAAAAACAAGGGATTTAACAGCGGATTGAAGGAAAAAGCCCCGGGGTGCGCAATTTTCCACTGCATGCTACATCGCCAAGCATTGGCCAGTAAAAAACTTTCGGAAGACCTTAGTAACACCCTGGCAACTGTTGTTAAAGTTGTAAACTTTATTAAGGCTCGCCCTACTAACAAGAGACGGTTTGCGCAGCTGTGTGAGGATGAAGCGCATCAAACACTGCTGTTACACACAGAGGTACGCTGGTTGTCACGTGGACAAGTGCTTGTGCGTTTTATGGAACTGCAGGAAAAAAATTAAGGAATTCTTGCAAGATCACAATCGACCACTGTGCGAACAGCTGACTGATGCGTTTTGAATCAAAATGGCATACCCAGCGGATACATTCACTCCCTACAATGAGACAAACAAGCGGATGCAGGGTCCTGAATCAAACGTCATGCAGTGCAAAGACTCTCGACGCTTTTGTGCGGAAACTGGAGTACAGAGATGGAACATTTTCAAAAGGGGAGCTACAACAATATCCACTGCAGATGAAACAGTCTGGTGGCACTGTGCCTGCGTCTTTATGCACTGAGTTTACCAGGCACATGAACATGCTTCGGGAGGAAATTAAATCCTGTTTTGCCGATGTTGACGAATACTTATCAAAGGAATCGTGGGTGATGGACCATTATATTTGCAGTCTCGAGGATGTGGAATACCTAGGCTGTGAAGATGAGCTTGCTGACCTTAAAGGCGATTCTATGTCAAATAAATATTTCCACGAGAACGGATACAAAAAGTTTTGGATTGTCAAAGGACACGCTGTTGCACCCAGACTGGCCAAACACGCAGCTACAAGGGTTATTATACCATTCAGCACTACGTACCTATCTGAGATGGCCTTCAGCTCGCTTGTAACAATAAAAACAAAAGCCCGTAACAGGCTCGATGTCCACCAGGACTTTAGGCTGGCTGTCACTAGCATCGCACCTGACATCCCATCCCTGGTCAGCGGTATGCAGGCCCAAGGTGGCCATTAGTTTTTTAAGGAAGGAACAAGTTATTGATTGTAACGTACTGTTTGTTATTGTTACTTATTTTTATTTTTATAACACATATATTATAGCTGTGTGTCACGGTCGTTGAGAGACGGGGTCAGACCAAGGTGCAGCGTGATATGCGTACATATTTAATAATACGAATAAACACTTGACAAAATAACAAAACAACGAAAATGTGAAGTCCAATGGGCTATACACACAACAAGCATAACAGGAACACAAACAAGATCCCACAACTAAGGTAGGCAACCAGGCTACCTAAGTATGATCTCCAATCAGAGACAATGAGCGACAGCTGCCTCTGATTGTTGATACACAAAGCAATTCAAACAACATTGAAATAGAAACAATGATGTCATTTATTTTATACATCTCCCGTTTGGCATTTCTCTTGTGATGCGGTTCACAGCAGCACTGACGTATGTGTTAACATGACAACTGCGTCAGAGTTTCGAATGACCCTTCCCCCCCTTTTCTTCCATGCTGGCTGAATACCTAGCTAGCCAATAACTAGCTAACACCAGACATAGATGAAAGGGAAGACATGGAAAAGCCTTTTCTACCTTCAAGTCACATTATGCTGGTTTGCAAGGTGTAATTCCTGTTGTAATACAGTCAGAGTTAGTCTTTGCAACAGTTGAAAAGCTTATTCACCTACAACCTGCATTCAGAATGACTGCAAGGGTTAAGAACATTGTGAGGTGACTACCTAAAGCATTAAAACTGGAACAAGCAACTGATTGGATTAGTTTAGAGAAATGTATGTTATTTATATTTGTGTAATATGCACAAACATATCTATTGAAAGAAACAATAAAAAAAGGAACCTGCAATAGAGCATGCTGGGAAATATGATAATGATGGGCATGATTTTGGTTCAAAGTGAGTTTGTAATGGGGAAACTAAGCTTCCTGAGCACTGAGGTTTTCCAGCCAATTGCTTCGAAAATAGGTTCATTACTTAAGGCTTTGATCAACACTGTGTACACTAGTGGCACCTGCTTGTCAAAATACACTGCTCAAAAAAATAAAGGGAACACTTAAACAAACACAATGTAACTCCAAGTCAATCACACTTCTGTGAAATCAAACTGTCCACTTAGGAAGCAACAATGATTGACAATAAATTTCACATGCTGTTGTGCAAATGGAATAGACAACAGGTGGAAATTATAGGCAATTAGCAAGACACCCCCAATAAAGGAGTGGTTCTGCAGGTGGTGACCACAGACCACTTCTCAGTTCCTATGCTTCCTGGCTAATGTTTTGGTCACTTTTGAATGCTGGCGGTGCTTTCACTCTAGTGGTAGCATGAGACGGAGTCTACAACCCACACAAGTGGCTCAGGTAGTGCAGCTCATCCAGGATGGCACATCAATGCGAGCTGTGGCAAGAAGGTTTGCTGTGTCTGTCAGCGTAGTGTCCAGAGCATGGAGGCGCTACCAGGAGACAGGCCAGTACATCAGGAGATGTGGAGGAGGCCGTAGGAGGGCAACAACCCAGCAGCAGGACCGCTACCTCCGCCTTTGTGCAAGGAGGAGCAGGAGGAGCACTGCCAGAGCCCTGCAAAATGACCTCCAGCAGGCCACAAATGTGCATGTGTCTGCTCAAACGGTCAGAAACAGACTCCATGAGGGTGGTATGAGGGCCCAACGTCCACAGGTGGGTGTTGTGCTTACAGCCCAACACCGTGCAGGACGTTTGGCATTTGCCAGAGAACACCAAGATTGGCAAATTTGCCACTGGCGCCCTGTGCTCTTCACAGATGAAAGCAGGTTCACACTGAGCACGTGACAGACGTGACAGAGTCTGGAGACGCCGTGGAGAACGTTCTGCTGCCTGCAACATCCTCCAGCATGACCGGTTTGGCGGTGGGTCAGTCATGGTGTGGGGTGGGGTGGGGTGGGGTGGCATTTCTTTGGGGGGCCGCACAGCCCTCCATGTGCTCGCCAGAGGTAGCCTGACTGCCATTAGGTACCGAGATGAGATCCTCAGACCCCTTGTGAGACCATATGCTGGTGCGGTTGGCCCTGGGTTCCTCCTAATGCAAGACAATGCTAGACCTCATGTGGCTGGAGTGTGTCAGCAGTTCCTGCAAGAGGAAGGCATTGATGCTATGGACTGGCCCGCCCGTTCCCCAGACCTGAATCCAATTGAGCACATCTGGGACATCATGTCTCGGTCCATCCACCAACGCCACGTTGCACCACAGACTGTCCAGGAGTTGGCGGATCCTTTAGTCCAGGTCTGGGAGGAGATCCCTCAGGAGACCATCCGCCACCTCATCAGGAGCATGCCCAGGCGTTGTAGGGAGGTCATACAGGCACGTGGAGGTCACACACACACTACTGAGCCTCATTTTGACTTGTTTTAAGGACATTACATCAACGTTGGATCAGCCTGTAGTGTGGTTTTCCACTTTAATTTTGAGTGTGACTCCAAATCCAGACCTCCTTGGGTTGATACATTTGATTTCCATTGATAATTTTTGTGTGATTTTGTTGTCAGCACATTCAACTATGTAAAGAAAAAAGTATTTAATAAGATTATTTAATTCATTCAGATCTAGGATGTGTTATTTTAGTGTTCCCTTTATTTTTTTGAGCAGTGTAATTTAGAGGTGCCAAATTATTATAGATGACATCCCACACCCCGTAGCACGTGCGTAGCGTAGCCTTTTTGTCTTCAAACAAACCAATGCCAAACCAATCAGGTGACCACGTGCTTCTGATTAAGTGATACATGCATCGGCACACTGCTTTCGAAGTACACTGTTTAGCGATTTTGGCGCATGCCTAAGAGCTCCGGCATCAAACGTAACATTACTAGTATGAGTTTCAGGCCCCTGTATTAGGATAAAACTAGGCCATAAAAATATGGCCTTATGAAATATGTATGGTATTGTGTTAAAGGTCCCGAACAGTTATTTTGATTCCCATGTAAAATAGCCTTTTGAGTGATTAAAATATCACCCATAATATTTTTGGGGGGGTCGAAATGCAAAAAAAAAAGGGTTTTCCTCTCATGGCTAACTACCAGGAAGTTTGAAAAAACAGGCTGATTGGGCGGGGAGCTTATATTCATGAGATCGCTATGACTGACAGCTCTTTGAAACACCTATGTCAAGAAACTTGGATGCAGTGAGCAGCATTGCAGTAAAATAATCTCAAGCAAATTTGGTGATACACAAACTAACTCAAACAACATTGAAATAGAAACAATGACGTCCATTTTTTGTTTTACATCTCCCGTTTGGCATGTCTTTTGTGATGAGGTTCACAGCAACACTGACAGACGTGTAAACATGACAATTGCATCAGAGTTTTGAATGACCCTTATTTCAATTGAATGATGTCCTTATATGAACTGTAACTCAGTAAATTCATTGAAGTTGTTGCATGTAGCGTTTATATTTTTGTTCAGTATATTTGCTGACACCCGACAGTCAAATGTTGGCACCAGTAGAGTAGCTATCTAGCAATATAAACCACACCTTTTCCGATGTTGGTTACAAGGCGGTACTTATTTAAATTAGGTAAGAGAATATCAAGTTTCCATTGGTGTATTAAAATTAGAGTGAGGGTGATGTCACCCTATCCCCTTAATAATGCCGCCTCCTGAATCCAAGTGTTTGACATGGTGGAGGAGACCAGTAACTTTATGATCAAACTTTATTAATGTAAAAGTAACAGTCATTTTTCATAGTTTGATCTGGGAAATATTAAAATAAGGCTTTACACTAAGCAGTGTGTTAATTTAACACTGTTCCGGTGTCTATATGGGTTCAGTGTTGATCTAAAAAATATATAAATAATTAACACTGGAGAATTTGCTGTGTAAAAATATAAATATTGAATCAATTGGACTGAACATCATCAAAATAACATTTTGGGAAGAGGTCATCTTCAATTTAATTTGGACTCCCACTCAAATCTCATCTAAAATGAATCTGCATTCTGCAGGTACCTAACTGGCACATTCTTTTAGTTTTATACTTATATAAAAATGTGATTTCAAATTATCCTAGGGGATCTGGGGAGACCTTAATTCCATGTTTATGGCAAATTGAACCATGGTGTTTCTGCTGATTGTGAATGAGTACCATTTTATTTTTGCTGATAGTGAATGTGGACCATTATGTTTGTGTTGATAGTGAGTGGGGGAGAAACTGTGTTGAAACGACACAATGATTTCTTCCAGCGTGGGAGCGGCATGACAGGTATTACAGCAGACAGCTCTCTGTTGGCAGTTTATGGGGTCCCATTTTGGTGCATTTTGCTGCCTCTTAGGCAGATCAAAACTGCTCAACTACTCTCTCTGTGTCTACCAGTGACAGGTGTTGTATAAGAATGAGAGCGCGATTGTTCAGGATGTCCTATCAATGATTCAGCGAAAGTACATCAAATGGAAGAGAGAACGATGTTTCACCTACGATGTTCCGCGGGAATATTTGATATATAATTCACTGTGTTTTCTGACAGTTTGCCAAGTGTACATTTACATTTTCGTAAATTAGCAGACACACTTATCCAGAGCAATTTTCTCATACTGGTCCCCCGTGGGAACACAAACCCACAACCCTGGCAATGCAAGCTCCATGCTCTACCAACTGAGCTACACATCGCATGCTCTGTCGTAGCCAGCCGCGACCGGGAGACCCATGGGGCGGCGCACAATTGGCCCAGCGTCGTCCAGGGTAGGGGAGGGAATGGCCGGCAGGGATGTAGCTCAGTTGGTAGAGCATGGCGTTTGCAACGCCAGGGTTGTGGGTTAGATTCCCACGGGGGGCCAGTATGAAAAAATTAAAATAATGTATGCACTCACTAACTGTAAGTCGCTCTGGATAAGAGCGTCTGCTAAATGACTAAAAATGTAAAAATGTAATGCTCTTGGTTTGGATAAAGAAGTACAATGTGTTGGTTCACATTCCCATTGGTGACTAATCATCTGTAACAGTGCCTTTTAGTAGGAAACAATCAGGTAAATACTTCATAATTGTTCCTTGTATGCTAATTGGGTAATTAAAATACTTAAAAGGACATTAACACTCATTTTTTATCCATACATAAATTGGCATTGCTCTGGATATCAATGTGCCCTCAGAACAGCCTCAATTCATCAGGGCATGGACTCTACAAGGTGTCGAAAGCCTTCCACAGGGATGCTGGCCCATGTTGACTCCAATGTTTCCCTCAATTGTGTCAAGTTGGCTGGATGACCTTTGGGTGGTGAACTATTCTTGATACATATAGTAAATTGTTGAGTGTGGAAAACCCAGCAGTGTTGCAGTTCTTGACACAAACCGATGCGCATACCCCGTTCAAAGGCACTTATACTTAAATATTTTGCCTTGCCCATTCATCCTCTGCATGGAACACATACAGAATCGATGTATCAAGGCAAAAATATATATATTTTGTTAAATTGTCTCCTCTCCTTCATCTACACTGACTGAAGTGGATTTAACAACTGACATTAATAAGGGATCATAGCTTTCACCTGGATTCATCTGGTCAGTCTACGTCATGGAAAGAGCAGGTGTTCCTAATGTTTTGTACGCTCAGTACGCTCAGTGTACAAGCTGGTTAGAGACATAGCTATAATACTGCAGTACAGCAATCCACAAAACAGATGTGAAAAAATGTATAGGTACAGTATGTATAGGTACAGTGAGGGAAACATTTATTTGATCCCCTGCTGATTTTGTACGTTTGCCCACTGACAAAGACATGACCAGTCTATAATTTTAATGGTAGGTGTATTTGAACAGTGAGAGACAGAATAACAACAACAAAATCCAGAAAAACGCATGTCAAAAATGTTATAAATTGATTTGCATTTTAATGAGGGAAATAAGTATTTGACCCCTCTGCAAAACATTACTTAGTACTTGGTGGCAAAACCCTTGTTGGCAATCACAGAGGTCAGACGTTTCTTGTAGTTGGCCACCAGGTTTGCACACATCTCAGGAGGGATTTTGTCCCACTCCTCTTTGCAGATCTTCTCCAAGTCATTAAGGTTTCGAGGCTGACGTTTGGCAACTCGAACCTTCAGCTCCCTCCACAGATTTTCTATGGGATTAAGGTCTGGAGACTGGCTAGGCCACTCCAGGACCTTAATGTGCTTCTTCTTGTGTTTTGGGTCATTGTCATGCTGGAATACCCATCCACGACCCATTTTCAATGCCCTGGCTGAGGGAAGGAGGTTCTCAACCAAGATTTGACGGTACATGGCCCCGTCCATCGTCTCTATGATACGGTGAAGTTGTCCTGTCCCCTTAGCAAAAAAACAGCCCCAAAGCATAATGTTTCCACCTCCATGTTTGACGGTGGGAATGGTGTTCTTGGGGTCATAGGCAGCATTCCTCCTCCTCAAAACACGGCGAGTTGAGTTGATGCCAAAGAGCTCCATTTTGGTCTCATCTGACCACAACACTTTCATCCAGTTCTCCTCTGAATCATTCATATGTTCATTGGCAAACTTCAGACGGCCCTGTACATGTGCTTTCTTGAGCAGGGGGACCTTGCGGGCGCTGCAGGATTTCAGTCCTTCACGGCGTAGTGTGTTACCAATTGTTTTCTTGGTGACTATGGTCCCAGCTGCCTTGAGATCATTGACAAGATCCTCCCGTGTAGTTCTGGGCTGACTCCTCACCGTTCTCATGATCATTGCAACTCCACGAGGTGAGATCTTGCACGAATAATCACACCAACTGTTGTCACCTTCTCACCAAGCTGCTTGGCGATGGTTTGTAGCCCATTCCAGCCTTGTGTAGGTCTACAATATTGTGTCTGACATCCTTGGAGAGCTCTTTGGTCTTGGCCATGGTGGAGAGTTTGGAATCTGATTGATTGATTGCTTCTGTGGACAGGTGTCTTTTATACAGGTAACAAACTGAGATTAGGAGCACTCCCTTTAAGAGTGTGCTCCTAATCTCAGCTCGTTACCTGTATACAAGACACCTGGGAGCCAGAAATCTTTCTGATTGAGAGGGGGTCAAATACTTATTTCCCTCATTAAAATGCAAATCTATTTATAACATTTTTGACATGCGTTTTTCTGGATTTTGTTGTTGTTATTCTGTCTCTCACTGTTCAAATAAACATACCATTAAAATTACAGACTGATCATTTCTTTGTCAGTGGGCAAACATACAAAATCAGCAGGGGATCAAATACTTTTTTCCCTCACTGTATTTGCACTAAAGAAAAACAGACAACAATAGACAACAATACAGATAAAAATACATACAAAAAAAAGTTGTGCAGGTGGGGTTGGAAGCCACACAACAAAAAAACAATATTACATACATAAGTACAACAATAAAAAAGGTTTGTTAAAACAGATAACAAAACGTACTATTTATAAATGTATAAATGAATTGATCAGTAATAACAAAACAAAATAAAAAATATTTGTTTTGTTTAAATGTGAGTGTGTGACAGTTAGGCTATGTGGAGGAGATTACTGAGTAGTTTGGTTCATCAGGCTGACACCCAGTCTTCGCTTGAAGTTATTGAGGATGATGATGTTTTGGCAGTGTGAAGATAAGAATTCCAGAGTATGGTACCGCTGTATCTGATAGAGAATTGACTATGTGAGGTGCGGCAGTGGGGAGGGTGAAGGTTATCACAGTGTCTTGTGTTATATAGATGGATTTCAGAATTAAGCTGGAAAAATCCATTGAAGGGTTTAGGACAACTGTCTGGGAGGTATGACTATTTGTAGATGAAAGTGCATAATTGGCATACATTAATGTCGTAAATAGACAAGATATTGAGTTTCTTAAACAAAGGTGCAGATGCAGCCAGGTAATTAGAGGAAGTGGCTAGTCTTGCAAATATATTTTGTATCATGAGTAATTTTTGTAGGTAGGAGGCATATGTACTGGCCCAGACTATATTACAGTAAATGAGATATGGGTAAATTAAGCTATAGAATATAGTTAGGAAGTGAGCCTGATGAACCAAACCACTAATCTTTCTGATGAGACCTACAGATTTCATCACTTTGTTGCAGACAAATTGAATATGATCTTTCCAGGATAACTTTTCATCAATTAGAACTCAGAGGAATCTAGTGGATGTGACTTGTTCCATTTCATTCCCACCAATTGAGATTCTGGCTGTTCTTTCTTTTCTTTTTTTTGACAATATTTCTTATTCTTACTAGTGAATACAATAAAGTTGAAATTTTTAACATTTAAAGATACTTTGTTTATCTGGAACCATTCAGAAAATTGGCTTCATTAATTAGTGAATCAAAATTAGTGTGATAAAAATTGGTATCATCAGCAAAGAGAATGGGAAGTACGGTAGAAGACACAGCAGCAAGGTCATTGATATAGATTAGGAATAACAAAGGTCCAATTATCGAACCCTGTGGCACGCCACAGGATATCTTGGCATGATAGATGCACAGCCGTTTGCATAATTGTTCTCTTTCATAAACATCACTATATAGCCAATTATTTGTATGAAAACCATAATAATGCAATTTAGAAAGTACTATTTCATGATCAACCGTGTCAAATACTTTCGATTGTTGGATTCTAGCTTGAAATATACTTATTTATGCTACCAGACTAGAACTTATTGATTACTGTACATGTATAAGGAATGTATATGTTGTGGTCAATGGAGGGTGGATAAAAACTAGGTGTATGGTACGTTACTGACTGAGACAAGAGGGAGTGCAGAAAGTTTACATTCTGTCAAACATGTTATTGTTAAATACCATGGCTCCTAAGGAGGGAGGCCAAAGGCAACAGTCTGGTTTCAATCACTGATAAGGTAGGACAGCCATGGATTATGGAGGAGTGAGGAATTCAGCCCAATTTTTCTAGGATTTAAGAAAAACATGGTAGTACAGATATTGGGCGATAATTTGTTAAATATCTTGGATCCCCAGAATTTAGAGGGGGATAACTTTGGCAATTTTCTCATCTTTTGGAACAACACCAGTTTGCATAGATTTTGTGAAGATATACGTTAGGGGCTCAGTAATTGAGGAAGACACTGATTTCACCAAAGAGGCACCAATCTCATCATGAGCTGCTGCTGATATCTTTAAGTTACCAATTACCTCCATCACCTCCATTACATCAGGAGGATCAAACGGAAGCAGAGAAGGGAAATGTCCGTTAATGTAATCCAAGGGATTTCCATAAATGTTCTGTATTATCTTTGACAGAGAGCAACCCACATTCACAACATCAGGATCACTGTAGGTCTTATTTCCAACAATATATTGAGATGGGATAGTTGTAGATGCCTTCTTCTTATTCAACAGTTGATTGACAATTTTCCAAGTTGACTTGATTATTTATCCTTAATTTATCCTTATTTAAGGATTCTTTAAATTTGTTAACAAATATGTATTTTGGGGGATATCCGAAGTAGGTGAGGAAAATTGTTCTTATTCTTTTTGTATTTTGCAGAATTCAGGGGAGAGGGATTTGTGCGAAACCTTTTGTAGAACTTGTTTCTTTTTACTGAGGATTTTTTTGAGACAGGTTGTTAAACAAGGTTTCCAGAACCGTTCTGCTGCTCTCTTATGTGGTTTAACTAAGTGAAAGCAGTGGTGAAATACAGAATTGAAAGATGTGAGAAAAGTCTGGTAAGCAGACTCCACATCGGCCTAATTATTTTTTTTTTAAATCCATGAAATATCATCAATCAACATCTTAAAGCGCTGACAACTACTTGTGTTAAATATTCAACATTTAATGCTACTAATCATTTTCATCTCTTCATTTCCAGCTGCCAAAGATAAGTGAAAAATTGAAAAGTGGTCAAAAATGTCAGTATAAACTATACCTGTATTAGCCACATTATTCAAATAATTTGTAGAAATATGATCAATAAGGGTGGCAGATTAACTGTTCACTCTTGTGGGCTTATAGATGAGGGGATACAGATAGCTGGAGTATAAATTATTCAAAAAGTCAGATGTCAGTGAGTGGTTCTTACTTTTAAATAAGTTTGTTTTGTAATCATCCAATAGAAAACACATTTCATCTTCATTATTAATCAAATCCAAGGTTGATGCAAGGATATCAATGAAACTACCAATGTCAGAATCGGTTGGCTGATACCACTTTTTTTACCACCAAAAATTGAACAGGAGGGAAGTTCTATGAAAAGAGATTCAACATCAATGTTAGCAGATGTAAGTGCGAGGTCCTCTCTTACAAATAATTTAAAAATGTTTATGAACAAAAATGGATACTCCTCCTCCCACTCTTGATGTTCTACAGTGGTGAACAGCATTATAAAGAAACATGTCATAAAGCATGATTGCCTCTTCAGTCAAACATGTTTCTGAAAGGGCATTAATGGAAAATTCATGATTGAGAGAAGACATAATGAACAAGGTGGTCATGATTTTTAGGAAGACTGCGAACTGCGAACATTCAAATGAAAGGTAGAAAATAAGCTTGTCTTGGAATTAGATAAACTCCTATACAGGTTGTTAAATTGCTTAACATTATAGCAATCACAAGTGATAGACTCTTCTCTGGTAAATTTCAGGAAATTTGAATCTGGATCAACACAATCATTATATTTATCGTTCGCATCATTAATATCTAAATGGGTTAAAGACCATGTTATCAGGGTATATATCCTGGCCAACTAAGAGAGATACACAGTCGGAATCATCCAGAGATTGGAACGAAAACATAGAAGTGCATGCCTCACATGTCCATTACAACCATGCATGTGTGTTAGTTTTATCAATAGGGGTGCACTTCCTATGGGCAGTGCAAATAGTCAGGGTAGCCATGATTAGCTGTTCAGGAGTCTTATGGCTTGGGGGTAGAAGCTGTTGAGAAGTCTTTTGGACCTAGACTTGGCACTCCGGTACCGCTTGCCGTGCGGTAGCAGAGAGAACAGTCTATGACTAGGGTGGCTGGAGTCTTTGACAATTTTGAGGGCCTTCCTCTGACACCGCCTGGTATAGAGGTCCTGGATGGCAGGAAGCTTGGCCCCAGTGATGTACTGGGCCGTACGCACTACCCTCTGTAGTGCCTTGCGGTCGGAGGCCGAGCAGTTGCCATACCAGGCGGTGATGCAACCAGTCAGGATGCTCTCGATGGTGCAGCTGTAGAACTTTTTGAGGAGCTGAGGACCCATGCCAAATCTTTTCAGGCTCCTGAGGGGGAATAGGCTTTGTCGTGCCCTCTTCACGACTGTCTTGGTGTGTTTGGACCATGATAGTTCATTGGTGATGTGGACACCAAGGAACTTGAGGCTCTCAACCTGTTCCACTACAGCCCCGTCGATGAGAATGGGGGCGTGCTCAGTACTCTTTTTTTTCCTGTAGTCCACAATCATCTCCTTTGTCTTGGTCACGTTGAGGGAGAGGTTGTTATCCTGGCACCACACGGCCAGGTCTCTGACCTCCTCCCTATAGGCTGTCTCATCGTTGTCGGTGATCAGGCCTACCACTGTTGTGTCGTCGGCAAACTTAATGATGGTGTTGGAGTTGTGCCTGGCCATGCAGTCATGGGTGAACAGAGAGTACAGGAGGGGACTGAGCACGCACACCTGAGGGGCCCCCGTGTTGAGGATCAGTGTGGCAGATGTGTTGTTACCTACCCTTGCCACCTAGGGGCAGCCCGTCAGGAAGTTCAGGATCCAGTTGCAGAGGGAGGTGTTTAGTCCCAGGATGCTTAGTGATGAGCTTTGAGGGCACTATGGTGTTGAATGCTGAGCTGTAGTCAATGAATAGCATTCTCACGTAGGTGTTCCTCTTGTCCAGGTGGGAAAGGGCAGTGTGGAGTGCAATAGAGATTGCATCATCTGTGGATCTGTTGGGGTGGTATGCAAATTGGAGTGGGTCTAGGGTTTCTGGGATGATGGTGTTGATGTGAGCCATGACCAGCCTTTCAAAGCACTTCATGGCTACAGACTTCAGTGCTACGGGTCGGTAGTCATTTAGGCTGGTTATCTTAGTGTCCTTGGGCACGGGGACTATGGTGGTCTGCTTGAAACATGTTGGTATTACAGACTCAGTCAGGGACATGTTGAAAATGTCAGTGAAGACACTTGCCTGTTGGTCAGCACATGCTCGGAGTACACGTCCTGGTAATCCGTCTGGCCCTGCGGCCTTGTGAATGTTGACCTGCTTAAAAGTCTTACTCACATTGGCTACGGAGAGCTTGATCACAGTCATCCGGAACAGCTGGTGCTCTCATGCATGCTTCAGTGTTGCTTGCCTCGAAGCGAGCATAGAAGTGGTTTAGCTCGTCTGGAAGTCTTGTGTCACTGGGCAGCTCGCGGCTGTGCTTCCCTTTGTAGTCTGCAATAGTTTTCAAGCCCTAGTAGTACGATTCAATCTTAGTCCTGTATTGACTCTTTGCCTGTTTAATGGTTTGTCGGAGGGCAGAGCGGGATTCCTTATAAGCGTCTGGGTTAGAGTCCCGCTCCTTGAAAGCGGCAGCTCTACCCTTCAGCTCAGTGCGGATGTTGCCTGTAATCTATGGCTTCTGGTTGGGGTATGTACGTACGGTCACTGTGGGGACGACATCATCGATGCACTTATTGATGAAACCAGTGACTGATGTGGTGTACTACTCAATGCTATCTGAAGAATCCCGGAACATGTTCCAGTCTGTGCTAGCAAAACAGTCCTGTAGCTTAGCATCTGCGTCATCTGACCACTTTTTTATTAACCAAGTCACTGGTGCTTCTTGCTTTAGTTTTTGCTTATAAGCAGGAATCAGGAGGATAGAGTTATGGTCAGATTTACCAAATTGAGGGCGAGGGACAGCTTTGTATGTGTCTCTGTGTGTGGAGTAAAGGTGGTCTAGAGTTATTTTTCCTCTGGTTGCACATTTAACATGCTGGTAGAAATTAGGTAGAACTGATTTAAGTTTCCCTGCATTAAAGTCCCCGGCCACTAGGAGCTCTGCCTCTGGATGAGCGTTTTCCTGTTCACTTATGGCCTTATACAGCTCACTCAGTGCAATCTTAATGCCAGCATTGGTTTGTCGTGGTAAATAGACAGCTATGAAAATATAGATGAAAACTCTCTTGGTAAATAGTGTGGTCTACAGCTTATCATAAGATACTCTACCTCAGGCGAGCAAAACCTCGAGACTTCCTTAGTATTTGATTTTGTGCATCAGCTGTTGTTTACAAATATACACAGACCGCCACCCCTTGTCTTACCGGAGTCAGCCGTTCTATCCTGCCGATGTAGCGTATAGCCCGCTAGCTGTATGTTGTCCATGTCGTCGTTCAGCCACGACTCGGTGAAACATAATATATTACAGTTTTTAATGTCCCGTTGGTAGGATAATCAGTTGACGATAGCAGGGTCACTTGCCATAGGCCTACGAGAGGGAGGTGAACGACCAGCTAACCATACTTCAGGTATGCAATGTTGCCTTTATTTCATTCTTCAGTTAGTCGTGGCAGCCGTTCCTTTCTTTTGAGGCGTACCTTTTCGGAGAAGTCTTCATTGATGAAGATTTTGGTTCCCTTCAGTCACTTGGAGCTCCTGAGAATCTCCTCCTTGTCGTTGAACCTGAGCAGTTTCACCACTATAGATCTGGGCCTTTCATCGGGGAAGAAAATGCCATTCCTATGCAACCTCTCCATCTCAAAGAGTTTAGGGTCCAGTTTGAGTTGATCTGCCAGGGGTTTCTTGGCCTTAACTTCTGTGTCATGCCAAGTTTCAGTTTTTACGTCCTCGATTCCATTGATTAAAATGTTATTGCGCCTCGATTGGTTTTCGAGGTAGTCTCCTTTGGAAGAGTGCTTGTCAAGTGTTGGTTTTGAATGTGGTTAGACATGGTTTTGAATGTGGTCTGGCTGGAGACATGCATGCCCTTTAACTCCATCACCTCCAACTGCATAAATTCCAAACTGTGTTTAAATTCCATTACATCCTTAAACAGATCATCGACCCTTTTGTTGGTAGAATCCATAAAGAGTTGTAGGAAGGACTTAAAGTAATTTTCCTGCAGATCTATTAGCTCTTTATAGAACTCTTTTCATTGATAGAGTAGTTCATGGAGTGTAGTGCTTGAAACGTATTCCTCTTCCGCACTGAGCTTTGAGGCGTTTTTCTGTCTAGTATTAGCCATGCTACAAGCTTGTTGTGAGCTAAAATGAGTTCGCAAACAACCTACCACCCGCCTCCTGAAAACAAGCTCCAACAGTGAAATGGCAAGCACACACAAGCAACACACACTTGATCACACATGCACCAGTACGATAAACAGAGAGAAAGCGGAGAACTTGCTCACTGCATGGATCCTGGCTGTAGTTTACTAAACGAGCGGGAGATAACGAACTCGCAAGTTGGTGCTGTGGATACAAGCAGTATGCGAGGCAGTAAGCCAAAACATCAGTCAAAGATGAATGGGAAGGACAGTGGTAGGAGCATTCGCTTACCCACGGAGCGAGCAGCGTGAACGAGCAGTGTAATCTCCTTTGATGATCGGGATGCATCAGTAAAGAAAAGTACTTGGAAAGAAAAAGGAGGTCACATGCATTGGATGATATTCATAGCCACAGCACATGGAAGGTTGAAATAGAACCCCAAATGCACACACACACACACACAGAGAGAGAGAGCACGTCCCGAAACATGGCAGCCGGCCCACACATCAGACTCAGACAGCCTGACGAGCCATCCAACAAGTCACACTTCTCGAAAGGCTCCTGATGTTCTAAGACTCTGTGTACTATACTAACTAAGCAGTTAGGCTGGAGGGAGTTTCGCCATTTTATATCGCGTGCAGGGAAATGAGCCTGAAATGTGAGTCCTCCACTTGAAGAAAGGCCATCACTTTTCAATGACAGCGTTTGGATTCATTACTGAATTTGAAATTGAATCAACCTCCAGACATTACTGGCGATGGGAAAACTAAGTGAGCCCAAATGCTAGGCATCCCCTCCTGCAGTCCCTCCAACCAAAATGGTTGTTATTGGATTGGTAATGACCCGTCTGAACCTGCAATGGAGGTCCCCCGACTTGTCTCTCTTTCCCATTTGTCCGTTTGCAAATTAATACTGGAACCCGGGCCCATGAGCGTCAATAATTCAATAGTAGGATCTAACAGCCCCTCGGATCAGATACAATGAACTGTAATCATTTTTGGCTGCAGTGCCACACAGCCGCATGCACAGCAGTAATGATTTTTCAGTGTAAAATGTCTAGTGTTGATTCAGGAGTTCAATTCACTCTGTAATTAACACTCAGTGGTCTAAAAGGACCCCCAGTGTTGGTGTTAATAACCAGATTTATTGTTTTACACTTTGGAGAGTAAAGGCGTCCGCTCCTAGCAGAATTAGGTGAAGTGAACATCTGTGCTCGCATAATCCCTTAAAATACCTTTGCTTGAAAAATGAGAATAAAACTGCAATACTACTGTGTCCCTCTAAAGACACCCTAGGCAGTACACTTCCTCAAAATAGTCCAAATTAATTTAAGAAATCTGTAATAAATTTTTGCCAAGGACGTCTTAGTCGCGCAATTTTACATCTAACTAAGATGTTTGCTGCAGTATTTCAAAAAAAAAAAATGAATGAAAACTTCAACAAGCCTCAATAACAAAATGTGTGCTTGAACAGCCGGAAAGCCAGCACACTTTACAAGCCAGCACAATGTGACTTGCAGATCTGATATGGCCTGTAAACCTGGAGTTTCCTAACACCACTGTGTTAGGGTAAAACCAGGCAATCAAAGTAAGGCTTTATGAGTATTGTATTGTCGTAGTTTAATTTCAAAGGTCATAAACAGTCAAATTATGTTTTTCATGAAATTGGATGAAACTAGTTCAAAGTATAATGATCAAAGTATGAAAAATGACTTCCTAGTACATCGATCAGGTTTGATCATGAAGTTACTGGTACCCTCCCCCATGTCAAACCCTTGTATTGAGGAGGCAGGATTATTAAGGGGATAGGTGACATCACCCTAACTCTCAATACTCTTTAATACACCAATGGTTACATGATATTCTCTTACCTAATTGAAATAAGTACCGCCTTGTAACCAACATCGGAGAAGGCATGTTTGCAGAGGGGCGTGGTTTATGTAATAATTATTCTCTAAAGAGGGTGAATCCTCACTGGAGAAACAATAAATAGTGGTGAGAGCATATCAATCTGGTCCAAGGTGATTTTTTTCAGTGCGTAAAAAAAAGAATGCAATAATGGTAGCCTATCTTTTGGGCTTTACATTGGAGATTTGCAATTATTTTCATGGTTCTAGGTCAATTTTTACGCATTTTGAATGAAGAGCCGGTTGGGAGCCAAATGAACATGGAACGCCCATCACTAACCAGGTTTCAATCCAACCTTTTGTGTGTAAAGTACATGTCAGATTAAAAATGTCATGACAGGCCTGAAGGAAACAGAATATTTTTTGCTAAACCTTCCAAATGTTGACAAAACACAATACACTAGATAAGGTGGGATATTTTTGTATCGGTAAAATGAATGTGAAACATTTTTGGTGGAAATGCTTTTGAGCAAATATTGATATACAGTGAGGGAAAAAAGTATTTGATCCCCTGCTGATTTTGTACGTTTGCCCACTGACAAAGACATGATCAGTCTATAATTTTAATGGTAGGTTTATTTGAACAGTGAGAGACAGAATAACAACAAAAAAATCAAAAAAACGCATGTCAAAAATGTTATAAATAGATTTGCATTATAATGAGGGAAATAAGTATTTGACCCCTCTGCAAAACATTACTTAGTACTTGGTGGCAAAACCCTTGTTGGCAATCACAGAGGTCAGACATTTCTTGTAGTTGGGCACCAGGTATGCACACATCTCAGGAGGGATTTTGTCCCACTCCTCTTTGCAGATCTTGTCCAAGTCATGAAGGTTTCGAGGCTGACGTTTGGCAAATCGAACCTTCAGCTCCCTCCAAAGATTTTCTATGGGATTAAGGTCTGGGGACTGGCTAGGCCACTCCAGGACCTTAATGTGCTTCTTCTTGAGCCACTCCTTTGTTGCCTTGGCCGTGTGTTTTGGGTCATTGTCATGCTGGAATACCCATCCACGACCCATTTTCTATGCCCTGGCTGAGGGAAGGAGGTTCTCACCCAAGATTTGACGGTACATGGCCTCGTCCATCGTCCCTTTGATGCGGTGAAGTTGTCCTGTCCCCTTAGCAGAAAGATACCCCCAAAGCATAATGTTTACACCTCCATGTTTGACGGTGGGGATGGTGTTCTTGGGGTCATAGGCAGCATTCTTCCTCCTCCAAACACGGCAAGTTGAGTTGATGCCAAAGAGCTCCATTTTGGTCTCATCTGACCACAACGCTTTCACCCAGTTCTCCTCTGAATCATTCAGATGTTCATTGGCAAACTTCAGACGGGCCTGTATATGTGCTTTCTTGAGCAGGGGGACCTTGCGGGCGCTGCAGGATTTCAGTCCTTCACGGCGTAGTGTGTTACCAATTGTTTTCTTGGTGACTATGGTCCCAGCTGCCTTGAGATCATTGACAAGATCCTCCCGTGTAGTTCTGGGCTGATTCCTCACCGTTCTCATGATCATTGCAACTCCACGAGGTGAGATCTTGCATGGAGCCCCAGGCCGAGGGAGATTGACAGTTCTTTTGTGTTTCTTCCATTTGCGAATAATCGCACCAATTGTTGTCACCTTCTCACCAAGCTGCTTGGCGATGGTCTTGTAGCCCATTCCAGCCTTGTGTAGGTCTACAATCTTGTCCCTGATATCCTTGAAGACCTCTTTGGTCTTGGCCATGGTGGAGAGTTTGGAATCTGATTGATTGATTGCTTCTGTGGACAGGTGTATTTTATACAGCTAACAAACTGAGATTAGGAGCACTCCCTTTAAGAGTGTGCTCCTAATCTCTGCTCGTTACCTGTATAAAATACACCTGGGAGCCAGAAAGCTTTCTGATTGAGAGGGGGTCAAATACTTATTTCCCTCATTAAAATGCAAATCAATTAATAACATTTTTGACATGCGTTTTTCTGGATTTGTTTGTTGTTATTCTGTCTCTCACTGTTCAAATAAACCATTCTACCATTAAAATTATAGACTGATCATTTCTTTGTCAGTGGGCAAAGGTACAAAATCAGCAGGGGATCAAATACTTTTTTCCCTCACTGTAACAACCATCATATTGAAGTAAACTTGGAGTCACGTGATGACATGTTGTGTTGTCCTTCCACTATGACTCTGGGAAAGCATGCAGTTTATTAGGCAGAAATTATGACGAACTTCACAGGGTGGTGGAAGTGCAAGGTGATGAGCTTGATGCTCCTTTCCAAATATCAGGGGTCTTATGATGGTGTCATGATAATTGATGCTTGGCCTCTTTTGTCTATAATAAGCTCATCATGTAGGCTATAGCCTACGTGCGCTCTAGCCAACAGCGCGCAGATAGCGCTGTTGGCTAGAGCGCACATGCCAATACCAGAGTGGGCACACACTATTTAACGCAACATTTTCTCTGAGAAAACCTTCAGAGTTGAAAATGTGATGGAATCCCATTTAACTTGTATTTTGTAATCGGTACATGGGAATTTAACCACAAAATGTATTTTTTTGTGTGCACTATGTCACACAGCCTTTTAGCTGCAACAAGTACGTTTGATGCCGAGGTTCAAGCTGAACCTCGGCAAGACGGAGCTGCTCTTCCTCCCGGGGAAGGACTGCCCGTTCCATGATCTCGCCATTACGGTTGACAGCTCCGTTGTGTCCTCCTCCCAGACTGCAAAGAGCCTTGTCGTGACCCTGGACAACACCCTGTCGTTCTCCGCTAACACCAAGGCGGTGACCCGATCCTGTAGGTTCATGCTCTACAACATTCGGAGAGTACGACCCTGCCTTACACAGGAAGCGGCACAGGTCCTAATCCAGGCACTTGTCATCTCCCGTCTGGATTACTGCAACTCGCTGTTGGCTGGGCTCCCTGCCTGTGCCATTAAACCCCTACAACTCATCCAGTACGCCGCAGCCCGTCTGGTGTTCAACCTTCCCAAGTTCTCTCACGTCACCCCGCTCACTCCACTGGCTTCCAGTTGAAGCTCGCATCTGCTACAAGACCATGGTGCTCGCCTACGGAGCTGTGAGGGGAACGGCACCTCCGTACCTTCAGGCTCTGATCAGTCCCTACACCCAAACGAGGGCATTGCGTTCATCCACCTCTGGCCTGCTGGCCCCCCTACCTCTTCGGAAGCACAGTTCCTGCTCAGCCCAGTCAAAACTGTTCGCTGCTCTGGCACCCCAATGGTGGAACAAGATCCCTCACGACGCCAGGACAGCAGAGTCACTCACCACCTTCCGGAGACACTTGAAACCCCACCTCTTTAAGGACTACCTGGGATAGGATAAAGTAATCCTTCTACCCCCCCCCCCCCCCCCAAAAAAAAATAAAAAAAATAATTGTAAAGTGGTTATCCCACTGGCTATAAGGTGAATGCACCAATTTGTAAGTCACTCTGGATAAGAGCGTCTGCTAAATGATGTAAATGTAAATGTAAATGTGATGGAAACACATCTCTGGCAGGAAAATTCACATTTGTTTTTTTGCAGATTTCAGAATATTCACATGAAAATCTATCACCAGTTGGATGGAAACCTAGCTATTAATGGGATTCAGGATGACTGTTTCAGACCTCTAACAACAGCATTCACCAAAGTTCTCACTTGGTGAATTCAATAAGCATGTCTCTGTCACTAACAAATACAGTCCACAGTCCTGGCTGGTAACTCCATAATTCCCTGGAAGAGAAAAGGCACCCTGGGAAATATGCAAATTAGGCTTTACATCACACAGTGTTAAAACGACACCCCAAAATGATTTACTGTAACAATACAGGTGTTCATTTCGTACACTGAGAACGTGTAACAGCGTCAGCACTAAGCAAAGTGAGTCCAGTTTACTCTGCAAGTGTGATGTTTTACACTGTAGGTGTTGCATATTACTCTACAGTAGAGCTATGCAAACATCACAATCAAGTTCATTTTTAACACTTTAAGAGTTGAATGGGGAACCCTGTAACAGAGTTAAAGTGGGACACATGTTAACTGAAAATTGTTAAATAGTTAAATGTACACCATTGATTTTTCTGTGTTCAATACTGTCATGCCTATATCTCAT
Source organism: Coregonus lavaretus (assembly GCF_964263955.1). NCBI lineage: Eukaryota > Metazoa > Chordata > Actinopteri > Salmoniformes > Salmonidae > Coregonus > Coregonus lavaretus. Next base: position 75,011,812 of record NC_139988.1, on the reverse strand, counting down.
TACCCTGGAACCATTGTGAGCCTGCATCCTCAGCAAATGGCGAAACATTAGTGCCAGATCAACACTACATATCCACCATCCATAAAATGTCCGCCATGCATCAACGACCAGTGATGTGATCGGTGAGTGAGCTCAACTGAATATGTGTTCAAAATGAATGAGCTGGGTAAATAGCTCCCTGGTCCGCGCTTTGAAAATTCCCCCCACCCCGGATTATTCTGGTTTTGTTCACCACCGATAATGCCTTGATTTCTCAGAGGCTGTATTACTGAAGCAGAACCATAAGTTCTGGTCTCAATGTTTTCTTGGGGGAAATGCAACCTGTACAAAGGCATGAAAAACCAAGTAAATGTAGATGTTGTTGGGGATATGAGAAAGTTCTATAAATAGGCTCTGTTTAGGTGAACTTAGAAACCGACATCGTTTTCATCATGCTAACAGTGGTTCGGTGATCCAAGTATGACTACCGAACATGTCTGCAGTAAAGTGAATCAACGTGAATCCCAAACCGTCTTCCCGGCACGAGTAAATCCCACACCGTCTTCCTGGCACTAGGCTTCTATAAGCTTGGGAAATCCTGACCACTTTATAAAAGGGAAGCTTCATCAATTATTCACGTTTCCTGCCACACAACTTCCACAAGTTTTCCTTCCATTCATATTTCAGCCCCCCCTTCTCTTTTCAACCACATCCCAACGGACATTTCCACATAAATTCAGAGTTGTGACTCGAGTCACAAATTTGATGACTTGAGACTTGACTTGGACTTTGAGCCTTGAAATTATCTGGACAGGTTTTGTAATGTTTTGTCACTCATTTCGCAGCACAGAGTCTCCGTGGATAACTCTCCACGCAGCCAAAGACTAGCCACAGCATTGCACTTCCAAAAAAAACGTGCAACAGATTGGGTAGTGAAACGCACACTCGGCCATCTGATTAGACCAGCAAACTGTCAGTCAACAAAGGTCAGGTGAGTTAGAGCAGTGGTTCTCAAAGTGGAAAAGGTTTTGGGGGTCGTGAGTATAAAACTGAATGGGAAAAATACATACTTTTCATACATATTTTAATTGACTACATATACAGTATCAGTCAAAAGTTTGTACACACCTACTCATTCAAGGGTTTGTCTTTATTTTTACTATTTCCGACATTGTAGAATAATAGTGAAGACATCAAAACTATGAAATAACACATATGGAATCATGTAGTAACCAAAAAAGTGTTAAACAAATCAAAATATATTTTATATTTGAGATTCTTCAAATAGCCACCCTTTGCCTTGATGACAGCTTTGCACACTCTTGCATTTTATGTATTATTCTTTACATTATTAGCTCAGAAAGTGTTTTGTATCATTACATACAGCCGGGAAAAATTATTGGATATCAGAGTGGTGGTAACTCACCAGCATTACGACCAGGAATACGACTTTCAGAAGCAGATCCTTTGTTTGCTCTCCCCAGGGCAATTGAACTGATTCCAGCGGCTGAACCAAAACATCGCCGGTGGAGGAGAGGCACACGGAGCTGCCTGCTGGTTCTACTTAGGAGGTGCGCACACGACCCACCGCTTCCATGTATACTACTTGCTAATGTTCAGTCTCTGGTTAACAAGCTCGACGAGCTCCGGGCAAGGATTTCTTTCCAGAGAGACATCAAGGCCTGTTACATACTTTGTTTCACGGAAACATGGCTCTCTGGGGATATTCTGTCGAAATTGGTCCAGCCAGATGGGTTCTCAGTTCATCGCGCAGTGTCAGGATTGTTGAGAGATGGGTCGGACCAAGGTGCAGCGTGAAAAGCGTACATGTTTATTAAACGAAGAAACACTTTAAAAAATAACAAACAACGTAATCATGCAGTTCTACGGGCTATACATACAACAAGCCAAACATAAAACAAGATCCCATAATACACGGTAGGCAATGGGCTACTTAAGTATGATCCCCAATCAGAGACAACGAGCGACAGCTGTCTCTGATTGGGAATCACACCCGGCCAAACCTAGAAACACACAACCTAGCACTGCAACATAGAAATAGACTAACTAGATCATAAACATAGAATATATAACATAGAAACTCACGCCCTGACCAAACCAACTAAAGACAACAGGCCTCTCAAGGCCAGGGCGTGACACGCAGACAGGAATAAATATCTCTCCGGGAAGCAGAAGGGCGGAGGTGTGTGTTTCATGATTAACGACTCATGGTGTAATTGTAGTAACATACAGGAACTCAACTCTTTCTGTATCTAGAATACCTCACAATCAAATGCCGACCGTATTATCTCCCAAGATTATTTTATTATTTTATAGTCAAGGCCGTGTATATCCCCCCCTCAAGCCGATACCACGACGGCCCTCAAAGAACTTCACTGGACTTTATGCAAACTGGAAACCACATATCCTGAGGCTGCATTTATTGTAGCAGGGGATTTTAACAAAGCAAATATGAGGACTAGGCTGCCGAAATTCTATCAACATATCGACTGTTGTACTCGCCCTGCTAAAATCCTCGACTATTGCTATTCGAACTTCCAGGATGGTTATAAGGCCCTCCCCCGCACTCCTTTCGGCAAATCTGACCATGACTCCATTTTGCTCATTGCTTCCTATAGGCAGAAACTCAAACAGGAAGTACCCATGCTAAGGACTATTCAACGCTGGTCTGACCAATTGGAATCCACACTTCAAGATTGTTTTGATCATGCGGACTGGGATATGTTCCGGGTAGCTTGTGAAAATAATTTAGACAAATACACTGAAACGGTTTATCAGGAAGTGTGTAGGTGATGTTGTGCCAACTGTGACTATTAAAACCTACCCTAACCAGAAGCCGGGGATAGATGGCAGCATTCGCGCAAAACTGAAAGCGCGAACCACTGCATTTAACCATGGCAAGGTGACTGGGAATATGGCAGAATACAAACAGTGTAGCTACTCAATCCGCAAGGCAATTAAACTGGCAAAACATCAGTATAGAGACAAAGTGGAGTCGCAATTCAACGGCTCAGACACGAGACCTATGTGGCAGGGTCTACAGACAATCACGGACTACAAATGGCAACTATGGCAACTTCACCGCCCGCAACCACAGGGCTCTCCAGAGGGTGGTACGGTCTGCCGAATGCATTACCGGGGGCAAACTACCCGCCCTCCAAGACACCTACTGCACCCGATGTCACAGGAAGGCCAAAAATATCATCAAGGACATCAACCACCCGAGCCACTGCCTGTTCACCCCGCTATCATCCAGAAGGTGAGGTCAGTACAGGTACATAAAAGTGGGACCGAGAGAATGAAAAACAGCTTATATCTCAAGGCCATCAGACTGTTAAATAGCCATCACTAGCACATTAGAGGCTGCTGCTGCCTATTGAAATCACTGGCCACTTTAAGAAATTGAACACTAGTCACTTTAATAATGTTTACATATCTTGCACTACTCATCTCTATGTATATACTGTATTCTATTCTATAATATTCAACTGTATCTTAGTCCATGCCGCTCTGTCATTGCTTGTCCATATATGTATATATATTCTTAAATTCCATATGTTGTAAAACTGTTAGATATTATTTGTTAGATATTACTGCACTGTCGGAGGTAGAAGCACAAGCATTTCGCTACACCCGTAATAACATCTGCTAAACACGTGTATGTGACAAATAACATTTGATTTGATTTGATTTGGAATTGGGTTGAGGTCGGGTGATTGTGGAGGCCAGGTCATCTGATGCAGCACTCCATCACCCTCCTTCTTGGTCAAATAGCCCTTACACTGGAGGTGTGTTGGGTCATTGTCCTGTTGAAAAACAAATGATAATCCCACTAAGCGCAAACCAGATGGGATGGCGTATCGCTGCAGGATGCTGTGGTAGCCATGCTGGTTAAATGTGCCTTGAATTCTAAATAAATCACCAACAGTGTCACCAGCAAAGCATCCCCACACCCCAACACCTCCTCCTCCATGCCTCACAGTGGGAACCACACATGCGGAGATAATCTGTTCACCTACACTGCGTCTCACAAAGACGCAGCGGTTGGAACCAAAAATCTCAAATTTGGACTCAACAGACCAAAGGACAGATTGCCACAGGTCTAATGTCCATTGCTTGTGTTTCTTGGCCCAAGCAAGTCTATTATTCTTATTGGTGTCCTTTAATAGTGGTTTCTTTGCAGCAATTTCGACCATGAAGTCCTGATTCACGTAGTCTCCTCTGAACAGTTGATGTTGAGATGTGTCTGTTACTTCAACTCTGTGAAGCATTTATTTGGGCTGCAATTTCTGAGGCTGGTAACTCTAATGAACTTATCCTCTGCAGCAGAGGTAACTCTGGATCTTCCTTTCCTGCGGTGGTCCTCATGAGAGCCAGTTTCATCATAGCGCTTGATGGTGTTTGCGACTGAACTTGAAGAAACTTCAAGGTTCTTAAATTTTTCCGGATTGACTGACCTTCATGTCTTAAAGTAATGATGGACTGTCGTTTCTCTTTGCTTATTTGAGCATTTCTTGCCATAACATGGACTTGGTATTTTACCAAATTGGGCTATCTTCTGTATACCACCCCTACCTTGTCACAACACAACTGATTGGCTCAAACGCATTAAGAAGGAAAGAAATTCCACAAATCAACAAGGCACACCTGTTAATTGAAATACATTCCAGGTGACTACCTCATGAAGCTGGTTGAGAGAATGCCAAGAGTGTGCAAAGCTGTCATCAAGGCAAAGGGTGGCTACTTTGAAGAATCTCAAATATAAAATACATTTTGATTTGTTTAACACTTTTTTGGTTACTGCATGATTCCATATGTGTTATTTAATAGTTTTGATGGCTTCACTATTATTCTACAATGTAGGAAATAGTAAAAATAAAGAAAAACCCTGGAATAAGTAGGCGTGTCCAAACTTTTGACTGTTACTATACATACCATTTGTATTTTATATTTATACATTTGCCTATTTGATCTGGTTTCTAACATAGACCAATGGGAGGGATCATCAACTAGATTCAGTTGCAGGCTTCTTGAGCGGACGGTCAGGGGGCCGGAACATAATTACAAATAATTTGTAGACTTCAAATTCACCGCAAGAAGCCTAAACAGATATAATATTAGACTAAAACATAATAATTTCTAACTTTGCTTACATTTGTACACGATCACGTTTCCCTCTATTATGCATGGGAATACTTGTGAAGAGATTTCCTAAATTAAAGCCACTTGGAGATGTTCGCCTGGTGTTTTACATTCATAGTTCTTTTTAGCCATCCATGAGAGTAAATGTCATTCCTGTTCACCTGTTCTGTTGCATTGTTAACAGGTTTTAAGGTTGAACATTGACATTTTATATCTTCATTGATGCTTAGAGAAGTATATGAGTTCCTTAAAAGCCTATGTACGTCCCAATCGTGAGTACACCATTTTACAATATGTTATAAATCATCTTAATATTATAGAAGAAAAATGTGTGTAAAACTATTTGAAGTATGGTAAACTTAAAATGATGAACAGGAATGACCTTTACTCTCATAGGTGGCCAATAAAAATCTACCTGAAAGGCACGCCCCTAATAAGCAACACCGCCTAAAAATAACCTAAGGATTATATTCAAAAAGACCCAGCTGCTAGGTCAACCCAGCATGAGAGTAAAAAATACCTAACTGATGATTCAATTGTTTGGGTAATCCCAACAATCCAATTTGTTGGGTTATTCACGCAACCCAACTGGCTGGGTAAAAATAACTCAACATGTGTTCTGTCCACTATTTAACCAGCGCTGGGTTACCAAATAACCAAAATTGGGTTGTTTTTAGCCTTGATTTTTTGGAGTGTACCTGGTGATTTAATTGATCAGTCATATTTCAGATAGTCCTAGTTTGGGTGGCTACTGGCTATATGTCTGAAGATAGCGTAACATTGCACTACATTAATATTATGGGATGAAAATGTAACCTATTCTGGCATATTTTTTATAATATTTGTGAGGAAGAAAGGGGATACCCAGTTGGCAACGAGCACTCCTGCAGGCAGGCAGACCTCCTGTAAGATGAAAGTCATTCATGTTACACTCAAAAAAATGCTGGGTTAAAAACAACCCAGCACTGAGTAAATAGTGGACAGAACACACGTTGGGTTATTTTTGACCCAGCCAGTTGGGTCACTTAGTTGTGTTATTGAGCTATGATTCAAATGGGTCAGATCAGAAGACTGGAGGCGTGGCTAAGTATGAGCGTGGCTTTCAGATAGTTATTTTTATTCACCATGAGTGTAAATGTCATTATGGTTAATCTGTTCTGTTGTATTTTTAACATATGCTAAAAGTAGTGAATATAAATTGAGGCTTTCTGAAGGCTTAGTGGTTTCACAAAATTGTGCTAAAAAAAGGTTCTTAACTCAGTGGTTCATTATCTGTTCATAATACACATTAGTGACATCTGCTGGTCAACAATAAATAGCAGCATGTGATAATCAGACAGACTGAGTTTTTTCTCCACTGTTTTCAGCAAAACTCTGTGGCGCTTTAGTCGTTTACATTTACATTTTACATTTTAGTCATTTAGCAGACGCTCTTATCCAGAGCGACTTACAGGAGCAATTAGGGTTAAGTGCCTTGCTCAAGGGCACATTAACGTCATTTAGCAGACGTTTATATTCAGTTTGAATACCAGGTTCGCATCTTACGTCATGCTTCCTTTTTGGCATTATTTAAGATGCGTAAGACAAGCTTATGCTATACTAAATAACATTTTTATTTAAACAACAGTGCAGAAAGTGTGGTTTCACATAAAACAATTTTCAAAATAGTGTACTTTCAACGGGATTCAACCTCATACCCTCAAGTCCCTGAATGTTCCCTAGTTCCCTACTCTACCTGCTAAGCTACCGGTCAGGTGAAACTTTTTGTAACAAGTTTGAACTATATTTGTACCTACAGTGTCGAGTAGAGGTCGGTTTTTTGAAGCAGCTTGGAATTGAAGAAAGCACCGGAACCAGAGCGAAATCATTGGGATCTCACATTTTGCAATACACGGTTTGAAAAAGCACGTGATCAAACGAAGCATGTGATTTTACGCATGCCTTGGCGCTCCGGGTTCAAAAGTAACATCACTAGTTAAAGGTCCAGAACAGTCATTCCTATTCCCATGTAAAATAGCCTTTTGAGTGACTAAAATATCACCCATTATATTTTTGGGGATAGAAATGCTCAAAATGTTTGAGTAAGTACTTTTTCTCTCATCGCTAACTACTAGTAAGTAGACCGCCTGAGTGGGCGGGGATCTTATATTCATGAGCTCGCCTTGACTGACAGCTCTTTGAAACGACTATGTCAAGAAACTTGGATGCAAGAGGAGTTTCGCAGTAAAATCAGCTCAAGCTAATTTGGTGATACAAAAAGCAACTCAAACAACATTGAAATTGCAGATTTTTTTTTTTACATCTCCCGTTTGGCATGTCTCTTGTAATGCGGCTTACAGCAGCACTGATGACATGGCAACTGCATCAGAGTTTTGAACTACCCTTTTTTTCCATTCTGGCTGAAGACCTAGCTAGCCAGTAACCAGACACAGATGAAAGGAGAAACATATAAGTATATTTGCCATAGATGACTAGTGTAAAATTGTAATTATATTTGCTGACACACGACAGTCAAATTTTGGCACCAGTAGAGTAGCTATCTAGCTATATAAACAGTGGTGGAAAAAGTACCCAATGGTTAAACTTGAGTAAAGTATAGACACCTTAATACAGTGAGGGAAAAAAGTATTTGATCCCCTGCTGATTTTGTACATTTGCCCACTGACAAAGACATGATCAGTCTATAATTTTAATGGTAGGTTTATTTGAACAGTGAGAGACAGAATAACAACAACAAAATCCAGAAAAATGCATGTCAAAAATGTTATGAATTGATTTGCATTTTAATGACGGAAACAAGTATTTGACCCCTCTGCAAAACATGACATAGTACTTGGTGAAAAATCCTTGTTGGCAATCACAGAGGTCAGACGTTTCTCTTCTCCAAGTCATTAAGGTTTCGAGGCTGACGTTTGGCAACTCGAACCTTCAGCTCCCTCCACAGATTTTCTATGGGATTAAGGTCTGGAGACTGGCTAGGCCACTCCAGGACCTTAATGTGCTTCTTCTTGAGCCACTCCTTTGTTGCCTTAGCCGTGTGTTTTGGGTCATTGTCATGCTGGAATACCCATCCACGACCCATTTTCAATGCCCTGGCTGAGGGAAGGAGGTTCTCACCCAAGATTTGACGGTACATGGCCCCGTCCATCGTCCCTTTGATGCGGTGGAAGTTGTCCTGTCCCCTTAGCAGAAAAACACCCCCAAAGCATAACGTTTCCACCTCCATGTTTGACAGTGGGAATGGTGTTCTTGGGGTCATAGGCAGCATTCCTCCTCCTCACCCAGTTCTCCTCTGAATCATTCAGATGTTCATTGGCAAACTTCAGACGGCCCTGTATATGTGCTTTCTTAAGCAGGGGGATCTTGTGGGCGCTGCAGGATTTCAGTCCTTCACGGCGTAGTGTGTTACCAATTATCTTGGTGACTATGGTCCCAGCTGCCTTGAGATCATTGACAAGATCCTTCCATGTAGTTCTGTGCTGATTCCTCACCATTCTCATGATCATTGCAACTCTACGAGGTGAGATCTTGCATGGAGCCCCAGGCCGAGGGAGATTGACAGTTATTTTGTGTTTCTTCCATTTGCGAATAATCGCACCAACTGTCGTCACCTTCTCACCAAGCTGCTTGGCGATGGTCTTGTAGCCCATTCCAGCCTTGTGTAGGTCTACAATCTTGTCCCTGTCATTTTATATAAAATATTTATTTTGCTAAAATATTGAGAGTTGATACATGGCGTACAACCTTAAAATTATGACGAAGAATGACATTTCCTCTCATGGAAGGCCAAGAAGGACTAGCTGAAAGCCACGCCCCCAATAGGCCACGCCTATTAACCCAAACATGGGTTAATTTAACTATCACTTGGGTTTTCATTCAATTTCAAGCTGGGTCTTGCGTGGGTTAATTTACCCATCAGTTGGGTTGACCCAGCAGCTGGGTCTTTTTGAAAGGTCCTGAACAGTCATTCTGATTCCCAATGCAAAATAGCCCCTTTTCCCCAATAAAATGCTCAAAATGTGCCCTCTGTGAACACGCCTTCTGCGATGCTGGTTACAAGGGGGTAATTAAAAAATTTGGTAAGAGAATAAGATATTACCATTGGTATATTCAAATTAGGCTTTCTGTGATGTTACAAAAAGCCCTTAATAATCCCACCTCCTGAATCCAACTGATTGACATTGGGGTTACTTTATGATTTTACTTTATGATCAAACTGCGTCCAGCATCAATAACCCAGCAGTTTTTAAAGAAAACAACCCAACTACATGACCCCCCCACACACACCTTGTGCTATGTAATGACATAACTGGACCACCCATTGAGATGTGCCTTTTTGTTAAGTAAATCAGGTGATACATTTACATTTTAGTCATTTAGCAGACGCTCTTATCCAGAGCGACTTACAGTTAAGTGAGTGCATACATTATTTTTTATTTTATTTTATTTTTCATACTGGCCCCCCATGAGAATTGAACCCACAACCCTGGCGCTGCAAACGCCATGCTTTACCAACTGACCTACATCCCTGCCTGCCATTCCCTCTCCTACCCTGGACGACGCTGGGCCAATTGTGCGCCGCCCCATGGGTCTCCCGGTCGCGGCCACTTTGATGGTTTCCCCCTCAGCAACTTGTCTTACAGTTCCACTTTCATTCCACTACATTACATTCACACCCAGAAGCATCCACCAGTCATACACATACAGTATCAGTACATACAGTTGAAGTCAGAAGTTTACATACACTTAGATTGGAGTCATAAAAACTAGTTTTTCAACTCTCCACAAATTTCTTGTTAACAAACTATAGTTTTGGCAAGTCGGTTAGGACATCTACTTTGTGCATGACACAAGTAATTTTTCCAACAATTGTTTACAGACAGATTATTTCACTTATAATTCACTGTATCACAATTCCAGTGGGTCAGAAGTTTACATACACTGACTGTGCCTTTAAACAGCTTTGAAAATTCCAGAAAATTATGTCATGGCTTTAGAAGCTTCTGATAGGCTAATTGACATCATTTGAGTCAATTGGAGGTGTACCTGTGGATGTATTTCAAGGCCTACCTTCAAACTCAGTGCCTCTTTGCTTGACATCATGGGATAATGAAAAGACATCAGCCAAGACCTCCACAAGTCTGGTTCATCCTTGGGAGCAATTTCCAAACGCCTGAAGGTACCACGTTCATCTGTACAAACAATAGTACGCAAGTATAAACACCATGGGACCACGCAGCCGTCATACCGCTCAGGAAGGAGACGCGTTCTGTCTCCTAGAGATGAACGTACTTTGGTGCGAAAAGTGCAAATCAATCCCAGAACAACAGCATAGGACCTTGTGAAGATGCTGGAGGAAACAGGTACAAAAGTATCAATATCCACAGTAAAACGAGTCCTATATCAACACAACCTGAAAGGCCGCTCAGCAAGGAAGAAGCCACTGCTCCAAAACCGCCATTAAAAAGCAAGCCAGACTATGCAACTGCACATGGGGACAAAGATATTTTTGGAGAAATGTCCTCTGGTCTGATGAAACAAAAATATAACTGTTTGGCCATAATGACCATCGTTATGTTTGGAGGAAAAAAGGGGTCGCTTGCAAGCTGAAGAACACCATCCCAACCGTGAAGCACGGGGGTGGCAGCATCATGCTGTGGGGGTGCTTTGCTGCAGGAGCGACTGGTGCACTTCACAAAATAGATGGCATCATGAGGAAGGAAAATTATGTGGATATATTGAAGCAACATCTCAAGACATCAGTCAGGAAGTTAAAGCTTGGTCGCAAATGGGTCTTCCAAATGGACAATGACCCCAAGCATACTTCCAAAGTTGTGGCAAAATGGCTTAAGGATGTCACGATCGTTCATGAACGAGAAGGACCAAGGCGCAGCGTGATATGCATTCATATTTATTTACGTACTGAACACACAACAAAACAACAAACGAAACGTGAAGTCCAAGGTAGACAAATAACATACCTCACACGCAACAAGATCCCACAACTAACAGGTGTCAAAAGGCTGCCTAAATATGGTCCCCAATCAGAGACAATGAGCTACAGCTGCCTCTGATTGGGAACCACCCCGGCCAACATAGATCTACACATCTAGATCTAAAACATAGAAAAACAACCTAGCAAACACAACACAGAAAATACACACCCTGACTCAACAAATACAAGTCCTCAGAGTCAGGGCGTGACAAAGGACAACAAAGTCAAGGTATTGGAGTGGCCATCAAAAAGCCCTGACCTCAACCCTATAGAAAATATGTGGGCAGAACTGAAAAAGCGTGTGCGAGCAAGGAGCCCTACAAACCTGACTCCGTTACACCAGCTCTGTCAGGAGGAATGGGCCAAAATTCACCCAACTTATTGTGGGAAGCTTGTGGAAGGCTACCCGAAATGTTTGACCCAAGTTAAACAATTTAAAGGCAATGCTACCAAATACTAATTGAGTGTATGTAAACTTCTGACCCACTGAGAATGTGATGAATGAAATAAAAGCTGAAATAAATCATTCTCTCTACTATTATTCTGACATTTCACATTCTTAAAATGAAGTGGTGATCCTAGGATTAAATGTCAGGAATTGTGAAAAACTGAGTTTAAATGTACTTGGCTAAGGTGTATGTAAACTTCCGACTTCAACTGTACGTAGGTATCAACTCCAGGACATACCTATATACATTTAAAATAAGAACACACACTTTATACAATTAAGCTTAACATTCCATACATCAATAATACTTGGTCTACTGAGGCATGCCCATATATCCTAATGCCACTGTACCAATGTTCTTTAAACAACGTTAGAGATTCTCACAACATCAGTTAGTCAGTGAGCTGAGCAGAGTATCATATCATACAATTGCTTTCTCTTAGCAGGCCCTGATATCCTAATGCTAAAGGCACAGCTGATCTTTAACTTTAACCCAAACACCAGATGTGCTCGGGAGGGAGATGCTACAAGCTATTTTGGTCAGAGGCATTGTGCTGTGATGTGCTGTTTTATTAGTTTTAAAAGCTAAGTTCGCTGTTTTATCTGCTTGCTTGAGTGATTTGAGATTGCAGGGAGTTCCATGCTATCATGGCTCTATATATTCCTGTGCATTGAATTGAATATGTAGGTGGCATCCTATGACGGTGCCACGTTGAAAGTTACTGCGCTGTTCAGTAAGGCCATTCTGTGTGCTCGATTTTATACACCTGTCAGCAACGGGTGTGGCTGAAAGCCACACATTTTAAGGGGTGTCCATATACTTTTCTCTATATAGTGTATATTCAGGACTAGTTTATTACTGACCACCCATTCTGAAACAAACTGCAACTCTCTGTTTAGAGTGATTTCACTAGCTGTGGCCGCTGACGTGTATAGGGCTGAATCATCAGCATACATATACGCACATGCTTTGTTTAATACCACACTCAACATGTTTTGCGTTAGAGAGGCTTCCATTAAAGAAAACACTCTGTTCTATTAGATAAATAGCTTTCGGTCCACGATATGGCAGAGGGTGTAAAGCCATAACACATACGTTTTTCCTCTAACAGATTATGGTCAATAATATCAAAGGCTGCACTGAAGTGTAACAGTACAGCTCCCATAATTTTCTTATTATCAATTTCTTTCAGCCAATCATCAGTCATTTGTGTTAGTGCAGTACATGTTGAGTGGCCTCGATATGCATGGTGAAAGTCTGTTGTTAATTTGTTCATAGAGAAATAACATTGTATCTGGTCAAACACCATTTTTTCCAAAAGTGTGCTAAAAGCCGGCAGTAGACTGATTGGTCGGCTGTTAGAACCAGTAAAGGGCACTTTGCCATTCTTGGGTAGCGGAATGACTTTTTCCCTCCAGGTTAGAAAAATAAATAAAAAAATCAGGCTCAGATTAAAGATATGAGAAATAGGAGCGGCAACATATTCCGCTACCATGCTCAGTAGCTTTCCATCTATGTTGTCAATACCAGGTGGTTTCTAATTTTTTTTACCAGCAATAATTTTTCCATCTTTTCCATACTAACTTTACAATATATTTGTATTTCAAAATTAGGTATTTTATGCATGAATATGTTTGGTCAGAGTTTGTTGTTGGCATTTAATTCCTGAGATTGTCCACTTTGCCAATGAAGTAGTCGTTGAAGTAATTGGACACATCAAAGGGTTTTGTGATGAATGAGCTATCTGATTCAATAAAGGGCGGTTTAATTAGTCTTTCTGCCCATCATTTCATTTAAAGTTCTCAAAAGCTTTTTTCCTTCATATTTTATATAGTTTCTTCTTCTTTTTGTCCAGTTTAGTTACATAAGCTTCTACATTTACAGAACGTTTGCCAATCAGATGTGCAGCCAGACTTATTAGCCACTCCTTTTGCTTCATCGCTCTCAACCATGCAGTTTTTCAGTTCCTCATCAATCCACGGCGCCTTAGTAGATCTCACAGTCAGTTTCTTAATAGGTGCATCCTTATCAAAGCAATTTCATAAATGCATGAAGTGCAGCATCTGGATGCTTCTCAATATACACACACTATACACACACAGCCAATCATCTTTCCATCTTCAGTTTAGGAATCACTACAAAACGTTTGGTACGATTTCTTATAAAGTTTTTAGGCCCAGCCTTTGGAACTTTTGCTTTTCTGGATACAGCCACAATATTGTGGTCACTACATCCAATAGTACACACAGTTCTGCAGTGTTAGTAAACATATTATCAATAAACATGGATGATATAGTTCCTGTACTATCTGTAAACACACTGGTAGGTTGATTGATAACCTGAACCTTAATACAGTTACAGTGAGCAGCTTCTTCTTGAGTAGACAACTCAATGAAAACCAGTCACCCAGAAAATAGACCTCTCTGTTAACATCACACACTATCAAGCATTTCACACATATTATCCAGATACTGACTGTTATCACTTGGTGATCAATAGCAGCACCCCAAAATAATAGGCTTTAGATGTGGCAGGTGAACCTGCAACCACAACACTTCAACAACCTTAGGCATGAGATCATCTCTGAGCTTCACAGTAATTTGGCTTTGAACACATACAGCGACACCTTCACCATATTTATCTTCTATGGATGTTATCTGGTTATATCCCTGTATTGCTAATACTGTATTGTCAAAGGAATTATCTAAGTGAATCTTAGTGATGGCCAATATATGAATGTTATCTGAAGTTAGGAAGTGTCATGACTTGCCCTCATGGGTTTAGCATCAAACATGCCGGCTAGGCAAATGTTTGAACACCCCCTTTCCTGGGGGCCAGTTTTATGACCGGTCGTAAATACCGTGCAGACTTTCTCTTCCTTGCCATGAAGTATTGGGAGAAAAGACCCCTTTGTTAACAAAGGAAGTCTTCCCGCCAAGACTCCAACATCCAAAAGTGGATAATGAAACAATATTCCTACTTAAAAGAATGTGGGAATTGTTGGTGGGGACTTAAAGAACAATCATGTCAAATTCATTACTATGTTGTGATGTCATTAAAGACGGTGGAACAACATAACTGTATCTCTGGGGGGGTACACTTCCCAGTTATGAGGTTTTCATCTAATTGTTGTATAAAATGAATGATTAAGTATAATAATACTTTAGTGAAGATAACAATGTGATTTTAGCATTCTAGATGAGATTATTGTTTTCCATATTGATTTGTTCTCAGTCAGTGGCCACGCCCAGATGAGCACAAACATGATGGAATGCCCCTTTTACCCTGAGTGCATAAAAGCCTTGTGACGAAATTCACCTCAGACCAGCAGAAGTGAAGCGTGAGCCAAACGTTGTAAATGGTTGAATTTCTACCTGACCAGTAAGCCCCACGACTTAAAATGGTTGACACTCTACAAAACCAAGAAGCATGAAGCTGAAGCTACACGTTACAAAATGGTTAGACTAGAAAGACCAGAAAACGTATGACGTTAGTCCACACGTTTGAAATGGAGAAACTCTGAAACTCTCAACCTCTACACAAGGTGAAGAAGAAGAAAATGCAGTAGACCTTATCATTTCAGTCTGCAGCTGGCATGTATAGTCATCTAGAGAACTTTCACTAAAGACACGAGAGAGGAGAGGAAAATCCCTCTCAGACAACCGCTGGTACATCTGAAGTAGTCATTCTAACCACCACTATGACCAGAAACTCTACCAAGGACATTGAGATCTCTGGTGGGCAAACCAGAGTCCTACATCATCAACTATCAAGGACAGCAACACGTAAATACATGTTGAATTTCTAATCTGAATGAGCGATTATTAGGGTACATAAGTATTATGATTACTGTGAGCGTAGTTTCCAAAGTAACTACGATAGTTCAAATCTCTGTCTCTCCCTTCCATTCTGACCCAACCACTACCCAATCATTCATGCTAATGTTTTCATTATATTACGTTAGTAATCAATAACCTATGTGTGTTTGTATTGTGCTATTATTTAGTTAGTAAATAAATAATTAAGCCAATTTGTGTATTGCTGATTCATCAATAAGGTTAGGGTTCTTGCAGGTTCAAGGATTATGCGACGTTCAGAATGAGACTGATAAGAGGTAATTATTTGATAAGTGACTGTTATTGATATAGAATATATATATATATATATATATATACATATACACACTGCTCAAAAAAATAAAGGGAACACTAAAATAACACATCCTAGATCTGAATGAATGAAATAATCTTATTAAATACTTTTTTCTTTACATAGTTGAATGTGCTGACAACAAAATCACACAAAAATTATCAATGGAAATCAAATTTATCAACCCATGGAGGTCTGGATTTGGAGTCACCCTCAAAATTAAAGTGGAAAACCACACTACAGGCTGATCCAACTTTGATGTAATGTCCTTAAAACAAGTCAAAATGAGGCTCAGTAGTGTGTGTGGCCTCCACTTGCCTGTATGACCTCCCTACAACGCCTGGGCATGCTCCTGATGAGGTGGTGGATGGTCTCCTGAGGGATCTCCTCCCAGACCTGGACTAAAGCATCCGCCAACTCCTGGACAGTCTGTGGTGCAACGTGGCGTTGGTGGATGGAGCGAGACATGATGTCCCAGATGTGCTCAATTGGATTCAGGTCTGGGGAACGGGCGGGCCAGTCCATAGCATCAATGCCTTCCTCTTGCAGGAACTGCTGACACACTCCAGCCACATGAGGTCTAGCATTGTCTTGCATTAGGAGGAACCCAGGGCCAACCACACCAGCATATGGTCTCACAAGGGGTCTGAGGATCTCATCTCGGTACCTAATGGCAGTCAGGCTACCTCTGGCGAGTACATGGAGGGCTGTGCGGCCCCCCAAAGAAATGCCACCCCACACCATGACTGACCCACCGCCAAACCGGTCATTCTGGAGGATGTTGCAGGCAGCAGAACGTTCTCCATGGCGTCTCCAGACTCTGTCACGTCTGTCACGTGCTCAGTGTGAACCTGCTTTCATCTGTGAAGAGCACAGGGCGCCAGTGGCGAATTTGCCAATCTTGGTGTTCTCTGGCAAATGCCAAACGTCCTGCACGGTGTTGGGCTGTAAGCACAACCCCCACCTGTGGACGTCGGGCCCTCATACCACCCTCATGGAGTCTGTTTCTGACCGTTTGACCAGACACATGCACATTTGTGGCCTGCTGGAGGTCATTTTGCAGGGCTCTGGCAGTGCTCCTCCTGCTCCTCCTTGCACAAAGGCGGAGGTAGCAGTCCTGCTGCTGGGTTGTTGCCCTCCTACGGCCTCCTCCACGTCTCCTGATGTACTGGCCTGTCTCCTGGTAGCGCCTCCATGCTCTGGACACTACGCTGACAGACACAGCAAACCTTCTTGCCACAGCTCACATTGATGTGCCATCCTGGATGAGCTGCACTACCTGAGCCACTTGTGTGGGTTGTAGACTCTGTCTCATGCTACCACTAGAGTGAAAGCACCGCCAGCATTCAAAAGTGACCAAAACATCAGCCAGGAAGCATAGGAACTGAGAAGTGGTCTGTGGTCACCAACTGCAAAACCAGTCCTTTATTGGGGGTGTCTTGCTAATTGCCTATAATTTCCACCTGTTGTCTATTCCATTTGCACAACAGCATGTGAAATGTATTGTCAATCAGTGTTGCTTCCTAAGTGGACAGTTTGATTTCACAGAAGTGTGATTGACTTGGAGTTACATTGTGTTGTTTAAGTGTTCCCTTTATTTTTTTGAGCAGTGTATATATATATACATATATATGTCTTCTAAGAGTTTAATTCGGGAGATGGTAACTCATTAAACAACTCTGACATGGTGCCCCAAATTCCTAATGAGTTAATTGTTACATGATTAATTTAATCGCGTGACAATTAAACATAGTTAGTGATTTGATAAATTACAGTCATACATTAAAGTAAGTCACGTCACGACATAATGGAGCCCCTGTGCGAGGAATCTAAGATAGAATGAGGCCTTACTGTTGAATTCAGTCTATATGAATTGTGCAGCACATTACGTTATACACCCAGGTTACGTTATACATCAGTAGAGCAGTAGGCAGTACTGGTTGAGGTATGTGTGTTTCCATTTGAACAAGATACTAGAGGCGGCCTCCGGTGTTGTATATCTGATGAAAAGTCAGTGTGTAGAGTGAATTACTGAATGCTACGAGCCACGACATATTGGGACAGCCAATAATCATTAACATTGATTAATCTATTCAATTTGCTTTTGCAAGCTCATTGGAGCCAACCCCCACAGTACTGAACCAGTATTGACGGATGTCCCGCCTTCACAGGAATCCCATGTGGCTTCAGCCTTAGGGATAACTGACCATGGTGGTAAATGTTCCCTCACATTTGAACTACTGGTTACATTTATGATAATCCAGCCAATCTCAACTGACTGGATATCATTGTCTCATTCAATTGAATAAGTTAAATTGCCAAACACACCTTTTAAAATTGATCATTTGGATAAGATCCAAATTGATTTGGTTCAACAAAGGAGACAATTTTAAACTTTTCCATATTAACCTAGATAAAGCAACACTTTCAGGTTCATTAAAGTTTAATTCCCACATAGCATATACAGGTATGATTAATCATTATCATTGATTAATCAACTCAATTTGCTATTGCAAAGTAATTCACGTCCAACTCCCACATTACTGATGCAGTAGTGATGGTTCATTAACATTTATGAATAGATTAAAATCGTTTTTGCAGCTTCCAACAACTCAAAACCCCAACAAATAAAAATAAATTAATAATAATAATAATAATAATAATGTGCAAGCTATCAGAGGGGGTAGTCCCCACTACCCCGCTAATTAGTGAACTCTCACCCATAAAATAATTGATCGCTGACCTCAGCAGCGATACCAACCCTAACTGTGCCATTAGCGGACAAACAGCAGAAATTGCGGCAAACGCTCTCCAAAATCAACCATCGGGCGCAGGCCTTGTAAAGGTTCTCTCCAGTTTAGCCCTGATGTCTTGTCATCTGAGATTGGCATCGGTCCAATACCGCAGTGCACAGCTAAAGCACGAGCAAGAAACGGTAGACATGAAGGGAAAGGTGGAGAGAACCGGGAAAGTAATGACAAAAGCAGAAAAGGGAAAAATAATGCTAGCTGTGGAACTGCATTTGAAAACAGAGCAATTAAAAGTAATTGCAAAAACCTATGACGATGAACGAGCACAAACTCTTCAACAAAATCGTCTTCTACAAGAACAACTCAATTTAGCAAAAACTAAATACAAAGTCCACACCAAACTAGATGAATCTGATGAGTTATCTACAAACAGGAGCGCGCAACTTGATAACATGCATGCAGTTTTGATGAACGTTACTCAAAGTAATAATGTTCTAGTCCAAATGCTGCACACCAAAGACGATCAGTTAATGAAGACCATGACCAAAGTTGGATGACAAATCAGCTAAACTCATTGAAGTCGCTGACCAGATGAATGATATGAGAACTCAGGTGATGAAGATGGAAATATTGATTTCTAAGCAAGCAGAGGAAATCTCATCACAGAATCTCTCACTCCGTACTCAAGACTTCTACCTGCAAACCATGTCAGATAAGTATGAGGCCGAACGGAGCAAGTGTGCACTCACGTGTCTGAAATAAGTACTCTAAGCACCCAAGTGGACTCTGCCATGCAGCAGAATACCACCCATAGGTACAATCTGGAGGAATTACAGAACAGTCACGCTCTACAGCATGACTACACAGTCAAGCAACCAAGCTCGCAACCAGAGCTCGGTACACAAAGGAGTGAAGACGACAGAAGTTTTCAGACTTTGCCTCTCGCAGATGTCCCTCAGTCTTCCCCTCTTGGCCATTCGGCACAGGGTAATATGGCGCCTCCTCGCAAACAAAGCCAAAGCTTCGCTTCTCCTCTTGGCCTTTCGGCCCACAATTCCCCACAGGATAAAGCCAACCCTCCCCGCGCACTTGGCACGGAACGCCTTGACAAACTCGTCAAAAACATCTGCACCTTTGACCCTGTTCCAGGTAAGCCAAACGACACTGAGACATTCCTTGCAGACATAGAGGGCGCCTTGAATGGCTACCCAAATGCTACGGGTGCTGACAGGCTTTACTTGTTGAAGCGAACGTCGAATAGACACAACAAGGTCCAATCGTCTCCAACAGCAACACGTGCAAATCGACTACGCTAAACTTGCCACAGCTTTGAAAATATAATTCAGTGGTTCTGCGGCTCGTAAACACAACAGCTCGCTGGCTAACACTCTCAAACAAGCTCGGAATGAACACCCACAAGCTTACTATCAAAGGCTTCATTCAGCTTACTTTGGCCTACTCACTGAAACAGGAATGGAAGAGCTATTACCATTCAAACAAATGTTTCTGTCGAAGATGTATCCCACCTTCATTACCTACTTGGGTCCTACAGCCCATGTTGGTCTGCCAATCTCAGAACTCAGAGAGCTTGCGAGCACAGCTTTTGAGGCATCAAAAGTGCACAGCGCTAAGAGCTGTGACATCTCAATTTTGGAGTTTGAACAAGAGCACTCACTCCAGTTAGAGGGTGCATTATCAGGTATTGAAGCGTCAAGAGATGACGTACAACAACTGTTTCTACCACGAAACCAATACCCACCACGGTTGAAATAACTAAAGTATGTTGCCAACGAAATGACTACAATCGACCAGATCGCTACGTTCCTGCACCCAATCCAACCAAAGTGTCATTGCACAAGGGTAACAAGGGTGAAAAAGGGTTCATACGCCAATACTCGCTAAAAGCTCTGCGAAGAGAAATAAAGAACCGGAAAGAATTTGATAAACAGGAAAAAGACAAGTCACCATGACCAGACGTGGAATTGCCGGACAACAGGTTCGCCAGAGTTAACACCCTTAGGAAGGACGTTAACAATCCATTTACTCTCGCTCTCACTCGAGACCCTATCCAGGGCCCACTCAATCAAGACACAAGCGCACAAGCTTTGTCTATAGTCTCTGATACAAATGTTGCAAAGAAAAAGGTAAAACACGTCGCAAGAGCCAATTCCACTCGAAACCCGATAAGTCCATCTGTTTTCACCATGAACAGAAATTACACATCACGTCGTTGTGAACGACCACTCCCCTTTGTGGGGAATATGACCACAAAACGCGACTCAAACAGCCCATACCTGGAAACAGTCCTGGAGGACTGCTTAACCTGTCATGCGCTAATTAATTTGACAATATCGCTCATCTGTCAAACATTGTTCAATGATCTCAAAAGGGCTTTGAACCCAGCTAAACGTTTGAAAACGGAACAATGCGATACTTCACTTCGAGGTTTCACCCAGGCTACCTCACCTTTCACAATGCGACTCATGCTGAAACTAATCTACCAAGACGTATCGCTTGTTCACCCTGTGTATGTTACCAGCCTCGAAAGTGAACCCCTGCTACTCAGAGTAGACTTGATGGATCGGTTGATCCCACTGATGGATTGGAAGACCAACCAAGTGTGGTCACAGACAACCGTGCCGTCTCCACTGACCATACTGTCGTCTCCTACCGCTGACTGCGACACAGTCATCCACAAAGAGCATCTATCAAAATAACCCTTTTTGGAAAAGATGTCTCGAAACTTCTCTGTGCAGCATCTGACCCAAGGAGATATTACGATATCTCATGACATTCAATCAGCAAACCTGATTGACCAGTCCTTTCATGATTTCAAGCAAGCAGTCTCTGTGAATGAGCCACTTCACTCCTCCTTGGAGTAATGCGATACTGTAGCTGACATTAACTTCTCTTGTCCTACGGACACTTCCGCAAGCACTGCGGCTGTCTCAGGAATAAAAGCATCGACGTGCAGAGTGTACTCTGCTTCCGATGTTACATTTTCCGCTTTGAGGGGGACTGAAACCCCTTACAGTGAAACTAACGGCGTCAGTCCCGCAACTGACCCGATGATTCCCACTGGTGAAATATTGTGCCATATCGCAGAAAGACATCCTCATCTCAGTTTGCAGGTACTGGAACGGTTGCCACACGCGGACACTGTGGTGACTGACAGGCCACAACAGCCACTGAGCATTTTCAAGCACAAACACCAGGAGATTTGGTTGAATGGTTACAGCCAATCTACTAACTACACGGCTGCTGACAACTCATACAAAGGGTCCAACCTTTTCGTTTGTGCCTCGGACACCAACACCCACCGCTGGTGCGGGGGTCGCAAGACACAAAGGGGGGGAATACTAGCCCAGACCCATGATGAGCCTCGTCGAGGCCAGTGGGGGGTTTGAGACTACGTGCAACACCGTACGAGACTGCCAGAGCAGGAAACAAATCTAGTTGTAAACTTCCCCATGTCAACATAGAGCGGACAAGCCCCTCGACTGGGATAACCTTAGAACACATCTGAGATATCACTGAGGTGTACCACACTGGTCGTAAAATAACTCCAGAGGACTTTCCACCTCCAAAACAAATGGCAACAATAATCATTCCTTGCCATGTGTAGTTTTAACTACAATGCAACTAGTAAAATGCTCTAATCATGTATTCCGGTAGGATAACATTTCAGAATAAATCGGTAGGATAGCTGGTCCCCTTGAGTACCAGTACCAATGCCAACAATAGTCAGTCCAGCCACAATCAGTAAGAAGGTTAGAGACCTAACAAGTCAATGGCCCTTGACAACAGCGACAGAGGAGTTAGTAGTCACTCAGATTGCAACACGTGGAAGGGAATCTCACTCTTCTGATGGTTAACACACATAACACTAATAAATAGAACCCTCCATTCAGGAGGAAAGTTATTAGAAGTCATGAACCATGATCACACCGCATACGACTGGTTCAGTGCTTATAGAGTACTTCCGTCGTGAGGGTAGCTCCTCCGGGGATAACATAGCTATGAAATAGACTCCTTCATATCTATCGTCACTACAATGGTGTAAGACACCGTGACCTGTAGTAAAACCACTACAGGTTCCCTCGACACCAATTCTTACTGACCTCCAGGCATTGACATGAAAATTATCTGATTATGTCAGACTCATTCTGAGCAGGTTGCAGCCTACCAGGATACTTGGTTTTCTTTCCCTTGGCATGCACGCTTGTGTAAGCATATGGAATGTACAATGGAACATTCAATGAGGAATTTATGCTAGGATCACTTAAGGGTTTGAGCAAAAAAACAGCCTTGGTAAAGTTACATTTATCCTGAGGCCTTTGATTCTACAGCTACCGTACTCACCAGTTTCCCCAGAAGTCCATAGGTTATCCCTGTAGACAGTCCGAAGCTAGTGCTTTACAAACTGTAGACTTATCATATAGTTATCAACTTAGGATAGTGCCTAAGCAACACACCACTAAGTGGCTTTTTCTTTGCAACTCTGCCTAGAAGGTCAGCATCCCGGAGTCGCCTCTTCACTGTTGATGTTGAGTCTGGTGTTTTGCGGGTACTATTTAATAAATCTGCCAGTTGAGGACCTGTGAGGCACCTGTTTCTCAAACTAGACACTCTAATGTATGTGTCCTCTTGCTCAGTTGTGCACCGGGGCCTCTCACTCCTCTTTCTATTCTGGTTAGAGCCAGTTTGCGCTGTTCTGTGAAGGGAGTAGTACACAGCGTTGTACTAGATCTTCAGTTTCTTAGTAATTTCTCGCATGGAATAGCCTTCATTTCTCAGAACAAGAATAGACTGACGAGTTTCAGAAGAAAGATATTTGTTTCTGGCCATTTTGAGCCTGTAATCGAACCCACAATTGCTGATGCGCCACATACTCAACTAGTCTCAAGAAGGCCCGTTTTATTGCTTCTTTAAATCAGCACAACAGTTTTCAGCTGTGCTAACATAATTGCAAAAGGGTTTTCTAATGATCAATTAGCCTTTTAAAATGATAAACTTGGATTAGCAAACACAACGTGCCATTGGAACACAGGACTGATGGTTGCTGATAATGGGCCTCTGTACGCCTATGTAGATATTCCATGAAAAATCAGCCGTTTCCAGCTGCAATAGCCATTTACAGCATTAACAATGTTGACACTGTATTTCTGATCAATTTGATGTTATTTTAATGGACAAAAAAATTGATTTTCTTTCGAAAACAAGGACATTTCTAAGTGACCCCAAACTTTTGAACAGTAGTGTATATATTTTACATGTATTTAAACTAATATTTCTGGCATTAACACATAGCCCTGAGGTCTAGACCCTTGTACTAGAAATATAACAATATATTTACTTACAGTCATAGAAACCGCTGAGGAATTTGCATTGGCCCTGAACTTAAATACATTCTATACAAACACAAAAACAATTGCAGTATTGTTCCTCACTTTGTATATTTAATGTGTAAATCCAATGTAAAAAAATATAGAGAAGTGTAATAGTTTGAAGACAATCACAATATATTTTGATTATTTGATATTTGGTCGTTCCATTTGATTTCAATAACTTTTTGACTGCACCCCTTTTGATTTGAACGAAACTTTCCATACATATTTTCCATGGTAGACGTGGTCAGGAAGTGATTTTTTGGACCTGAATGCCAAAACATTTAGGAGATTGTGGTGCTCAAAGTTGACCCATTTTGCATACCCCAGCCTGCCATGAGACATCCATGTCTTCATCACTGGAAAAGATAAATGGTTGAGTTTGATATAATTTAAAAGCTTACAAACAGGGTTGTCAAACTTTTTTTATAATTTATAGAAAAATGTTTTTAATACACATTTTCATTTTTTTTTTTACCTTTAATGTAAATAATAATAAAACGCCTAAACTCTGATTTTTCACATACTGTATGTTGTAGCTTATATCCTATTTATACCATCTGAGGTGTTTGTGTTGTGCCCGCCATCATTTGAGACAAAGCATACTCTTTAATACAGGGTGGATGTAATTTCAATCATAGAAATAGAATGCATAGAATGGACATATCCCTTCAGACTACTGCAATTTGGTACTACCACAAAGATGGCCGGCGGTCCACCCACTGTGTCTGGAATGTGTTTTACAAGACAATCGCTACGAAAGTAGCTTGCAACTTAGTTTCAACATTTCATCATGTCATCTAAAGACATCTTAACATGGAAACGGTATCAACTGCGAGTTGAATGCCTGGTCTTCAGTCAGCTCAGCTGTCCTACAACACAATATTCTATAACTGGCAAGTTTTGTCTCGTCTCATCTCTCCTTATGCCCACTGTAAGATCTTTCCCGGGGGACAAATTCCAGAACTACTAATATGGTGTAGGCTACATGTGGTGGACATTGCACAAACATCGCTCTGCTTATCAACAAAAAAATTATATAAGTATAATCGTGTAACAAAGTATAATCGTGTAACAAAGACAAAAATGTTATGCTGTAAATATCATATCAATGGCTTATAAAGACAGTATGCCTACACTTACCTAGCAAAAAAAAAAAAGGTGTGTATAGAGTACAACTTCAGCTGTCTAACCAGAACTAGAATGTCAACTAGAATGTCAAATCTAAGGATTTGGCTGTCTAACCACACACTGACATGCACAGCTCTCGGGTGATGTTCTGTCTTCAAATATCCAGTGGGTGAAGTCCCTTCTATCTAATCTATGTAATGTATTACAGGTTATGGACAGCTGCAGTCAGGTGGCATGAGTGGTGGAGTGCATGACACTTCATTCTGGACATGACAGAGTTTGCCTCAACCCATGAGTCCAGCAGTAACTACAGGCAGATGTGTCATGCAGGAGGATGGCACTCATCTCATACCACTCTGTAGGCTACTGACCAATTCATAGCTTCCTCCAGGAGGAAGCTTTACATTGTCAGTAGCCTACAGAGTAATATGAGAAGAATGCAATTGCTGAACTTATGTAGATATTCTAAACAAAGTGTTTTGATAACTTTCAAGTGTGACGGTTCCATACTTCACATAATACTGTAGAAGCAGTGTTCTGCTAATATAGCAATGTACAAATATTATACACTACATTTACATTTACGTCATTTAGCAGACGCTCTTATACCTTCCTGTATGCTGTCCTTTCGGTTATTGGCCCAACGCGCTTAACCGCTAGGCTACCAGCCACAATGACATCAGTGACATCAGCTTGACGTGTTCTCACCTCGTCATGGTAAGGTTGTATAATGGTCGTAAGATTACTTTTTTAAACACGTCTATTTAACAACCTGATAAATACATATTTAGCTAGATGTAATCTGGTTATGTAACACCTCCTCAACCTGAAACTGTTTAACTGGAAAATAATGTTTTTATGGCGTTCCATTACATATTAACTCCAAACCTCAGGTCTCACCTGAAACCCCATGGGAAAGAGACTTGATGAGGAGGCCTAAATATTATTCTCTGTGAAGTCTCCACCCATGTCATAGAATCTGTAGTCTATATGCAGACAGCCCCCTCATTCGCGATATCTTGCATAACTGACATCAGCCATGCAAAGCATCTCCCGATTTAAACATACATTAATGGAGTTTTATATTCAACCTAAGCCAGTCAAGATGAAAATATTGCCCTAGGGTTAGGCTAGCGGAGCTTCAGCTCTCAGTCTCTCTGCTTTACTTGCAGCAGTGCTCATATCATCACTTATCTAAATGGGATCTTTGCCTCGCCATCTGATACACACAGGCAGGAGGTGAGAGCTTCCCGGTCTCCTCCGCTCTCCCTCCTCCATATTTGTTTTCCAAAACATGGATATGTTGTCCACAGTCACAGCGCTTGCCTAAGAAGCTTTCGTGTCCCCCGCGTTCAGCTGAGAAACAGGACCCATCATAGAGCCAATTCACAGAGATAGCAGCAACCATTTTTTTATGACACTAATATCAAGTGCGTGGAGCCTGCAGGAGCAGAGATTCTTATCACGTTAATGCACAAGCCAAAGATAAAGATGAGGGGAAGGAAATCAAGTGCTTCCAGATTTCTATTCAGTCCCTCCAGGATTCCGCGATTCTGAGATTGCATTTTTTTTGTTGCTAAATCAACAATTCCCCGCATATTATGCGAGGGCTTGCAAATTTGACCAATCACCACACTATTTCTGCATAAAACAGTAAAATCGCTGACATATTATCGCATACTATGGTCCTCTGTAGCTCAATTGGTAGAGCATGGTGCTTGTAACGCCAGGGTAGTGGGTTCGATCCCCGGGACCACCCATATGTACAAATGTATGCACACATGACTGTAAGTCGCTTTGGATAAAAGCGTCTGCTAAATGGCATATTATTATTATTATAAAACGGACCCATCACCGCAGTGCAAAAAGAGAGCTCTGCACATTTATTGCATAATATGTTTCAATCAAGCCATACGTCAACAAACTAATTGGACAAAATCATTGCATATTGCCATGCAAAATGTCGGAATTTCTGCAGCAAAATGAAGCATTTTTGCCCGCAAATATCACAACAAGTCCCCACGAAATCCTGGAGGGACTGGCTAATGAATACCACAGTGTGAATGCCATTACGTTACATGAGTGCCTCCTTTCATGACGTTAGAGTAGATAATCTTTATAGAGTACATATTTAGACTATGGTTTATACAAAGTAGCCTTTTGTGGGTTTTTTCATATCCAGCAGCAATACATTAGTGTATGGTAATTGGGCACCAGCTCCACCAGCACTCCAATGCCATTCGCCGGATAGAACAAACGCTAGAGCTCTTGTGAAACACTGTTCCATTTGCACACACAGACACAAACACACCCTCCCTTTAAGAAAAACAGACTTACATGTTCTGAAGCGGTGGTGTGGGCGTGTGGCTGGACCTTTCACAGAGCGTCCAGGGTTCCAGCGCCCGGTGGGCTTGGCTGGGGGAGATGGCGGAGAAGTGGGCGATAGCGCCTTGGTTGTGGGTTTGGTAGTCGTGGAAGTTGGACTAGGTCGTGAGTTCGGTGGGTTCTTATCCTTACGACCGTTACCCGTGTTGCCATTCCGCCGTACTGTGGTGCTGCGCGGGGTCACCTCTTTACCCCCGGGCGGGACGAGTCGAGTGGTATGGGTAGTGGTGGTGGTGCCCGTCACGTGGGTGCCACTGCCGATCCGGTTGTGGAGGTGCGGGGCCGAGTGGTTGGAGGGCTGCCCAAATCGAGTTCTCGGGGCTGGAGGGTTGGTGGTGGAAGTCGTGGTCATAGTGTCTGGTCGCTTGGGCAGGGCGCTGGGTTCGGAGAGAAAGATGGGATCCTGCCCTATGCTCTTGGCGTCCACCAGGTCCGTGGGCAGATAGTCTTGAACGGAGCCCACTACAATCCATTTGAGCAGCATGAGACTGAGGCCCAGGCCCACGAAGCCCATCACCAAGGGCACCACACACAGCCAGGTCTGCTGGCGGGGCCACACAGCACAGGGCCCACAGCGAAGAGGCCCCGGTGCCCGAGGGGAGGCCTGTTCGTCCCCGGGTTCCTCCAGGGTCATGGCCTCCAGAGTGCTCGCTCCCGAGTGCTCACTCATCTTGCCGATGCCGTCAAAGGTCAGGGGTCAAACCGGTGGCCCAATGACAAAAGGGCACGAACGACAGACGGCATCTTACATCTTAATTTATTTTTAAATTTTACCAATGCACCCACACAAAATTCCTAAATTTATACCCACACGGACACAAGAGAGCACCCACAGACACGTACAAGTAATTAGAAGCCAAGCAGCTCACGAGGATGCACACGTAAGCAAATATACACTCCCTCTGGCGCAGAGCTAGCTAAGTACACACAAATACAGAAACAAACAAACAGACACACACACACACACACACACACACACACACACAGGTTGGACACGGACAGGTGAGGGTGCTGAACCGAGGGGGCGAGCCTCGCTGTAGTTAGGTGGTAACGAAACAACGGTAAATCCCAAGGTACTTCACTCCCATATGAGGAAAAAAGCTGAAGAAAAAAGGCAGGCAGAAGGGCATCGATCCACGGTGTGGCGAGCTTAAGACCGTAGCTGTAAATCCTGTGTGTGTTTCAATGAGAAACAAACCAGGCAGGGTAGCACCCCTCCTCTGCGGCTCCAACTCACTGCTTCTCAATGGCACTCTAATCCACAGCCCTCGATTCCTTTTCCTCTGGGGTTCTGGAGGGGTTGCACTCGTTTTATATAGGCTCCAGTCAAGGGGCTTCCTCTACAGTCGTCTTCCCTGCTTTTGGTCAGCCTACCCCTTGCTGTTCACCCAGGCAGCCCTGTGCAGCGGTGTTTCAGCTGTAGTGGCGAACGGTAATCCTGCATGAAGAGAGCCAGTGGAACTGGAGAGAGAGTGAGGGAGAGGATCTGTCGGGATGAGGCGGAAGAGGGGGAGGGGGTAAATCCAACTGATCCCCATCCAATTCCTTTCCCCTCAGATCTCCCGGACTGTCCGTCTTTCTCCAGCTGTCTGTCCACCGCCTGTCATTGTGGTAGAAAAATCTGAAAGCCTTGGCTGCTTGCTTGCTACCTCAGTCCGCTACATTCCCACATTGGCGACGGAAAGGGAAAGAGAGAGAGCAAGAAAGAGGAGGAGGAGGGGACGGGGGAGAGTGCTGCTCTGAAAAACTGATGCGGTTGCTGTTCTTGAAGGCTGCAGACTGGGAGAGAGAGAGATATGTAGGCTGCGCGGCTCCCGACTGGCGCTTTCCTCCCTTTCACTCTCAGCAGGACTCCAGACTGACAAACAACAACTGCCCCATCCCTTCTCTGTGCGCCCTTGTAAGCTTTTGCGTGTGAAAGCGAGACAGAGGCAGAGACCACACTGCCTTCCCTATCACCGTTAAATGAGAGAGAGGGAGAGAGAGAAAGCAAAATGAGGCAGAGATCCTGGGAGTAAGCTCTGCAGCATCAGCAGCAGCACAATACTCCGTGTGGAGGAGAGAAGAGTGGCCACAGACACACTCCAGGGAACAGAGAGAGAGAGGCACGGAAGAAGGGGAGGAGGAGAGAGAGAGGGAGAGGTAGGGAGGCGCTACATCCCCCCGAACAAACACCAGCAGTGCGGGAGAGAAACAAACCAGACATTGGGCTCATAATTTATGGGTGGGTTAAAGCCCTCCTTCAACCTTATCTTTAGTATTTTTCGTATTTTATTAGGATCCCCATTAGCTGTTGTTGAAGCAGCAGCTACTCTTCCTGGGATCCACACAACACATGAAACATGACATAATACATAACAATAGACAAGAACAGCTCAAGGACTGAACTACACAAATATGAAATAAGAACAATTGAACCAAAAAAGGTCCTACTGACACAGCACAGAGAAACAGAGAGACCCATTACTCTAGGCCTACATCCAAATACATTAATATATTACATTTTCATATATTCTATTTAAATGCAGCAGCATCTATGAGTTACACACATACATACTTCAGTACATATACATATGTCTATGAGTTATTTAGGTCAGACAGGGGAGCGGCGTTGTGCTGTGACGTGTTGTTTTATTTGTTTTTTAAAGCTAATTTGACTGTTTACTTGAGTCATTTGAGATGGAAGGGACTTCCATGTGAACATGGCTCAATCATGAGGTCAGTCTCTCCTCTACTTTGAGACAAGAGACACTTACATGCATACTGTTGACAGCTGTGTGTACATTGAAGGGCCAGACGTGCTGCTCTGTTCTGGGCCAGCTGCAGCTTTTCTAGGTTCTTCTTTGCAGCACTTAACCATATCACTGGGCAATAGTCAAGATTAGATCAAACTAGAGCCTGCAGGACTTGTTTGGTTGACTGTTGTGTTAAATATGCTGAGCATCTCTTTATCACAGACAGACCTCTCAAATCAAAATAAAAGAAAATGTTATTTGTCACAAGCGCCGAATACAATAGGTGTAGACCTTACAGTGAAATGCTTACTTACAAGCCCTTAACCAACAATGCAGAGTTTTTTTTTTAAGTAGGCAAGAAAATACTTGTCATAAACTAAAGTAAAACAAGTAACACAATAAAATAAAAATAACAAGGCTATATAGAGGGGGTACCGAGTCAATGTGCGGGGGTATAAGTTAGTCGAGGTAATTGAGGTAATATGTAAATGTAAGTAGGGGTAGAAGCTGTTAAGGAGCCTTTTGGACCAAGATTTGGTGCTCCGGTACCGCTTGCCGTACGGTAGCAGAGAGAACAGTCTATGACTTGGGTGACTGGAGTCTTAGACCATTTTTTGGGCCTTCCTCTGACACAGCCTAGTATATAGGTCCTGGATGGCAGGAAGCTTGGCCCCAGTGAAGTACTGGGCCATACGCACTACCCTCTGTAGCACCTTACGGTCGGATGCCAAGTAGTTGCCATACCAGTCAGTGATGCAACCAGTCAGGATGCTCTCGATTGTGCAGCTGTATAACTTTTTGAAGATCTGAGGACCCATGCCAAATCCTTTCAGTCTCCTGAGGGGGAATAGGCTTTGTCGTGCCCTCTTCACGACTGTCTTGGTGTGTTTGGACCATGATAGTATGTTGGTGATGTGGACGCCAAGGAACTTGAAGCTCTCAACCCATGAGAATGGGGGCGTGCTTAGTCCTCTTTTTTTCCCCCTGTAGTCCACACTACAGTCCCGTCGATGTGAATGGGGGCGTGCTCGGCCCTCCTTTTCCTGTACTCCACGATCAGCTCCTTTATCTTGCTCACGTTGAGGGAGGGGTTGTTATCCTAGCACCACACTGCCAGGTCTCTGACCTCCTCCCTATAGGCTGTTTCATCGTTGTCGGTGATTAGGCCTACCACCGTTGTGTAGTCGGAAAACGTAATGATGGTGTTGGAGTCGTGCGTGGCCACAGTCGTGGGTGAACAGGGAGTACAGGAGGGGACTAAGCACACATCCCTGAGGGGCCCCCATGTTGAGGATCAGCGTGGCAGATGTGTTGTTGCCTACCCTTAACATCTGGTGGCGGCCCGTCAGGAAGTCCAGGATACAATTGCAGAGGGAGGTGTTAGTCCCAGAGTCCTTAGCTTAGTGATGAGTTTTGAGGGCACTATAATGTTGACCCCTAAGCTGTAGTCAATGAACAGCATTCTCACATATGTGTTCCTTTTGTCCAGGTGGGAAAGGGCAGTGTGGAGTGCAATTGAGATTGCATCATCTGTAGATCTTTTGGGGCAGTATGTGAATTGGAGTGGGTCTACGGTTTCCGGGATGATGGCATTGATGTGAGCCATGACCAGCCTTTCAAAGCACTTCATGGCTACCGACGTGAAGGGCGATAGTCATTTAGGCAGGTTACCTTCACTTTCTTGGGCACAGGGACTATGGTGGTCTGCTTGAAACATGTAGGTATTACAGACTCGGTCAGGGAGAGCTTGAAAATGTCAGTGAAGACACTTGCGTCATCACACAGTCGTACGGACCAGCTGGTGCTCTCATGCATGCTTCAGTGTTACTTGCCTCGAAGCGAGCATAAAAGGTATTTAGCTAATCTCGTGTCACTGGGTAGCTCGCGGCTGGGTTTCCCTTTGTAGTCCATAATAGTTTGCAAGCCCTGCCACATCTGACGAATGTCAGAGCATGTGTAGTAGGATTCAATCTTAGTCCTGTATGGACGCTTTGCATGTTTGATGGTTCGTCTGAGGACATAGCGGGACTTCTTATAAGCGTCCGGATTAGTGTCCCGCTCTTTGAATGCGGCAGCTCTAGCCTTTAGCTCAGTGCTGATGTTGACTGTAATCCGTAGCATTTGGTTGGGATATGTACGTACGGTCAATGTGGGGACGACGTCGTCATTGCACTTATTGTTGAAGCCAGTGACTGATGTGGTATACTCCTCAATGCCATTGGATGAATCCCTGAACATATTCCAGTCTGTGCTAGCAAAACAGTCCTGTATCGTAGCATCCGCATCATCTGACCACTTCCGTATTGAGCGAGTCACTGGTACTTCCTGCTTTAGTTTTTGCTTGTAAGCAGGAATCAGGAGGATAGAATTATGGTCAGATTTGCCAAATGGAGGGCGAGGGAGCGCCCTATCTAACATGTGAAGCACCATTAACGCAAAGATCACGGAGCTACGTTCAAAGAGAAAACTACATTAAGAGAGTGAGAAAGAGAGTGAGACACAGCGAGGAAGGTACAAGCTCTTTTATTATGACTGAACTTTTGCTGCATTCTGAAAGGCACAAAACACAAAAAGTTGAGCGATGGGCTTTGAGAAATGTTTACCCTCAAACTCACGTGTGAATTCTACAGTTTTTTTATACTTTAATTAATAAAGATGTTGTACATAAGAGATTGCCTGTTCATCATCATTTCCCCTCTCATGTTGTGACATGCAGCATTTACAGTGCATTCGGAAAGTATTCAGACCCCTTGACTTTTTCCACATTTTGTCACGTTACAGCCTTGTTATAAAATGGATTAAATTGTTTCCCACCCCCCCCCCACCATCAATCTACATACAATACCCGATAATGACAAAAGAAAAACAGGTTTATAGAAATATATATATATTTGCATAAGTATTCAGACCCTTTACTCAGTACTTTGTTGAATCACCTTAGGCAGCGATTACAGCCTCGAGACTTATTGGGTTTAAAGAGTTTCTCTCATTCTTCTCTGCTATTCCTATCAAACTCTGTCACGTTGGATGGTGGAGTGTTGCTGCACAGCTATATTCGATCGGGTTCAAGTCCGGGCTCTGGCTGGGCCACTCAAGGATATTCAGAAACTTGTCCCGAAGCCACTCCTGCGTTGTCTTGGCTGTGTGCTTAGGGTCATTGTCCTGTTGGAAGGTGAACCTTTGCCCCAGTCTGAGGTCCTGAGCTCTCTGGAGCAGGATTTCATCAAGGATCTCTCTGTACTTTGCTCCATTCATCTTTCCCTCGATCCTGACTAGTCTCCCAGTCCCTGCCGCTGAAAAACATCCCCACAGCATGATGCTGCCACCACCATGCTTCACCGTAGGGTGGGGCCAGGTTTCCTCCAGACGTGACACTTGGCATTCAGGCCAAAGAGTTAAATCTTGGTTTCATCAGACCAGAAAATCTTGTTTCTCATGGTCTGAGAGTCTTTAGGTGCCGTTTGGCAAACTCCAAGCGGGCTGTCATGTGCCTTTTACTGAGGAGTCGCTTCTGTCTGGCCACTCTACCATAAAGGCCTGATTGGTGGAGTGCTGCAGAGATGGGAGGACCTGCCAGAAGGACAACCATCTCCACAGAGGAACTCTGGAGCTCTGTCAGAGTGACCATCGGGTTCTTGGTCACCTCCCTGACCAAGGCCCTTCTCCCCCGATTGCTCTGTTTGCTCTAGGAAGAGTCTTGGTGGTCACTGTGTTCTTGGGGACCTTCAATGCTGCAGAAATGTTTTGGTAACCTTCCCCAGATCTGTGCCTCGACACAATCCTGTCTCTGAGCTCTACAGACAATTCCTTCAACCTCATGGCTTGGTTTTTGCTCTGACATGCACAGTCAACTGTGGGACCTTATATAGACAGCTGTGTGCCTTTCCAAATCATGTCCAATCAGTTGAATTTACCACAGGTGGACTCCAATCAAGTTGTAGAAACCTCTCAAGCATGATCAATGGAAACAGGATGCACCTGAGCTCAATTTCGAGTTTCATAGCAAAGTGTCTGAATAATCATGTAAATAAGGTATTTCTGTTGTTTTTTTAATTAAAATTTGCTAAGATTTCTACAAATCTGTTCACTTTCGCTTCATCGTTATGGGGTATTGTGTGTAGATTGATGAGGAAAAAGTGGCTGCACCAAGGTGGAATAGACATTGAATTGACATCTGTGCCCAGTGGGTAGAAAGCAGGAAATGCTCGGAGCTTGGGATTCTTGACCAATCACTTTCACGATGTCATGTTGCGTCACATGGTTGCTGAGCCATTCGTCACATGTACGTTGGCTGTTTGGGATATTTCAAGTAAAGAGGAACACACAACAGCAGCGAACATTTTAGTAGACGCTCTTATCCAGAGCAACTTACAGTTAGTGAGTGCATACATTATTATTATTACTGGCCCCCCGTGGGAATCGAACCCACAACCCTGGTGTTGCGAACGCCATGCTCTACCAACTGAGCTACATCCCTGCCGGCCATTCCCTCCCCTACCCTGGACAAATTGTGCGCCGCCCCATGGGTCTCCCAGTTGCGGCCAGCTACGACAGAGCCTGCATTCGAACCAGGATCTCTAGTGGGACCACTGCGCCACTCAGGAGTGTACATAACACACCCACTTCAAACTCACATTGATTCTAGCATGTGGAAGTGAAATGAGTGAGTTCAGCCCCCCTTTAACATATCTACTACTGGGGTTTTGTGAAAGTGTAACGATGTTAAGAATGTACAGTAAGCTCACTCCACAGCTAGCTTGAAATGTTGCAGATGGAGCTTTCCAATTGGATCCTTTTGTATAGCTAAAATCGGTTAAGCTCACTCCACAGCTAGCTTGAAATGTTGCAGATGGAGCTTTCCAATTGGATCCTTTTGTATAGCTAAAATCGGTTAGTACGTTGTCAAGGAGGGCAGTCTTGTGTTTGTGAGCAGAGGATCACTAGTTCCAAGCCCGGAATGGGGACAGGGACAGTGGAGGAAGCTATATTGTTAGCAGCACACTGCTTTCAAAAGCAGTAGGTTTTTTAGCTGCTACACAGGAAGCTTACCCAGACGGGTGTGTTCTCGGGTGCGAATTTGCACATTGAATTATTTAAAATAGTACCAGAGTGTAATTTTATGTTGAGTGCTCGCAGAGCCAGGCTTCTCACTTCCAGGTTTAATTTAAAACAATGGGAGCATCTCACGCCTAGTAAAAGTGTTGCATCCAGTGTAATAGCCCAGTTAAAGGGTCACTTCACTCAAAATATAAATGTACAAAGTATTCCTTGACCCAGATGCTAGTTCAGCCTTTGGAGTTGGATCTATAAACCAATACCATAAATATGTTTTGCACAAAGTACTATTTTTCAATAGTGACAGAGTGTTTGAAGGGGTGAATAATGTTTAGATAAATGTAGCCAATTGCGGTGAAAAACTGTCTCACATTAGAACTTTCATGTAAGTTCGCTAGTCTGCATTTCATAATTGAGTTGAAAAGACTAAGAAAGAGGCACATATTGGAAGAGGCCAACATACAAAAAGAGATCCTTCACTGAGAAAACAATTATAATTGTGCTCCTTTATTAATTAATATTAGATCATTTTTTTACTTTGTTACTGGGAAAGGTACATTGTTCAGATACCTTTGAATGATGGATGACTAAGAATTGACCTTTGAGGGGCAAAAACTAACAACAACTAAGATAGTTAGATATGGTTCTGATTATAAGCCATGTGAATGAGGCCTGCTGATTGAGAGATTGTGGAATGAAATTGATGTCTCTCAGCGAGATGTTTACAGGGTAAAATGTGGCACAGGGAACTACAGGGAAAGGCTCCGTCATGGCAGCATGTTAAGTTCAAAGGGATCTTAGAGTGCCTCTCACTGAAGCCTTGCAGTAAGTAAACAATACCATCTGAGTCATCACTTGCATTAGCACATGCCACTAATGAAACAGAATGATCATCTATACGCAGATATGAATATCCATGGAGCTGTCATTGTTTTTTGTCAGTCATTCCATTATTTATGGTGATTAATAAAGAGAAACGCACCGCAGGGCGATGGGGAGTGTTTATTCTCCAAAGTATATTCATAATTGTGATTTATGAATTATCTGTTAAGGAGGAGGCGGGTAGCCTGGCTGACACGACTCACCTGGTACACAGTGAGGGAGAGCTGTGACACACTGTTCTGGACATATCGTGGGCTGTGTGTGTGGTTGTTCATGTAGGTGTTTGAGTGAGAAAGACGCAGATGAGAACCAATCAGTAAAAAACCACAGCCCTCTTCATTATTGACGCATCGTACCTACAACATCAAGGAGACTTTTGGGTTTGGTGTCAGCTAGACTAGGAAGCGGGGGGATAGGAGGAGATATGAACATGTGAAAAATCCATAAATGTGTTCTACAAACTTTAAGCCCTGCATGTTGATGACTTGATTGTTGAAGTTAACTTGGTGGATTAAACTTGGGGTCTTAAATATGGATCCTTACATAAGGCTCTCGAAGGGGCTTATGTAAGGATATACTTCTCTCCAACCTGTCTCTCTTTTTCTAGACCTCCCCCTCCTCTTTCTCTGTTCCTCTACTCTCCCACACACTTCCATCATCACACACTGGTTGAATCAACATTGTTTCAATGTCATTTGTCAAACTAATGTGACGTGGATTTGGATTGCATAAAGTCTTCAACCAGTGCTGTTTTAATCTAATTTCAACCAGCGTTGTAAACATTGAAATTAAAGGTACAACTTCAACTTACAGTACATTAGGAAAGTATTCAGACCCCTTGACTTTTTCCTAATTTTGGTGCGTTACAGCCTTATTCTAAAATTGATGAAATAGTTGTTTCCCCTCATCAATCTACACACAATACCCCATAATGACAAAGCAAAAACAGGTTTTTAGACATTTCTGCAAATGTATTTTTTATTAAAATATAGAAAAATGAAATATCACATTTACCTAAGTATCCAGAACTCTGTGCCTCGACACAATCCTGTCTCGGAGCTCTACAGACAATTCCTTCAACCTCATAGCTTGGTTTTTGCTCTGACATGCACTGTCAACTGTGGGACCTTATATAGACAGGTGTGTGCCCTTCCAAATCATGTCCAATCAATTGAATTTACCACAGGTGGACTCCAATCAAGTTGTAGAAACATGGAAACAGGATGCACCTGAGCTCAATTTCGAGTCTCATAGCAAAGGGGTCTGATACTTACTGTATGTAAATAAGGTATTTCTGTTTTTTATTTTTTATAAATTTGCAAACATTTCTACAAACCTGTTTTCGCTTTGTCATTATGGGGTAGTGTTTATGGGGTATACTTTCCGAACGCACTGTAAATACAATTACTTAACATGGATAGCAGGTTGTTACATGAATCTAATTTCAACATAATCATCAGAACTATGTAAATGTTGAAATTGCGTTGAAACTGTAAAGCTATTTTTCATCCTATATGAAATATATATTGGGTGGTTGAAATTATGTTGAATTTCGTATTTGATTAGACATATTTTATTTGACCTTTATTCAATGTTGATAGTTAAATGGTATGTTTGAATCAACGTCATTAAGTCAACATCCTGCCATCAACCTAAATAAAGAGGTATATTGAAATAAAATGTGAAGCCACAATCCAACGAGTCGGGCTGGAACAGTGACTCCTACTGGTATATGAGAGGTTATGCACTTCAGTGAGAACGAGTCTACCATCCAGATGCCTACCTCTATGTACACTACTAAGTTTAGTATATATATATATATTATCCAAGCAGAAGATACACCTCCTTTAAATGTTGATATTTGGTTGCGTTCACAATTCAATATCCAGTTTGTCTACAAATTAATGATTGATATGTTGGATTCATGCCTCCATCTCAACCAAAACTCTAAGTTAAATAATAGCACTAAATCAATTCAAACTATAAAATACACTTTAAATAAAGTTTGATTTGATTCAGTCCTATTCTTCAACTTAGATTTTTGGTTGAGATGGAGACGTAAATCCAACATATTAATTATTATTAACTTGTAGAACACATTTGAAATCAACCAACCATCCTTCATATAAAATATAATATCCAAAGGTAAAGGTTTGTTATTAATATCATGCATTTGGCATCCTATTTATAGGGCTAATGATAACTACTTCTGAACTTCCAAAGATCCAATCAAACATGGATGAATGATAGTATACCTAGCTGCATGTTGCAATGATGGTGTCCTTTGGGCAAATCAGATCCAAACTCAGGCATCAAATGCCAACAACAAACTGTGAGCATCATATTCATGCATTAAATACCTAATAATAATTAAAAATGCATTGTCCTTTTTAATTCTGCAAAGTTAGTGTGGGAGAGGTGGAAAAATTATTGTTGTCCATCAATAATGAGAAACCACCTGGTGTTGACAACTTGGAAAGCTACTGAGGATGGTAGCAGACTATATTGCCACTCCTTTTTGTCATATCTTTAATCTGAGCCTGGAGGAAAGTGTTTGTCCTCAGACGTAAACGCGAAGCAAAAGTCATTCCGCTACCCAAGAATGGTAAAGCACCCTATACTGATTCTAACAGTCGACCAATCAGCTTCCTGCCGGCTCTTAGCAAACTTTTGGGAAAAATTTGTTTGATCAGAGACAATGCTATTTCTCTGTGAACCAATTAACAACAGACCTTCAGCATGCTTATGGAGAAGGGCACTCAACATGTACTGCACTGACACAAATGACGGATGATTGGCTGAAAGAAATTGATAAGAAGATTGTGGGAGCTGTATTGTTAGACTTCAGTGCAGTCTTTGAAATTATTGACCATAATCTGTTATTGGAAAAATGATTGCCACTGGGCACAAAGTGGTTGAATCAACATTGTTTCAACGTAATTTGTCAACGTATTTTGATGTGAAATCTACGTGGAAAATACATTGGATTTGAAAAAAGTAATCAACTGTTGTTTTGAGGGTGAAATTCCAAACACAGGATTATGTCATCATGGTAACCAAAATTCAACATAGACAAACCTTGCATAAAAAATATGTTGAATTTTTACCTTTAGCAAGTCATATAATATTTTGCATGGACTCAATAATAGTGTTTAATGACTACCTCATCTCTGTACCCCACACATACAATTATTTGTCCTGAATATTTCCAAAACTAAAAGCATTGTATTTGGGTCAAATCATTCACTAAACCCTAAACCTCAACTACATC
The DNA here is from genome assembly GCF_964263955.1 of Coregonus lavaretus. Classification (NCBI taxonomy): domain Eukaryota; kingdom Metazoa; phylum Chordata; class Actinopteri; order Salmoniformes; family Salmonidae; genus Coregonus; species Coregonus lavaretus. Next base: position 74,972,481 of record NC_139988.1, on the reverse strand, counting down.
TTGTACTGAATAATGTGGAAATTGAGCAAGTTGAGGTGACTAAACTGCTTGGAGTAATCCTGGATTGTAGACTGTCACGGTCAAAGCATATTGATAAAACAGTTGCTAAAATGGGGAGAAGTAGGTCCATAATTAAGCGCTGCTCTGGATTAGTGGAACTATCATTTGTTTTTCAACAGGACAGTGACCCAACACACCTCCAGCCTGTGTATGGGCTATTTTACCAAGAAGGAGAGTGATGGAGTGCTGCATCAGATGACCTGGCCTCCACAATCCCCCGGGATCAACCCAATTGAGATGGTTTGGGATGAGTCGGACGGCAGAGTGAAGGAAAAGCAGCCAACAAGTGCTCAGCATATGTGGGAACTCCTTCAAGACTGATGGAAAAGCATTGCAGGTGAAGCTGGCTGAGAGAATGCCAAGAGTGTGCAAAGTTGTCCAAACTCTTTACTGTTACTGTGTGTGTGTGTGTGTGTGTGTGTGTGTGTGTGTGTGTGTGTGTGTGTGTGTGTGTGTGTGTGTGTGTGTGTGTGTGTGTGTGTGTATATGTGTGTATATTATATACACACGGAACAAAAACATAAACGCAACAATTTCATTGAGTTACAGTTCATCAGTCAAATGAAATAAATAAATTAGGTCATAATACAGTGCATTTGGAAAGTATTCAGACCCCTTGTTACTTTACAGCCTTATTCTAAAATAGATTGAATACATTTTTTTCCTCAATAAATCTAAACACAATACCTGTCAGTAGCTGAGTGTAGATGCGGTGTGGAAATCAAGCGCAGGAAACACGGGCGTTCGTGAACAGACTTTAGTAAATGAAGTCAGCACCAAACAGGCGAACAGCCAACCCAACCGGGAGGCAAAATACAAATTACGCACAAAATACAACGTGCGTAAAAGGCAATAGCGGACTCTCGAAAACAACAAAACACGAGAGTAATAACGAGAGCAACAGCTAGACAATAACCAATCACACATAACACCTGACCCAACACACGATAACTAAATAGGAAACCAAATCAAACACTAACAAGGGACAGGTGTACAAACAGACAAAACCAAACAAACATGAAACATCGAACGGTGGTAGCTAGTACTCCGGGGACGACGACCGCCGAAGCCTGCCCGAACAAGGAGGAGGAGCAGCCTCGGCCGAAACCGTGACAGTACCCCCCCCTTGACGCGCGGCTCCAGCCGTGCGCCGATCCCGGCCTCGGGGACGACCAGGACGACGCGGAGCAGGGCGCGTAGGATGACCCCGATGGAACTCGGTCAGCAGGGACAGGTCTAATATGTCCCTCCTCGGCACCCAGCACCGCTCCTCCGGGCCGTACCCCTCCCACTCCACGAGATATTGGAGACCCCCCATCCGGCGTCTCGAATCAAGGATGGACCTCACAGTGTACGCCGGAGCCCCCTCGATGTCCAACGGGGGCGGAGGAGTCTCCTCTATCTCATAGTCCTGGAGTGGACCAGCCACCACCGGCCTGAGGAGAGACACATGGAACGAGGGGTTAATATTCCTGTAATCAATAGGCAGTTCTAACCTGTAACACACCTCGTTCAACCTCCTCAGGACTTTAAATGGCCCCACAAACCGCCGACCCAGCTTCCGGCAGGGCAGGCGGAGGGGCAGGTTTCTGGTCGAGAGCCAGACTCGATCTCCAGGTGCGTATACAGTCCCCTCACTGCGGTGGAGATCGGCGCTCGTCTTATGCCGACGGATGGCCCGCTGCAGATGAACGTGGGCAGCGTTCCATGTCTCCTCCGAGCGCCGCACCCACTCATCCACCGCAGGGGCCTCAATCTGGCTCTCGTGCCAAGGTGCCAGAACCGGCTGATACCCTAACACACACTGGAAAGGGGTTAGTTGGGTGGAGGAGTGGCGGAGAGAGTTCTGTGCCATCTCAGCCCACGGAACGTATCTCGCCCACTCCTCCGGCCGGCCCTGGCAATAAGACCTCAGAAACCTACCCACATCCTG